>NC_141694.1:974059874-974744385 GCF_964263255.1 Lissotriton vulgaris
AGGCACATCGGGCTACCAGTCCCTACAATTTTGCCAAGTTTGGTGGAAATCCATTCAGCCGTTCGGGCTAAAAGTGAAATCGACCGCCCTATGGAAATTAACATGGGGAAAACGCGTTTTGGGACCCCCCTTTTATCTCGGCCCCCGCTTGACGAATCCCCCCCAAACTTTCAGGGAAGGACTGGAACGCCGCGAGGCCATTTTGAGGAAATTTTCAGGCAGATTCGTCAACCGGCGTCAAAGTTATTCCAAATAGAATTTTCAGATTTAACATTGAAAAAAATCCTAACTATAACTACCTACTGGCGACCGCCAGTAGGTAATATATATATATATATATTCACTGAAAAAACCAAAGGTTTCACACCAGTTATAGTTAGGAATTAGCATTTAAAAAACCTATGAAATTCACTGAAAAAACCATAGGTTTCACACCAGTTATAGTTAGGAATTAGCATTTAAAAAACCTATTAAATTCACTGAAAAAACCATAGGTTTCACACCAGTTATAGTTAGCTGGAAATTTTACTGATATAAAACCATTGAAATTCCCACGTTATAGTTAGTCGGACTCACTATAACTTGCGCGTGCAATGCACTGCTGATGACATCACATATTACATCACTCATGACATGGTCAGTGACATCACTCATGACATCACTGATGACATCATCCTTGCGACAGAGTGACAGACCTCCTTTCACTATAATGTAACCCTTGAAACACATATTCAAAAATAGAAACTAATATTTTCAAAAAAGTGGATATACCCATACCAGTTACAACAACCAATTCAGTAATACCACCATCTAATACACATCCACTCATGTGTATGTATATGGGTTATTAGATATTTTTATTAGTATCAGTATGAGTGTCTATATGGTTTGGTGGGGGTATTACTTAGCACATAGATGCATGAGTGACTGACTCTTTGTTTGTATGTGTTTTGAAGACAGCATATGTACAGGACTGTATGGGTGGATGAGTGTCTATATGTGTTTGTTAGTGAGTGAATGACTGTCTCACTAGTGTCTTTATCAGTAACTACATATGTTTTAATCTAGTATATATGAATATTGATGTATATAAGTGAGTATATGTGAGAGTAAGAGATTGTAAGAGTTCCTGTTTAAATAAGTATGTGTTTCTATAAGTGATTGTTTAAGAGAATAAATATGTGTAATTTTAAATAGAAGTAAGGTGGAAGTGTGTGTATAACTCTATATTCAAATAAATGGATGTCCAATAGTTTATTTGCACGTGTGAATATGTGTGTGAGTAACTTTTGGATGAATGTCGGTGTGTAACAGGATGTATAGGTGTATCACTTCATATGATGAGTGAGTATATGTATGAGTGACTATATAGAACTGTTGGTGAATGAGTGGATGTGTATATAGATAGTGGAATTACTGAATTGCTTGTTGTAACTGATATAGGTATCTCCATTTTATTAAAAATTTCAGTTTCTATTTTTGAATATGTGTCTCAAGGGTTACATTATAGTGAAAGGAGGTCTGTCACTATGTCACAAGGATGGTGTCATGAGTGATGTCACTGACCATGTCATGAGTGATGTAATATGTGATGTCATCAGCAGTGCATTGCACGCGCAAGTTATAGTGAGTCCGACTAACTATAACGTGGGAATTTCAATGGTTTTATATCAGTAAAATTTCCAGCTAACTATAACTGGTGTGAAACCTATGGTTTTTTCAGTGAATTTAATAGGTTTTTTAAATGCTAATTCCTAACTATAACTGGTGTGAAACCTATGGTTTTTTCAGTGAATTTCATAGGTTTTTTAAATGCTAATTCCTAACTATAACTGGTGTGAAACCTTTGGTTTTTTCAGTGAATTTCATAGGTTTTTTTAATGCTAATTCCTAACTTTTTATACAGACTCATACCTATGTGTTTTTTAGTGAATTGCTAAAGTATGTTTTTGTAAAAATGAACACTATAATGTATATTGAGATAATATTTTTAATTTAAAATATTTTTTTTTATATTTCGCTTTCGGTGCGCGCACCGGTGCGCGTACCGTCAGCGCACTAACAAAAAAAAAGAAAAAAAAATGAAGGAGGGACTGTGTAATAGATAGTAAGACAGATAAAAAGTGTAAAAGGAAGTAACTGAGAAAAGAAAAATGAATAAGGGAGCAAAAGAAAGAAGAAATAGGAAGAAGACTAAAGCAGAGGTTAAGGGAGATTGTAAATGGATGTTGAAAGTAAAAAGAAGGACAGTTAAGTATGGGAATGTCAGGTAGTGACGGAATCAGAGGAAAAGAATAGCAGTGATTGAGGGAAAGTAAATATCAGTGAATATAAGTAAAAAGGGGTGAAAGAGGGTACATGTAAGTGAATAAGGGTAACACATGGGGAGTAATAGAGACAAACAAGAGAGAGAGTAAAAGAAGGACTGTCACAAAGGGACTAAGTGAACCAGTAAAAAAGGTAAGTGAAGGAGTGTGCATAGGCAGAAGTACTGAAAGAAATTGAATGTGGTCGGAAGTAAACATGGAACAAAAGAATAAGTGAGGGAAGCAAAGTAAGGAAATAGGGGTGCGGTAGGGTGACAGAAAAATAGTGAAAATAAAACAAAAGGTGATAACAAAAAAGATTTTGTAAACACACTTACCATATAATCAATGCAAACTTGTATCTATGAAAGATAAAAGAAAAAACACGTTATAATTTCTTAAAAATATATAATAAAATAGAAACAACAGTTCATGAGGTTTAAAAATCTACAAAAGTTTACTAAGAAATGATGCAATAGTGAAGGATACAAAAACAGAAAGAAAGTAATGTAGAAAGAGAAAAAAAAAGGAAAAAGAAATAGAAAGAGAACAAATTCCTAAAGGTAAATAAGATACTAAAAGAATGTAAGATATCAAATCAAAATCAGTAAAGATAAGAAAATAAAAGAAAAATGAGTGAAAAGGAGAGAAGTCTGATTGAGAAACTATAAATAAAAAAGAGGAATAGAAGATGATTGAGAGTGAGTGAAGTAAAGTAACAGAGTGAAGGGATGAAAGGAATGAAGTTAGTATAGAACGATGGATAAAACAGGAGTGAGAGAGTAAGTACACAGAAAGACAAAAGGAAGAACTAAGTGAACTACAGTACAATGGATGCGAAAGAAAAAAAAAGGAGAAAAAGAAAGAGAGGGTTAGGAAACTAAAGCAGTGGTACTGTGAGAATATGAAAAAGATAAAAAGTGGTGGAAGGAACAGAGGAAATGCAGACAGTTCCTATTAGATTAAGAAGTTGTGAATGAAGTGCACTAAAGAAACAGCGATGAAAAAAGAGTGTAAATTAGTAAAGAGAGGTAAATAAGGGTGAAAAAGAAAATGAGTATAAGACAATGTGAACACAATATAAATTACACAATGCAAACTACACAATAACTTCTACAATATGTTACATTATTTATTTTTGCTGTTCTCAGAATATATTGAATTTCACTTAAATTAGTGAGATCAAAGTCTTCATCATATAACAGCGGGAAAAAAAAAACACAATCTAAAAGATTGTGTTTAAAAAAACCCATTCAAACATACATCTCATATAAGTACACTAATCTTTGATTCACTTACTTTTCCGTGAGACCAAATTGCAGATAGTGAAGGTCCTTTTGGTGGAAAAAAGTCTGCTGTGCTCTATAACTTCCATTTCATCGACTTCCTATGAAAAAAGATCTAACAACATCATATGTTACACTTTCCTCACGGCCAATTTGTGTCAGATATATCAGTATTTTTTACTTTGAGATCCACTTAAAGTATCTACATGAGATTGCAGATAGTGAAGGTCCTTTTGGTGAAAAAAAGTCTGCTGTGCTCTATAACTTCGATTTCATCAACTTCTAACAACATCATATCTTACATTTTCCTCACGGCCAATTTGTGTCAGATATATCAGTATTTTTTACTTTGAGATCCACTTAAAGTATCTACATGAGATAAATAATTTCAAATATTAGATTAACTAACTAACTAACTAACTTTTATTAACTATTCCCGTCTTCAAAGGCCAATTCCCTTTACTAAAACTTTGGTTTTAAAAACACTAGATAAGAATTTGTAGAGTCATAAGGCAAACGTTGTTTATAAGTTAAATGAGAATCATTGCAGTAACTCCATCCATTTTCAGATTTTAAGTAGCATGTATAATGTCCTGAGGTGGTCGAAGATCCATCATGATAAATAATAGCTTCAGTTGTAAAGGTCCTTCCAGAAATTGATAACTGAGAAGCCACAAAATTTTTGATAGAAGTTGTCAATTTAGTTCCATCAGGTCTACATCGTTGGAAAACTAAAATAATATACTGCCCATACCTTTGTATAAATAATGTGGACAGCATTGTACAGTTACATTGGGTACACACCATATTATGATCTGCTGCTTTAACTAGATTTTTAAAAGACACTGATTTACAGTCTGGTAAAGTCAAATATATAAATCTTTCAGTGTCTATTGTAGTAGTACTTGATAAACTACAATTGTGGCAGTCATGCTGCCATTGATAAGAAAGACTGAAAAGATTATCTACATCTACACCTTCATCTTCCAAAACACCAAACATATACATTAAAAATTCCTGACAATCCTGCTGAATGTTCTGTGAAAATTTATCTTGACCAGAACACAAATCTAAAATATTTCGAATTTCTGTTACACTTTCTATTTGTGCTGTAACACTGCTACATTTCTGAAACACAGAATTCAATAAACCACACAATCTTTGATCCCGATTTTCAACAATCTGTTCTTGTAAACTTTTAAGAAAAAAAACAACATTAACCACTACATTAGCATAGCAGTTGACACCAGAACTGTTTTCAAACTGAAATCCAACAACATTTTCTCCACAATTCTTTTTCTTCCTGTTTTCAATTACAGTTTTCTCTACTTTTTGTCTTTTTGCAACTACCTCACTACAATTATCCTCATTTCTTCTTTTTCGGCCTACCACACGTTTTTCAAACAGAGGATATTGAGGCAAATGTGGAGCATACTCTCTTCTTAACCTATTGTATTCTTTAACACAATCTAGATCGGCAGAAATCTTTGTCTCATCACACGCAATCAAGTACAATCCTGATAAAGTTCTGACTCGAGATAATGCCACATATGCCATACCCTCTTTAAACACAGATCTTCCAATGTTCACCAATGCACTATCTACACTTAAACCTTGAGATTTATGAATTGTCACTGCATACGCCAAACAAACAGGAAACTGTTTTCGGCGAACATATAAGTCTTTTACAAGTAAAAATCTAGCAGAACAACGACTTATTTGTTGTACTTGTTCAATGCCATCAAATTTTATTTTTAAAAATTCAATTCCATCTCTATTTCTGTAATTCACAAAATCAACAACATAACCCATTGCTCCATTTACCAGACCGCTTTCAACATTTAAATTCCTTCTCAAAATGATACGACAATTTAAACACACATTCAGAGTCTTTTCAAAACCAGCTGTTTTTGAAATACTTTTCTCCAATGAATGCAATTTAGTTTTCAAATTTTCTGACAAAACAATTGTTGCACCCATATGCTCTATTTTATCTATTGCTTCCAGTTTCACAATCTCTTCATTTTCTAAGTCTAACATTTTTTGATTGAAGATGGAACATTCTTGCAGAGTTGGCATCAAACATATCCCAGATTTCTTCTCAGTCATTTTTTTAAAAATATTCTCTGGAAGAATGTTTTCATTTGCATACAAATTTGAAATTAATCGACTATGCAAAGCTTTTTTCCCTTTCTCAGTCATTTTTCCAATTCTTACATCTTGTAGAATATTTTTATAATCTTCATCCTTGGCCTGTCGCATATTTTGAAGCAGTTCAGCATATTTAAAATTTAGCCATATATTAACATTTCCAATGCTTCCAAGGGACTTCCTGGTATCTTCATGCGTGAGCATTTTAAACACTGGTTGTCCTTTTACTGGAGTCAACTGCAATAGATCTCCAAAAACAATAATGTGTTTTCCTCCAAATAACACATCATAGTCTGTTTTAAGAATTTCTTGCATTCTCAAATGCACAAAAGCAAGCATTAGATTTGAGACCATGCTTACTTCATCTATGATAAGAAGTTTCATTTTCTTCAAGACTCTTGAAACTTCAGAACACGCATCTCCAGATAGCTTGTTGTAATGCAATTTATTATCATGTTCAACTGGCAGCATCAATAAACGATGTAGAGTAATCCCTTTAATGTTATGTGCTGCCAGACCAGTTGGAGCAGTTACAACACAAGACAGTGGTGAATCAGTCCTTTTCTGCAGATAACTTGCAACGGCTTTAATTAGAAAACTTTTTCCTGTCCCCGCTTCTCCACTTACATACAGTCGGACAGGGTCAAATAATATACATGAGCACTCTTTTTTCTCATGTCTGAATCCATGTTCAATCTGCTCTGTGACTTCATCATATATCTTTTTCTGCTCAATGTTTAGTTGCGTTACCAAATCTTCTAAGTTAACTCCATCCTCTTGAGCTTGTTCCATAGCTCTTTCCACCTCATCCATGGCAGTGGCAGCTTCATTTTGGATAATTGGTCCTCCTAGTGGATCCTGGCTCAATGAAGTAGAACTCTGACTATCTTGAGAACTGTTTCTAGCTATCTCTTCAGCAATTGTGGTTTCTTGCTCCATTTCTTCATTCAACATTTGCAGATAATTTAGAAAAATAGGACATTCTATGGTATCCTTAGTTGCATTAAAAGAGTCTTCATAACAGAGAAAATCTCCAAGTAGTTCCTCTTCTGTACGCCATGGCTTAAAGAGTTGCAAAAGAGCTAAATAGTAAAATTCTCTTTTGTCTGGAACTTCACAACTCAATTTTCGATGATTAATCAAATGGCCTTTTTTCTGCTTCACTAGACATCCTTCATAGCCAATGAGTGCATATTTTCCATTATTGATATCTTCTGTGATGTTCCTCTTATAACTGTAGTTTTGAAGAACTTCATACAAACATGTGTTCTCAAGGTGAGTACTTCTATTTGGATAGTATGTATCCAACATATTTGTCTTCAAAATATCTGTACTGTTTGGTTCTTTTTCCGCCAAATATTCAATTTCTTGTACAGATTTCAAAACTCGGTTTCGTGTTGCAGCAAGACCAAGACTCACCCAAATGATTGTTCTTGATTTGGCATAGAGACTTGCTGATGATAACCGATCAGAACATTCATATGCTCCAATTTCTCGATGCGACAACATCTTCAGACTGAAACTGTATAATTTCTTGCTTAGACTCTTTTCATGTGAAATGTCCTCCCACATTTCCTTCAGTTCTGTCTTTTCTTTTTTGGTGATGTAAGATGTCACATATCGAGCCACAGCAATAGAGTTGTCAGCAACGAACTGAATATCCATGTTAGCATTCCACATGGACAAAATCACTGGGTTGTAATCGTTGATGTACTTAGATTCTTCATTTCTTTTCAAATTATATGTGTTTTTGGGAGATTTTCTCGTCACAGTATGTCGTAGAGATGACATCAAATTATTTACTCTTCCTTTAGAAATCACTGGTCGAGGAAATGCAAAACGACATTTCGTGTAGTACTTTTCCTTGTTTTTAAATTTTCGACGACAGTACTTTCCACAACGATGAGATTGAAAACGTAAAACTTGTTGCCTTAAATTGTTTTCTTCAGTAGATTTTGGAACAGCACATGTTGAATACTCTTCAATGAAACTCATCACTGTTTCATCTGAATCTGATCCAAATTTGGGTGCATCTTTAATCCACAACAACATATGTATATGAGGAGCACCTCTCGCTTGATATTCCTTCCTCCAAAAGAAATCCAAAACCTCTCCAAGGGGAGGATTTTTTTTGTTGGTAATAAAAGACATCATAGCTTCAAATCTATGATTAAAATATCTGCAAACATTCACTGGATCTAAAGAACACAGTTCTCCTGGTGTTTTCAATTCTATATTTGGTATGTTTTCATTTGCCTCTCGTAGAAATTGAAGTAAATCGTCCCAGGCATACTCAGCACAGCTAAGAGTGAGGAACCATGTAGGAGTTCCTAAGTTTCTTAGCATACATTTCAATTCTCCATGACGACGAAACCAATACTCGTTGGTTCCACGTTGACATGCCATGAGATTGATTAGCTGAGATTCCAAAATACTGTCTTGCAGATTAACTTTCTCCATAAAGTCCCTTGCACATACATTTTGCAAATGAGGTCCACTTTTTAATATATGATTAACTGCATAAGAAAGCCCAGACAAATCACTTTCAAACAGTAGATGAAATAAATATGGAATGCATTGACGAAACCTTGGATCTTCTGCATATAATCTTAGAGTCCGGTATTCAGCTGCAGGAATTTGAACTGGTCGATCATCATATCGTCCACCACAACCTGTTGGAAATAATTGTGGAAAACAACGAGCTTCCAAACTTTCTTCCCATACACTAATGGGACTTCCTTTTGCTGCCTTCATTTGAAACAAGTCAATTGCATTTCCCATTACTTCTTTGGAATGCAAAGGATGAACAGTATAATGTTCATATATTTCTTCAGTTCTAGACACATCAACTTTTTCAATTTGACCAACTGAAGAATCACTATCTTCTTCTGTAGCTGTTTCCTCTACTCCAACACTTACATGTTTGTAGTACTCATTGTTTTTAACTAAATACAACGTTGCCTTCTTGACTTTTTTAACATCCACTAAATCTTGCCAAATTTTCTTACTCTTTGTTGGAACCCCATTAACTAGAATAACTAAAGGATCTTCTTCTACTCTTTCTACACCAATTGTATTAATATTTTTCTTTACATCTAGAGGCAAATAAACAACTCTTCCCTTTAATCCTCTCAGTAAATCTGATGGAGGCAATTTCCCTGTCTTAGGCTCCATGCGAACAATAGCCTGAAAAGGATGGACACATTGAATCAAAATAGATTCATAAGTATTTAGATCCATCAATTCAGAAGGAATATCTATCAACTGAAGATTATTATAAACTGCTCTTGCAGGCATTCTATTTTCATTTAATTTTTTCAAACAATAAGTGCAAATACGCTGATCCAAACTCAAATCAAAAGAATTCTCCACCAACAAATAACTTACAAAATCCTCCCATTCACTATTATTTTCCAATTCACTTTTTGCATATAAATCAACTAACCTAGTCTGAATTTTATAATGAGTCCGTCGACAACACACACAAGTTACATTAGGCCTCTCACTTGATTTCACCTTAAACTTGATAATTTCCTCATCAAACTTTTCAATACTTGAAATTTGTCCATTATCTTCTGCATTACCATCCATTACTATATCTATTTCTACACTGTCCTCTTTGTTCCCAAAATAACAAAACTCAATTTCTTCACAAATAGTCTTCACATCCACTTCAGATCCATGCAAAAGAGCACTATTTAACTGTTTAAGCTTAAGTGCAGGACTTTTTGCATAATACAACTTCCTCACTAATTTCCTTACGTTATTATGATGCACTGCTAACATCCTAAAATGATGAAAAACACTCCGACAAACTTTTCTAGAAAGACATGCTAGTGAATGCCCTTGCAAACCTGTGCTTTCTCTCACTCTGCAAGGATCTAACTCTTGCAGGATCTTCATTTTTTGTTTGAGACTTTTTTTACTATATGTACGTAAGAAATTTCGAAGCAAATCAATTGATTCCTGTCGCACACTACAAATACTACTGCATTTCCATGTGTACACTGGACCCTTAGTACGTCTCCCTAAAACTTCATCAGCTAAGACCTCTTCTGCATCTCTAGATACAAGTTTCTCTTTTTCCATCACACAACTATCTTTCACCTCATATGCACGACCACTGGTGTCAACTGCATGCACCAAATCATTTTCCTGAAAGTAACTCTCCTCATTAAAAAAAGGCTCAGAACTTGAACTATGCATCCATTCACCAGAAAATACTTCACAAAAATTACTCCGATTAATAATTCTTTTCCATCTACTGTTCGATTTGAAAACATCCATTGCCTTATTAAGTATCCTAATTCTATTGATTATTAAAATAAATAATTTTTTCTTAACTTCAAAAGCCTGATCAACAATCTTTTCTACACTTTTCTTTTTCTTGTAAAAAGCAGCTTTTAGTTTACTTTTCTTTTCATTTTTTAGCAAATTTAAAACTACCCTATTGCGAAACATTCGCCTACGAATGTCCCTAAAAACATTTACCCTTCTATTGCTAACCATTCTCTTCTCTCCTGGTCCAATGGAAACATTTTTTGTGGGCTTCTCTTTCCTTTTTAGATTTGTTGACTTTTTCTGTATATTCACATTAGCAATTTCATTTTTTTTCCTACGACATATGTTGCGAAGAAAAGACTTAATTGGCTTACCAGAAGCTTTTCTGGTGTTTTTTGAAGTAGTTGTTGAAGAGGATTCCATAAACTCTGTTGTTGATGTTCTCCTTTTCCGTATGGTATTTTTGATATTTCTTTGCCTTGAAGGCATTTTTGCTTCCTTTTCAGAAGTTGATTTGAATCTGTTGTTCTGTTAAAAAAACACATGAAAGACCACTATTAGCAAACAACAAAGTAATGTTAAAAAGCAAACAATATAAACAATAAATTGCAACATATTTAAGTTTATACAATAGCAACTCATGGCTTTATTTTTAAAGGCCTTGCGCCACCAGTGCGTCACTTATTACCCATGTTTAAAGTCAAGCATCAGCTGCACATGGCATTCATAAATAAGGGCCAAATGCAAATACCAATCAATTGCACCCAAAAATCGATTTTTCAATAACATGTAAGAAACACTGCGCAAAACCTAAGTACAACCACTCAATATCATCAAACAAAGTCAGGGTCTGATTTATAAAGGCCTTGCGCCACCAGTGCGTCACTTATTACCCATGTTTAAAGTTTTGCATCGGCTGCACATGGCAATCATAAATAAGGGCCAAATACATATACCAATCAATTGCACCCAAAAATCGATTTTTGAATAACATGTAAGAAACACTGTGCAGAACCTATGTACAACCAATCAATATCATCAAACAAAGTCAGGGCCTTATTTATGAAAGCCTTGCGCCACCAGTGCGTCACTTATTACCCATGTTTAAAGTCATGCATCAGTTGCACATGGCAATCATAAATTAGGGCAAAATACATATACCAATCAATTGCACCCAAAAATCGATTTTTCAATAACATGTAAGAAACACGGCGCAGAACCTAAGTACAACCAATCAATATCATCAAACAAAGTCAGGGCCTTATTTATGAAAGCCTTGCGCCACCAGTGCGTCACTTATTACCCATGTTTAAAATCATGCATCAGTTTCACATGGCAATCATAAATAAGGGCCAAATACATATACCAATCAATTGCACCCAAAAATCGATTTTTGAATAACATGTAAGGAACACTGCACAGAACCTAAGTACAACCACTCAATATCATCAAACAAAGTCAGGCCTTATTTATGAAAGCCTTGCGCCACCAGTGCGTCACTTATTACCCATGTTTAAAGTCATGCATCAGCTGCACATGGCAATCATAAATAAGGGCCAAATACATATACCAATCAATTGCACCCAAAAATCGATTTTTGAATAACATGTAAGAAACACTGTGCAGAACCTATGTACAACCAATCAATATCATCAAACAAAGTCAGAGCCTTATTTATGAAAGCCTTGCGCCACCAGTGCGTCACTTATTACCCATGTTTAAAGTCATGCATCAGCTGCACATGGCAATCATAAATAAGGGCCAAATACATATACCAATCAATTGCACCCAAAAATCGATTTTTGAATAACATGTAAGAAACACTGCGCAGAACCTAAGTACAACCAATCAATATCATCAAACAAAGTCAGGGCCTTATTTATGAAAGCCTTGCGCCACCAGTGCGTCACTTATTACCCATGTTTAAAATCATGCATCAGTTTCACATGGCAATCATAAATAAGGGCCAAATACATATACCAATCAATTGCACCCAAAAATCGATTTTTGAATAACATGTAAGAAACACTGCGCAGAACCTAAGTACAACCAATCAATATCATCAAACAAAGTCAGGGCCTTATTTATGAAAGCCTTGCGCCACCAGTGCGTCACTTATTACCCATGTTTAAAATCATGCATCAGTTTCACATGGCAATCATAAATAAGGGCCAAATACATATACCAATCAATTGCACCCAAAAATCGATTTTTGAATAACATGTAAGGAACACTGCACAGAACCTAAGTACAACCACTCAATATCATCAAACAAAGTCAGGCCTTATTTATGAAAGCCTTGCGCCACCAGTGCGTCACTTATTACCCATGTTTAAAGTCATGCATCAGTTGCACATGGCAATCATAAATAAGGGCCAAATACATATACCAATCAATTGCACCCAAAAATCGATTTTTGAATAACATGTAAGGAACACTGCACAGAACCTAAGTACAACCACTCAATATCATCAAACAAAGTCAGGCCTTATTTATGAAAGCCTTGCGCCACCAGTGCGTCACGTATTACCCATGTTTAAAGTCATACATCAGCTGCACATGGCAATCATAAATTAGGGCAAAATACATATACCAATCAATTGCACCCAAAAATCGATTTTTGAATAACATGTAAGGAACACTGCACAGAACCTAAGTACAACCACTCAATATCATCAAACAAAGTCAGGCCTTATTTATGAAAGCCTTGCGCCACCAGTGCGTCACTTATTACCCATGTTTAAAGTCATGCATCAGTTGCACATGGCAATCATAAATAAGGGCCAAATACATATACCAATCAATTGCACCCAAAAATCGATTTTTGAATAACATGTAAGAAACACTGCGCAAAACCTAAGTACAACCACTCAATATCATCAAACAAAGTCAGGGCCTTATTTATGAAAGCCTTGCGCCACCAGTGCGTCACTTATTACCCATGTTTAAAATCATGCATCAGTTTCACATGGCAATCATAAATAAGGGCCAAATACATATACCAATCAATTGCACCCAAAAATCGATTTTTGAATAACATGTAAGGAACACTGCACAGAACCTAAGTACAACCACTCAATATCATCAAACAAAGTCAGGCCTTATTTATGAAAGCCTTGCGCCACCAGTGCGTCACTTATTACCCATGTTTAAAGTCATGCATCAGTTGCACATGGCAATCATAAATAAGGGCCAAATACATATACCAATCAATTGCACCCAAAAATCGATTTTTGAATAACATGTAAGGAACACTGCACAGAACCTATGTACAACCAATCAATATCATCAAACAAAGTCAGAGCCTTATTTATGAAAGCCTTGCGCCACCAGTGCGTCACTTATTACCCATGTTTAAAGTCATGCATCAGCTGCACATGGCAATCATAAATAAGGGCCAAATACATATACCAATCAATTGCACCCAAAAATCGATTTTTGAATAACATGTAAGGAACACTGCACAGAACCTAAGTACAACCACTCAATATCATCAAACAAAGTCAGGCCTTATTTATGAAAGCCTTGCGCCACCAGTGCGTCACTTATTACCCATGTTTAAAGTCATGCATCAGTTGCACATGGCAATCATAAATTAGGGCAAAATACATATACTAATCAATTGCACCCAAAATTCGATTTTTCAATAACATGTAAGAAACACGGCGCAGAACCTAAGTACAACCAATCAATATCATCAAACAAAGTCAGGGCCTTATTTATGAAAGCCTTGCGCCACCAGTGCGTCACTTATTACCCATGTTTAAAATCATGCATCAGTTTCACATGGCAATCATAAATAAGGGCCAAATACATATACTAATCAATTGCACCCAAAAATCGATTTTTGAATAACATGTAAGGAACACTGCACAGAACCTAAGTACAACCACTCAATATCATCAAACAAAGTCAGGGCCTTATTTATGAAAGCCTTGCGCCACCAGTGCGTCACTTATTACCCATGTTTAAAGTCATGCATCAGCTGCACATGGCATTCATAAATAAGGGCCAAATACATATACCAATCAATTGCACCCAAAAATCGATTTTTGAATAACATGTAAGGAACACTGCACAGAACCTAAGTACAACCACTCAATATCATCAAACAAAGTCAGGGCCTTATTTATGAAAGCCTTGCACCACCAGTGCGTCACTTATTACCCATGTTTAAAGTCATGCATCAGCTGCACATGGCATTCATAAATAAGGGCCAAATACATATACCAATCAATTGCACCCAAAAATCGATTTTTCAATAACATGTAAGAAACACTGCACAGAACCTAACTACAACCACTCAATATCATCAAACAAAGTCAGGGCCTCATTTATAAAAGCCTGGCGCCACCAGTGCATCACTTATTACCCATGTTTAAAGTCATGCATCAACTGCACATGGCAATCATAAAAAAGGCCAAATAAAAATACCATTCATTTGCACCCAAAATCGATTTTTAAATAACATGTAAAAAACACTGCGCAGGACTTATATACTAACATACAATTTCACTTCTAAAACATAACTATCTGCTTCCAAATATTCTCCATAGAGAAAATAAATCTCTATCTAAATTAAATGAATCATTACTTACCTTTAGAAATGCTTTTGGAGATTGAAAACAGTGTCAGACACACACACCAATTTTTCTTTAGCAGAGGAGAAGGTGTGCTCTCAATACACTGAAACCAAGACTGGCATAGAAAATCTCTATCTTTGTACACATATGCCTTAATTCAACCAATGAAAACTCTTCCCTCACTATTTTCAAACCAACACCCATCCCCCTCTCAAACCTTTCTATCTGTTACCATAGCAACTCCCTCCTAACTGAACTGTAAGGTTCAAAAGTTTATCTTACAATGTTGCAAATTAACTCAGCAAGGATGTTTGACCTGTCAATACAGCAGCCTATACAGGGTATTTTTGCTTTTGGTGACTTTTTTTAAACCATTCAAATTGCTTCTTTCACACAACATAACCATACACCCTAACTTTCAGTTTTCAACTATCTGAATCCACCAATCATTGCTAGTGATTCAAGAGCACAGAAACTCCACAATTATTTTTTTGTGAACTCCTACTGTTCCAACTGCCATTTCATTCCCACACTTCATCTGACTGGACCAGAACCTTCTCACATCATGTACTCTGTTTGGGTTATTGGACATAGCTACATCCACTGGGCTCAAAGGTATGCAGCTAGCAGAAATTTTCATAACCTTGATTTATCAAATGTGGAAATCAAGTGGATTGGCCACAGAGGATTAAAATGTCACCAATTGATACCATTGGTGAAAACCTTTTTGCATCTGCCAGAACCTGACCTTATAATTGTGCACTGTGGTGGAAACGATCTAGGCACATTAACTGGGGTAGGTCTGGAAATGCTATTAAAGGACACCTTTCATCAATTGATGATACTTTTTCCCCACACTGCCTTGGTATATTCCAATATATGCCAAAGACAGAAATGGAACTGGTCCAACCAATTTGGTCCACAATTTGAGAAAGCACGGAAACATGTAAATAAATCTGTTTCTGCTTACATGAGAGACTATGGAATGGGTTCATTATACAATAATAACTTGCGTTACAACATGCAAGACATCTACAGAGGAGATGGAGTGCACTTCTCAGATGAGGGGAATAGAATATTCCTCCTGAATTTAAGAATGTGTATTGGAACCTACTTGTAGGTACCTAAATCAACCACAGAACCCAAAAGCTCTTTTCAGAGCTACCCTAACTCTGATCATTCAAAGCGTTTATTTTTTTCTAACTTTTTTCACTATTTTTCACCAAAGTACGCTTTCCGGTACGCTTACAGGTGCGCGCACCAGGCGCTACCCCCGCGAAAAATTAAAGAATTTTTTTTTTTTTCACGTTTATGAGCCTCCTAAGCCCCCCTCAGAAAACCTAGAGGGTCAAGAAGTCTCTACAGTTCCCCCTTCTATCCATTCCGAACATTGTTTACCCTCCATCTTGTGTCTCGATTGTTCCGAAACACAAAATGGAGGACTCCCGTAACGCTGCCAGTGCGCGTACAGGAGCGCGCACCAGTAAGCGCTCGTTAAAAAAAGGTGGGAAAGTAATTTACGGAAAACCCAATGGAGACACTTTCATCAAATATAGAATACGCCCTACTACATAGCAGTCCCTACCATTTGCCCAAATTTGGTGAAATTCCATTGAGACATTTAGGCTACAGGCCTGTCTAAATATCCTGAGGTAAATTACATGACAAAAACACACTTGTAATGTTAGAATTTACAACCAATTAAAAAGTATCTCTCATTTTCTACGATTATTTCCTGACGTTTGATTGGTTAAGTACAACAATATATATAAAAGAAGAGAGGGAAACACAGCCATTTTGACTACTGCTTCCTGAAGTACACTTGAAAACAAATTTCACTGACAACTTCAACTAATTTCTCTAAGGTAACTTCTAATTATGGAAGTATATTGTACACGTTAAGTTTATTTCTTAAAAAATATTCTGTTAGTGATATGCTATCCCTCTTTAATAGTTAGAGATAGAGATAGACTTCTCTGTAATAGTTATGGATTGAGTTAGGCTTCTCTGGTATACTAGCTCTACTAATATAGTTAATTTGTATGCAATTTTCAGAAAGAAAATGGAAGGAGAAAATAAGGCAAATGATACTTCTATCAAAGTAAAGGTGGAAAAACCAGAAGATGAAAAAAAAGAAGTTGATTTCATGGATGACTCTTTGGATGAACAGTTTATAGAATGTTTGGAAGAAATTGAATCATGTACATATAATTATGAGGAAATTCCGGACAATATTATGTTAGAAATTTTATTAAATTATGAAAAAGAATCAGAGGAATAAATTTATCTTTAATAATTTCAATTGTTTCAGACAATATTCTTTTTTATATGTAATTCATGAAGTATTACCAAAAATGTTTAAAATATAAAGTGAGACTTATAGTATACTGTTCAACTATTTTTCTGTTACATAGTAAGTTTACTCATAGTTACTACCTTTCTCCCACTATATTATCTCATATGAATATTTTACACCTCATTTTCATAAGTGAACAGGACAGACTACTCATGATCCCCTAGAAATTCTCAGGGAGTGCTTAAAAGATCTGTTTCTCCTTTCCAGACAGACTATATTATGAATTCCATATACCACAAAAAATACAATAACAACATGCAAGATGTCTACAAAGAAGATGGTGAACATTAAATTTAAGTCTCTTCATTAGTACCTACATGTAGGTACTTACATAAAATAAAAAAATAAAAAAAAAAACAATTCATAAACATACAATTTTTGAAGTGATTATTTTTCCATAGTACCCTCCCCGATACGCTCCCCGGTGCGCGCACCAGGCGCTTCCCCCGCGAAAATCGAAAAAAAAAAAAAATTTTTTGAGGCCCCGCGGGGCCCTTTAATGGCCCCCATATCAAACCTAGGGGGTCAGGGGGGGTCTACCCTGCCCCCTTATGGTCAATTCCACCCTTTGTTTTTGCCACCTCTTATGACTAGATTTTACCGATAGACAAGATGGCGGCCGCTCCGGACTGTTTAGAATGTTTACAGACAACTGAGAGCCAATCAGCTTTCTGCGCGCAAGTCGCGTGTCGCGCCTGGAGCGCTCACTGGTGCGCGTACCGGAGCGCGGCTACAGATATATATATTTTTTTGGACGTTAATTTCTCAAAATCCACTGAAGCACATATCTTGAGACATAGCAAAGGCACATCGGGCTACCAGTCCCTACAATTTTGCCAAGTTTGGTGGAAATCCATTCAGCCGTTCGGGCTAAAAGTGAAATCGACCGCCCTATGGAAATTAACATGGGGAAAACGCGTTTTGGGACCCCCCTTTTATCTCGGCCCCCGCTTGATGAATCCCCCCCAAACTTTCAGGGAAGGACCGGACCGCCATGAGACCATTTTCCTGAAAATTTCAGGCAGATTCGTCAACCGGCGCCAAAGTTATTCAAAATAGAATGTTGAGATTTAACATTGAAAATTATCCTAACTATAACTACCTACTGGCGACCGCCAGTAGGTAATATATATATATATATATATATATATATATATATATATATATATATATATATATATATATATATATATATATATATATATGTATATAACCTACTGGCGGTCGCCAGTAGGTATATATAGTTAGGATTTTTTTGAATAGGGATTTCTGAAAATTATATGTTGAATAACTTTGGCGTTGATGGACGGAATTGGCTGAAATTTTCAGGAAAATGGCACATTTTGTTTCTGAGCGTCCCCTGAAAGTTTGGGGGGTTTCGTCAAGCGGGGGCCGAGAAAAAAGGGGGGTCCCAAAACGTGTTTTTAACATTGAGTTTTCCATAGGGCGGTTGGACTCACTTTTAGCTCGAACGGCTGAATGGATTTCCACAAAACTTGGCAAAATTGTAGGGACTGGTAGCCCGATGTGCCTTTGCTATGTCTCAAGATATATGCTCCAGTGGTTTTTACGAAAATTAACTTTGAAAAATATATATTGGGCTACATTGGGCTATATATATGTTAGAGCCCAAATGTAGTCCAATGTAGCCCAATGTAGCCCAAAGATGGCCACCAGAGACAAAAAAAAACAAATGTAGCCCAAATATCAGCCAGATGTAGCTCAACTATAGCCCAGTGACAGAATGTCCCAGAGTGTTCTAAAGAACAACTAGAGCGCTAACAGTCTTACTTATGACAAAAGTATGGCACACCTGAAGTCATCTTGATTGGAATAAAGTGTTAACACTTAAAACATTTAATTTGCAAAGGAACAAAATGAGGGGTTTCATTTTGCCATAGAAATGTTATATATATATATATATATATATATATATATATATATATATATATATATATATTACCTACTGGCTATCGCCAGTAGGTATATATAGTTAGGATTAATTCCCTATGGGATTTCTGAAAATTCTATGTCTAATAACTTTGGCGTTTGTGGACGGAATCGGCTGAAATTTTCAGGAAAATGGCACATTTTGTTTCTGAGCAGCCCCTGAAAATTTGGTGGGGTTTCGTCAAGGGGGGGCTGAGAAAAAAGGGGGGTCCCAAAACGCGTTTTTTACATTGAGTTTTCCATAGGGCGGTTGGCCTCACTTTTAGCTCGAACGGCTGAATGGATTTGCACGAAACTTGGCAAAATTGTAGGGACTGGTAGCCCGATGTGCCTTTGCTAGGTCTCAATATATGTGCTTCAGTGGATTTTGAGAAATTAACGTTTAAATCAAGATATATATCTGTAACAGCGCTCCGGGCAGCGATCCGGTCCGCTTACTTTTCGCTTATCGGAACTTTGCGCGCAGAAAGCTGATTGGCTCTCCGGTGTCTGTCAACATTCTAAACAGTCCGGAGCGGCCGCCATCTTGTCTCTCGGTAGGATCGAGAGAGAAGAAGAGGTGAAAAACGAAAGGGGAATTTAATGAAAGGGGGCAAGGTATCCCCCTCTTGACCCCCTAGGAATGTTGTTGGGGTTATTAAAGGGTCCCGTGGGGAAAAGGAAAAAAAAATGATTTTTCACGGTAGAAGCGCTTCACGGGCCGCGAACTGGGCCGCAAACTGGTAGCGAAACGGGAATTCGCCATTTTGTGCTTCGTTAATTAAATTACTAGGTATAAGGGGGTGCGGGAGACGTATCCTAATCCCCTATGTTTCCTGAGGGTGGCTGAGGAGGCTGATATATGTTGATACATCTCTTCCAGCGGCTGTGCGTGAGCTTTTTTTTATTTTGCTGCGTGACAGTCCGGAGCGGCCGCCATCTTGTCTCTCGGTAGGATCGAGAGAGAAGAAGAGGTGAAAAACTAAGGGGGAATTTAATGAAAGGGGGCAAGGTATCCCCCTCTTGACCCCCTAGGAATGTTGTTGGGGTTATTAAAGGGTCCCGTGGGGAAAAGAAAAAAAAAATGATTTTTCACGGTAGAAGCGCTTCACGGGCCGCGAACTGGGCCGCAAACTGGTAGCGAAACGGGAATTCGCCATTTTGTGCTTCGTTAATTAAATTACTAGGTATAAGGGGGTGCGGGAGACGTATCCTAATCCCCTATGTTTCCTGAGGGTGGCTGAGGAGGCTCGTATATGTTGATACATCTCTTCCAGCGGCTGCGCCATCTTGCCTTTTTTCCAATGCCACAATTTTGTCGTGCACGGCAGCCATTTTAGATGCCAGGCTGGTCCCAGGCTATCACCTACCCCTGCGGATGTAGTTTATGGCCCCAGCTGTAGAGAATTCAGACATGCCAACCCTCCTGATTCAGGCGTGTGACTACTGATTTCAGTGCTAGTCTCCCGCCTCCCGATTTCTGCAAGCAAAAACCCGGGGGCATATTACGAACAACTAGCGATAATTTTTGTCTCTAACTTGTTTAGAGACAAAAATTATCGCCGCACATCGGCGATTTTTATCGCAGATAAACCTTGCTATTATCGCAGAAAAGTCAGCGATATTCATGTATTATCGAGCAAATGCTCTTAGCCATGTTATCCACCTCCCATTGGATAACATGGCTAAGAACTGCTCAGGGCACGTGTTAGATTTTGGAGATATTCGCGCTTAGCGCGAATATCTCCAAAAGTTGGTAATAGAAGATAGCGATGTTAGGGACTGTTTCCAGTCGCTAACATCTTGGTACGCCACTTTGCATGTCATTAGTGATAAGTATCACTGACATGCAAAGCGGGGCCCAAGATGGTCGCTATCTCCTTTTAGCTGTCACTAACTGGTGTTAGCGACAGCTTGGTAATAGGGAGATAATTTTATCTCCGCTTTCATGGCTTTTAAAGACAAAAAAGCGGAGATAAACCCCCTTGATAATATGCCCCACGATTCCTTGGGGGTTTCAGCTGACAGGGCTTGGTATTGTGTTACATGGTAATTTTTCCAGGAAACGTCAGAGGGTCGATGCAGGGGTTCTAGAAGAGGTGATAAACCATTTAAGCCTCATGAACAAGCGCATGGTCTTTTAAAGATTTGTGAAGTACTCGGGGCGGCGGTGTGTGTGTGCCCTCTTTTAGGAGCGGGCGGGGGGGCACTGCCAGCAACTTGCCAGGTCAGGTAGTGTTCAACACGTGCATCACCCTTTCTCTGCCTGCTATTGCGCTCCATGCTTCGGAAAGGTAAGAAAAAGAACGTGCATTTGAGTTTGAAATGTCCGATCCTGCAGCAGCACACTTCCAAAGCCCACACATGACAATAACCCGATTCAAGGCCCCATTCACCCGTTTTTAAAAAAATAGATAACACTCCAACAAAGTAAGATTATAAAACTTTATTAACTATTAACTATAACGAACGGAACAAAAACTAAAAACATTTAAACATTTTTCAACACAAAAAGCAACAATGGTTAGAAGCTGTCTTTTGTGCGAATAGTCCCAAGGCAGCACAACGTGCAGAGTTCTGGACGGCACCCAGGTGATGTCGCCTGGGTGCCGCACTGGTTTTGGGATCCTACAATGCAGCACAGAAAAACAGCGTGGGGCGTCCCGGGTGGTGCGGGGGGAGGCCTCGTCAGTAGCGGTCTGTTGTGCGAATAGTCCCAAGGCAGCAGAACGCGTTGAGATGTTGATGGGACTGTGTCCAGTGTCACATGGCTGACACAACATGTACGACAGGCACCCAGGTGATGTCCAGTAAACTGCCGCACTGGTTTTGGTATCCTACAATGCTGCTCCGAAAATTGGCGTGCGGCGGCCCGGGCGTGGGGGAGGCGGCGTGAACGGGCCTCCCCAGGTGGCGGCCATCTAGCTGAGTTGCGCCCGCTCTTGCGGCTACAGCGTCTCGCTCACCATGTTGTTGAGTTGCTCCCACTCTTGCAGTGCAGCGATAGGCGGCTGCCACATGGCTCTTAAAATGGCGGACGGCTCCTCGGTTTTGGGCCTGGTCCACTGAAATGGCCCTGGGACACCTTGGAACTCGGACGCTTGCCTGCTAGGGCTTGGGCTCCATTCTCGAAAAGCGTCCCCTCAGCCGTGAAGATTCTACAAAAGTCTTGGGGGCCCCCGACTCCCGCAGGCTTCCGGTGGGGAGCGGCTGCCATGATTGCTCGCGGAATGACCATGACGGAGCCACGAGATGGTGGTGCTCTCATGCTGACGCCAGCTTCAGTCTGAATGATCCAGAAACAAGGTGGGGCTTTCATCGTTTGGGAAAAAAAAATGTTCTAAACCAATGAAAAGTGTTATTTTTAGGTCATATGACCAAGCCTTCCATCTTTAGGAAACCAAAAGTAAAATGAACCAATGAAAAGTTTTATAAACAAGTCACATGACCTGTTATGCGGCATAGGGCTACAAAAAGCGTAGAAAATCCGTTGGCACGTGAGGCGGCGTCAGTAGCGGACCGATGTGCGAATAGGCCGAAGGCAGCACAACGCGCCGAGATTCGGATGGCACCGAGGTGGTGTCCAGCAAATTGCCGCACTGGTGTGGCCATCCTACAATGCTGTGCCGAAAGACGGCGTGTCCAGCTGAGTTGCGGTCACTGTTGCGGTACAGTGACTCGAACGCGCCGAGATCCGGATGGCACCGAGGTGGTGTCCAGCAAATTGCCGCACTGGTGTGGCCATCCTACAATGCTGCACCGAAAGACGGCGTGTCCAGCTGAGTTGCGGTCACTGTTGCGGTACAGTGACTCGAACGCGCCGAGATCCGGATGGCACCGAGGTGGTGTCCAGCAAATTGCCGTACTGGTGTGGCCATCCTACAATGCTGCGTCGAAAGACGGCGTGTTCAGCTGAGTTCCGGTCACTCTTCCGGCACAGTGACTCGAACGCGCCGAGATCCGGATGGCACCGAGGTGGTGTCCAGCAAGTGGCCGCACTGGTGTGGCCATCCTACAATGCTGCGCCGAAAGTCGGCGTGGGGTGCCCCGTTGGCTTATGAGGTGATGTCAGTAGTGGACTGATGTGTGAATAGGTCGGAACCAGCACAAGGCGCCAAGATCCGAATGGCAAGTCCTGGATGTTGAGTGCCTCAGTTGAGAGTTCTGAGCAGTGCTTGTAAGACTGTCTGAAGCTTATTTGCACCTGCTGCAGCTTCACTATTGCCCTGGTGTGGCCAAAGGTGGCACATGACATAGGCGGCCGGCTCCCGAGGTGCGGCGGAACTTTTTTCCTTTTCCTTTCTGCTTCTTTTCCTACAATCCGTTTCATCTGAAGACACGACCAGGTCCCTGAATGTGTGCAGCGGGACGCTATTGATTGAATGAAAATGGCGGCTTGACACAAAGCTGACTCAAGCGTTACTGTTGATGCTATACAGACAAAAATTGGTTTTCAGTTTGTACATTCTTCAGGTTTTTTTTTTCCATCCAAGTCTGATTGAGAGTTTGTAGAAAAATGGCTTCAGATTTTCCACATACTACTCTTCAACATTCTTCCTAAATGTAACAATGTGAAACTCACTAGGAGAATGGCTGTTTCTGTTTCCTTTCAAAATGCTGCCAACACTATTTTCTGAATGGAAGACACCATCTTGTAGCATAAAGGGCCGAAAGGGGTTCTGGTCTGGCCGATGGTTGGTGGAGACATTTTGACTATATCTTGGACCTGCCCGGCCTCGCCCAAAATGGCGCCGGTATAAATGGGACTCGTAACTCCTTGCCCGCAAATGTATATCTAGAAAATGTTATTGTAAGTGGCTGTATCGTATTTTAATTACAAAATGTACGTCCACCGATTCCGCAACTGTTAGACACCTTTGTTCTTGCAACCTAATGGCCCGCTCGTTACGTTCTTCTACAGTGTAAATGTCTCCTCATCATATACGATTTCAGTTTGCTCCGTGGCCGGCCCACGTGGTTATAGGCCCGTATTTGTATACTGACATTTTCACAATAAAGGTTTTTAAAACAAAACACGGTAGTAGTATTTACATTGGTAAAGTTTTTACTTTTAGTCACTGTTTTCGAATCAGTAAAGGCAAGTGAAATAAAGCAGTCCAATTACATGACGGATAAAAGGTATAATATGTAGGAACGCAGTAAAGATAAATGCTTAAGGGCAGTTGTGTTTTTCATGTCTGCAATATAAAGTGATCGATAAGAATCTGATAATCAGGCGTATCGGCGACTAAGATAGCAGGCCGAATCTCTTTTACTCAACGGCTCCGTTATGGAAGGAAGAAACGCCCTTTTTCTCGAAAAAGGAATATATTTTACTTACAAGACAGTTGTAAATTTTCCGGGAAAGTACATTAGCCTGGAATATTATAACATATGTTTGAAAAAAAAATATTGTTCGAAAACAATAAAAAGCGTAATTTTTAGGTCATATGACCAAGCTTTTCATCATTAAATTAACAAAAGTAAAATGAACCAATGAAAAGTTTTATTAACAAGTCACATGTCCTGTTATGCTTACGTTGCGCGCTGCGGCCGCGCCGCGGATCACTTCCGGGTGCGGTAACGCGGCGTGTCATATAACGCATTACGCGACAACGTAGGTCAAGAATATAGTCAAAATGTCTCCACCAACCAGCGTTCGGAACACAACTCCTTTCAGCAGTCCAAAAAGTTCTGTTAAATGACAACAGAGGGGACAGGCAACAAGAACCATCAGTCAAAGAGGGGAGGGCAAGTTCTTCTCTTCCGGGTCATGTTGGGGCGCTACCGGAACTGATCGAATTGGTAGTCTACAGTGTTTCTGGATGTTTCAGACTAAAGCTGGCGTCCGCATGAGACCACTACCATCTCGTAGCTCCGTCGTGGCCATTCCACGAGCAATCATGGCAGCCGCTCCCCACCAGCAGCCTGCGGGAGTCGGAGGCCCCCAAGACTTTTGTAGAATCTTCACGGCTGAGGGGACGCTTTTCGAGAATGGGACCCAAGCCCTATCAGGGAAGCGTCCGAGTTCAAAGGTGTCCCAGGGCCATTTTAGTGGACCAGGCCCAAAACCGAAGAGCCGGCCGCCATTTTGAGAGTCCTGTGGCAGTCGCCTATCGCTGCACCGCAAGAGTGGGCGCAATTCAGCTGGATGGTGGGCAAGACGCTGTAGCCGCAAGAGTGGGCGCAACTCAGCTGGATGGGACAAGGTTCAGAATTGAAGAGTCATCAAAAGGCAAAAAGTTCCGCCGGATCCCGGGAGCCGGCCGCCTATGTCGGGGGCAATCTCAGGCTACACCAGTGCTATAAGACTTGGGGAGGGTGTCGGAGCCAAGCGTCTTCTCCGAGTCCATGGCCATCACACCGCCCCTCAGGGGCCTCCGTCAAGCTGTTTAGGAAGGTAACATATCACATTGTTTTCTAATGCAGTCAGGTCCACAAACGACATTCACTTACTTTGAGAATAGTGAAGCTGCAGTAGGTGGAAATAAGCTTCAGACAGTGTTACAAGCGCTGCTCAGAACTCTTAACTATGGCACCCAACATCCAGAACTTATGCTATTTGAGAATGGCAGTGACATCGAAGCATCTCAGGGACCAAAACCATTAACGTACTTTCACGTATGAAAATCTTACTTGGGGAGGGGGCAGGAGCGAAGCGCCCCCTCCCAGTCAGCGCCACCACACCGTATGTTGAAAATTTGAAGCCATCGTTCTACAAAGTCAACCAAACTTGGATTAAAAATCTAGAAAAATGTACAAACTGAAAACCAGTTTTGGTCTGCATAGCATCAGTAGCAACGCTTGAGTCAGCTTTGTGTCAAGCCGCACATTTGATTCAACAAAGCACAGACATTCAAAAAGGCTCAAATTCAGAACTCTAAACTATGGCACCCAACATCCAGGAGCTTGCCATCCGGATCTTGGAGCCTTGTGCTGCTTTCGATCTATTCACACATCGGTCCACTACTGACATCATCTTATAAACCAACGTTATGTAAATAGTTTTTTAATAAAATGTTTTATCCTGTTTCTTTGCTGGTGTGTTGTCTATATTTTTAATATTTGCATACGGTTTGTCGTTATTTTGTGCGGGATGGGTGATGGAGCCGAGCTGTCTTGCAGCCCTCATGGTGTGGAGCTCAGTTCATCTCACTATTTTCGTATTTCTCATGAAGGGTTGTTCCTAATATTTCTATTTTAGCGAGGTCAAAAAGAGATCCAATTAGTGGCCTACTGATTTTGCTCGATTACTTTTATTTTTTTTACACGATTTTTCACTATCTGCAAAGACTAAACAGAGTATTGCGACTTTGTGCTTGTTTGTAAATAGAGAATGATCCAAAGAGAACCAATTCTAAAACAGTAAATGCTTGGACAACAATCAATCAAATGGAGAGACAAGCAGCCACGACGGATTACAACGGGGGTAAAGGCCTGCGTTAACTACCCTTCAGTATCTGCAAAGAGAGAGTACTACTAAGACAAAAGAGGGGAGGGGGGGGGGTGCAGCGTTCAAAGCACATCAGCGTGCATAAATACGAAAATGTTTTTATTTATCACGTACTTGACATTTTTAAGCTTTTCATATTTGCTATTAAAAAACCAATGAAATTCACAGAAAAAACCATAGGTTATAGTGGATATATAGTTAGGAATTTGCATTTACAAAACCTTGAAAATTCAATGAAAAAACCATTGGTTTTAGGCCATATATAGTTAGGGATTTGCATTTACAAAACCTTATTTTACTCGCATAAAACCATTGAAATTCCATATATAGTTATAAGCGCTAACTATATATCGCGCACCCGCAATCCACTGCTGATGATGTCACATATTACATCATTCATGACATGGTTAGTGACATCACTGATGACATCACTGATGACATCTCAAATGACATCACTGATGACATCACTGAAAACATCTCATTTGACATGACTGATAACATCACTGATGATATCATTCATGTGATAATACGATGAACCTCTTCAGACTCTAATATAACCTTAGATACAATCAGTGTAAACAGACACTCACAGACTGTCACTCATCCATGGAGTTACTCACACACCTAGTCAGTCATGCAAAGAATCAATCACACCTCCATTTCCGCAAATATACAGTTATACAAACTTTACTTATTCAAACATATACTAACACATATTTACTCTCTTATACAATCCCTGATACAAGTTCACAATGATCCATACAGCCACTCACACATTCACTGTCTCGTATGCACAGTTATTTATATATGTCAACTCTCACATGTACTGTGTTTTACATATGTACTTACTTTGACATGTAGCACTGAGATATCCATTCACTCACCAATACACTCATGCACACAGTCAACCGCCCATACAGCTGTTTCCACATGCACTTTTGAAACCATACATCTAGTGAATCAACTGCTCACACATCTATGCACAGAGTCACACACCTCCCAGCTACCCACACACACTCACTCAGTATCCCATACAAATACTTGGGCAACCAATCAATAACCCATATAGTTACTCATATAGCTACTTATCAACACATGGAACAGTTTACAGAACAACAGACATAATGATGCACAAATTGAGACAGTTTAGTCATTAACCCATGCACTCAGTGAGACACATTTAATCACTCACTCATATAGTCAGTCATGCACCTACTAAATCCTTCATCCAGACACGTATATATCCACTCATTCTACAATATGTAAGAGATATTTTAACTTTACAGAAACATACAGTCACTGGATGATGTCATTTGAGATGTCATCAGTGATGTCATCAGTGATGTCACTAACCATGTCATGAATGATGTAATATGTGACATCATCAGCAGTGGATTGCGGGTGCGCGATATATAGTTAGCGCTTATAACTATATATGGAATTTCAATGGTTTTATGCGAGTAAAATAAGGTTTTGTAAATGCAAATCCCTAACTATATATGGCCTAAAACCAATGGTTTTTTCATTGAATTTTCAAGGTTTTGTAAATGCAAATTCCTAACTATATATCCACTATAACCTATGGTTTTTTCTGTGAATATATATATATATATATATATATATATATATATATATATATATATATATATATATATATTACCTACTGGCGGTCGCCAGTAGGTATATATAGTTAGGATTTTTTCTCTATGGGATTTTTGAAAATTCTATGTCTAATAACTTTGGCGTTTGTGGACGGAATTGGCTGAAATTTTCAGGAAAATGGAACATTTTGTTTCTGAGCAGCCCCTGACAATTTGGGGGGGTTTCATCAAGGGGGGGCCGAGAAAAAAGGGGGGTCCCAAAACGCATTTTTCCCATGTTAATTTCCATAGGGCGGTTGGCCTCACTTTTAGCTCGAACGGCTGAATGGATTTGCACGAAACTTGGCAAAATTGTAGGGACTGTTAGCCTGATGTGCCTTTGCTAGGTCTCAATATATGTGCTCCAGTGGATTTTGAGTAATTTAGGTTCAAAAAAATATATATATCTGGGCGGAGCCTAACCACACATCTGATCTGATTGGCTGTCAGCACTTCATCCAAGAAGTGTTGGCAGCCATCTTGGGACCAATATACATGATAGCACCTCATTAAAAAGCATTGTAGTTAATAGAGGGTTTTAGGACTTTAGTTACATTATAAATCATTTGTTGATGGTACCATACTCGTTTTAGGAATTGTGGTGGGTTCTAAGGTGATTTTACCATGTGAAAAAACCTTCTGCTGTGATATCATGAATATTGTTTGAAAGAAAACTAATATCTCATGATTTTCCCACAGTGGTTTGGAAGGGGATCTATAAGCTAAACTGAAAGCATATTTTCTGTAAATTCACATTATCTTTCTCAGTCATGTGAAAATGAAGTCTGACATTCTCAGTAAAACATGTACATCCAACAAGGACAGAGACTGTCAGTTGATTCCTTTGTGTTCTACTGCAGCCTCCTAGAGTGTTCTAAAGAACAACTAGAGCGCTAACAGTCCTACTTATTACAAAGGTATGGCACACCTGAAGCCATCTTGATTGGAATAAAGTGGTAACTCTTAAAACATTTAATTTAAAAAGAAACAACATGAGGGGGTATATTTTGCCATAGAAAGTATGATTAGTGCTGCAGAATGAAAAATTAGGGCACATTTTGAGTGACTTCTCAAATCCTTTTCTATTTCATTAAAACATTCTGACATGCAGTCTCCCAAAATGGCCACCAGAGACAAAAGAGCCCAAATGTAGCCCAAATATCACCCAGATGTAGCCCAAGTATAGCCCAATGACAGAATGTCCCAGAGTGTTCTAAAGAACAACTAGAGCGCTAACAGTCCTACTTATTACAAAGGTATGGCACACCTGAAGCCATCTTGATTGGAATAAAGTGGTAACTCTTAAAACATTTAATTTAAAAAGAAACAACATGAGGGGGTATATTTTGCCATAGAAAGTATGATTAGTGCTGCAGAATGAAAAATTAGGGCACATTTTGAGTGACTTCTCAAATCCTTTTCTATTTCATTAAAACATTCTGACATGCAGTCTCCCAAAATGGCCACCAGAGACAAAAGAGCCCAAATGTAGCCCAAATATCACCCAGATGTAGCCCAAGTATAGCCCAATGACAGAATGTCCCAGAGTGTTCTAAAGAACAACTAGAGCGCTAACAGTCCTACTTATTACAAAGGTATAGCACACCTGGAGCCATCGTGATGGGAATAAAGTGGTAACTCTTAAGACATTTAATTTAAAAAGGAACAAAATGAGGGGGTATATTATGCAATAGAAGGTATTATTAGTGCTGCAGAAAGAAAAATTAGGGCACATTTTGAGTGACTTTTCAAATCCTCTTCTATTTCATTAAAAAATTCTGACATGCAGTCTCCCAAAATGGCCACCAGAGACAAAAGAGCCCAAATGTAGCCCAAATATCACCCAGATGTAGCCCAAGTATAGCCCAATGACAGAATGTCCCAGAGTGTTCTAAAGAACAACTAGAGCGCTAACAGTCCTACTTATTACAAAGGTATGGCACACCTGAAGCCATCTTGATTGGAATAAAGTGGTAACTCTTAAAACATTTAATTTAAAAAGGAACAAAATGAGGGGGTATATTTTGCCATATGAATTATGATTAGTGCTGCAGAAAGAAAAATTAGGGCACATTTTGAGTGACTTCTCAAACCCTCTTCAATTTCATTAAAAAATTCTGACATAGTCTCGCAAGATGGCCACCAGAGACAAAAGAGCCTAAATGTAGCCCAAATATCACCCAGATGTACCCCAAGTATAGCCCAATGACAGAATGTCCCAGAGTGTTCTAAAGAACAACTAGAGCGCTAACAGTCTTACTTATGACAAAAGTATGGCACACCAGAAGCCATCTTGATTGGAATGAAGTGGTAAGTCTGAAGACACTCAATTTAAAAAGGAACAACATGAGGGGGTTAATTTTGCCATAGAAAGTATGATTAGTGCTTCAGAAAGAAAAATTAGGGATCATTTTGAGTGACTTCTCAAATCCTCTTCTATTTCATTAAAAAAATTCTGACATGCAGACTGAAACATGCACTTTGAATACCAGCAGCAGACGTCCCTGGTGAGCAGTAGCTTTACTACAGTGATCTAATGTGCAACTAGAGTGCTAACATTCAGAATTTATGGCAAATGTGTGACACATCTAAATGCCTTCTTGATGGAACCAAAGTAAACAAGCATTGAAAATGCAATAGATCTCGCCCTCGTTTAAGTTAAAGCCATTCTGTTTGTAATGAGGTGGCTTTTTAGCTTTGCTTTTATTAGTGTTTTTTCAACTTTCATGTAAATAACGCACCGTTTTCACCAAATCGACTTTGCCCAATCACACCCTTCCCTTCGGCCAACAAATCCCAAAAATTCGGCACACCTGCCGATCCACTCTCCCTACAGCTCACCCAAGCCCCGTCCCTCTAGCGCAACTGGAACACCCCAAATTCACCTTCTCCATGCGCACCAAAAACTCCCATTGAATAACATGACAATTCGCTACTCCGCACAAAAATTGCTCTTTAAAGCTTTTCCACTGCTCCGATCCGCTTCAAACTTGGCTGGAAACTAGTTCCAGCGATTCCCTAACATCTCACCAAAAATCAGCCCAATCCATCCACTGGAACGGGGACGAATTTCAACCCGAATACGCGCCCCCCCGCAAACACAAAAAAAGCCATAAAACGGCCAAATCTCGACCAAAAACCGCCAAAATCCCTCAAAACCTTGCCAACACCAATACGCACGAAACTGAACCGGCCCCTCAGCCCTAGGCTCCGGGAACCCTACTTAATTGACCCAAAAGCCCTAAAAAAGCAACATAATACACACGAAAACGCCCTAACAACCCTAAAATGCATATAAGTATATGTATGCATGCATTTATGTTTGTATTTATATAGATATACAGATGATATATGTTTATATATGTATGTATATATATATATTCACTGAAAAAACCATAGGCTATAGACCATATATAGTTAGGAATTAGCATTTACAAAACCTTGAAAATTCACTGAAAAAACCATAGGTTATAGACCATATATAGTTAGGAATTAGCATTTACAAAACCTTGAAAATTCACTGAAAAAACCATAGGTTATAGACCATATATAGTTAGGAATTCGCATTTACAAAACCTTATTTTACTCACACAAAACCATTGAAATTCCATATATAGTTAGTTGCACTAACTATATATCGCGCACCCGCAATCCACTGCTGATGATGTCACATATTACATCATTCATGACATGGTCAGTGACATCACTGATGACATCACTGATGACATCTCAAATGACATCACTGATGACATCACTGATGACAACATCCAGTGACTGTATGTTTCTGTAAAGTTAAAATATGTCTTACATATTGAAGAATGAGTGGATGTATAAGTGTCTGGATGAAGGATTTAGTAGGTGCATGACTGACTGTATGAGTGAGTGATTAAATGTGTCTCACTGAGTGCATGGGTTAGTGACTAAACTGTCTTAATTTGTGCATCATTATGTCTGTTGTTCTGTAAACTGTTGCATGTGTTGATAAGTAGCTATATGAGTAACTATATGGGTTATTGATTGGTTGCCCAAGTATTTGTATGGGAGACTGAGTGTGTGTGTGGGTGGCTGGGAGGTGTATGACTCTGTGCATAGATGTGTGAGCAGTTGATTCACTAGATGTATGGTTTCAAAAGTGCATGTGGAAACAGCTGTATGGGCGGTTGACTGTGTGCATGAGTGTATTGGTGAGTGAATGGATATCTCAGTGCTACATGTCAAAGTAAGTACATATGTAAAACACAGTACATGTGAGAGTTGACATATATAAATAACTGTGCATAAGAGCCAGTGAATGTGTGAGTGGCTGTATGGATCATTGTGAACTTGTATCAGGGATTGTATAAGAGAGTTAATATGTGTTAGTATATGTTTGAATAAGTAAAGTTTGTATAACTGTATAGTTGAGGAAATGGAGGTGTGATTGATTCTTTGATTGACTGACTAGGTGTGTGAGTAACTCCATGGATGAGTGACAGTCTGTGAGTGTCTGTTTACACTGATTGTATCTAAGGTTATATTAGAGTCTGAAGAGGTTCATCGTATTATCACATGAATGATATCATCAGTGATGTGATCAGTAATGTCAAATGAGATGTCATCAGTGATGTCATCAGTGATGTCATTTGAGATGTCATCAGTGATGTCATTTGAGATGTCATCAGTGATGTCATCAGTGATGTCACTGACCATGTCATGAATGATGTAATATGTGACATCATCAGCAGTGGATTGCGGGTGCGCGATATATAGTTAGTGCAACTAACTATATATGGAATTTCAATGGTTTTGTGTGAGTAAAATAAGGTTTTGTAAATGCGAATTCCTAACTATATATGGTCTATAACCTATGGTTTTTTCAGTGAATATATATATATATATATATATATATATATATATATATATATATATATATATATATATATATATATATATATATATATATATGTATGTAGAAAACCACTCCTGCTGCGAGGAAGAAGAGGCACGTACACGAGGCGTGTGTGGATTAGGCTATTTATTATTTTTCAGGTCACCCACGACCCTGCAGGAAAGGAGAGACGCTTTTCGCCTGCGCAGCAGGCTTTGTCAATCTGTTATATATATAATATTAGAAAGAATAATTTTTTCATGTGATGGTTATACTAAATAAGCACAACATGAGGCTGTGACTAAACCGTGAGAACTGTGTTGAGTAGTGGCCATTTGAGGGATCAAGCAGGATAGGTTTAGCCCGACACAGAATAGAGTATGGGCAAGCTGGTGGAAGATCCTAACTGCGTGCTAGCCATTATGGCTTCAATGATACAATGGGATATGGTAGCAAAAAGAATTGATCATACACTTCTTTTTTATTGTGTTTAATAGACAAGCAATATTTATATGTTACACAATTTGGCTGCTATGTACAGAGTAATTTTAATGTACTATTGTGGGAATATTTATTCATGCATTTATGTATTTATTTATTTATTTCTTTGGCATGTACTACACAGTATTTTTTTCATTGTCGGAATATTTATTCATACATTCATGTATTTATTTATTTATTCCTTGGGCATGTACTACACAGTATTTTCTTCATGTCTATGCGTGAATTGGTTGCACTGTCACTTTAAAAGTCTGCCTGTCGGTGTGCAGTACGTCATGTGATCAAGCCTCTTCCTGAGGCGAAACACATCATGGCAGACGCGCTGGCACGAAATTAAATAAAAAACACTTTTAGGACCAGCAACTTATGGGTCCACTCCTCGTCCTTTTGAAAGATCGACAGCGGCAGCTGGAAGCGTGGCGATTTTCCAAATATATATATATATATGAGGGAAAAGGACGTCTTCAAATAGCGTGGCAAAAAGACAGGGCAAACCGACTGGATGGTGCAATTTTTCTTTATTGCATGCCCAACACCAAAACCGCCATGACGCGTTTCAGCCCTGAAAGGGCCTTTATCACATGACATCGTTGAAAAGGCGGAGTGCTCTTTTAAAGTTGTGATTAACAATGACATATTTTAAATGCATCAGCTACAGTGTTAGTAACTGATAGACATAAAAGACATACTAACGCAATTTCTAGCATTGGGTGTCATTAAGCGTGTCAGAATAATATACATGTATAATACACCAAGAGTTTAGCAGCATATTGAATAAATATAAAAACACATCAATAAATACAATATATATGGTTTTAAAAAATATATAAATATCCATAAATATGCTTTTAAAAACTCTATAGAATTCTGATACCAACAATTCATATTAATAAATATAGGGATGGTCAAGAACTAATGAAGCCAATGTCAAACTGGATTTCCCTCAAACCTTCCACATTACTTAAAAATCATATGATTGTAATAAAATGACACACCTAAATGCAAAAACCTGTTCTATTTCGTTTGTTGGATAAAACACGTATTGCAAGCAAAATACAGCCCTAGTGGGCAATTGCCATACTAACACATCTAGAAATTATACGTAAGTTATGCAAAATCGGCAAATAAATACAGCCATGAAATATCGTGCAAACCAAGTGCTAATAAGTGATAAACTATGCAATATTAAAAATGATTAAAAATGAAGGGACCTAAATGGTCCATAGAAAAGGCAGCAGCAAGTATGTACAATTTCTGAGAAAGACCAATTACAGGTAAGTAAAACAATCCTCGCTAGCATTTAATCCATTAGTTACTTACAATCCAGGAGTATAATTTGTCTGGTTTCTAACTTGCATAGTAGTGCCTCACGGTCACCACCTCTCGTCATCAGAGGGACTGTATCAATCACAAAATATCTTAGGACCGCAGGGTTTTTGTTGTGTGTTTCCTCAAAGTGTCTTGCGACTGGGTACACAGTGTCGCCGTTGGTAATGGCCGTAGGTGCTGGAGTGTACCTGCAGCTTAGTGCTTCCCACATAGCACAGGCCACAAGGAACTCCATAACATACACCGCGTACTCAGTCTTGCATGTTAATTTGCTTTGAATAAGGACAGGTTTCTCGCTAAAGGGTGTCAGATATTCAGTTTTGCTCACCCCATTTTTGCAGGCCTTGCAGACAGCATTTTATAAACCCTTTGCTGCTATTTAGCCAGGAACTGCTTGGCCTGATTTCTGGGCTGCTAGATACCAAACAGTTACTCATGGATCTAGCCCTTCTGTATGTAATACTGGGACATCGTGTTACCTGATTGCCCAGTATAGGATCACTAGAGATTAGCTCCCAGTTCCTTTTGCGAATAGCTTGATGTTGGCAGCTATAGGTAAAAATCAGTCTGGTCTCTATTTCTTCATTACAGACCGATTTTGTATTGCCCGCCAATAAATGGAGCCTGCCTGATGCATTGGCTTTGCATATGGCCTTATCCAAAAGATCGGGTTGATAACCTCTCCTAAAAAATCTGGCCCATCATTAATTCTGTGCCTGTCTACAGTCATGCTCTGTGCTACAAATTCTTCTAATGCGAAGCATTTCTCCATACGGAATGCTTCTTATTAGGTGTGCAGGATGGTGACTGGATGCATGCAGCTCGGCATTGCCGGCTGTAGGCTTCCTGAATAACCTAGTTTCCAATTTGCCTTGATTAATGAAAATCTCGACATCCAAAAAATGTATGGAAGTCGCACTAATTTGACTGGTGAAACCTAAATTAAGCTTGTTGTTGTTCAGGTCACCTATGAATTCTGTGGCTTCATTTTCGGAACCATTCCAGATCATTAGAAGGTTGTCAATGTATCTCATCCATTTAACCACCTGGGTGAGCATAATTTCAGGATAGCTGGGTTCCTCTCAGTACCCCATATGGAGACAGGCGTTACTCGGGGAGAAACAGGCCCCCATAGCCACACCCCTCACCTGTTGGAACACTAGGTTGGCAAAAAGAAAGAATTTGTTTTCCAAACAATGCTTAATCATAGACAGTACCATTTTGTTATGTTCATAGAAACAGGTTGGTCTCATGTTCAGATAGTGTTGTACAGCTTTTAATCCATCCCTGTGATGGATGCTGGTATTCAGGGAGGATACATCTAAGGAAATCAATAGATATCCAGGTTGCCATGTAATACCCGTTAATTGGTTTAGTAGATCTCCTGTGTCAAGGATAAACGATGACAATTTTTTAACATGGTCCTGGAGAAAAAATTCCACATATTTGCTTACATTCTCCATGATACTGTTACAGGCCGAAATGATTGGGCGACCAGGTGGTTTTGAACAGTTCTTATGAATCTTGGGGATGAAATAAACTACGGGCATCACCGGATGTTCTTTTTTGAGAAATTTGAACTCATCCATAGTTATTAATCCCATGCTCCTCCATGCCATTAGATTAGTATAAATCAAGTTCTAAGCCTGCTTAACGTCATTCATGGTCATTCTCTTGTAACATTCTCTATCGTTCAGTTGTCCTAGGGCTTCTTCCATGTACATTTGCCTTGGCCAAAGCACCACATTACCGCCCTTATCCGACTGGCAGATAATGATGTTGACATTGCTTTGCAGTTTCTTGACCAGCTGGTGATAGGCAAAGTCATGATAGTGATGTCTTTTATGATGTTAGTCTGTTTCAAATATAGTGCCTTGAGTTCAAGCGAGACCATATCATGAAAAATGTCAATGTTGTCCTTCAACATTAAAGGGCTTACGGCCACATGCATCATTGCACCCGTTTGCGATTTCTAAATTGCGAAAATTGGTTGATAGCTTTATTTCGATATGCATATATCATAAAAGCAGTACAAAAGATAAAAACAGCATGTCGAAAAAGTATGACTGAACATTAGGAAAAAGAGTAAAACACATTTGGTGAGCATAAATTAGTTAATAAAGGATTACATTGAAATGGACAGTCTTCTAAGTCTAATCAACCAGGCCCATTTTAAAAACTTGGAAACGGCACATACAATGGGAGGGGCTGTATTGGTTAAAAGAATCCGAAGGGCAACAGAATACTGACGGGTACCCAATTCTCTGCAGATAGGTCCAAGCCAACGTGATCTGGGGCGTCCATAGTCCGGGCATTCAAAGAGAAAGTGTGGCACCGTCTCAGGTTTATCAAGACAAAGGGCACAGTAGCGTGTTGAGGGCTGGGATTTATTCCACCTGGAGCAGAGATCGGCCAAGGGTAGGGTTCCTAAACGGAATTTAATGTACAAGGACCGGTCCATGGCAATTGTTATTATGTCCATGTACGGCTCGTAGGCGACGACATCTTTTATCAGCAGGAAGGCTGCGGTGGTTTTGCAGTGCTGCTGATTGCTGATGCGCTTCGCACGAACCCACTCCCAATAAAGTTTTTTTAGGGACTCTTTTGAAGGGGCGGAGTGGCTAAGCCAGCAGGAGTCCAGGCCAAGGTCCCCTAAAAGATGTTTAATTTCCTTCAGCCATTTGATGCGGTGCCAACCGTCGGAGTGCATCACCTCTGCTAGGCCATCAGCATAAGGTTTTAGCTCCGGTACCCTCCACAGGCGAGCCCAGAGCAGGAGGGGTCGAAGGCGGGCCTGATCCCCTATTGCTTTACAGCCAGCATCCATGAGGACTGGAATAGTCGACTGCTCGATGGAATGGCAAGGAGGAAATTAAGGAATCGCAATTTAGAAATCGCAAACTGCAATGCATGAATAATTTGCATTTATTTTTGCGATTCGGTATTTTTCGGTATTTTTCCTTAATTGCGATTCACAATTTGCGAATCGCAATTAAGGAAAACTCTTCCCATTGATTCCTATGGGCCAAAAGGCCCATAGGAATGAATGGGAAGGCATTCACATTTTGCGAATTTCAAATTGCGATTCGCAAAATGTGAATGCAATTTCAAGGGTGCGGGGGGGGGTCCAAAGAACCCCTCCCTGCACCCCTGAAATATAACTTTAAATGCAATTTACACACACACATGCCCCAAGGGCATGGGTGTGTGTAAATTAAAAGTTTCAAAAATGCAATTTGTGCATATTTGAAAGTTTTCGGTAAATTAGCATGAAGTTCAACTTCATCCTAATTTACCACTTCCAAATTGCGAATTCGCAATTAAAAAATTATCATGCATTGCATTTAAGAAATCTGAAATTGCGATTTCTTAAATGCAATCGCAATTTTAGAAATCGCAACATGGTTACGATTCCTAAAATTGCGAAATGCATGATGCATTCCAAATTAGTCAATTGCATTCGCAAACGGCCGAAAATTGTGATTCGCACCGTTTTTGCGAATGCAATTGACTTTGATGCTTGTGTGCGAAAAGGTGGATTTCGGTTTGAATTCAGTAGGAGCTGCAATAACTCTGAGATCCCCTATCTGAACAAGAGGATGGTACTGAAGTCTCATTCTGCATCTGAAGTAATTCATGCAGTAGATCAAAATCTCCTGCTGTCAATGGAGGTGAATTTAGTGTTGGCACATAAGGTGGTATTGATTTAGTCAATTTGTGCACTGAATGGTATTTGCGGAGTATAAGCTTCCGAACATACTTATAGAGGTCAATCTTAGTACTGGCATAATCAAAGTTGGTTTTAGCACTATAAGAAAGCCCCAAAGCCAGGATACTGGTTTCTTTAACACTGAGCGGTGTATCACTAAGATTGACAACAGTTTGAGCATCATCATGCAGAGAACTTACTTGTGTTTCCATTGCTTTCTGGGTTTTCTGTTGGAAAGCTTGGAATTGGCGTTTCCGCTGTCTGTTACATCGCCTCCTTGCACTATGTCTCCGGTTGGCGTTCTGTTTGTGTTTGCACTCCTTGCACCTGAACACAAAGTCTGTTTCCGGTCTTGGCGCACACAATCTAATTCCTGAGGCAATATATATATATATATATATATTACCTACTGGCGGTCGCCAGTAGGTAGTTATAGTTAGGATTTTTTTCAATGTTAAATCTGAAAATTCTATTTGGAATAACTTTGGCGCCGGTTGACGAATCTGCCTGAAAATTTCCTCAAAATGGCCTCGCGGCGTTCCGGTCCTTCCCTGAAAGTTTGGGGGGGATTCGTCAAGCGGGGGCCGAGATAAAAGGGGGGTCCCAAAACGCGTTTTCCCCATGTTAATTTCCATAGGGCGGTCGATTTCACTTTTAGCCCGAACGGCTGAATGGATTTCCACCAAACTTGGCAAAATTGTAGGGACTGGTAGCCCGATGTGCCTTTGCTATGTCTCAAGATATGTGCTCCAGTGGATTTTGAGTAATTAAGGTTCAAAAAAATATATATATCTATAGCAGCGCTCCGGTAAGCGCACCGGTACGCGCACCGGGCGCTTACCGCGACTTGCGCGCAGAAAGCTGATTGGCTCTGGGGTGCCTGTAAACATTCTAAACAGTCCGGAGCGGCCGCCATCTTGTGTCTCGGTAGGATCGAGACACGAGAGGTGGCCAAAACAAAGAGGGAAATGACCATAAGGGGGCAGAGTAGACCCCCCTTGACCCCCTAGGTTTGATGTGGGGGCCATAAAAGGGCCCCGCGGAGCAAAAAAAAAATAAAAAAAATTTTTGATTTTCGCGGGGTGAGCGCCCGGTACGCGCACCGGTAAGCGTACCGGGGAGCGTACCATGGGGAAAAAGAATGACAGTTTTAAAAGTAGCTGTTTAAAAAAAAATTTGTTGTTGTTTTTTTTATACATACACATACATATATATAAATGCATATGCATATATATATATATGCATATATGTGTATATGTGTGCGTGTAGAGAGAGGTAGAGAGGTAGAGGTGTAGAGGTAGAGAGGTAGAGAGGTAGCGGTAGAGAGGTAGAGATTAGTAGAGAGAGAAGAAGAGAGAGGTAGAGAGGTAGAGAGTAGAGAGTGAGTAATAGAGAGTAGAGAGTGAGTAGTAGAGAGTAGTAGAGAGCAGTAGAGAGAGTAGCAGAGAGTGAGTAGTAGAGAGTAGTAGAGTGAATAGTAGAGTGAGTAGTAGAGAGTAGTAAAAGTAATTTACAATCGTTCGGAATATCGGTGTTTGGGCAGATATGATCCAGGGACCCCCAGTATGCAAGGGGAATTAGTCCCCCCTCTACAAACGCGCCAGTGGCCTGCATTGCAGAGAGGTGTAACAAGGGTGTGGCCTCATTACACTTCTCTGCAATGCAGCTCCCTCGCGCATACTGGAGGCTCCTGGTGGACCAGTTGACCCCAGGGACCCCCAGTATGCAAGGGGAATTAGTTCCCCCTCTGCAAACGCGGCAGTGGGCTGCGTTGCAGAGAGGTGTAACAAGGGGCATAGTCTCATTACACCTCTGCAATGCAGCCCCTGGCGCATACTGGAGGTTCCAGGTGGGCTAATTGGCCCCCAGGGGCCCCCAGTATGCAAGGGGAATTAGTTCCCCCTCTTCAAACATGCACGGGGGCTGCGTTGCAGAGAGGTGTAAAAAGGGTTGTGGCTTCATTACACCTCTCTGCAATGCAGTCCCCTGGCGCATACTGGAGATTCCTGGTGGGCTTTCAGGTCTTATATAGTTAGGAATTAGCATTAAAAAAACCTTTGAAATTCACTGAAAAAACCATAGGTTTCACACCAGTTATAGTTAGGAATTAGCATTTAAAAAACCTTTGAAATTCACTGAAAAAACCATAGGTTTCACACCAGTTATAGTTAGGAATTAGCATTTAAAAAACCTATTAAATTCACTGACAAAACCATAGATTTCACACCATTTATAGTTAGCTGGAAATTTTACTGACATAAAACCATTGAAATTCCCACGTTATAGTTAGTTGGACTCACTATAACTTGCGCGCCTGTAATGCACTGCTGATGACGTCACATATTACATCACTCATGACATGGTCAGTGACATCACTCATGACATCACTGATGACACCATCCTTGTGACAGAGTGACAGACCTAATTTCAGTGTAATGTAACGCTTGAAACACATATTCAAAAATAGAAACAAACATTTTCAAAAAAATGGAGATACCCAAACCAGTAACAACAACCAATTCAGTAATTCCACCATCTATATACACATCCACTCATTCACCAACAGTTCTATATAGTCACTCATATATATACTCACTCATCATATGTAGTGATACACCTATACATCCTGTTACACATCAGCAGTCATCCAAAAGTTACTCACACACATACTCACACATGCAAATAAACTATTGAACATCCATTTATTTGCATATACATTTATACACACACTACCACCTTACTTCTAAGGAAACTTACCCATACTTACTCTCTTAAACAATCACTTATAGAAACACATACTTATTTAAACAGGAACTTCTACAATCTCTCACTATATATACTATACTCACTTATATACATCAATACTCACATATACTAGATTAAAACATATGTCGTTACTAATGAAGACACTAGTGAGACAGTCATTCACTCACTAACACACACATATACACACTCATCCACCCATACAGTCCTGCACATATGCTGTCTTCAAAACACATACAAACAGTGAGTCAGTCACCAACCCCTGCAGCCACTTATACACAAAGAGAAACACTGATACAAACATTTAAATATTTAAACAATACTCGCTAATATATGTATTCACTAAGATACATGTAATAAGCCAGTTACCCAACCAATTTTTTTTAAAAAAAACATCCATTTACACACTTATTTAAACATTTATTCTTCCATCAACCTTTACAAATACATATATAAAACAAATTTATTTTTCAGAAAGACACACATTCACTGGATGGTGTCATCAGTGATGTCATGAGTGATGTCACTGACCATGTCATGAGTGATGTAATATGTGACGTCATCAGCAGTGCATTACAGGCGCGCAAGTTATAGTGAGTCCAACTAACTATAACGTGGGAATTTCAATGGTTTTATGTCAGTAAAATTTCCAGCTAACTATAAATGGTGTGAAATCTATGGTTTTGTCAGTGAATTTAATAGGTTTTTTAAATGCTAATTCCTAACTATAACTGGTGTGAAACCTATGGTTTTTTCAGTGAATATATATATATATATATATATATATATATATATATATATATATTCACTGAAAAAACCATAGGTTATAGACCATATATAGTTAGGGATTAGCATTTACAAAACCTTATTTTACTCGCATAAAACCATTGAAATTTCATATATAGTTAGTTGCGCTAACTATATATCGCGCACCCGCAATCCACTGCTGATGATGTCACATATTACATCATTCATGACATGGTCAGTGACATCACTGATGACATCACTGATAACATCATCCAGTGACTGTATGTTTCTGTAAAGTTAAAATATATCTTACATATTGAAGAATGAGTGGATGTATAAGTGTCTGGATGAAGGATTTAGTAGGTGCATGACTGACTGTATGAGTGAGTGATTAAATGTGTCTCACTGAGTGCATGAGTTAGTGACTAAACTGTCTTAATTTGTGCATCATTATGTCTGTTGTTCTGTAAACTGCTGCATGTGTTGATCAGTAGCTATATGAGTAACTATATGGGTTATTGATTGGTTGCCCAAGTATTTGTATGGGACACTGAGTGTGTGTGTGGGTGGCTGGGAGGTGTATGACTCTGTGCATAGATGTGTGAGCAGTGGATTCACTAGATGTATGGGTTCAAAAGAGCATGTGGAAACAGCTGTATGGGCGGTTGACTGTGTGCATGAGTGTATTGGTGAGTGAATGGATATCTCAGTGCTACATGTCAAAGTAAGTACATATGTAAAACACAGTACATGTGAGAGTTGACATATATAAATAACTGTGCATAAGAGCCAGTGAATGTGTGAGTGGCTGTATGGATCATTGTGAACTTGTATCAGGGATTGTATAAGAGAGTAAATGTGTGTTAGTATATGTTTGAATAAGTAAGGTGTGTATAACTGTATAGTTGAGGAAATGGAGGTGTGATTGATTATTTGCATGACTGACTAGGTGTGTGAGTAACTCCATGGATGAGTGACAGTCTGTGAGTGTCTGTTTACACTGATTGTATCTAAGGTTATATTAGAGTCTGAAGAGGTTCATCGTATTATCACATGAATGATATCATCAGTGATGTGATCAGTAATGTCAAATGAGATGTCATCAGTGATGTCATTTGAGATGTCATCAGTGATGTCATCAGTGATGTCATTTGAGATGTCATCAGTGATGTCATCAGTGATGTCACTGATCATGTCATGAATGATGTAATATGTGACATCATCAGCAGTGGATTGCGGGTGCGCGATATATAGTCAGCGCAACTAACTATATATGAAATTTCAATGGTTTTATGCGAGTAAAATAAGGTTTTGTAAATGCTAATCCCTAACTATATATGGTCTATAACCTATGGTTTTTTCAGTGAATTTTCAAGGTTTTGTAAATGCAAATTCCTAACTATATATGGTCTATAACCTATGGTTTTTTCTGTGAATATATATATATATATATATATATATATATATATATATATATATATATACATATTACCTACTGGCAGTCGCCAGTAGGTATATATAGTTAGGATTTTTTTGAATAGGGATTTCTGAAAATTCTATGTTGAATAACTTTGGCGTTGATGGACGGAATTGGCTGAAATTTTCAGGAAAATGGCACATTTTGTTTCTGAGCGTCCCCTGGAAGTTTGGGGGGGTTTTGTCAAGCGGGGGCCGAGAAAAAAGGGGGGTCCCAAAACGTGTTTTTAACATTGAGTTTTCCATAGGGCGGTTGGACTCACTTTTAGCTCGAACAGCTGAATGGATTTCTATGAAACTTGGCAAAATTGTAGAGACTGTTTGCCCGATGTGCCTTTGCTAGGTCTCAAGATATGTGCTCCAGTGGATTTTGAGAAATTAACGTTCAAAAAAATATATATATCTGTGACAGCGTCCCGGTTAGCGCCCCGGTTTGCGTACCAGACGCGTAACGGAACTTCGCGAGGAGAAGCGGATTGGCTCTCCGGTGACTCTCAACATTCTAAACAGTCCGGAGCGGCCGCCATCTTGTCTCTCGGTAGGATCGAGAGACAAGAGGTGGAAATAAACGAAGGGGGAAATGAATGAAAGGGGCAAGGTAGACCCCTCCTGACCCCCTAGGATTGATGTGGGGGCTATTAAAGGGCCCCGCGGGGCAAAAAAATAAAATGCATTTTTTTTCGATTTTTCGCGGTGGAAGCGCTACCCGGTACGCGAACCGGGTAGCTCACCGGTAGCGTAACGGGAGTCCGCCATCTTGTGTTTCGGACGAATTTAGTCACAAGATGGAGGATAAACAATGTTGGGAATGGGTATAAGGGGGCACGGGAGACATATCCTGACCCCCTAGGTTTTCTGAGGGTGGCTGAGGAGGCCCATATATGTAAAAAAAAAAAAAACCTTTTTTTTCAAATTTTCGCACGGTTAGCGCCCGGTCCGCGCACCGGGTAGCGTTCCGGAAAGCGTAACAAGGGGAAAACCAAGGGAAATAGTAAAATAATATTTTAGAGTGCTTTGAGGTAGGGTAGCTCTGAATAGAGCTGTTGTGTTGTGTGGGTGATGTAAGTACCAACATGTAGGTACCAATGAAGAGTCTAAAATTCAATATACACCGTCTCCTCTGTAGATATTTTGTATGTTCTAATATGGGTTATTTAAATGTAAATGTGTGGAAAAGCACTTCATGCTTTAAAGCAATTGTATTTTTGAACTGATTGTTCTTTCCTCTTAGTCCTCCTCTTTGGTTTTTTTTCCCCACACTCTTCTTCAGCATGATAGTTGATAAATTCGTTCCCTCAAAATATTTATATACATAAAAAAATTATATTAAATACATATAAAATATATTTTTCCTTTAAAAGAAGAATACATTTTACAGCTTTTGATATTTGCTATTAAAAAACCATTGAAATTCACTGAAAAAACCATAGGTTATAGACCATATATAGTTAGGAATTAGCATTTACAAAACCTTGAAAATTCTCTGAAAAAACCATAGGTTATAGACCATATATAGTTAGGAATTAGCATTTACAAAACCTTATTTTACTCACACAAAACCATTGAAATTCGCATATATAGTTAGTTGCACTAACTATATATCGCGCACCCGCAATCCACTGCTGATCATGTCACATATTTCATCATTCATGACATGGTCAGTGACATCACTGATGACATCACTGATGACATCTCAAATGACATCACTGATGACATCACTGATGACAACATCCAGTGACTGTATGTTTCTGTAAAGTTAAAATATGTCTTACATATTGAAGAATGAGTGGATGTATAAGTGTCTGGATGAAGGATTTAGTAGGTGCATGACTGACTGTATGAGTGAGTGATTAAATGTGTCTCACTGAGTGCATGGGTTAGTGACTAAACTGTCTTAATTTGTGCATCATTATGCCTGTTGTTCTGTAAACTGTTGCATGTGTTGATCAGTAGCTATATGAGTAACTATATGGGTTATTGATTGGTTGCCCAAGTATTTGTATGGGAGACTGAGTGTGGGTGTAGGTGGCTGGGAGGTGTATGACTCTGTGCATAGATGTGTGAGCAGTTGATTCACTAGATGTATGGGTTCAAAAGTGCATGTGGAAACAGCTGTATGGGCGGTTGACTGTGTGCATGAGTGTATTGGTGAGTGAATGGATATCTCAGTGCTACATGTCAAAGTAAATACATATGTAAAACACAGTACATGTGAGAGTTGACATATATAAATATCTGTGCATAAGAGCCAGTGAATGTGTGAGTGGCTGTATGGATCATTGTGAACTTGTATCAGGGGTTGTATAAGAGAGTAAATATGTGTTAGTATATGTTTGAATAAGTAAGGTGTGTATAACTGTATAGTTGAGGAAATGGAGGTGTGATTGATTCTTTGCATGACTGACTAGGTGTGTGAGTAACTCCATGGATGAGTGACAGTCTGTGAGTGTCTGTTTACACTGAGTGTATCTAAGGTTATATTAGAGTCTGAAGAGGTTCATCGTATTATCACATGAATGATGTCATCAGTGATGTGATCAATAATGGCAAATGAGATGTCATCAGTGATGTCATCAGTGATGTCATTTGAGATGTCATCAGTGATGTCACTGACCATGTCATGAATGATGTAATATGTGACATGATCAGCAGTGAATTGCGGTGCGCGATATATAGTTAGTGCAACTAACTATATATGCGAATTTCAATGGTTTTGTGTGAGTAAAATAAGGTTTTGTAAATGCTAATTCCTAACTATATATGGTCTATAACCTATGGTTTTTTCAGTGAATTTTCAAGGTTTTGTAAATGCTAATTCCTAACTATATATGGTCTATAACCTATGGTTTTTTCAGTGAATATATATATATATATATATATATATATATATATATATATATATATATATATATATATATATATATATATATATATATATATATATATATATATATATATATATATATATATATATATATATATATATATATATATATTACCTACTGGCGATAGCCAGTAGGTATATATAGTTAGGATTGTTTTCCATAGGAAATCCGCAACATTCTATTGGGAATAACTTTGGCCCTGGTTGATGAATCTTCGCAAATTTCTCAAAGAAGATGGCTCGCTCCGCTCCGCTCCTTCCCTGAAAATTTGGGGGGGATTCGTCAAGTGGGGGCTGAGAAAAAAGGGGGGTCCCAAAACGTGTTTTCCCCATGTTAATTTCCATAGGACCTTTAGACTCGGCTACAGCCCGAACGGCTGAACGGAATTACTTGAAATTTGGCAAAATGGAAGAGACTGGTTCGCAGATTACGCTTTTCTTTAAATGGTGTAAATCCGTCCAGTATTTGCTGAGAAAATTGCATTTAATTTCAATTATATATCTATAAGCGCGCACGCGTGCGCGCACTGTCCCCGCCTGCCTGCCTGAAATTGGGCCGCCGCGCTGCCCGCGGCGACCCGGAAGTGCTGCGCGGCCGGCTGGAAAATGTCCGCCCCCGCCGCGAGGGGGAAGAAGGATGATGGCGGCTGACTCTGCAGGGCTCCCGTGATGGGAGGGAGCCCTGCCATCGGCAAGAGAAGCGGCTAAGTGCCCACCTCGTTTTTGTCTCCGCCTGCCTGCCTAAAATCGGGCCGCCGCGCTGCCCGCGGCGACCCGGAAGTGCTGGGGCCGGCCGGCCAATCCCAGCGCGGCCGGCCGGGAATGCCCGCCCCCGCCGCGAGGGGAGAAGAAGGAAGACGGCGGCTGACTCTGCAGGGCTCCCGTGCACGGTACCGAGGCCGGAGCTGCTGAGCCAGCTCTTGCTTGTACCACCAGTCCTGACCCTGCGCACCGGTCCCTGTGCCTGCACCCTGCTGCTGCTTTCAGGGTTCCCAGGTCCATGAGAGGAGGTCAGCGTCCTTGCTTTCTAGGTCTCTGATCACACACTTATTAAATCAGGACTACAAGTCAAAGCGATGTAAAGCAGAGCGAGCAAAATAAGAAACTGCACAGAAAAAAAGTTCAGGTAAAGAGTAGTAGGGAAGAGAGAAAGACAGAGGGATTAAGAGTAGAAAGAGAATAGTGATATAAAGTCAAAAGAGCCTCTACAGAGCAAGAGAGGTGAGGTTTACACAGTGATAGAAAAGTGCGAGAAAAACAGATGGAGAGCTAGTGAGATCTATAAAGAGAGAGTGTGAGAGAGATAGTTGAGGTGGAGAGGGTGAGTTGAAATGGAGAAGGTAGTCCTATGAGAGATACGTGTATATATATGAGTGAAAAAGAGAGACAGCATTAGAGGAGGTGATGATGGGAAAAAGGTGCATAGGTGGAGAAATAGCGCTAGCCAGATAGGAGTATAATACTCACCCACCATTTACTACGCACAGTCTTCCTGACATTGTGCAGGCAGTCTGATACTGCTCACCCACCACTCACACAGTCCACCATCCAGCCACCCATCCATCCAGCCTCCCATCTAGCCACCCATCCAGCCATCATACATCCATCTATTATTCATTCATTCATGCATGCATGCATCCACCCATCCATCCAGCTATCCACCCAACATGCATCCACCCATGCATCCATCCATCCACCCTGCATCCAACCATCATGCATCCACCCAGCATTCATTCATCCACCCACCCACCCATCATGCATTCACCCATCATGCATCCACCCAACAATCATTCATCCATCATACATCCACCAGCCATCCATCCATCTTCCAGCCAACAATCATGCATCCATCTAACACCCAGCCACCCTCCCACTCACCATTCATGCACCCCATCCATCCACCCACCCATCCATCCATCCTGCATCCATCCATCATTCATGCATCCATTCACCCATCTATCATGCATGCATCCATCCATGCATCCACCCAACAATCATTCATCCAACATGCATCCAACCATCGTTCATGCATCAAAAATCTGACCCCTAGGGCTGCTCAGGTGGTCCCACAAGGATATTAACATATTTAAACATTATCCGCTAATAGAATTAGCATTTTCAAAACCTTGCAAATTCACTGAAAAAACCATAGGTTTCTGGCCTTATATATATATATATATATTAGCTTTTAAAAAAACAATGAAATTCACTGAAAAAACCATAGGTTATACACTATATATAGTTAGGAATTAGCCTTTAAAAAACCAATGAAATTCACTAAAAAAAAACATAGGTTTTAGGCCTTATATAGTTAGGAATTAACATATAAAAAACCATTGAAATTCCTCCTATATAGTTAGCTGGACATTTTATTGACATAAAACCCAATGAAATTCCATATATAGTTAGTTGCAATAACTATATATCGCGCACCCGCAATCCACTGCTGATGATGTCACATATTACATCATTCATGACATGGTCAGTGACATCACTGATGACATCACTGATGACATCTCAAATGACATCACTGATGATATAACTGATGACATCTCAAATGACATCACTGATGACATCATGACACACCAATACCAGTTACTACATATGCACTCACTGATTCCTACGTCTACGCACACATTCACTCATTCACCCATACAATCACTCGTACATACAGTCACTCATTTTTACAACACTGTCATATGCACTCATACACCTATGCAGACACTCACACACTGCCACTCATCCATGGAGTTACTCACACACCTAGTCAGTCCTGTAAAGAATCAATCACACTTCAATTTCCTCATCTATACAGTTAAACACAGAACACTTTACTTTTCCAAACATATACTAACACATACTTACTCTCTTATACAATTACTGATACAAGTACACATTGATCTGCACATAGTCACTCGCCTCCCAGCCAGTTACACACACACTCAGTCTTCCATACAAATACTTGGGCAACCAATCAATAAGCTATATAGCCACTCATATAGCTACTGATCAACACATGCAGCAGCTTGCAGAACAACAGACATATTGATGCACACTTTCAGACAGTTTAGTCACTAACCCATGCATTCAGTAAGACACATTCATTCACTCGCTCAGTCAGTCACGCACCTACTAAATCCTTCATCCACACACTTATACATCCACTCATTCTTCAATATGTAAAACATATTTAAACTTTACAGAAACACACAGTCACTGGATGATGTCATCAGTGATGCCATCAGTGATGTCACTGACCATGTCATGAATGATGTAATATGTGACATCATCAGCAGTGGATTGCGGGTGCGCGATATATAGTTATTGCAACTAACTATATATGGAATTTCATTGGGTTTTATGTCAATAAAATGTCCAGCTAACTATATAGGAGGAATTTCAATGGTTTTTTATATGTTAATTCCTAACTATATAAGGCCTAAAACCTATGGTTCTTTTTGTGAATTTCATTGGTTTTTTAAAGGCTAATTCCTAACTATATATAGTGTATAACCTATGTTTTTTTCAGTGAATATATATATATATATATATATATATATATATATATATTTTTTTTTTTTTTTTTTTTATTTTTTTTTTCGCTCCAAAGTCCACCTTAAGGATCAGCTGCACTCTTCGCGACAGGTTGCATGCACGCACTGAGATGGGTCCATGCCAAATATCAAAGCTCCAGTTCCAAAGAAACTTGCTGCACTCACGGGGTCCCTTTTAAAATAACTTTATTTGCAAGGACGTGTTTCGGCTGTGTGCCACCTTCTGCTTGCTTCATAAATAAAACGTCACTGGCATGATTGTGCTTTTAAGTTCATACCTGGATCTTCATTGGCCCCTGCACAGAAACAGGAGAGAGGATTAGACGATCATGTGTCACTGTTGTCCTGTCTTTCTCCTCCTCCTTCTGTAACCATTCCTCTTTTTTGGTTTGGGTCAAGTTCGATGATAAAAATTAAAAATCGGTCCCCAAAAATGAGAGAAGGTGCCCACCACCTACAAACACCTGCACAAATTAAGCACTGGGCCCAGGCTCTAGCATGATGGATGTACAGCTGCCTGGCTAGTTCTAGCTCCTTTGACTACTTGACATGGGCACATTGCCACATTCCCTCCTTGGGCCACGCTTATTCACCCCTAACAGCCAGGGCCTACCTTGTCTCCCTGTCCTGCTGACAGTTCCATACGTTGCTTTCATAGGAGTCAGGTACAGTATGCGAAGTGCTGATTGACTGTGGGACAATATCTTTTTATTAATCATGTTTCTACTCATAACTGCACCAATGTGTTTAGAAATGCCATTAAACCCTATTAATTTATTATCAATGGTTGTTATTAAAATATGCGTATAAATGCAGCATTTGCCCCAAATTTCTCCTAAGATGCTTTTTCAGAGAATGCACAAACCCATGTGTAATTGCATTTATGTGCTATTAAGTTTTCATCAATTCTATGGTCCAGGAGTGCTTTATTATAACTTTTAATTAGGATTTTATAAATTGTATACAATCATAATCATTTCTTGTTACGATATGGTTGGCACTTAGAGGAAGATGAAAGGCGGAAAGGATAGAGCAGTCAGAGGGAAGAGAAGAGAGGGATAGGAAAGCCCAGTGGGGAGGCGTATTGTACACCAGCTCGGTACTAGCTAGGCACATGACATTTCATGGCTTAGAGTTCATGGTTCAAATCGCAGTTTTCTCAGTTCCTGTGGTCCTGAGTTCTGTTCCGAGGCTCTTTCAGACCTGGAAGCTTCGGTCTCGTCTGATCAAGGGGGTTGGTGCGGGACATTGGACCTGTCTAGGGCTTCCCACAGACCCCTAGAAGACGCCTTCCACGGGGAGTACTATATCGCCAAGCTGTCCGCTCCCCTGAGGTACGTAATCCAGTTTAGCCAACCTTGGAAAGATGCTTTGATTGAGTCTTTCCGATTGTTTAGCACCGTTTTGACGGCTGATGTCAATAAAAGGTCCATTAGTCCCTTCTCCTTCTCCAATGTGAGATCCATCCTCATGAAGGCTGTGACAAGGGAAGCGAAGTGGCTTTTTGTTTTGCGATTGAACACCTTGTCTACAAAGTCAAACACCCTTCCTCAGAAAACCTTTAGTGTTGGGCAGTGGAAGATGAGGTATGCTAAGTCCCCCTTCTGTGTGTTGCAGTTCCAGGAGAGGGAGTCCTCTCTAAGGCCAAGTGTGTGTAGGCGGTCTGGGGTCCAGTATGTTTTGTGGAGTAGCCAGAGTTTAGTTTGTGCGAGGACTGGTGTGATCTTGTTTTGTGTGGCCGAGGCCCAGAGCATTTCCCACTCCTGGGCGCTTAGTCGGGTGTGAAGCTGTTCGTCCCACAATTAGTTTGTTTTAGCATTGAGTTTAGTGTTATTTGGGCGCAGTAGCTTATATACGTGTGAGACTTGGTGTCCTAGTTTGTTGATGTTAGCCACATATCGGAAGATCGAGGGTTGGGTGCTGATTAGTTTGGCTTTTGATAGGGTTGCCTTTACTTTTAGAAATCTGTAAAGGTCTAGGTCTTCTAGTTAGTAATTGGTTTTCAGGTCCACAAAAGTAATGGGGGCTGACCCCTTTTCTAGTTGGTGTGGGAAGCAGATGCCCTTCTCTATCCATGACTCAAATTTAAGGCTCTTCCCCTTATATTTGATTTTTCAATTTGCCCATCGATGTTCTGATTTGGTACCCCTGGTGGTGACATCAGTTTCCTTTCTATCTTTTGGAGTGCAATCTTAGTATTTTTAAATATTAGCTTGGACGTGTCTGGGTAGGAGTTTGTCGTGAGTAGTGTGAGAGGGTGCATGTTGTTTAGTATGGCCTTTTCTACCTGTAGCCACACTGGGGAGTATTCTGGCGACTGGAACACCCACTGTATACCCTGATTTGCCAGAAAGGCTAGTTGGTAGGTTTTGAAATCTTCCAGTTTCAGAACCCCCTGTGCTTTTGCGAGTCTCAATTTCCTAATGCTGATCATTGCCTTCTTGTCCCGCCATAGGAGTTTGGTGAGCATGTTGTCGATTTTTTGATGAAATCGTCTCTAAGGAGGAGGGGGAGCATACTTGACAGGTAGTTGACCATCTGTGTGATCATCATTTTTATAGTTTCTATTCGACCCCACCATTTGATGAATTTCGGGCTCCATGCCTTAAGCAGTTTTTTTACTTTTTCTAGAAGGACCTTTTTGTTGTGGCGTAGGGAGCTGTTTGGGTCTGTTCCAAATAAAATCCCTAAGTATTTAATGTTTCCCCTTCTGCCAAGTCAAGCCAGAATCTCCCAGCGAGTCTCTCGTGCAGTGTATGTTTAGTGGTTTACATTCAGATTTTTCGTTGTTTAGCTTATATCCTGATAGGTTGGAGTACTGTGCAATCGTGTTCATCAGGGCTTTAATGGAGGATTTCAGTTGTTCGGTTACTATTAGGATGTCGTCCGCGTACGCGGCTAGTTTTACAACAGTGTCTTTGATTGCGACCCCTTTAATGCCCTCGTTTAGTTTTGTCTTGGATGAGGGGTTCTAAGGCCAATAGGAACAGTGACGGTGATAGTTGGCAACCCTGTATGGTTTCCTGTTTCAGCTTGAAGGGTCTCGACAGTGAGCCGTTAATAGAGATGCAGGCTGAGGGGGATTGGTAGAGGGCCATGGCCATCTTTATGTAAGGCTCGCATGCATTCCTCCAAAAAGCCCCACGAGACCTTGTTGAAGGCTTTCTCTGCGTCTAATGCAATTGCCACTGCTGGCTCCGTCTTTGTGGATAAATACAAAGGTGGTTCTGTTGGGTAAAGACAATCACTTTGAAGAAAGGCTAGGTGTGCTCAATACACATTGAAAACAAACTCTCTGAAACAAGGACATATAGAGAAATTGAAATTGATTTCCAAAAATGCTTTATATTTATAGAAAAGCAAACATGTTACATCTGAATTGATTCATTCAATGATGCCAATTGCTTCAATAAATGATGATAAGACCGTCAAAAAACACAAATGTGTGAGAAATGTGACAGTTGGTGAACAAAGTGCTCAGTGCATTAAATACAGTGACACATATGTACAAATTATATACAAGGAATTTGGGTGGCCAGAGTGTTTATTCTTCTCCAAGGAGACAAAGGGTTCATGTACATGCTCCTGGAGTATCTGGACCAGTGGTAAAGCGTCGACGTTTCGACCCTGGTGCGCCCCAGTTGGTGGTCGCGGCGGGTCTTTATCAAGACGGGGTGGGGGGGTGGGGGGACAGTCTGAAAGAAAAAGGCGATGTTTCAGAGAGGAATTTTACTTAGAAATAACGTCACTAATGACATGTGTGAGCCGGGATACTCACATGTGAAGCAGGAGGAGAATTCTCAGCCTGGTGGGATGCCAAACGGTCAAGCCTAGTAGAGGGAGAAGATGGGACGGATCAATGATGTGACCCGGGAACCCATAAGCTGATCTACTCTTGTGGTACGCAAGGGAGTGAGAACTAATCAAGACAAGCATTAGGTTGGCAAGTGCATGAATGTGATGACTTATTTACTTAGTGCGCGGTCTAGCCAAGTAGAGGAACACAGTGCCTGTGTAGTCAAAGTTGTAAGATGGGCAATCTCGCCAGGTAAATGACTTAATGACAAGATTAGCAAAACACTGTGCCTATGCGTTACAGATGAGTGCGGTGACAGTGATTAAAAAGATTGAATTGCCCGGACTAACGTTGCTTAGTCAAGAAGTGAGAGAGTGAAATGAATGCTCAGTATAACGTGCGGGATGTGAAGTATAACTCGTGGGATGTGTTGGTTAATGTGAAAAGGACTCAGCAGAACGCTTGGCAGTAGTAAAGACTCAGCGATATGCTTAGGCGCAAGGGGGTGCGGTACACTCACAGATTCATGCCGTCTAATAGTGAGCCAAGTGAGAGCTGGGAGACAACTGATACGTAGGCCCTCAATGCGGGAATGGAAATTACGAGCCCGCACTAGGTCATCAAGCTAAACACCGCAGTGGTCACGGAGCGCCCGTGTGTGTTTAACAGAGACGGCTGGCATCCCGGTTCGGATATGCGTGAAGGTCTGAAAGGCTTACAGAGCGGAATCCTTACTAATTGCTGCCTCTTACCCTGTGTTCATGGAAGGAGACGGTCCGGAGAAGACGGGTGTAGCGATCCGCCTGCATTCAGAAATAAGTGCTCACTTTGATCATTTCTCCTTTAAATTGCTTTCAATGTTAATATCACTTACAGTCTTATGATGTCAGAAAAAGAAACCCTTTCCTACAGCGAGGACTACATCACTAGATTAATACAAGAACAGGGTTCTTCTAGTTTCCTACTAGGTGCAGAGCGCACATCAGTAGATGCAACACTAAATGAAAAACTGCTCAAAATAGAAAGACTTGAAAAGAAGTTAATACGGTCACGTCTGCATGGACATGTTCTGACAAAATATCTTTCATCAAATATGGAGCAAAAATATTCAAAAGTTAAGGGCAGATAGCCAATAAAACATTCAGTATGCAATTACATACAATCAATTTTGACAGTCTATGTGCTTCCAGTCTAAGAAGCAAGGCAGATTTCTGTGAACCAGCCAATAAAACATTAGCTTCTATGCATATCAATCTTCTTTACAAGAAAAAAGAAACAAATTGGTCTTAACTACAGCTAGTTTTTGAAACATACCAGCCTCAAAATACTTTTTAAAGAGATATTATGTAACTTTTTGTTACAAATCTCAACATTGTATAGTTTGTTTTTGGTGTTCTGTGTTTTTGGGAAAATGCAGGCTTATTAAGTAGTTTTTATTGCTTGTTTCAAAGATTCCAATTTTAAATGGTGAGTAGTTTAACACAATTTACTTTTTTACTGATCGGTGATGATGGTACAGGTATTGCACAGTGCTTATTCATTCCTCAAAGGTATTGTACAGTGCTTATTCATTCCTCAAAATCAAAAAAATGACTAGACAAATTGCTGTGTCCGCTTCCAAAGATCTTGCAGTAAGTAGTGTAGTGAAAAGGAAAAGAATAGTGATAGACTTTAAAAGAAATAAACAACATGTAAAAGTGAGCCAATTTAATAATATAAAGGCTAAGGAACTTAAATTAGATTGAGTAGGCATTGTAAATCATAACACATAAAACAAAATCAGAAGGGGTCACACAATTGTTCGCAAAGCATATTAGAAGTGAAATGTTAGATAGAAAGATGAATGACAACAACAGACTACTACAGGCTTAAACCCAACTTAAAAATCAACCATACACATTGACTAATATTGAAGCTTCCAACACAAATCAGAGATGTTTTTCCCATAAAGTAACAAACTGTGATATTAGATGGGGATGTTAACATCGTACAGGATCCCAACTCTGGAAAATCACCAGAAGAACACTTGGGTAGTGAAAAGTGTAGGAAAGTATTAAGTGAGTTAAAAACTGATATTGGAACATTGACATTTGGCAAAGTTTGAATCATACAGTGTAGTGTTCTGAGTATTGTGCCTTTCAGGCACTTGTAGAAAGAACCCTGTTGTGTGGGCATTCTATGCTCTGGTTTGGAATGTGGGCTTTCTGGCAGTTGATCGCTGCTTCTGCCTGATGTCGCTGTTATTCTCTTGAGCAGAATAAAACCTATTTGAAGCATCAAGTCTGCGTACTTCTATGAGCACATACTACATACAGGTTAGGGAGTTTATTTTTTTACTCAGCATGTGGCGCTAGTTATTACCAGAGTAGCTATCCGTAGTAACATTTAGTGTATATCATTCGTTTCCTGATTGGGAAATCATTCCTCTGCAACTTTAAATACTGTTTTGGTAAAGGAGGATACAAGATAGAAAGGAGAAGGCTGTGTAAAGGCTTACTAAAGGAAAAAGAATGTCAAGATTTTGAGATTAAGAAAGTCATTGAATTTGTTGACATAAATATCAATAGTCAATCAATCAATCAATCAATCAATCATTTGTAAAGCGCATTACATACCCACAAGGGTCTCAAGGCGCTGGGGGGGCGCTACTGATAGAACAGCCAGGTCTTGAGTATCCTCCTGCCTGCCTGTATAGTGCCTCAAGTGTCATTAGAAAATTAGAGGTTCTTAAAACCCAAGTTTTATGGAAGCTTGATATCCTTTAGTACAATGTATTTGGCCAATTATAAAGAGAATGAGTTACAAGTTGAAAGTGACATATAACTAGAATTTGGTGCACGAAGAGTGCACAATATGCAACATTCAGAACCAGACATTTCTGGGAAGTGGGAGAAAATAACTGCTGTGCTCATTGCCTATAAACCTTGAAAACATGAAACTCAATTAAGATATATGATATTCAAAAGAAGAACTGGTAAGATCATAATAAATTATATGATCAACGCATTCTATGAGAAAGTTGTATATACCAGACGTAGTAGCAGATTTAGACCAGATTAAATTCAGAAACATTACTTGACAGAATAATAATCTAAATAATAATGGACATTGTAGGCCACTGTGTTTTTTCTGGCATCTTGTGTACAATCAGTAAAATGTTGCATACTGGTCTTAAAGCAAGTGTCATTACAGTCAACTATCATTAAAGCTTAAAGTCACACTGGACTCTATGGACATAACAATGGTTCTGTTTTCTTCAATACACTTTGCGATATTTTTGAGCCCCTAGAGAAGGAATTAGACAAGAACTAAGTATTAGAAAATAATCAACTGTGGGATTAAAATACATGAAATAGCTTATTATTTTCTGAACCAATGTCAACAGTGTCATTGTTGATGGATGTTGTGGCAAGGTTGGATCTCTGTCAGGAAATAAAGTGAATGTAGCCACATGTGAAATAATGGGCATCTCTGTAGGATGAACTGGTTTGAATGGAGAAGCACTCCTAAATTTTAATGTTTTAATATTTAATGCCACTTCTCTTCTAGGATTTATTTATTTATCCACAAGCGTGCTGCGGAGGTGGCACCTCTGTCCGCACACCGTGCCTCAAAATTGTACTTCCTAACTTGAATGGACTGGCCACTCAACCTCTGCGCACTGTTGCTATATGTGAAACGTTCACAACATTCTTCTCAATCACTATTTCTCTACTAAACAATATTACTTTGAACTTAGCTATAAACCTTTACACTCTTGTACAAAAGCATATACTCTGCTTTTACTCTCCAAACATAATTTTAATTTGATTTAAGTCATCAACTTAGAAAATCAGTAACATATTGCAATTGATATCACACATTTGTAAATAATATAACTTTTCATTTCTTGAAGGTGTAACATGCTGATGATGCCCGATGCATTTCGAGTCCCAAAGGACTCTTCCTCAGGGGCCTGAAACTGAATATGTACATAGCATAAGTAAAACACTATATTTTTGAATCTTCACATCATTCTAAATGTAACAGGCAAGACGAAAGTTCACTTTTGTTTGAAAAAATATCTGAAAAAATGTGTGCAAATTCCACCACCACACCGTAGCCTGTGAAAAACAACAATTCTTAAGTGTACTTGGAGGCAGAGGCTGACGGATTAAGATACAGTAAAGATCGAGGTAAGACGTGGTGACGTCTTTGAGTACATGTGCTCATTAAGTTTGATCGTAGTTTCATTTTCTGTCATTTTTTGTGTTTTTAACAGACGGTGTATAAACTTCTTGCTCGGATTGTGAGTACACTTAAGAATTGTTGTTTTTCACAGACTACGGTGTGGTGGTGGAATTTGCACACGTTTTTTCAGATATTTTTTCAAACAAAAGTGAACTTTTGTATTGCCTGTTACATTTAGAATGATGTGAAGATTCAAAAATATAGTGTTTTACTTATGCTATGTACATATTCAGTTTCAGGCCCCTGAGGAAGAGTCCTTTGGGACTCGAAATGCATCGGGCATCATCAGCATGTTACACCTTCAAGAAATGAAAAGTTATATTATTTACAAATGTGTGATATCAATTGCAATATGTTACTGATTTTCTAAGTTGATGACTTAAATCAAATTAAAATTATGTTTGGAGAGTAAAAGCAGAGTATATGCTTTTGTACAAGAGTGTAAAGGTTTATAACTAAGTTCAAAGTAATATTGTTTAGTAGAGAAATAGTGATTGAGAAGATTGTTGTGAACGTTTCACATATAGCAACAGTGCGCAGAGGTTGAGTGGCCAGTCCATTCAAGTTAGGAAGTACATCTCTGTAGGATGCCTATACATTATCACAGATTTATGGAAATTAAGAGTAGCTAAAGAAAATATAACCTATTTTAGAATTAAGATAACTAAAGATTTTGGAGAAGCAGTTTGCATAAATATAGAAGCAACATTAGAAAAGATGGAACATTGTCAGTATTCGCTGACTATCAAAGCATATTCTGGTTTCCAAATGCTACAGGGATCTTGAATCTGGCGCTGGAACAATTGATGCAGCAAAAAATGTGCGGTTGAGAATGCTTTGTGCACAAGAGAGCGCGAGTGACCAAAGAACTATTGGTGTTACAGGATATTGCTGAAGTCACTGTAACTCCAGAGAAGTGTAGCTTCAATGTGGAATATGTTGGGGTGTTGAACCATTAAAATAATGGTAAATGAGGCTGAAACAAATTCATGGATAAGGAAGCATGAAGCTGATTCTCTCATTTCACAAAAACCGAAAACACCATATTTCTATTCACTTCCGAAAACGCACAAAAATAGATCACCTCCACTGGGACGCCCAATAGTTTCGGGAATAGGTTCAGTTCGCAGACCAATTCCTCAGACCCCTAGTCCAAAAAAACACCTACTTATTTGAAAGATACCAGAGACTTACTAAACCAATTGATCGGTATGCCATTTAATGAAGAAGAGATGCTGTTGGTATGATTAGATATAGAAAGCCTCTACACAAGCCCCCCTCAACAAGAAACACTTCAAATATTAGAGAACATCCTTTTCTCTGAACAATGGAAGTACAGAACACCCAGGCATTTTGTTTTAGAATGTTGCAGACTGGCATTACCCGAAAACCCTTTTAAATATAATGGAACGTTTGTTGTGCAATGTCATGGAACTTCCATGGGGAGCGCTTTTGCGCCATCAGTAGCAGGACTCTACGTGAGTGAGTTTCAAACCAGACATGTTCTAAATGATGAAAACCCTTTCTTCTCCAAAATAATATTTTGGAAACGTTTTATCGACGACATCATGGTCATTTGGAAAGACACCAATGAGAACTTTGAAAAATGTATCCAGTGGTTAAACAACAGAGACAAGTGCTTACAGTTCACATTCACATCCAACAAAAACAGCCTAGACTTTTTGTACATAACCATATTTGTGGAAAAAGGTAAAATTGAGACAAAAACGTACTACAAACCAATGCAAAAAACAGTCTCTTATCATACAAAAGCTTCCACCCCAGACCACTAAGTGACAACTTGCCTTATAGCCAATTTTTGCGGCTCAAACGCAATTATGGTAAACTACAAGACTATACAAAGCAAGCCAGTGATTTAACAGAAAAATTGAAGAAAAGAAATTACCCTATCAAAACAATACGGAAATGCCAAGGGAGAGCCAGACATCAACCATGAGAGTGTCTCCTAGAAACTATCCCAAAAGAACCAACTGAGGACCTGATGACATGCGTGACCACCTATAGCACGGCAACAAATGCAATAATGAAGATAGTAAATAAAAACTGGAGGATCATCACATCAGGGAAACTGAACTGGCCGAAGCCCAGATTTGCGAACAGGAGAACCAGAAACCTAAAAGATATGTTGGTCCACACCAGACCACAATTGAAACCAAAGATAGAAAATATTACAATGAACTGGAATATGAATCCAATTATGGGACATTTTCCCTGTGGATCATGCACGGTATGTAAATTAACATCAGCAACAAAGACTCTCAACTTGTCTGCAAGTTTAATTTGGACCCAATGACAACACACTAACTGTAACTCTACTCATGTCATATACATGATCACGTGCCCTTGCGACATGAAATACATCGGCATGACTTGCAGAAAAGTGAAAGTGTGGATTGGAGATCATAAGATCAACATCAAGACCAAAAAAATAACCACCAAGATGAGTAAACATTTCCTTGAACAAAAACATACAGCTGAAGAAATCAAGTGGACAGTCATAGAAATGCTACAAATGAAAAACAATGCAGAACAAATTTTATTTGAGAAAGAACAGAAATGGGTGGGCCGTCTGCAAACAAATGTTTTTGGACTCAATGATGATGTGCCATGGCACCTACTGTATTGAAGAAACCAAAAAGAAAAATTTGCACCAAGTAGGGTGAAATGAGAAGATGAAGGCAAAGTCATCTCTATATAGAAATGAACAACCGAAGGGCACAACTGATCCTCTTATAATTGATCTGTATACTCTTAACACTCTTCGTATACATTAACAAAGAATTCCAAACACTTTTTGAGTGAATACCTATAATTAATTTCTAATTATTTATGACATAGGTAGATATTTGATACAAGTAGGACACCTTTGCACATGGAAGGGAAGTCTTTTCTCCATCACTACTGCAGTAGATGATAGTCCTCTATCTATCTCCTCAAATCGACTGGTACACTTTCAACATTGTATACATACACTCACAAACAACTCTTAATATTTCCAAGTAAACACCCATGATTCTGGTTATTCGTAACAAATTGCAAAATAAACTATGAGACGTTTTTGTACACGCGAGGGTAAACAGTCTTTTTTCTACCTCCAATGCAACAAACAATAGTCCTCTTCCTACCACCATAGCTGTGGCGATAAAAAAGAATGAGGGAACTTCCAACTCCTGTCTTCCGGGGACAGAGTCAGCACAAGAAAGAGAATTGCTACAAGCTGGTAAGATGAACATGAGTACTCGAATGCGGGAAAATAAAGTAAGCGTAGAGACTAACGTATACCTTTCTCGCTTCTCACAGACTAAGAGAAAATGTCTCGAGCAACTCGATGATACACACAAGTTTTTTATGTGAGGTAAAAGCGTGTCCGCTGCTAATTAAACCGCCATTTGCCTTTTATTATTCATAGCAAAAAACACAGTTGATGGACAGAATGTAGAACAATGTCATACATTCACGCCAGTACAAGGATCTGGGCCTAAATCCATCGTTTTTTTGCACTCCACACCACCCTGGGTTAGACACTGGCTATATGCAAATCAGCTCTGACCCTGTGCCTCATGGGAACAGTCCAGTCCGAACTACCAAGCCATGTCTTTCCCAGACCGGAATCAAGCATCCAAGGACCCGGTTTCTGGCTATCAGCCTTCTTCAGCCTGGATAGCTTGACTCCAGTGGTGTGGAGAGCCTGGGACTCACGTCTGAGTATACCCAGCACACTCGGGGTGAAAATTGCAAAAAACACAGTTGATGGACAGAATGTAGAACAATGTCATACATTCACCCCAGTACAAGGATCTGGGCCTAAATCCATCGTTTTTTTGCACTCCACACCACCCTGGGTTAGACACTGGCTATATGCAAATCAGCTCTGACCCTGTGCCTCATGGGAACAGTCCAGTCCGAACTACCAAGCCATGTCTTTCCCAGACCAGAATCAAGCATCCAAGGACCGGTTTCTGGCTATCAGCCTTCATCAGCCTGGATAGCTTGACTCCAGTGGTGTGGAGAGCCTGGGACTCACGTCTGAGTATCCTTGTACTGGGGTGAATGTATAACATTGTTCTACATTCTGTCCATCAACTGTGTCTTTTGCAATTTTCACCCCGAGTGTGCTGGGTATACTCAGATGTGAGTCCCAGGCTCTCCACACCACTGGAGTCAAGCTATCCAGGCTGAAGAAGGCTGATACCAAGAAACCGGTCCTTGGATGCTTGATTCCGGTCTGGGAAAGACATTGCTTGGTAGTTCGGACTGGACTGTTCCCATGAGGCACAGGGTCAGAGCTGATTTGCATAGAGCCAGTGTCTAACCCAGGGTGGTGTGGAGTGCAAAAAAACGATGGATTTAGGCCCAGATCCTTGTACTGGGGTGAATGTATGGCATTGTTCTACATTCTGTCCATCAACTGTGTTTTTTGCAATTTTCACCCCGAGTGTGCTGTGTATACTCAGACGTGAGTCCCAGGCTCTCCACACCACTGGAGTCAAGCTATCCAGGCTGATGAAGGCTGATAGCCAGAAACCGGCCCTTGGATGCTTGATTCTGGTCTGGGAAAGACATGGCTTGGTAGTTCAGACTGGACTGTTCCCATGAGGCACAGGGTCAGAGCTGATTTGCATATAGCCAGTGTCTAACCCAGGGTGGTGTGGAGTGCAAAAAAACGATGGATTTAGGCCCAGATCCTTGTACTGGGGTGAATGTATGACATTGTTCTACATTCTGTCCATCAACTGTGTTTTTTGCAATTTGCACCCCGAGTGTGCTGGGTATACTCAGACGTGAGTCCCAGGCTCTCCACACCACTGGAGTCAAGCTATCCAGGCTGATGAAGGCTGATAGCCAGAAACCGGTCCTTGGATGCTTGATTCTGGTCTGGGAAAGACATGGCTTGGTAGTTCGGACTGGACTGTTCCCATGAGGCACAGGGTCAGAGCTGATTTGCATATAGCCAGTGTCTAACCCAGGGTGGTGTGGAGTGCAAAGAAAAGATGGATTTAGGCCCAGATCCTTGTACTGGGGTGAATGTATGACATTGTTTTACATTCTGTCCATCAACTGTGCTTTTTGCAATTTTCACCCCGAGTGTGCTGGGTATACTCAAACGTGAGTCCCAGGCTCTCCACACCACTGGAGTCAAGCTATCCAGGCTGATGAAGGCTGATAGCCAGAAACCGGTCCTTGGATGCTTGATTCTGGTCTGGGAAAGACATGCCTTGGTAGTTCGGACTGGACCGTTCCCATGAGGCACAGGGTCAGAGCTGATTTGCATATAGCCAGTGTCTAACCCAGGGTGGTATGGAGTGCAAAAAAACGATGGATTTAGGCCCAGATCCTTGTACTGGGGTGAATGTATGACATTGTTCTACATTCTGTCCATCAACTGTGTTTTTTGCAATTTTCACCCCAAGTGTGCTGGGTATACTCATACGTGAGTCCCAGGCTCTCCACACCACTGGAGTCAAGCTATCCAGGCTGATGAAGGCTGATAGCCAGAAACCGGTCCTTGGATGCTTGATTCTGGTCTGGGAAAGACATGGCTTGGTAGTTCGGACTGGACCCATGAGGCACAGGGTCAGAGCTGATTTGCATATAGCCAGTGTCTAACCCAGGGTGGTGTGGAGTGGAAAAAAACGATGGATTTCGGCCCAGATCCTTGTACTGGGGCAAATGTATGACATTGTTCTACATTCTGTCCATCAACTGTGTTTTTTGCAATTGTCACCCGAGTGTGCTGGGTATACTCAGACGTGAGTCCCAGGCTCTCCACACCACTGGAGTCAAGCTATCCAGGCTGATGAAGGCTGATAGCCAGAAACTGGTCCTTGGATGCTTGATTCTGGTCTGGGAAAGACATGGCTTGGTAGTTGGGACTGGACTGTTCCCATGAGGCACAGGGTCAGAGCTGATTTGCATATAGCCAGTGTCTAACCCAGGGTGGTGTGGAGTGCAAAAAAACGATGGATTTAGGCCCAGATCCTTGTACTGGGGTGAATTTATGACATTGTTCTACATTCTGTCCATCAACTGTGTTTTTTGCAATTTTTTTATTATTCATAAGCATAAGAACGCAGGTATTTAAACCAACCGCGATACTGAAATTACCAAAAGAGCAATTAAAAGCTTTAAGGTAATAAGAACAGGGATATCCTTGCGAACACTCAGTAAACATGCCCTTGAGACTTCGCAAACAAAGCCAACACAGAAACCATTAAGCCCCTTAGGAATATACTGGTATGATGCACTTAACAATAACTGTAATAAGCACGCTTGGGATAAATAGCGAAATAAACGATTTCAATCCATTTAAGAGTGAACTAAAAAGATCTACACTTTCAGGAATTAATGCTAGTAAAATTCCTAGACAGAATCGATACTTTTTAAGAAACCCTCAGTTCACCTTCCAATGTCGATACCACCATATGATGTCCCAAAGATAAAGAGGGCTAGTAGCAACCTCGTGAAATTAAGCTAAAATGTAGCGAGAACATTTGAATGTAATTGTTGATGTCTGTTGTATTTGTCTCTGTCTTTTGTGTTTCTTTTCAATTACAGGCACAATTGGCCTTTTTGTTTATTAGTGGAACACAAGAACCACTGACAGTAGCTGCACAAATCGTGTGAGTACTTACCATTTTATTTGGTCCTGAAGAAAGCCCCATAGACCCAGCTGGGCACAGAGGGGCTGAAACATGTCGGCCTGATTTTAACCAAAAGTATAGAGGATCTAGTAACTCGATCCAAACCTACACACCTTTGTTTTTACTGATCTTGAATCATCCTTTTTTGTAATAAACCAATTTGACTTGAGATGAACAAGATTTTTTAATTCACATTCTTTTTTGAGCACTTATAGACACTATATCTGGACACTACTACGTATCCAGTGGTTACCTCTGGCTAGAGGTAAGCATACAACAAAGAAAGACCCGATGATGATGCACCAACGCATTGTAATTGGTGGAGAACCAAGATAGACCGCCGTCCAACTACGTGCGTGTATGAGTTTTTTTAAATTAAAATAAAACCCTGGAAACGTAGTTACAAGTGGCCCATTCTCCCCCCAGCTTTTTTGGGGTGTTGAACAGCCAGATTTTCTGATACTAGGGAAGGGTCGTGCGTGGATTGATGCAGACGGACTTACCTTTGGCTCACTTACTGCAAAAGTTCACTGCAAAGACATGCTGAAGGTTTGAAGTTCTAGCCCAATATGAGAGGCACGGCCAAGGTGCAGGAAGCACAAGCTCATATTCAAGTAACAAATAGGGTAGGCGGAATAAAATATGCCAAAATGAAGCCCAGCAACTCCTTCTCTATCTAGAATGAGTTCCTTCTAGTAGAGAATTATTTGTACTGAAAACAACTAAATTACACATTTTAAAAGAATGCATAAACAAAATTAAAATCGGATATTCTATGTTCAAAGATGGCCAGTATAAGACTAGTAGAAGGGGCCAGGCGCCTCTAGGGAGTGAAAGGAAAGAAATGATGTCACATAACTAAGCAAGTTTAAAGTTAGCAGCAACAGCTGTAATTAACGCAAACGGTAAACAGCATCTGAGGCAGGCAAAGTCTACCACGGATGTGCTGTTGTTTGAAGTTATAGCCCACCATGAGGGGCTTGGCCAGAGTGCAGCAAACGTGTCCTACTCTCCAAGGAAAGAATGAGGGGAATTGGTCTCATTTTAGTGAGGTGGCGAAAACAACTGCCTGCCACTAAGCTAAATTTGGGTACATAGGGTCATGGCTGCAACTAGGTTTTTCCCCTTAGTGGCTTGCGAGAGTTTTACCTCCAGTAATATAGGAATGGAAAGCAATATTAAGTTTGCTCTGCCTTTGTTACCGTATGTTTTTACCTCAGTTCTCATTGTTAAGTTTGAGTTCATGTTCCCCCACCCAGGTTTTGGCCTTCCCTAGTGCAGCTTAGACGTCAGTGGAAGAAGTTGGAGAATTGAAGAGCCTGAATTTCCAGCAGTTAGAATTTACATCTGTAAAACCGAGAACTTTATATATTACTGAGTATCATCTGCATATGACTGCATCTTTACCAAGGAATCGGACAACAAGGAGAATAGAGGAGCAAGGTAAATGGTAAAGAGAACAGAAGAGAGGCTTAGACCCTTGAGGAACCCCAAAGACTGAAGTTACACTCCAGAAACTAAGAAACTGAGGACGTCAGTTTGAGAGCAAGAGGAAAGAAAAAACATCAACCCGTTAAGAGAAATTTTAACACCGTGAGTTACTGAGGTAAGGCTATTCAAAAGAACAGCAAGCTACACATTTTCATATGCTGCAAAGAGAGCCAGCATCACCAACATGGAACCACCCCCTCATCCAAGAATATGTTGGAGTCACCCGGAAGCCAGCTAAGGAATTCTATTGCTAAGCCCAGGCTTCAACCAGATTTCTGAGACAGCTCTTAGTATCTCAGTAGGCTTGTTAATCATTAGTGGTAACTATTTCAAGGTCCTTGGCAAGTAGTAGCAAGTTCGAGATTGGTGGAAGCAGGCTAATACTAAACAATACAACGTCACCTTGTTTTTCATCAGTAAAAGGGAGAAACGGCCAGAAAGCTCTTTGTTGCTATGTTAGGGCTGAAGTAAAGGCACAAAGGCAGCATCTGTGGATTTGATGATCGAAAAGAGATGATTGGTGTATGCTAAATGGAATTTCTCAGATATGACTGGATGAGAGAAACACGGAGAAATTAAGTGAAGGAAAATTGACAAAGTGCTATCTCTACAGGAGATAACACCCCAAATTCTGTCAAAAATACATGTGTGGAAGCTTCCAATACTTAAATGATATTGCAGTGTGTAAACCTGAAGATGAAATGAAAAATGAATTGTCATTTAAGGATACGGAAAAAGGCTGGCTTCTCTGACATCACAATTAAAATATTTGACAACAAACCTCAATCTGCTTTTTATCACTATCACTACTGAGGATTTGATGGACAACAGATTAGATTTAAAAAAAAATAGGCATATCATAGAACAATATGTATATACTAGTTGAAGGAGGATTTGAAAGACTAAAATATATGCTTTGGGATTGTGACCTAATGACTCATTGTTTGGTGGTGTGATTTTTTAAGGCCAGATACGGTTTAACAAAAATATCTATTGTCTTGCAGTAGCTGTTAGTTTTCCTTTCCGTACCACGTCATGAAACCTTACATGAAATAATATATATTTTAAGAAGAACGGTAATGGGACGCAGAGTGACTCATCTGCGTGAATGCTGGCATTCGGTTAGCAAACATAAGTAGAAAAGCTTCAATGTAAGAGCTGGAACCCGATTCACAAAAGTAAACTGAGATGTAAGTCTAACTTTACGACTTTCGGTATTCACAAAGAGCATTTACAAATAGTAAATGCCCTTTGTGAATACCTAAAGTCAGACTTTCGTCTCTATTTACCTTTGGGCATCGGCCGGCCCCCTAGTATTTAAAATGAGAGATCCACTAAACACACTGAAGTGTATTTAGATCTCTCTTCAGTTATCTTTTTAGAAACTGAATAGTTAGGTGCATTAATATCTACAGATGGGCCAATGCCTTTTCAATCTGATGATTTTTGTATAGTTTTTAGTTATGTTTTGTACTTTCTCTGAGAAATGTCTTTAGTACAATGTACTTTTATTGAGGGGTCTATCGCAGGGAATGTAACACATTAGAGAATAATGGAATGTGCAATTTAACGAACCGTGTATTTATATACGAAAGCATCTTCCCACACTCATCACATTTGTATCCTATGATGTTGTCTCCAAGTAGGTTGATGTGTTTCCTCCACCGAGTGATATTATTATACTATGCCCAGTTATTCTAATAAAAATATTTATCGCATAACCACAACATAACATTCTCTGAACACTGGGCCAGTGAAAAGTATCTGCCTCTATATACCCAGTCAATTCAACCTTTTTGCTCCTGTGTACCCAGAAAACTAAACCCATCAGTAGTCTTAGACATATAAATGTATGTTCACCCTGCCAGATTGCATAGAATTATAACATGATCATGTCAGCCAGTTTCAAATGTAATACTTCACTAAACAATACATTAATCAACTACATCCTTGCCGTCCGCTGTCAAGTATGCTCTTCTCTAACGATTACGAAACACAATAAAAATACAATGCTCGTAACCCACGTTTAACTCTGGGCAACAAAAAACCCGCAACCGTAAATGACGCCCTGATGGTTGTAATGTGCCCCGACATACAAATGCTCATAGTATTACATTACTTCCTTCCAGAAGTGCCAAGTAACGTTAGATAATATTTTCGCTCACTCCAATAATATGAATTTCTCAGCATAGCATACGCAACTAGCAAGTGGCAAAGTCATCTATACATTTTGGAGCTGCACAGTTGTTTTTCAAACTTTGATATCATTATCGAGAGGCATCTCAGGAGCTGGTGGACTTTGTTCTGGCTTGCTGCGATGTAGAACCCCGCGTGGCTGCTAATGTCTTTCGCGAATGACACACAAACGTGTTGAGGCAGAAAAGGCTGGAAAGAATCATTAGTTTATATAAACAGAGAACTTGTTTAATCCTGCTAAACTAGAGACTCCCTGTGGACATTTCCGCAAGGTGTCATTTTATTATCCACTAAAGCTTGTTTGTTTGGCAAAGGAAGAGAAGCAGTGTGAGTGTGATACTTACATTTTACCAGAAAGACGCAGAACTCTCCCTATCGGAAGATGATTTTTTTTGGTGCAATAGTGACTTTGCTTCATAGGTGCTGGGAGTAGGGAAGCTGGGGGTGGGTGGATCTGAAGAACCCCCAAAAATAACCATGCGGGAGGTCAGAAGGTTAATGAGCAAAAGGTGCCTTTACATTTTAGGTTTATTTTGTTACTTTTACTGTGAGTTCAAAGACAATTGTCAGGCTAGGTCAAATTGCTGGTTATTTGGAAAGGGGTGTTTACATTTTATTTCTCTGACTGCAAAGTGGGAAGGTTTTGTTAGAGTGACCTAGGTGACATTCTTGCTGAATTATTGGAAGTGAAAGAAAAGACAGTAGGATGTCGTTTTTTTCCCTAACACACAAGCACAATTTAAATACCTGTATGTGAACTACTCATATTTCGACATGTATCAGTAATTAGAAAAGAACAAATTACGTGAGCTTTATTTGGTGATGCACAAACGATAAATAGTAGCTGAAACCAGATTTCCATACATCATCCTTTGTGCACTACATAGCTTTCCCACTGCATGTCTGTGCAGATTTAGTGGTCATTTCAACGGAAAGTGTGCGGTCTGTAAATGACAGTGCAATGCAAAGCAAGTGCTGCAAAATGCACCACTGGCTATATACATCACTCTTACCACACGCCTTCTGAAAAGGGCGCAGCACATGCTATGTTTTCTGTGTGACCCCTGGACTTTTCACGATCCCTATGACTTCAGGGATTTACAATTAATAATGGAAACTCCCTACTCTGAAAATTGTTCCTGAACCTATGCTTTGCTTTCCAAAACATGTTATTGTATGAACTCAAGGATGAACATGTTTTTATCAAGATGGATTGGCACAATGTTATCTTTTTCCATATTGGTAAACAGTTCACTTTTGGACAAATTGTAAACCAGATATCAGAGACGCACAGCCATGACCAAGACTTGTATGGAAAAATAATTAGATGTTAATAAGGATGTCATTTTGGGTCCTCATTGCCATTCCCAATTCAGGGAGCTGTTGTCAACCACTGCAAGGAAACAAGAGGTTCCAGGAATGGTGGAACTGAAGAGGTAGTCAGGTGCTTCATTAGAGTCAGACAGTAATGATTTACAGGGGCCAGGAGTAAGTAGCTGCTCAGTGGAATTGGAAGTACTAAAAATAGGTCAATGGTACCTGTACGAAACGTCAGTCCACTTCCAAGGTGGATAATTTTTGAGTAGAGGATAGGAACTCAAACCCAAAGTTCAGTCCACACAATATTAAAACTCATCAGGATTACCACTCTCAGATATTGATACTTGAAGTTGCCATGTACCTTTGAATTACTGCGTGAAGATTACGTTAGGGCTCCTTTCAAAAATGGTAACTGAAATGTATCCTTTCAGAAAACCATGCACCCAAACTCATCCTCAGTTTACAGAGGTCCGATCACATCTTCCAATATTTGAAACTCTTACATTGACTACCAATGAACAGCACATCAATTTTAAGACCGAGTGCCTGGTCCCTAAAATGTTCAATGAGCCCTGAATTCACATACCTCACTAATGTTTACATACTTCCAATAAACCATGTGCCTAAAGTGAGCCTCCTAAATGTGTTGATCACCAACAATCAAGACATAAATAATTTGAAGATCTATTTAAGTGTTAGAAGTTTGTACTTCTACACAGAACCACCGCATGCAGCACTCCTGGTGGACACGAACATCATGATCTGTCAACACGTCCTCTGCCGGTTCTTTATCATGCAAAACAAATAAATGTGAGTCCTCCATGCAACTTATCAAAGGCTAAGAATATATGTCCTGAGCACTCAGACTTTTAAGGAACCTTCCCCCGCCACCCAAATCACTTTCCATGTCAGCTGCACCATTTTTAAGAATATGACTATCAAGAAACCACAAGGTTGTGTGATGTTAAAACCCATGCCATTACCCTGCATGCGTTTACAATGCATACATTTACCCCGACTTGGGGTGCGCTCGAAGTTGGAATAGTATAATTTACTATTCCAACTCCAGTGTGTGCAACAGTAGGGAAGGTGTTGGAGTTAAATCTAACACCTTCTACCGCCTACACCAAGCCTTTCGCATTGTAACAACATGCAGGTTAATGGCGTGCATTACAACGCATCCGTTGTAAAGGCTGTTTCCCCACCACAGCACCTGGAAAGAAAGATCATGATCTTTTGTAGAAGCCTTAGCAGCGGCATTACCAGGCTTGTGACAGAGAAGTATAAGAAGAAGAGGACGAAGTCATTTAAAGTTTGGTAGACCTGTACTTTATCACAAACGTGACAGATATAATCAGGCATTCGATGGCAAGCCTTTCTCTTCTCTGCATCCAGGATCTTATAATATATTGCAGTACAAATTAATGAAGGCCAATTCTTCATCATTTAACTTGAGGCAGGATCCATTCAGATGTAGGTCCCAAAAAGAGTTTGCAAATTGTGCATGAACGTTTTGCAATCTGTCTTTGGTTTTGTGACCTATGTAGTAATATTATCTAAGCTGGTTGTTATCTGTGACCCTAGGTTATTGGCTACAAACAAAACGATGATGGCCTTCAGGAAACACCAGACCACGATCCCTGTATTTGCATTGTCAAATAGTAAACGTTTATGTTCTTATAACGTATCCCACGTTTATCAATGGATCACTGCAGCTTTAAAAAAAAAAAAGAAATTAGAACATATTGGGGGTGAAAAGGCAGTGGTACCCTGGACCACAGCCTATTCCCCCTGGTCACCCAAAGCCAATAACAAAGGGGAGAGTGCACGCTTCTCCTTTGAAAACCACTTAAAGCTTCCTTTGAGGTGTAGGTATCAGATTAATGATTTACAATCATATTTGCATAGTGATATTGCTTACTGCTACATTTGTTCTAAGGAACCCAACATACATACATACATGTGGAATGGAGCTGAATTACATTTTACAGCAACTGCAAACGGGTTGAACAACTAGGTCTTCTAGCCCATGCAGTGATTCCGCAAGGGAATAGAAGTTTAAAGTATTATGTTTATAGAGCTCTAAAATAGATTTAACAGTTTGGCACTTCTAGATGGTTCAGTTTGAAAGGATCAGTGTGGGGATCTCTTTACGGTCATTGTGGTGGTATCGGGTGGCCCTAGAATGATAGATGATAGCGTCACATGTAAGGGGGTGAATGTAGGGGCTCCCTTGGGAACTCAGTAGTGGCTGCCTTAACATTATGCTGCAGGCGAAAGTGCAAGAATATATCCATCTGAGTTGGGGCAATGACCGCCAAAGAAGACCTTCCTGCTCACAAAGCTCCCCTCTCTATACAAGTCCCCCCACATGTGGGCTGCCGACCTTACAAAGCATCTGTCTGCACAGAGCCTCGTGTGAAACCAGAAGCAGGGGATGATATGGTATCCTCTAGAGTGGGGAAGTATATCTTAGATGCTTTGACTCGCTGGGCTAGTTTCCGTCAGGTCGTAGAAGTACAGGCCTCGGTTGTGGTATCTGTCTCTCCATCCTGGGGGTTCCACACCAAAAAAGTGGTCATTGGGATTGGTGCCATGTATCCCTACTCGATTGCCAGGTGGGGCATGTAGGGAGGGGGGTGGAACCAATTTCCATTGAAGTGGGTATGGGCACAAAGGAAATACAATTCAAAATCTGGAGCTTCATATCCACCCATCGAGAAAGGGCGCGGCAAAACCTCCCAGCAGAGTCTGGGCTGTTTGCCCCCCTAGGCAGGCTAAATGAGCTGCATCTTTAGCACTCTGAAGAACTGACGACCAGGAGTGTATGGAATGCTGATGAACAAGTACAATTTAGGCAGGATGACCACCTTTATTAAAGATATTCAGCCCGCAAGTGACAAGGGCAGAGAAATCCAGCTTTTAATGGAATTGGTAATGGTAGCTAATACGGTGCCACAGTTGGCACAAATTAAATCTGTTTTATCTCTGGAGATCATTATCCCCCAATATTTTATCTCTGAATCGCACAATGTCAAAGGATAGTCAGGAATATATTGTGGGGTGTTTGGGGTGAGGGGAAATATCTGATATTTATCTCAACTAATCATGATCCCCAAATGCCCTCCAAAGCCAATGAACTCCCAAAGGATGGGACTGAGACTCATCTGGTGCTCCCATATGTATAAAGTGATATCATCAGCGTAGGGGGATACCAGTAGACGTCTGGTAGGATATCTAATCGAGTGTTCCCAATGGTGTTGTCGGAGCTTGGCCGCCAATGACTCAAACGCTAAGGCAAATAACAAAGGGGATAGCGGACATCCCTGTCTGGTACCGTGGAAGATGGGAAAATAAGGAGAGCATGCACCATTTATTTGTCCTCTTGCTTGTTGTTGGGTATATAAGAGTTCTATCCAGGAAAGATACGAAGATGGAAAACCCATGTGTCTCAATACTGTTAGCAAATAATCCCCCTCCAAAGAATCAAATGCTTTGGTGGCGTCTAGAAAGACAGTCACCGCAGTCAGGTCTGGGTCACTATCCTACAAGAGTGAAAACAGAGTACGCAGATTGTGAGAGGTCGCTCTCCCTGGAAAGCAGATTGATCAGGCAAACCAGGGAGGTCATGAGAAGGCTGATCCAAATGGCCAATATCTTAGCCAGGATTTTCACGTTACAATTGATCAAGGGACAAAGGTCAATATGACTCTCAAAAATAACCTGCTTTACCAGGTTTTAGAAATATTATAATTAAAGCCTCTCGCATGGAGGGTGGAGGATGCCTGACACTCGGGCCTCTTCATATAGAGTTTTTAAGACCGGGATTAAAAGGTCTGAGTATGTTTTATAAAATTTAGCTGGCAAGCTGTCCAATCGAGGAGCCAGCCCTGATCTTAATAGCAGCCCTAATCTCATCGTTTTCAAAGTCAGCTGAAGGGAACGCCCTCTGGGCATTGCTCAGCCATCCCAATGGTGCATCATCCAGATAAGCATTAATGTTAAGAGACTGGGATCTATGAGTGGTGTAGAGAGAGGAGTAAAAAGACGCAAACATGTAGCATACCTTTGGTGTCCTTCCCCAGGACTCCCTCAGAGTCTTTAACCTCTAGGATATCATTTGAAAAATAAGGTTTGCGAGTTAGTTCGGCAAGAGCTCTGCCGGGGCGCTCTCCCTCCCCATAACGCCTGGCCCACTGATATCTGATTTGATATAGGCATTCCCGGTCTGCAGTATCCTGATATTCGGTGACTGTATCCCAGAATGTAGCATGCTCTCCCGTCCCATCAGAATGGTTGAGGCGCGCTTCCAAATACTCGAGCTCTGCCTCCAATTTTCGAAGCATATCTTGATTTTCTCATAATATTCCCCCTCTCTTAGAAATGGAGAGACTGAGAACAGTAACCTTTAATGCTTCCAATACCATCACTAATATCGAGACAGAATGAATATTATGTTGAAAGAAATAGTTTATCTCCTGGCGCATCTCTTCACGGAGAGGGGCATCCAGTAAAGTCGTGGAGGGGTGGGGTCTCCAAGACAGAAAGGGGGCAGGAGAAGTTGGTGGGGACAACCACATTAGGACTGGGAAGTGGTCTGAATATGTTCGGGCCAAATGTTGTATGTGCATTTGGGATGGAAGGGCGGAAATAGAAGCTAGGAGGCGGACATCTCTCTAGAAGCTCGAAAGGAGGAGGATGGTGAGTATGTTGAGGTAGGTAAACTCCAACTGAAAAGCTGGGGTAGCATTCTCCACCGCACCAGGAGTGAAAAAATTATTCCATGCACTACCTCAGGTCGGGTGTAGTGTCAGAAGATGTAAAGGTGGGTATTTATGGACCCCTTTCCCTCCCTCCCTTTTTCTCACCCGCTTTCACGCAAAAAAACACACATAATTCTGTTTGCGACCATAACATGGTTGAGAGCATAGTTCCAGACACACAAATGCATACAAGAGAGTTTCTCTGCCCTTGCACCTAAAGATATCGCCAACCAAAAAGATGTTGCCACCTTAAATCATCAAAAATGCCTCACCCACTGTTGCGCCAGTAGCACTCTTGTTCTCAGACTGCTTCTACTGATGTGCAGTCCAATGGGACAAATGAAAGGAAGGCAAGAAAGGGGGAAACAATTGAAAGGAAAAGAAATGCTTTGCCGGTCTTTTGAGGGCTTTTCGCCCCATTCCTCACTACTCACCCGCTCCCTCAGAACCAATCCCACTCCCTGCTGAGTTTTGGCAGCAATTTCACAACTCCTGGGGGGAATCCACCAGTCCTCGCTCCACTCCTCGGTCACTTCTTTGTCGTCATCGAAGCCTTCCTCTGGTTCCCCGCCTTTTCTCCTCCGCGTCTCTCCTGGTCCTTCTTTCTCTGCGTTTCATAGATCCTAGCTCCGGACGATGCTTCCTCTTCCACCTTTTCTCCTCCATGGTGAGTCTCGTATTGGTCCCTCTCCTTGAGAACTCCTCATCCTTCCTGTAGGGGAGAGGCTGGGAGCAACAAATTAACTCTTGCTGGTCTTTGATGTTCCAAGTCCATGGTGGTCTCGGCTGCTTTCCAGAGTCAGAGTTTAAACCCACAGTACTTACTGGGTTTTGGGTGGCGCACTATAGGGTTCCCCCTCACAGTGCAGCAGCCAGGTGCCAAGCCCCCAAGATATAATCCAATAGTCTAGTTGTGACCAAGTAGAATGCCATATCGAGTGCCCTCTTTCTCTAAGGGATGCGACCCTTGACCCCACCAGGTAGGTCGCTCCCCCTCCGCACAGCACCGCCTGCGTGTCCCTGCCCCAGCTGCTGCTGCTGAGGATGTTCGAGGCCCTCACCCACCCGGAGGCTACCACCTGCACCTCATCCCTGGTGGCCAGTGGTAGGCTTTAGGTTTGTTTGTCATTTGTCATTCCATTGTATTGCACTCTCTTGGTGTCCGTGACCAATCAATCAATCAGTCATTTGTTAAGCGCACTACATACCCACGAGGGTCTCAAGGAGCTGGGGGGGGCGCTACTAATTGAACAGCCAGGTCTTTAGTATCCTCCTGAAGGTCAGCAGGTCTTGGGTCTGTCGTAGGCTCAGTGGGAGTGTGTTCCATGTCTCGGCGGCGAGGTGGGAGAAGGATCTCCCGCCGGTGGTTGTTCTTGGGATGCACAGGACGGTGGTGAGTGAGAGGTTGGCGGAGCGTAGCTGGCGGCTGGGGGTGTAGAAGGAGAGCAGTCTGTTGAGGTAGGCTGGGCCGGTCTTGTTGAGTGCCTTGTATGCGTGTATGAGGAGCTTGAAGGATATCCTCTTGTTGACGGGGAGCCAGTGCAGGTGTCTCAGGTGGGGGGTGATGTGGCCGTGTCGTGGTACATCGAGGATCAGTCGTGCAGAGGCGTTTTAGATGCGTTGTAGTTGATTGATGAGCTTGGTCTGGGCTCCCGCGTAGAGGGCATTTCCGTAGTTGAGTCTGCTGCTGACGAGGGCCTGGGTGACTGTCTTTCTTGTATCTGCCGGGATCCATCTGTAGATCTTGCGGAGCATGCCGAGGGTGTTGAAGCAGGAGGAGGAGACGGCATTGACTTGCTTGGTCATTGAGAGCATTGAGTCGAGGATGATTCCTAGGTTGCGTGCATGGTCGGTGGGGGTCGGGGCTGCCCCCAGTGCCATTGGCCACCAGGAGTCGTCCCAGGCTGACTGGTTGGAGCCGAGGAGGAGGACCTCCGTCTTGTCCGAGTTCAGCTTCAGTCGGCTGATCTTCATCCAGTCGGCGACGGCCTTCTGTCCTTCATGGAAGTTTGGTTTTGGAAGTGATGTGTTGAGCAGGTCCCAAAGCTCGACGCGTGTATGCACGCGGAGCCGGTGTTCAGTAGTATGCATCGGAGGTGGTTGAAGTCTTTCTTGGCGGGTGGTTCGTCGGCTCTGTGGCTGGTGTAGCTGCAGTTCCGACAGGTGAAAGGACCGTGTGTGCATTTTGGGGCGGCCTTAAAGCAGTTGAGGGTCCATCCGGGGTTGAGAGCGTGTAGAGTGCTGGCGTCATAGTGGCGGCGGTCGCCGTGGCGGGTGCGGGGACCAGGGGTTCTGACACTGGGCGCAGTCTGGGCGCGGTCCAGGCACGGATGTCGCAGATGGGTTAGCCGCGCGCCAGCGGCGCGACCGGGCAGCGGCCAGCATGTATTGGGAGGTGGGAGTGAGGAGCAGCTGGGAGGCAGGGGCAGCGAGTGGGCAGTCAGGGGGGCGGAGCCGCAGGGGACGCAGCAGCGTGGGCGGTGAGGGGCGATGAAGGAAAGAGAAGGCAAAAGTGCACAGCAATTGAGGGGGTAACACGTGGCACAGAGGGCAGAAAGATCACAAAAGGGCAAAAAGGTCACAAGACTACAGGGGGAAACGAGTGGCACAGAAGGCAAAAAGATCACAAGAAGGGCAAAAAGGTCACAAAAACGTGAGGAAACGACTGGCACAGAAGGCAGAAAGGTCCCAAGAAAGGGTAGAAAGGTCACAAAAAACGGGGGGAAACGAGTGGCACAGAGGCAGAAAGGTCACAAAAAACCAGGGGGGAAACGAGTGGCGCAGAGGGCACAAAGGTCAAAAGAGAGGGCACAAAGGTCACAAGAAAGGGCAGAAAGGTCACAGAAATGCAGGGGCAGCTAAGCAACAGAAGGCAAAAACAGGCAGAGAGACACGGGGGCAGCGAGGAGTGCAGAAGGAAAAACCGGGCAGAGAGACACGGGGGCAGCAAGGGGATAAGAAGGGAAACCGGGCAGAAAAACAGGGGGGCAGTGAGGGGAACAGAGGGAGAGAAAATGGGCACAGACCACGTACAAGCAGCGGGGGAGACAGACCACAGCAGTCACAGACACAACAATGAAAATGCAGTCACTACAACAGGAGCAATGAAAGAAAATACAGGCAATACAATGGAGGATGAGCAAACCTGCGGCCTACCACTGGCCTCCCGGATGAATTGCAGGGTGTAGCCTGCGGGTGGAGGAGGGCCTCGAACTTCCTCAGCAGCGGCAGCTGGGGCAGGGACACACAGGCGGTGCTGTGCGGAGGGGGAGCGACCTACCTGGAAGGGTCAAGGGACTGCTGTTGTCTGTCACCCCTTCGTTGCCCCAGTGATTCTGTGCCTTTTTTCCTCCTTCGTCCCCTTCGTTGCCCCGTGATTCTGTGCCTTGTTTTCTCCTTCTGTCTCCTTTCGCTGCCCCCGTGATTCTGTGCCTTTTTCTCCTTCTGTCCCCTTCGCTGCCCCGTGATTCTGTGCCTTTTTTCTCCTTCTGCCCCCGTGATTCTGTGCCTTTTTTCTCCTTCTGCCCCCGTGATTCTGTGCCTTTTTTCCCCTTCTGACCCCGTGATTCTGTGTCTTTTTTCTCCTTCTGCCCCGTGATTATGTGCCTTTTTTTCTCCTTCTGTCCCCTTCGTTGCCCCCGTGATTCTGTGCCTTTCTCCTTCTGTCCCTTTCGCTGCCCCGTGATTTTGTGCCTTTTTCTCCTTCTGTCCCCTTTGCTGCCCCCGTGATTCTGTGACTTTTTCCTCCTTCTGTCTCCTTCGCTGACTCCGTGATTCCGTGCCTTTGTCTACTTCTCTCCCCTCCGTTGCCCCCGGGATTTTATGCCCTTGCTTCCGATCCTGCTGCGGTGTCCCCCGCGGCCCCACCCCCCTGACTGACCATTCGCTGCCCCTGCCTCCCGCCTCCCAACTGCTCCTCCCTCCCACCTCCCCATATAGGCTGGCCACTGCGCGGTGAGGACAGCGACCCTTGACCCCACAGGTAGGTTGCTCCCCCTCCGCACAGCACCGCCTGTGTGTCCCTGCCCCAGCTGCCGCTGCTGAGGAAGTTCAAGGACCTCCACCACCCACAGGCTACCACCTGCGCCTCATCCCTGGTGGCCAGGGGTAGGCCTTAGGTTTGTTTGTCATTTGTCATTCCATTGTTTTGCACTCTCTTGGTGTACGTGACTGCTGTTATTTGTCTCCCCTTCGTTGCCCCCATGATTCTGTGCCTTTTTTCTCCTGTCCCCTTCACTGCCCCCATGATTCTGTGCCTTTTTTCTCCTGTTCCCTTTGCTGCCCCCGTGATTCTGTGCCTTTTTTCTCCTTCTGTCCCCTTCTCTGCCCCTGTGATTCTGTGCCTTTTTTCTCCTTCTGTCCCCTTAGCTGCCGTGATTCTGTGCCTTTATTCTCCTTCTGTCCCCTTCGCTGCCCCCGTGATTCTGTGCCTTTGTCTCCTTCTGTCCCCTTCGCTGCCCCGTGATTCCGTGCCTTTGTCTCCTTCTGTCCCCTCCGTTTCCTAAGGCAAGTCCGTCTGCGCCCGTCCAAGTTTGGACCGCGCCCAGTGCCAGAACCCCTGGCCCCCGCGCCCGCCACGATGACCCCTGCCGATACGATGCCAGCACACTGCACATCCTCCACCCCAGATGGACCCACACCTGCTTCAAGGCCTCACCGAAACGCACACATGGTGCCTTCACCTGCCGGAACTGCAGCTACACAAGCCTCAGAGCCACTGAACCGACCGCCAAGAAAAACTTCAACCTCCTCCAATGCATCCTACTGAACACCCGCTCCGCATACAAGCACGCTGTTCAGCTCTGGGACCTGCTCGACACATCATCCCCGGACGTCGCCTTCCTGACAGAGACCTGGATGAACGACTCCCCTGCACCCGACATCGCCATAGCCATCCCAGACGGCTACAATATCACCCGCAGAGACCACACCAACGGAGTCGGAGGAGGAATCGCCATCGTCCACAAGAACAGCGTCAGGGTCTTGACCAACACCAATGACACTCTCAGCACCGCCGAACACTTGCACGTCCAGATCCACACAGACCCCAACACCACCCTCAGAGGTACCCTCATCTACAGACCCCCCCGGACCCCGACCCCAATTTAGCGACTCCATCGCCGACTTCATCAGCATGCACGTCCTGACCTTCCACAGACTACAGCCTCCTCGGAGACCTGAACCTTCACCTTGAGAACAACAATGGCAGCAACTCCACCACCCTGATCGAAAACCTCGCCAACCTCGGGCTGAGACAGCTCGTCACAACACCTACCCATTCCGCTGGCCACACGCTCAACCCAGTCTTCTCCTCAAGCTCCCACGTCTCCTTCAGCCACACCACCGAACTCCACTGGACCGACCACCGCTGCATCCACTTCACCTTCCAGAAACCCACCGCACCCAACAGATCCCCCGCTGCTGCTGGAGCAAAATCACGGAAGACCAACCACACGCAAACCTCGCTCTCAGCCTAACCACCGACACCTCCAACATCGCCGACGCAGCCTGCAACTTCAGAAGCTGGATCAACGACTGCACCAACACCCTTGCCCCGCTGAAGAAACCCACCCACATAGACACCAGCAAGAGAGCTAGCTGGTTCACCCCAGAACTCCTAGCCTCCACGCAAACCTGCCGGAAACTAGAGTAGAAACGTCACAATGAAAAGATACCGGACAGCCTCGCAGCCCACAAAGACGCCATCCGCAAACACCATCACCTCATCCAGTCTGCCAAGAGGACCTCTTTCAAAGACCGCCTCAACAACAAGGCACACAACAGCAAGGAGCTCTTCAACATCGTAAAAGAACTCTCCAACCCCAGCTCCAATACCAACGACATACCGCCGTCGCAAGCCCTGTGTGACTCCCTTGCCACCTTCCTCCACCTCAAGATCGCTGACATCCATGACAGTTTCAACACCCAGACATCGACACTCCAGACACCCCGCACACGATCTACCATGACCCCCTGCCAGCCTGGGCCAACGTGAACATAGATGACACCATCAAGACCATGAGCACAATCCACTCCGGCTTCCCGTCAGACCCACTCCCGCATCACATCTTTAACAAAGCCAGTAGCTCCATCATACCCCACCTGCGCAACGTCATCAATCTCTCCTTCGAGACCGCGACCTTCCCAGAGAACTGGAAACACGCCGAGATCAACGCAATTCTCAAAAAACACAAGGCGGACCCGAGATACCTCAAGAACTTCTGTCACATCTCTCTGCTTCCGTTCCCAGCCAAGGTCATTCAGAAGATCGTCAACAGACAGCTAACCCGATACCTCAAAGAAAGCAGCATCCTGGACCCATCCAAGTCAGGGTTCCGCAGCAACCACAGCACTGAGACTGCCCTCATCGCCGCCACCAACATCAGGACCCTACTGGACAATGGTGAATCGGCGGCCCTCATCCTCCTGGACCTCTCGACACCTTCAACAACGTCTGCCACAGCACACTACGCACACGCCTCCACGACCAAGGCCCTGGAATGGACCACCTCCTTCCTCTACGACAGAACCCAGAGTGTCCGCCTCCCCCCATTCCGATCCGAAGCCTCCAAGATCATCTGCGGCGTACCCCAGGGATCATCCCTCAGCCCGACACTGTTCAAAATCTACATGGCCCACTCGCACTAGTCGCCCGAGAGCACAACCTCAACATAATCTCCTACGCCGACGACACTCAACTGGTCCTCTCCCTCACTAAGGACCCCCTCACCACCAAATCCAACCTCCACAAAGGAATGAAAGCCATTGCCAACTGGATGAAGATCAGCCGACTGAAGCTGAACACGGACAAGATGGAGGTCCTCATACTCGGCTCCAACCCTTCAGCCTGGGACGACTCCTGGTGGCCTATGGTACTGGGAGCAGCCCCGACACCCACCGACCACGCATGCAACCTGGGAGTCATCCTTGACTCAACACTCTCCATGACTAAGCAAGTCAACGTTGTCTCTTCCTCCTGCTTCAACACCCTCCGCATGCTCCGCAAGATATACAGGTGGATACCGACAGATACAAGAACAGCAGTCACCCAGGCCCTCGTAAGTAGCAGACTAGACTATGGAAACACCCTCTACGCAGGAGCCCCGGCCAAGCTCATTAAACGACTGCAACACATTCAAGACGCCTCTGCACGCCTGATCCTCGTAGTACCACGCCACAGCCACATCACCCCCCACTTGAGAAGCCTGCACTGGCTCTCCGTCAACAAGAGGATTTCCTTCAAGCTCCTCATCCTTGCACACAAGGCTCTCCACAAGACCGGCCCAGCCTACCTCAACAGATGACTCTTCTTCTACATCCCCAACCGCCAGCTCCGTTCCACCGACCTCGCCTTCGCCACCGTCCCTCACATCTGAAGAACAACCACTGGCGGCAGATCCTTCTCCCACCTCGCCGCCAAGACCTGGAACACCCTCCCACTGAGCCTACGACAGACCCAAGACCTTCTGACCTTCAGGAGGCTACTCAAGACCTGGCTGTTTGACCACTAGCGCCCCCCCCCCTTTTTTCTCCCAGTGCCTTGAGACCCTCATGGGTAAGTAGTGCGCTCTACAAATTCTTGATTGATTGATTGATTGATGGTTCTCCAGGCATCAAGCAAGTGGCAGTCAGTGAGGATATCTCCCATGTGTCGCTGGGCGTCAGTGTTATGATGTGCCTAGGAGTGGAATCTACCCAGTCTCGGATATAGGTTATGGTTGAAATCTCCTCCGTCGACAATATAAGTGGAGCCAGTATTTACAATCAAGCCCCACAGCCTGGAAAATAACTCCACATCATCTCCATGCAGGCCAGAACAGTTTACTAACGTGATTGAATGAGTAGCTAGTCTACCCCACATAACACAATATCTCCATGAAGGTTCTTGGATGGATACCACTGGGACATAGGGTGTATTTCTTTGTATGATAATGGAGGTACCCCTAGAATATGTGGAGCAGAAGAAAAACTACAGTGAGATGCCCACTGGGTCATGAAGACAGGTTGAGAACCAGGACTTGTGTGTGTTTCCTGCAGCATGACTACCTGAATGTTATGCCTATCTAGGTAAGCGAGTATGGGTTGGTGTTTGCATGTGTCCCCCAGTCCCCTCACGTTCTATGTCAGGAAGTTGATCCCTGAGCACGTTAACCTATCTGACATGCATTATTGGGCATGGCTAGCATGCAAAGCTGGACCTTCTTGTGTGATATTGTGGGCCTAAACTGTGCAGGCCTGGGCCCCAAAACCATTGTGAGATGCATCAAACAGACGAATACCCTCTTACTAAACCCTCCCCCCTCCCACAACAGCAGCCCAATCCCGCCAGAGACAATATCCCACCCTCCCCTGGAGCCCAAACATGAGCTTGGAACACTATAATCCAATCCTCGAGCGAGGTAACAGATAGATGGAACACGGACATCTTAAGGATTTTGGGGGACCTGGGCCAAACAGATTTTGGGCTCCCCTGTTCAGAACAGCTTTGAATTTATGATCCAATTTGAGCCCCTGTTTCCCACGCCGTTACTGCTTCCTCAGCTGCGTTAGCGATCCAGTTTGCATCATAGGCATTATCCTATATATTCCCGATGAAATTGGACGTGCACAGCTGACAGCGGTAGGATTTAGTGTTTCCTGCCCTGCTTCTAGGTTTTTAATACTTTTTAAATTGTATATGTGTGGCTGAATTACTCTGTGCTTTTTAACAATTTCTCCTACGTACGCGCACTTACACTTTGCTTGATTCTGCTTGCCTGTACCTCCTTAGCTGCTTTGATTCACATCTAGCTTTTCCTCCAGTCCTGGTCCGCCGTGGCTAATACGCTGATTGTGTGGAGGGCCGGGGCTAATATTGGCTCCTCACTTCCGCACATGCAGTTTTCACTTCCTCAGCTGCGTTAGCGATCCAGTTTGCATCATAGGCATTAGCCTATATATTCCTGATGCAAACGGATGCGCGCAGCGGGAGCGCTGCTGGCAGGCCAAAGGCAAGCCCGTCTGCGCTCAGAGGCGTCCGGCGCCGGCCATGTTGCCCTGTTCCCCGCCAGTGAGTTTCTTTCACTATATTACAATAGGGAAAACTGCTTAGCCTTAGGCGGCTACCATTATGTCACTGTACAGCGGCTGATCCCAGCTTTGAGGTAGACTTTCAATGCAATAAGTGCAACTGGTCTCTCCTCCAGCCCAGGAAACTTGCACCCAAGATCCTCCCACACAACAATAAGTGTAAAAACAATAAGACAGAGGACTTAAAGGCCACCCTTTTGAATTGTCGCTCTATGCAAAAGCATTAACCACACATTTATGACCTACTTTTAGACGAACAGCCTGATCTTTTATTTCTCACTGAGACCTGGCTGTCAGAAGCCTCCAACCCAACTATCACCTCGGCCATCCCTACGGGTTATAAAATCCTTAGGAGGGACTGACCAAGTGGGAAGGGGAGCGGTGTTGCCATAATTTACAATCAAAAACTAGACTGCTCTCCCATCGATGGAAAACATTGAGGGCGAAGAGTCCTTAGGCTTCAATTGTACCTTATCCCCCCATCATAGCATAGCTGGTTTTCAGATTTACAGACCTCACAGTGCAATTGGAACTTTTATTGCTATGCTTAATACAGCCACCACCTCCCAGGCCTTAAAATACAACTGCCTTATTCTGGGAGATTTCAATATACATATGGACAATGGAAAATACCCTCAAACAATTTCCTTGTTGGAGACGTTGCAGGCCTGCAACATGTTTCCATCTATTTCTTCGGCCACCCATGAGAAGGGCCATACCCTAGACCAAATCTTTCACAACTTTGACATATCAGTAAGCCTACCTAGTCCCATTACCTGGTCTACCCACCTCCTATTAAATTTCATCATACTCAACTCTGCCACAGACCCTCAGGGTAACGCAGGGCTGAGGGCCTACAGGACGTTCCATACAATATCCATCCTGATGTTAGCAGACGGCCTCGGTCGTTCCTCAACAGAACTGTCTGGCTGCCCCGACTCAGATGCCCTCTCAATAGATTCATGACTCTGAACCAACATTGATGCAGCGGTACCAGTTGTTTCCAACTCCTCAAAGAGGTCGGCCCCTCAGCTCCATGGTTTAATGATTACCTCAGATCTAGCAAAAGAAATTGTAGAAAATGGAGCGGAAATGGCATAAATCCTATCTACCCGAGGACAGGAAGGTATATAAAGACACCTTAAAAGCTCATTACATTCTTGTGAAGCCAGCCAAGAAAAACATCTTTCAAACTAAGATAGAAAATGCTCAAAATAAGAGTAAGGAAATCTTTAGCATAGTTAAATCGTTTACCTCCCCGAAAGCCGGCACAAAGGAAGGGCCATGCACAGAAGAATGGTCTAAGGAAATAGCTCAATTCTTCCACAAAAAGATCATGGTGATCCAACAAGCCTTCACTGACATCTCAGAGGAAGAACCTCTTAGATCCACCATCTTCACTAGCTTTTCCTGAGTTTTAGCTTGAAGAGTCACTGACCCTTCTACAAAGCAGTAAGTCTGGCTCTCCTTCTGCCCCATTACCAGCAAATATCCTGAACCTATTAGCTCCAACCATACACCCCACGATAAACCAGCTCGTCATGCAGTACACTGGTCGTGTGCTCATGACGATCTGAGCTCGTCATGAAATAATGTATTTCAAGGATTTGCAGCACAGGAGGGGAATTGCCTTAGCAGTCATGTGGTTAATGCTTCCCTCTCCTTAGGCAACATGCCGAAATTTTGGAAGAATGCTAAGATTCTTCCACTAATAAAAAAAGGCTACCACCAAACCCACGAACCCTGCGAACTACAGGCCAATCTCCCTTCTTCCAGCCCTCTCCAAAGTATTAGAGAAGCATGTAAACAAGGCCCTCCAAAAACACTTTGAAGATGGGAAGCTCCTTCATGAGTCCCAATCCGGTTTTAGGGCTAATTACAATAGGAGTCCGCTCTGCTGGAAGTGACTGAATTTCTCAAGGGTAAGCTGGACCACGGAGGCAAGGCTGTTCTGATACTGCGCGATCTGTCGGCGGCCTTCAATACGGTCCCACATGATAGGCTCCTGGAGAGACTTGCTAACATTGTCCTGGGGGGACCGCCTGCACATGGATGTTTTCCTTCTTGGAAAATAGATCTCAGGACATCTGGCTCCCCCCTTTCTCATCCCTGGTTCCGTCCATGAATGTAGGTGTCCCTCAGGGCTCCATTCTCAGTCCTACCCATTTTAATATTTATCTATCTCCCCTTGCATTTCTGGTAGAGGAAGAGGGCGCCGAAATTGTTTCCTATGTTAATGACACTCAGCTGATTTTTACGTGTGAAAAAGGAACAGACTTTGACAGGCAATGATTAGGTTTCGCCTCACAAAGGTTTTTAACTGGCTTAAGATCAATCAGCTGAAGTGCAATCCTGACATAACTGAAGTTGTTTTCTTTGGTAATCCAGAAACGCCTGACTGGAGCTCTTGGTGGCCAAAAGATCTGTCTCCCCAGCCCGCGAAAAATGAGAAAGTCAAAAACGTAGGAATTGTCATAGACAAAACACTCTCCATGCGCCTTCAAATCCAAAATATAACTGGCACTTGCTTTGGCATACTCGGATACAAAGCAAATTCCTGCCACTGTTACCGCTTGAGAGCAGAAAGATCGTGGTGCAGGCTCTGGTGACACCAAAGCTTGACTATATCAACAGCTTGTACCTCGGTCTTTCCAAATCCCTTATGCAGCGCCTACAAGTGGTACAAAACGTGGCGGCCAGAGCCATCCAGAGACCGAAACCCAGATCTAGTATGACCCTTATTCTTTAGTCTCCACACTGGCTCCGCATAAAAGAACGGATCGACTTCAAAGCAATGACCATCTTCTCTAAAGCTTTCCCCGTCGTAGGAGGCGTCCACCTAAATAAGCGCGTTAATCGCTACACAACATCTAGCCCCCTAAGATCTTTTCCAATGCCAACCTGGCCATCGTGTCTAAAATATGCTTTACCCGCACTGGAGGCAGATCCCTCGGATTTCTAGGCGCAAAATTGTGGAATATCCTCCCTGAGTCTCTGAGACTAACCACAGACCCACCCTCTATCAAGGAGAACTTCAAAACCTGGCTTTTTAATAACTGATTGGTCTTTTACGCACGGTTTCCTCCCGCTGTCCCGAGCCAGGACACTCTAGTCTGAGTAGCTGCGCACTTTATTAAATAAACAATTTCATTTCATTAGGTCCCTGACAGTGCAAAGGAACACTAGTTCAAATTCTAAGGACCTTGTTTATGAGGCCTAGTTTCACTTTTATGCCACAAGGGCATCACTTTTTGTGACATACCGGCAGCGTAAAGATGTGCCATGTTGCGCCCTATTTACAAAGTGACGCATCTAGGCAGATGCGTCACTTTGGAAACCCTGTGCTACATAATACCTGCGCTAGGTATAATGTATGCAGGGTGGGTGTTGCCCCGCAAAAAGCCTCAAAGAAGTGGCGCATTGTAATCCAGGAGAACTCAGTAAGCCACTTCTAGGACGCCATTGCGTCAATATTTTACACCTGCCTCACAGCAGGTGTAAGGCTAATGCAGGCAAGCACCATGTGAAAGAACACTCTCCTGGAGTTGCGTCTATTTTCAGACACACCCCAGCAGTGCATTACTTGCGCCTACAGATACGTCAGAAATACTGATGTATCGGTAGCTCCTTGCGACATGATGCGTCATACAGTAAATATGACACATCCAACATGTCGCAAGGAGGGCGCACTAAGAAGCGACATCCCTGTTTTCACAAAGCGATGCATCACTTCTCATAAATAATACCCTAAGGCCCACATGCATCATTCTCGGCTTTTGCGATTTCTAAATTGCGATAAATAGGGATTCGCAATTTAGAAATCGCAAAAGCCTATGCATGATTATTTTTACCATTTTTATGCAATTCGGTAGAAATCGCTATTTTTACCGAATCGCATAAAAAATGCAATTTTCAAATTGCGAGTTCGCAATTCCCATTCATTCCTATGGGCCAAAAGGCCCATAGGAATGAATGGGAATTGCGAATTCGCAATTTGAAAATCGCAATTCCTCAATCCATTTCAAGGGTGGAGAGGGGGGTCTAAATGACCCCCCCATGCACCCCTGAAAAGTATTTTTCGCATCATGTTGCACACACACATGTCCTAAGGACATGTGTGTCCGTAACATGAATGTTTTAAAAATGCATTTTCTGCATTATTTACAGTTTTTGCAAATTTACCGAGTAGTTCAACTACTCGGTAAATTTGTCCCTCTAATTGCGAATTCGCATTTTAAAAAGTATTCATGCATTGCTTTTAGGAAATCGCAAATTTGCGATTTCCTAAAAGCAATCGCATTTTTAGAAATCGCAAAAATGTTACGATTTCCAAAAATGCTTGATGCATTCCAAAATGCATTTTTGGAATCGCAAACGGCCGATTTTAAGGAATCGCACCGTTTGCGACTCCAAAAATGCTTGATGCATGTGGGCCTATATGTGTTTATATCTAATATTCAAGGATAGTTATGTGTGTTTCAATATTGTGACACAGCAGCATCTCACCAATATTACTGCAAATAATATCTGTGACGCCCTCCCTATTCTTATAGGTTAGGCCTTGTTTTGAGCTAAAATAAAAAAAAATATGTATAATGCATGAAACAAACAGATTTCTCTGCAAAATTGCTGTACTAGACTCACACATCATGTACATAAAAAAACAAATTAAAGGAAAACAGTATTTAAAACAATCTGTTTAAGCATTATTCAAGGTCATTAGGGCAACGCTCTGGAGAACGGAGCTGACTCAATCAGGGGGCCCCCTAAAAGGCTGGGGCCCTGGGCCAGAGCCCACTTTGCCCATGCAATAAAATGTCTCTGAGATGGAAGACAAACGGAAGGGTCTAGAGAAGTCAATAAAAAAAGGCATTAAAAAGTAGAGAGTGGTGGGGGTAACCAAGCGGCCAGTCTGGGATACTTTCCAAGCTAAAGTAGGGGTACAGAGTAGGAAAGTGGTGTGAAAAGGAGATGTAAAGAAAGAAGACAATAAACAAGGTATAGTATTGTGCTAGGGGTATATTGTCGGGGTGTCACCGTAGGACTAGGCTGGTTCTCCTCGAGTCAATGAGGGCATCCAGGATAGGAGCTGTGTGCCCCAGCTGGTCACCAGATGGTTTGGCAGACCCGTGTCTGCAGTAACAGTGGCTGACTTGTAGGGTATCGCCGCAGATAGAAAATGGTCTGTGGATTTTGAAATAATAAATCCATGTTCAAATGATAGGTATGCAGCCAAGTTAACAGAGGACGTTGCAACTATAAATTCAGGATGCGCAAAGGATGTGATCGGCAGGTGGTGTCCAGGATGACAGATATTCCGGGGAATACATCATGTCATCAGTCAGGAAGAGGCAACCTAGCCCAGCTCTGACATAGGTAATGGAGATCTAGCCGTGGGAGACCCCTGAGACACTGGGGGTGGTGGTGGGGGGGGGGGAGTTCTGAGGAGATCTCTGTGAAACTGTGTAGATTAGTGAAGAAATGTTGCTTCCCCTGATGAGCGACTCAAATAGAGGCTGAATACAGCATGGCCTAGGTTATGTTGGCCTGTTGAAGCTTCCATTTGACCAGGAGGAGCTTCTTTCTAGCTTCCTGAGCTGCTGGGGGGAAAGCAGGATATGCACGCGCGGCGATTGCGTTGCCTTCCAATGTGAGAGTCGGGTGCTCATTGGCCATCTGGAGGGCTGCATCACGGTCCCAGTAGTTTAGTAACCTGGCCACTATGGGCCTCGGGATGGTTCCCAGTGAAGGGTGAGCCGTCAGTAAGTGATGGGCCTTCTCCACCACCAACAGTGGGGGAAAAGCGTCAGTCCCAAATGTAGCAGTGAGCAGCCTCTCTACATACTCCTCCATTTCCCCCGTATTGGTGGTCTCGGGAAACCCCAGGACCCTAATGGTATTTCTGCATGAGTGTCAATGCGCACCTCCTCAATTTTGGTTTCAACAGATGTTTGTGAGGTTTGAATGCCTTGAGGGATTGTGGCTAGGTCAGTGGTCGAAGGAGAGCGTCCCGCCCCACCTCCAGCACCCCCCAGATGACCTGTCACAGCTCCGGTAGTAAACTGCTCCATACGAGTCTGGAAGATGACTGTGCAAGTTGCTTTATCTTTACATGTTAGTAGTGCGGCAAGTCCGTAGGGTGTTTCCAACAGTGGCGATACGTCCCGCTTGCCACAACCAATCTCGTATTGAGCCATTGAGTTCATAGAGGCTCGCAAAGTGGGGTCTGGAGGTAGCATTACATATGCCCATTATAAACTGCCAGGTAGCATGAAAGTCGCTTGATCAGATCCCCCACAATCCAGGGTAGAAGGGAGGCAAGGAGGAAGGCAGTCCGCAAGACCAATCTTCCACAGAGGGAGCCCGAGCTTAGAGGCGGGTCACAAGTTAAGGGCAGGAGGAGGGAGAAAAGCACAGTACCATTCAGGCCAGTCAGGGGGGGTCAGGCACCACCCTGGTTCAGTGAAGGAAGTCGCAAGTGATCCTAGGCAGTGAGGTGAGGGTATCCAAGCACAGCAGCAGGATTTGTAACTCCAGGGGAGGGGCAGCAGTTCACAATAACATTTTCAGTTGAGGCATATTTCAGGAGGCAGGGGAAAGCAGCAGTGTACTCCTGACAGCGCTTTCGAGATAGATGTAGCACGGTAGATGCCCTCCCCACCTCAATGCCTCTCCTCTCACCTTAGTCCAGGTCCTACTTGTATTGGGTTCTTCATCAGTTCACTCTGCCTGAGGGACCACTAAGGCCTGGGGGGATCTCCCAGGGCACCCGATTCCAGGCCTCAGTTAAACCAGGCAGTCAGTTCCACTGCAACTGCACACAGCCTCAGAGTCTCCAGGATGCCCCACTGATGCAATGTAGGGACACGGCCAAGTCCCAGGTCCTGCGAGGCCGGGTCAGCTCCCCAATAGGAGCTCTTCACTCGCGGGGCCGACTCAGCTCCTCCCCCACTGCAACGCAGAATTCGGTATACCTCCCCCGACCGGCATCGCCACCAGATCAGAGGCTCAGGGGGTGGGTTCTCAAGCAGCCAGGACCAGCCTCCAAATGTGGTTACTGCATGCCAGAGCCGATGGCTAGGTCCAGGTTGCGAGGGACCGATTTGCAGGCGGTAGAGGGCCCTTGCCTCCACTATGTTACTCCAGTGGGCCAAGCCGTCCGGAGAGAGCCGCACACAGCGGTAGTAACCTTCAGTACCTGCAGCCCCACAGATGGTCCTCACATCTACAAGACCCCAAATGTCAGACGGCCTCCTCTTCAGCCCACGCGTGCCAATAAAAGCCTAATGGCAAGCGTTTAAATGGATTGTGGTCAGATTAAAGGGGAATCCACGCAGAGCTCCATTCGTGAACTTCCTCCACGTTGTCTATCCAAGCCACACCGGCCTGCCATAATTGAATGAAGGTTAAGTTATTTACTGCATCTGATATTTGTCAGATAACTCGTAATTCCAACCCCTGGGTAAACAGGGGTTTACGCAAGGGACAGAATTTAACAAGAAGCTCTTATTGTTTTGATTCAATTAGAATCTTTGCTTCCCTCACACGTCAGAATTATTTTAAAAAGTGCTTGATTTACTTTCCTAATTTTGGATATAATTTGAAATATGCTGAAAGGTCATTTACCAAAATTTAAATGTGTGTTTGAAAAAAAACACAGACAAAAGATTGCCTTTACATTCCTTTCCTGTAGCCCAGCAGGATTGTTAACTAGATCACTTTTTGAAATCCTCTCACTTTGCAGTCAAAGAAATAAAAGTAAACTCCAGATTCAGGAATAAGCAGCAATTTGTTGGAAGACATAGCCTGACACGTGGCCTTTGTCTTTCAATAGCAGCAAATGTGACAAGGTAAACAACATTTAAAAGCATTTTTATTGCTCATTCACCTTTTGAATTCCAACATTTTTCTGGGGGTTCTGCAGCACTCCCAGCACCCCTACTTCTAGTCCATGTGGTCATGGTGTCATGTGGCACTGGAATACCGGGACACCCACACAGAGAAGCAGTTGACAAACTGGTGCTCAAGCATGCCTTTCTGCCTTTTAATTAATGGGTGACTTTACTGCTTGCCATCACTGTGCGTGTCTTAATCTAACACTGTTCATTGTGCCACAGTCCAGTAGACAATGACAGTATCAAAAAAAAAATCAGACAATGGTCCTTTCAAGTTGGCCCATCTGGCACTGGCAGACTGTTCGAGAGACCAGTTCAACACTGCCTCTGGTACCCCTAACACTGCTATTGCTACTTTGGTCTCCGAGGTAAAGACGGGAGTATCATAATTAGAATGTGAAATGGGCTTCAGAAGCCTGTTTACTTTCAGTTGACTCTGATCCATGCCTTTCCTTCAGTCCTAAGCATCAAACAATAGGACATCAAGGAGCTAAGGTTGCATGTGATGCCATTGAAGAGCAAAGGGTATGTGATGTCATTTTCACTACCCCCAACTCTTGGAAAAATCGACATCCATGTCTAGTTGATGAGCTTCCAGGCAGTAGGTACTTCTAAAATAATGGAAACTATCATGTCGCTCTCTTTCCACATCTGCTCAAACTCCAGTGGCTTTGGAGGAATCTTATTGGTAATCCGTTCTAGACAGTCCCAATGAGCAGCCTTTAGATTGTTGTGACTAGAGCAAACTTCAGGTGTGGCAAGCTGCTGAAGGAAGATGGTTGAGACTACTCTTTTATTTTGCTTTTCTTTCCTGAAAGGCAGCCAGTATGATGTCCTTTTTGTCCCATCAAGTTCAAAAGCTTACGGGGCTAGACTAGGTAATTGTGAAACATGGTTTTATATTTATAGAGTGGAGATTGTATCTCATTTGTAGGGGTGCATCATAATCAAACAGAGTGCAGCTGCATATAATTCTTTGTTGTATTAACATGAAGTCTTAACATTTTGAAATGTATTAACATGAAAATGTGATGTATTTTAGGCCACTGAAAAGTAACATGGAAAATTAACGTAGAAAATTACTGTAACTAGCAGAAAACATTATCCTGAAGAACCCGTGTTGTGTAACTGACAATTATACATCTACTAGATGTGCTTATTTATCATGTCATTCCATACATAGGTAAATGTAATAGTTGAAAGTGCTTTAAGGTTATGTGAATTCGTAAAGCTAATATGATGCTTTCTTATGGTAGCTGAATTTCGTAGGCCCAAAATGCAAGTCCCTGAAAACTCTTATTTTAGAATTAACAGCTTGAATTTCATGTGTGCTGTGGAATCTGTTCTTTTTCACATTTTGCATTGCAGGTAAAAGAAGCAGTCTCACTAGTTAGAATAATGTCTTTGTTTTGATAGCTAGGCCAGGAGAGAAGAAGTTTTAATTGCGTGGCTTGAGTTGATAAAGGAATGGTGCTATGCTTCACACAGGAGAAGGCCTGGGAACCAAGGACAAATTGTATTAAGGAAAGTACACCGTTGTCCTCGCACTGTAGCCTGGGAATGTTACCTAGGATAACTTGCTGTTGGGAGTAGGGAAAGTGGCCACTTCTTCCTTGTCTTGTGAGAGAGAGCACCCTAGAACGAGCTCTGTCTTTAGTAGCTCAATTCTACTTGACTCATTGATCATGGAGAGACTGCTTAGGGAGACTCCACGTGTTTTACTGCTGCTGGGTACAGTGCACGTGCACTTCGCACTATGCAAGCTACGCGTAGGTACGTGAACTGCGTAGTGAACTGTGCAAAATGCTGTTTGCACTGATTGCACAGTGCCGGGTACTTGTCCGCACTGCGCAATCAGTGCAAACTGCATCTTGCACAGTGCAAGCGGTCGTTTTCTGCCGCTCGAGTAGATTTCTACTTGAGCTGCAGCGTTCTCAACGCGGACTGGTAGTTTCTCATCGTGAGCGGTCGCGAGCATACGTGACCACTCGCAATGAGAAACCTGACTTCCCCGCATTGATAATCTTGCTCGGAGGTTTATTTTCCTCAGTCGCGATCGGCAACTTGATGTTGCTGATCGCGAACAAAGAAAAAGTCTCGCAGGGATGTCATTTTGCTTGCTCGTGGTCGCCAACTTTGACGTTGAGGACCGCGAGCAAGCAAAAAATGACCGCTGCACTATGCTACGCGTGTCTGCACTGTGCTATGTGTAATTTGCGTAGTGCGAAGTAGCGCAAACTACGCTAGCGTAGTGCTTTGCCCAGGGTTAGTGTTGACACCCTTTATTCTTCCTTCCGAAAATGCTTAGTTAGAGATGTCATCTTAGTGTTAGAGCAGGGATAGATTTAATGCTTTTCACTCACCAACTGTCGATGTAGGGGAATTTAGACTCATGTTTCCTGATTTTCTGCAATTTACTTCTTGAACTAATTGTACTACTTATGTAGCATCTGTTAAATCGGATACGCAGATTTGGATTCATGCTGATTCCGATGTATTGCTACACCATCGTGCTGAGATGTCTTTATGTTCAGTTGTTCTTGGCTTTATAATAAATCAAACTAATCTCTCAAGTTGTCCATGGTTACTATGTGTCCAAGAAGATTATTGGTTAATTGATTGTTTCCTAACAACTTTTTTCCCCTTTACACTTTCATGCTGCGAAAAAGAACCATCAGATTGCTACTTTAGAACAGGTCTAGAACATATGGGTCCGGCCCTTTCAATATTCTTGCTCCAATGTAAGCCACCCTGTTATTTTAGTGAGAGTTGTTTTTTCTCCTAGGGCCCCAATTTCTGATATCTGCCAAACGCTCTAGAGACCCCACTAAATGTAGAATATTGCTACATCTTACTACTAGACAGGCAATCACAAGTGCAGTTATCTATCAGGCGTTAGGGCAATGTTTTTAATGGTGCTGCGGATGCAGTGGCACAGGGGCCAAAAGTTGTCAGAACTCCTCTAAACACCATATATTGCTTTATGTAACTACTAAATAAGCAGTCACAGGTGCAGTTACGCTGCAGTCACAAGGGTCTTGATTTCAATGGTGCAGCAGGTGCAGGGATACCAGGGCCCAAAGCACTAGGATACCCTCATAACACCAAATATTAAAATATTTACCAGTCAACAGGCAGTCACAAGTGCATACCTTACAGGCAATAGGGTCATGATTTGAAGGATGCACCTGGTACAGTGGCATCGGGGGCAAAAGTTGTCATAACTCCTCTAAACACCAAATACTGCTATATAGTACTACTAAACAGGCAGTCAAAAATGCAGTTGTATTACATACACTAGGGGCATAATTTGAATGGTGTAGCAGGTGTAGTGGCATCGGGCTCAAAAGTTGTCAGAACTCCTCTAAACATATAATATTGCTATTACGTAAATTAATTCTATTTCCCTTTTATTTCAGTTTTCAAAATGTTGCTATTACTTACCTGCACTATACCACTAGCACCAGCACACTATATTGCCTTTTTGTACATAAACAAGTCATGACACTTTAACCCGGTGTTCGGTTTATCCTGCAGCTCCAGTTCTGCTTACCATATGTGGCCCACTGGGCACTCACATTCCATGCCCGGCTCCACGCCAGGGAACTGTGTTTCTTACCCATTTAAAGTTTGAGAATCAGTTGAGATTGTTTCAGCCCAAAGACCTCTAATCATTCGCTTTACCAAATAAAACTGGGGGCTCCGGGCGCCAGCTATCCTGAGGGAAACTTCAGAGGAAACCAGCTACTAGATGGTTCAATTAGTCTTTTGCCACTATAACCAGGTCAGACGACCGATTTGCACCGCAGAACCGCTAAAGACCTCTACCAGAGTTTCTTCTGGCTTCGCCCTGCCCAGGCATAGTTCACCATCTTTCGGGTCCTATCACGCATACTCTTGCTCCACCTCCCCGACGGAGCAGGTGAGATGGGCCGGGGGTGTGCCCACCTGTCAGATCAACACTACGTCATCTCTTACCTTGTCTTGTTATGAACTCCTTAAGATGAAGTAGTAGATTTCGCAGGGACGCAAGGGACCAACCACCAGAGAGCCTAACCTTAACCTTGAGAATATATTAACACTACAAGAATAAAGCTAGAAAATGGGGAGGAGGGCCGGTACTGGACATAAATGTTCTTGCTGTCGACCTGCGAAACAACAAGGACCAAGGAATTACTCAAATATCCTACTCTCTAGATATTCCTACAATTACCTAACTCCAGCTTTCACACTAAGGGCCTCATTATGATCGCGGACGGACTTGCATCGTCCGCGACCTCTGAGTACGAGGGAACGTCTGCATGGGCGGCGGCGTTCCCTCGAGTGCAATTAGGATGTGACCTGGCGGTCACATCCTCTATTTTTAACATTGCGGCTGGTGCGCCTTCAAGCAGCACCCGCCGCAATGTTAGAAATGCATACATTGAATTTGTATGCAGAAAGCGTCAGGCACCGCGCGGTGCCTGCCGATTACTGTATACAAATGCAGGGGGTACCAAAGGTACCCCCCATGTGCACCCCCCACCCCCCTTCACCTAGGGGGCCCGCAACGGGCCCCCGCAGTGAAGGTCCGTATGCTTTTCCACGGCGGAAAACCCGCCGTGGAAAAGCATTTCTTTTGGAGCATCCTAAGATGGCTGGCGGTATCTGAGAGACACCACCACCATATTAGGGCTTTTCCGCCGCGGTTGTAAGCCAACCGCGGCGGAAAAGTTGCGGACGGAAACCAGGACCCACCAACCATCCTAATGTGGTGGTGGGTCTTTGGTGAGTCCGCTGCGGTTTTTCCGCATCCTCCGGGCCGGCGGTGGCTTCCGCCGGCCTGGGAGATGTGGGAAAACTGCAATCCTAATGGCCCCTTAGGCAATCCTAATGGCCCCTTAGTCTGCAATCCTTCTCCTACCTGGGAGCAGCTGTTGTTTGGTTTTCGTCCAGTATGTCTTTCTTGTCTTGATAGTCAGTTGTGTCAGGTGATTTTCAGTCTCCTGTCTCGTTGTCCCGTTGCACTATAAGTTTTAGTTGGAGGAAGTCATTATGAAATGGTTCTGTGTCTTTATTTTCTGCGTCTTGCTGTCTGAAATAGAGGTATCACTTATGCAAGAGAAAACAAGTACAACATTCCTAAAAAAAATGCAGAGATCACCTTCTGACTCTTTTTAACAATAAAAATCTGTTTACAAAAGATACTAATTACAAAGTTTAAGTTCCAAGTTTCTTGTAGTTCTTTAAAAACTGAATGTCCCAAAAATTGTTCCAGAAGCCCTTCTTGCGAAGGGCGCCTTAAACGTAGAAGAAATAACCCTTACCTCTTTTTGTCTTTGCAGGTTCCGATGCGATAAAAAATGAAGGTTCCAGGCTGTTGTCACAAAAGAAGATGCCGAGAAAGAATCTGAAGTCCCGGGATCCTAAACAGGTAAGCGGTCGTCTTCTTGAGCTAGGGTTCACAGCGCGACCTTCTTCTGGAGCAGGTGGAAGGCAAAGCGCCTTCCAGAAAGTCCAGAAGGCTGGGTGCGGTTTAAATAGCTCACCGCACACAGCCGCACCCCACGTATGCGTGCGCTCGGCAAAGTCGGGCTGAAGCACACGCGTAAGAACAGTATCCCTGCCCCAGTCCTGAAGCAAGAAGCTACTCTGCTCAAACAGTTTACAAAGTCTAATGCAATCTAATATTATGCCAAAATCAGTTACAAAGGTACATTAAAACCAATACTAAAACACCTGACGTGGTCTTGTGACGTGCCTACAATCTTACTATTGGTGATATATTTGTAAACATAACAAGTACAGCAAAACACACTCATATTACATCACAATGGAGTGCAGGTGCACGGGAAAGGGGTGGGTTTTTTAGGCGAATAGCACCAAACTGTCTTTAGTGCTTCCCCTGTGGAGGCTTCTATAGGTTTAGGACGGGGAGTCATGATAGTACTCCCTCCTCAAGAATCCCCCTAAGACTGTTGCAATTGGTTTTGGTTTGGTGGGATTCTGTATATGGAACAACCTTAAAACTCTTGGAGCATTTTTTAAGTGAGCTATTGGTTCCCATGACCTTTCCTCAGGGCCATAACCTTTCCAATCCACCAAATAGAAAAGTTTGCCTCGAACTCTTTTGGAATCCAAAACTTTTTTACCTTCATATTCAGGATGTCCGTCAATTATTATGGCAGATGGAGGTCGAATCATTCGAGTTTGAGGATCAAAAGGCTTAAGTAAAGACACGAGAAATACTGGATGGATTCGGTATTTCTAAGGGAGGAGTAATTTGACACAAACTGGGTTGATGATCTTTTCTATGGGAAAGGGACCTATATACCTGGGGTTAAATGTTTTATTCCCTTTTATAGCCACATTTTTTGTACTCAGCCAAACTTTATCTCCCGGGCTGTACTGGGGCTGTTCTCTTCTATATTTATCAGCTGCCTTCTTTTGAGATTCTTTAGTTTTGGCTAACATGTAACGTGCTTCCTCATGAATAGAAGACAAACTAGAAATATAGTCATAGATCGCTGGAACTGAATTATGGGTCTTAGTATCTTTTGGGAAATTCTTAGGATGGAAACCATAATTACAGAAAAAAGGGGACATCTTAGTGGATGTATGTTCTACATTGTTATATGCAAATTCCAAAGCGCTTAGAAGATCAGACCAATCTTCAGAAACATTCGTCAACATGCAACAAAGGAATTGTTCTATGGTCTGATTTGTGCGTTCAGTTAAACCATCTGTTTGGGGTGGAAACTAGATGAGAAACGGACATCCATGTGAAGGAGAGAACTTAAATTCTTCCAGACATGAGATATAAATTGAGACCCCCATGTCTGAAATTACCACCGATGGAATTCCATGCAATCTTATGACATGTGTTCTCAAAAGTTTTGCTAATTCCATAGTGGTTGGAAGTCTTTTCAGAGGAACGAAATTAGCCATATGTGAAAACTGATCCACGACTGTCAAAATGGTAGTGTACCCTTTTTTTGTTAAAGGAAGTTCCACAATAAAATCTAATGATATAGAATGCCATGGTTGAGGTGGTATGGGAAGAGGTGTTAATAAGCCACTTGGAGGCTGATGAGAGGCCTTATTTTGAATACAGACACTATAAGTCGTTACAAAGTGTTGAACATCTTTAAACATTGAAGGCCACCAGAAAAGTCTTTTGATCAGTTCGTAGGTTTTCATAACACCCGGATGAGCTGAGAGGGGGGTATCATGAAGAAGATGGATTATTGATTCCTGTAGGGCTTTTGTAGGGACCATGACTAGATCATGCACATAAAGGAGTTTGTCTTTTTCCTGAAGGTATGGATAGTCCTTTTCCCATTCTTCAAGACTTCTTTTTTCTAGTTCCTTCTTTATGTCTTAAGTAATTCCTTTGACGGATAGACTGGCTTGAAAGCATGTAGTAGTGTTGTGTTCTTATCTAGGACCCTAATTCGATATTCCCGATTTATGCCCTTGTGAGGTTATAATCAATAATGTCCTGACAAAGGCATAACAATCAGATTCATATTCAGTAATAGCCCATGCAATCCAAAGCACAGCACGGCTACTCCCATCGACTCCTAGAAAGCACAACGCATTCTTTAAACAAACCAAGCCTCCAGCAGCCCGGGAAAACCCCCCCTGCTTTTGTTTTGATTTGAACAAGAACTCCTGAAGTCCTGCAAGAACTGTTAGGTGTTGGTGACGTCTTATGTCCAACCTTACGTCAAACCCGGCATCTTTCAGGTATAAAATACCAACAGTTGCCTTAAGCAAACACACGGTGGTTTGGAGCAGAGCGGCCATCTACTTGCCCGAGAGCCCAGCTGATGCGAGTGCCCGCGGAAGCCGCCCCTACTGTTTGACGCACTGAGAGAGACGCTGTCTTTTTCTCCAGCCTAGAAAATCCAGCTCCAGTGTTTCCAGCCTACCCTTGCAGGTTGCTGGGATATCGAGTCCTGAGGAAAGAGATACCAGACCTCCCACATTCTATTACCAAGGTACGGAGCTGACTAAACCCTTAGGAGAATTCTTGATGCAGATTCTTGGCAAACTTATCTTAACCAACTTAACTTAACATCGCTACTTACTTGTCCCTTCCCACGTATTAGGCTTAGGTCAGGTACACCGGGGTAGGCGTAGTTAGAAGCACCAGTTGAGCCTTTTAGTCAATATATTTCTGTATGTATATATTTTATCCATTTTAAAGTATCATATGGCTAAGAAACTGTATCAATGCTTTTACAGTATTATTTCATAATTCTACTTTTACTGTACGCACTTTACTTTAAGTATTGCAATTGTGGCAATTCATTTCTCTTGCATGAGAAGGAAGACTGCTCAATAAATAACACTTTTTATTGAAAACGCCCGTCTCTCCATTTCTCTGCATTCTGGTGAAACTAAGTATGCACTGCTGACTGAGTGAAATATCTGTCTATTGTTTTCACGCAACTCTAGAGATATACTCTTATTCTGAGGGAGCAAAGTTGTCATGTTTATGCGGTTGTCGGAAACTGAATCCCTTCTTGTCTGAGCCAGGGAAGGTTATCCATCCCTCTTCATTCAAGAAAGTTTCCAGTGACCTCTGAGCTAGCTGGTGCAAACCTAAATTAAGTTTAACATAGTCAGTAGAGACCTAGATGACCTCAGTCCTACATCTACACTGCTGTTTATGTTATTCCAATGAGCAGAGCCTATTGGGAAAATAGGAACTACACGACAGTAGGTATTACCGGATGAACAACTGTCTCTTGTTCAAAACTACTTTCACCTATGCGAGACAAAGCATCTGCTTTTAAGTTTTCTTTTCCAGGACGGTATGTAATTACAAAGTTGTAATCATTAAAGAACATTGACCACCTTAATTGTCTGGCTGACAAAGCTTTCACCTTTTGTAAAGTTTGTAAATTCCTATGATCAGTGTATATAGTTATTGGGTGACGAGCCCCTAACAAGTAGTGACGCTATTCCTCAAAAACTGCTTTAATTGCCAATAGTTCCTTGTCCGCAATAGCGTAATTTAGTTCTGCTGGAGATAACTTCCTTGAGTAATAGGCTATGGGATGCATTTGACCAGTTTCCAAATTTCGTTGTGAAAGAATTCCTCCCAAAGCAAACTGTGAAGCGTCTGCCTCAACTATGAATGGTTGTTTAGGATCAGGATGGCTCACTATGGGAGCAGAAATGAACTTTACTTTTAATTCGTGGAAAGCCTTATTGGCAGAATCTGTCCAATCAAATTTCACCCCTTTTCTAAGTAATTGGGTAATGGGAGTTATCGCCTGAGAAAAATTCTGAATAAACCGACGATAAAAATTCGCAAACCCTAAAAAGCTTTGTATCTGTTTTACGGAAGAGGGTCTTGGCCAAGAACTTACTGCTTCCACTTTTTTAGGGTCCATTTCAATTCCTGAAGGACTAATAATGTATCTCAAAAAATCAACTTTGGACACGTGAAATAGACTTTTTTCTAATTTCACGTACAATGAATTAGAAAGCAATTTCTGAAGAATGGCTCGAACTTGTTGTACATGTTCTTCCTCAGAATGTGAGTAAATCAGTATATCGTCTATATAGACCAAGCAACACACGTCAATGAATTCATGCAACACTTCATTTATAAAAAATTGTAAAGCTGTTGGAGCGTTACAGAGTCCGAAAGGCATGACTTGATATTCAAAGAGACCAAATTTGTTACGGAAAGTTGTTTTCCATTTATCGCCTTTTCGGACTCTAACAAGATGATAAGCTCCGCGCAAATCCAATTTTGTATAAATGGTGGCTTTTTTTTACCTGGTCTAATAGAGTTGGTATAAGAGGAAGGGGATATCTGTTCTTTATCGTACCATTGTTCAAAGCTCTATAATCAATGCACGTTCGTAATTCCCCTCCTCCTTTCGGAATGAAAAAAAGAGAAGATGATACTGGAGACTTAGAATGTCTGATGTAGCCATTAGCAAGATATTTGTCTAGATATTCTCTTAGGTGCTCGTTCTCTTTTTCCGTTAGGGCATATATTCTGCTACAGGGAAAAGTTGCCCCAGGCATAAGATCTACCCTACAATCAAAATCCCTATGGGGAGGAAGGGTGTTAGCCTTTTTTTTTTTATCAAAAACGTCTAGTAAGTCCGAATAAACTGTAGGTACACCCTCAAGGAGTAGGACACTTGAAGAGTCTGCTGTGAAGTCAAACCCTTGAATAACGTCTTCAGTCCTGTCTAACAGAAAACATTGGCCCAAGCAATGGTGGGATTTGAATGTTAAAGTTCTTGACTCCCAATCAATGCTAGGATTGTGTCGAACGAGCCATGGGGTTCCCAAAATTAGTTTGAATTGAGGAGCATCAATTACGTCAAAAAGGATTCTTTCTCTTTAGAACAGTCCATTTGTAAAACCTCTGTCTGTTTATTAATGAGTCCTGAAGTCAGCTCCTTACCATCTACTGCCCTTACTGTTTCTGGGTGAGTTTTAAGAATTGAGTTAAACACTAAATGTTTCAAAAACTGTGTATCTATGAAATTACCTGTAGCTCCTGAATCGATTACTGCTTCTACTTTCCAAGAACTTGCTGGATTGGACAAACTTTTCAATTCCACAATAATACAGAAATGTCGACACCCTTTGGGTGGAACAGTAGAGGCCGAACTGAAACAAACACTCGACAAGCTGACCTCTTCTTTTATCGAGTGCTCTAGTTTTCCGACCCTTCTAAAGTTACAGCTGCATCTGAGGACTTGGGTTTACTTTTGTTGGGTTTAGTAGGACATTCTTTAACGAAATGACCAGTCTTCCCACAATACAGACATTGGTTCAATTTCTGTATTTTTTCCTTTTCCTCCTTTGATAGGGGTCCCCGAATAGAACCTATTTGCATTGGCTCAACAGGATCTAATTTTGGAGTTGAGACCCTTTCCTTTAGGAACATTACCTTGTGGTTCAGTCTACCTCTTTCTCCTTTTCTCTCAGACAGCCTGTGATTCAATTTAACTACAAGGTCTATGAATTCACTGATATCTTCGGGAGGCTCCAAAATTTGGGTTACCATGTCTTTGAGCTCGTCCTTTAAGCCACGATAAAATAAAGACACTTTCTTATCAATTGGCCAATCGGCTTCTTGGACCAGACAATTAAAGACAGAAATATAATGAAGCAAATCAGACGAACCCTGTTTTAAATTTAGAAGTTCGTTGTCAGCCGATTGTACAAAGACATGCTTTGCAAAGATCTTCTTTAAGGACCGTTCAAAAGCTCTAAAATGATATAGAATAGGGTCATCTCTTTCAACCAAAGGGACTAACCAAAGAGCTGCATCCCCCCCTAAATAAGATAGTATGAAAGCCACTTTGGATGAATCGTCAGGGAAGGCTGTGTGTTTTGCCCAAAAATGTAAATGGCACTGATTAAGAAAGATGGTTAACTTGTTAGTATCTCCATTAAACCTCTCGGGTTGAGCTAAAGGAGTAGGAACTGGTGTGATTACCTGAATTTGAGTTTGTGCTTCAGGAGTAGAGGTGGCCCCTTGAAAAGTGGCTGGTTTTAAAATTGGCTTTTGTTGTTGATGTACTACGTTTTGAAGAGTGGCCATGTCTCTACGTAAGACTACATTTTCCTCTTTTAATTCACTTAACATAGCTGCCATGTCCCGTAAGGAAACTTGGTCCATTGCGTCCAGGCGAAATGTTCAACTTGGGCTTTGCCTCCTGACAGATCAACACTACGTCGTCTCTTACCGTGTCTTGTTATGAACTCCTTAAGATGAAGTAGTAGATTTCGCAGGGACGCAAGGGACCAACCTCCTGAGAGACTAACCTTAACCTTGAGAATATATTTAACACTACAAGAATAAAGCTGAAAATGGGGAGGAGGGCCGGTACTGGACGTAAATGTTCTTGCTGTTGACCTGCAAAACAACAAGGACCAAGGAATTACTCAAATACCCTACTCTCTAGATATTCCTACAATTACCTAACTCCAGCTCTCACACAAAGGGCCAGATGTATCAAAGGGTTTTGCCCATTCTGTGTCTATGGGGAAATGTGTTGATACATATGGCCCAAAGTCTGCAATCCTTCTCCTACCTGCGAGCAGCTGTTTGGTTTTCGTCCAGTATGTCTTTCTTGTCTTGATAGTCAGTTGTGTCAGGTGATTTTCAGTCTCCTGTCTCGTTGTCCCGTTGTACTATAAGTTTTAGTTGGAGGAAGTCATTATGAAATGGTTCTGTGTCTTTATTTTCTGTGTCTTTCTGTCTGAAATGGAGGTATCACCTATGCAAGAGAAAACAAGTACAATATTCCTAAAAAAATGCAGAGATCACCTTCTGACTCTTTTTAACAATAAAAATCTGTTTACAAAAGATACTAATTACAAAGTTTAAGTTCCAAGTTTCTTGTAGTTCTTTTAAAACTGAATGTCCCAAAAATTGTTCCAGAAGCCTTTCTTGCGAAGGGCGCCTTGAACGTAGAAGAAATAACACTTACCTCTTTTTGTCTTCGCAGGTTCTGATGCGATAAAAAATGAAGGTTCCAGGCTGTTGTCAAAAAAAGAAGATGCCAAGAAAGACTCTGAAGTCCCGGGATCCTAAACAGGTAAGCGGTCGTCTTCTTGAGCGAGGGTTCACAGCGCGACCTTCCTCTGGAGCAGGCGGAAGGCAAAGCGCCTTCCAGAAGGCTGGGTGCGGTTTAAATAGCTGACCGCACCCAGCCGCACCCCACGTATGCGTCCGCTCGGCAAAGTCGGGCTGAAGCACACGCGTAAGAACAGTATCCCTGCCTCAGTCCCGAAGCAAGAAGCTACTCTGCTCAAACAGTTTACAGTTTAAGTCTAATGCAATCTAATATTATGCCGAAATCAGTTACAAAGGTACATTAAAACTAATACTAAAACACCTGATTTGGTCTTGTGACGTGCCTACAATCTTACTATTGGTGATATATTTGTAAACATAACAAGTACAGCAAAACACACTCATATTACATCCCAATGGAGTTCAGGTGCACAGGAAAGGGGTGGGTTTTTTAGGCGAAAAGCACCAAACTGTCTTTAGTGCTTCCCCTTTGGAGGCTTCTATAGGTTTAGGACGGGGAGTCATGACACCACCGCTCGCTTCCTGGTGGGATCCCACCTCAGCTGGCACACGCCGCCCAACACCTTCATTACGCCACAGGGATTCACTCAGCCCTCTGACTCGCGCATGTGTTAGACTCCTTGGTCAGTGTTTCAAGATGGGTTGGGTATGTAACCAACATCGCCACAAACCCCTGACACCTGGCGTGGACCTCCCCGCTTGGCAGTGCAATATTGTCGGGCACACTGAGCACAGTCTGCCCCAGTTGACAGTCATGCCAAGTGCAGGGGGCCCCATCCCTCCTTCCCCACCCTGGCTCGTCCTGAGGGGCATCTGAAAGCGGATGCCGAAGGAAGGGTGCAGAGGTGGTCAAATCTCTCTTGGCCCCGTGGACATGGCGAAGCTGCTGCCAGGGGGGCTGTAACACACTCCGCTGGAGAAGAGGGCCACCTGCCACCCCGAAGCCTTCCCAGCCGACTCGGAGCCTGTTGCGGCACAACGTCATGGGAGAAATGCGCCCTGCGGGGGCCGGGTGTGCCCAGGAGCCAGGCCCGCAGATGGGATCAGTCTTCCCGGGCCACCGACCTTCCTTCCATGTTGAATCCTCCGGGCAGACTGCACGGACCCCATCTGTTTTCCTCTCAATGGTTTCACAACCTCTTGAACTCTCTCATCAAAGTTCTTTTCAACTTTCCCTTACAGTACTTGTTGGCTATCGGTCTCACGCTGTATTTAGCCTTAGATGGAGTTAAACACCCATTTGGGCTGCATTCCCAAGCAACCTGACTGAGAAAATCCGATATCGGCACAATGGGGCCGCTACCAGCCTAACACCGTCTGCGGGGTGCGCCTCGATCAGAAGGACTTGGGCCCCCTGAGAGAACGCTAGGGAGTCAGTCATCTGTATGCCAGATTTCCTACACCCACCGCCGGGCGAGGATTCTGCGCTGGGCTCTTCCCTCTTCACTCGCTGTTACTGGGGGAATCCTGGTTAGTTTCTTTTCCTCCACTTCATAATATATTTAAATTCCGCGGGTCGCCACGTCTGATCTGAGATCAGAGTCAGAAAGCTGAAGCATGGGGTAGCCAGGAAACGCCAGGCCCTCGCTCGCACGCCTTCTTTCCCCAGATCAGAAGACCAAGGCTTGCGGGGACAGGCGTGCGCCAGCTGGCCCAGCTGGCAGGAGGGGGGGCTTGCCCTCCCCATGAAGCTGGCCACAGAGGTGGGAGCCCAAGGAGGTGCGAGCGGGCTGCCAGTGGGACTCCACAGAGAGACACGTGTGGCACACAGCCAGGTGCCCCAGGATGGGCCAGGGGTGGACTGGTCGCCAGCCCGTGGTTCCACGCCGAGGTGGGAGGCAAGGCTAGGAACGAGTAAGGGATCCTGCTGTGGGTGATCGGGGGTTCTGACCTTGTTCGGAAACAAAGGGAAGCGGAAGTCCCGGGCAAGTTTCGGGGGCGATTGAAGATCGAGCGACCCTCAGACAAGCGTAGCCCCGGGAGGAACCTGGGGCTGCAAGATGCGTATGAAGTGTTGATGATCAATGTGCCTTGCAATTCATACTAATTCTTGCAGCTAGCCGAGGGTATGGGTGCTCAGGATGGGGGGGCCTATCAGGCCCAGGGAGGCTCCACAGGCCTGGCTGGGTTCAGAAGCAGGGACCTGGGCCTGAGCTCCGGCGGGCCCTATTGTGCAGGAGCCCACGTCCTGCAGCAAGCTGAGGGTCAGAGTGATCAGGACAGGGGGGTCCATTCGGCCCTGGGAGGCTCCCTGATTTTGCTGGGTTCAGAAGTGCAGGCCCTGCCCCAGGCCTGGGCTCCAGCAGGCCCTGGAGTGCGGGAGAATCCCTCCAACTTGCGTACTGCCAAGGTTCCGGGTGCCAGAATGAGGGTCCATCGGGCCCTGGGAGGCTCCCCCGGGGTGGCTGGGTTCAGGAGCTCTGACCAGAGCCCCGGGGAGTGCGGAAGGAGGGCCCTCTCCCCATCCTAGACTCTGTCCTTGGGCCTGCCGAGTAGCAGAGCACCCGGGATGGGGTCTCACGGGCCTGGGATGGCCTCCATTGCTTGTCCAGGCCTGAGAGCTCCGGCTGGGTCCAGAGGCCCCGGGACGGATGCTCCACCTCCCTGGGCTCTGTCCAGTCAAGCCTGCCGCTCTGCCGTGGGCCTGGAACAAGGGTCCAGCAGGCTTCCTACGCTTCTCCAGCGTGTCAAGGTACCTGGGGGACCCCATTAGCAGCCCCATGCCTGAGGCCCAGCTGGGGTCTCTGAGCCCCCGTGCAATCCCCCTCATACGAGGATCCATCTTCCATCCCTGCCATGTGGCAAAGTGCCCGGGATGGGATCCATCGGGGCTGGCCAGTCCTCCTTGCGCATACAGGCCTGGGAGATCCGACTGGACCCAGGGGCTGGCGCTCTCCCAGAGGCTCCGTCCTAACACTCGGCCATGGTCTGAAGACGGGGGGTCCGTCATGGCCCAAGCGGGCCTTCCCTGGGGTTCAGGAGCTCCAGCTGTAGTCCCTGATGGCCCTGGGGAGAACCTCCTCTGGCTTGCTGTGTGGCAGAGCACCTAGGATGGGATCCCACAGGCCTGGAGTGGCCTTCATTGCTCATCCAGTCCCAGGAACTCCGACCGTGTCCAGGGGCCTTAGTTTGATCCTTTCCTGTCGCGGGCACTAATCCCAGCCACACAAATGGCTCAAGTGGTGCGATGCTGGGTGGTATCATTTTTGTGGTTTCCTGCCGATTCTGGAAGTTTTCATCACAGAAATAAGGAAAATGTGTGATTTTAGGCAGAACTTTAGGTCTGCAGGGCATTGCAGGTAAGAAAACCTCAGGGGATCCATGTAAGGCACCTGGCTGTCTAGTTTCCTAAAATGTCTAGGGTTTGTAGGTTTCCATGGGGGCAACCGAGCATGGCCCCAATTCCTGTAGCTACCCCTATTGCGGATCTCTTCACGTAGCACTTTAGGGCCTTTTGCGTCAAGATCGCTTGGCCCACTCACTCATGTGAGGTACTATTGTTATCAGAGACTTATGGAAATACTGGATGATAGTAAATTTGTAGCTCCCAGAGCATGTGAGGAAAGTGTGTGTTTTTAGCCAGTTTGTGGTTTGCAGGGCATTGTGGGTAAGAAAAGGCGTGGGATCCACATGATGCACACCACCTAGTTCGTCGCGTGTCTAGCTTTCAGAACTGTCTTGGTTTGGTAGGTTTTCCCTGGTGGCAGCCTACCCAAGCACAACAGCATTTCCTGGGACCCCAACCCAGAGACCCAGAACAAAGGCCTAAGAGACCCAGACACACATGGTTGCTTCCCCTGTGAGCGGGAGGCAGCCTGCTCCCACCAGGGAGCAGCAAAAGAAGTGCCCGCTCCAGTGAGCCGCACCCGAGGTACATGCGTAAGTGGGGAGCCGGCGAGTCATTCGGGAGTGGGCTCTCTGAGTTGCCCCACCGCCCTACCTGCACCTGGGTGCCCAGTGGGCTCGGGCACCCAGGAATAAAGCCAAATACACAAAGGCAAAGCAGGCTCCCAGGACTAAGGAGGAGATAGTAAAGCGCAGGAGACCTGCTACTAAAATAATGATTGCATTTAACCCTGAAAGTGTGGCAGACGACTGCACCACCTCCCCAGTGCAGGTGTCAGGCATTGGTGGATAGTGGGGAGGTATATATTTTTAGCTCAGGCTGCTTCCCGAGCAGCCGGAGTGTTTTTTTTTAAATTGTAATGACAATCAGCGTGCAGTGTGCGCTGACGTCATTGCAGTAAAAGTGAAAATAAAATGAGTCGATGGGCTTATTTTACTTTCACTGAATCAGTGCTCGAGACATATCTCAGCCTCCCTAAACACTGATTCTCTTAGGGGAGTAATGTTGGGAAGGGGAGAAGCTCCACTTCCCAATGCTACCTCTACCTAGAGGATCCCTGTTTGGGGATTGCCACAGCAGGCGGAAAGCACACTAGACAACACTGTATTTAGTTTTTTTAAATACAGGGGTTGGGGCTTCCAGCCCAACAAGAGGGCAGAAAAACTTTCTGCCACCCCTGGGGGGCAGATGATGGTAAATACCCCTGATCTGCGCCCCCCCCAGAGGCAGAAAGCCTACTAGACATCAAAGTCTATTAAACAAAAGTATGTAGTGGTGGAGGTTGCCTGCTATGCGCATGACTATGCCCCCTCCCCCCAAAGAATATGGTGACACTCTTTTTGCCCCTCCTCAAGAGCAGAAGAGGGTGATTGCACCCAATTTGCTCATGGGGCAAAAAGCCCACTAGACACCAGTGGATAGCGACCCACAGTTTGAGAATCACTGCCAGGGTTGGACTGGCCTACAGGGCAATAATGCAGTGCCTGATAGGCTGGTCTGACAGATACATGTGTTTGTGGGCTTGTTTTATAGCCAGGTGGACCAGTTTTTACTATTTTTTTTCCCTGCTATTACCATGAGTATTGCCTGTAGCAAACACAAAAGCATGTTATTGCCCACGCCTTTCAAAATATCGATCTAACGTGTCTATGAGTTCAGAACTGTCTGATCTGTAAATGTGGGCCACTTTTTTGTCTATTTGGTTCGCTGATGGGGGCCACTTTCATTTCGGTATCCAGGCCTTTTTCTTGTACCAAGTCCAACTGTGCACACTGCCCTAATAGAAAGTTATTTGAGAAGGGTACATGGGGAAGTAGAGTTAGTGACAAGATTGGGGTTGCCTCATTGTGCCAATGACGTAGAAATTGGCCAAGGGTATGGACTCATGAATGGATCTTAAACAGATGGTGTATCAAAGCCACAATGTCCTGGTAAACACAAAAAGATGTGGGAGACCGTGATGACTATGATGGGAATTAGGTAAGATGGATAATCAAAAATAGGAACTTATTTGATGTCTCCATGAGAGAAGAACTATGATTGCACTGTGTGCCAAGTCTTACAAAGACCCCAGAAAATGTTGATGACATGTAGACTTTGTGAACTTATTGTACAACACGTGTGTAATGCCTTGAATGAGTTCATGTTAATATTCGTCCAAACAATTATCATATGTTTTAACCTTGATGACTGCAGGTATGTCATTTAATGAAAATTAATAAAATGCTTTATAAATAAATGGTGCTTTTCTACTGTTAATTGTACTTTATGTTTATCCATTGGTAATAATGCTGTGACCTCATAAATTAGAACTGGAAGTTCCACCACATGGTTCTGCTCAAAGGGACTTATCAATCTTTTTGCGAGTGTATAGGTAGATTCATAGTTATTTTGTGACCCACAAAAGCTAATATGAGTCAACAGGCACTGAGTTAACTAACATTACTTTCAACATATATTAAAGTGAGTAGCATGGAAAGGTCTTAATTTTTGGTGACCTCGTTTTAGCTTTTTTTGCAGTCTTTCTTGCCTAGGACTCTCCTGTTATCTTGGGTATTAATATTCAACCATAATGCCCCAGAATGAGTAACCAACTTTCACCTTGGTAACTGGACTGTATTTTTCCAGTCAGCAGGGAAGCAAGGGTGCTGTGAGCCCCAGTGCACATAGGGAAAAGGGCTCCCAATAAATTCTGGTCTGGTAGCAAAATATAGCAGTATCAATCAATCAATTGACGTTATTTTGTTCGAATGACCATAAAGGTGCAACATGCAATACAATACATGATAAAATAAGTTAAAATACATAATAAAATACATATATTATAAAACGCAAGAACAATTGTCGAGGATTAAGCAAATACCAAGTGACATCCCACATTATCAATCCATCTTCCCAATTAAACAAGTAAAACCATTAGCAGACCTAAAAGTGGGTTAAAAGGGGCCTGTTATCCTACCTAGGTTCTCCAGACCAGAAGGAGATTAAGTGAGTCCTAGTATCTTGTGTATGTCACTATAAGCTTATTCTATGAACTAAAACATCATAAAAAACCATTACTGTCTCATAGAAAACACAGTAGATTTCAGAATTTGTGGACCAAAATAGCAGCATTGTGCACACAGGGCTTTAGGCTACATGATTATAAATGCATAAGTACAAGAGCACAAATACACATGATGAAATGTAGTCTGCTGATGGGGATAGATTGTTCTATGATTTATAAGCATTAGAAACTACTCAATATTTATTTATTTATTTATTTTATTTTATCAACTTATAGGCGCAACAGCTACCCAAAAAGGGTTTCCTGGCAATCAACCATCTCGACCCACTTATGCACAGGCATTTGAAATAAATACATGTATACAATTTAGAACTTAAATGTTTATATAAGTTTAAGGAATCCCCGAAGGCAGCCTTTTCAATCTAATATTCCATGCCTGCTGTAGGAAACGTGACACTGCAAAGACTATTGATTCCTTCAGGTCACTTTTTAGAATTCTTGAAGACTCCCAGTGGTGCCTTATCCTCTCCAGCTTACAAACTGCAAGTATCCATTTCTTACTCGGCAGTGAGTAGCTGGGGCAAAACAAGAGAAAATGGTCTACAGATTCTTTTTCCATTGGGCAATAGGGGCAGTGGTCTAGGCAGCAGCCTGATTTGTCCCACTTGGATGTTAATTATATCAGAGGCAATGTACCAAATCTAAACTGCACATGCAGACGTTTCGCCAGTAGCGGATAAAATCTGTCGATCTAAGCCTCAAACCTAGGTGAACATTTGTAGTTCAAGAACTGCCCAATCAGGTTCCCATCTATATGGTCAGACCAGATCCGAAGCACAAAGTTTTCCCAGTATGCCTTTTTCAGTTTTTGGATAACGCCTTTGACAACTTCTACCGGTGAATTCCATAGTGCTTCCATTTTCATCAGGTCACACTGCTTCTTAACATTTATCAGCCATGGGGTGTGGACGTGTTTACCACAAAGATTAGATCTACTAAAGAGTCCCTAAAGGGAGTCAACTCACTCCAGGGTTGACCATACCAGCTCCCTCTATAGCAGAGGCTTTAAAAGAGACACCATATGGATAGGGTTTAGGGCTAGATCGAGCCTCAGAGGAACAAGGGGCGTGCTGGGTGGTAAATTCAGCAGGCCCATAATAAAGTTGTAGGAGCAGTTGCATCAGAGTACCCCCAGGCTTCTGCCCCAATGATGGCTGGCACCACTGCTGTGGCTCTATATATTTGGGGGGCCGAGATGCCCTACTATCCGCTATAACCTTGTGTTTACTCCCAATCTGAAGTGCTCTCTGGTTAAGAGCTATTTTACTCTTCTCAATTTGATGTCCCCAGGTCATAGTATCCGACAATCTTATTCCTAAGTAGTCAAAGTGTTTGACCTGTTCTATCGGCGAGCCTTCAATCTCCATTCTAGCTCTAAAGGATCTGTGTGAATTTATCACCATACATTTTGTTTTTGATGGATTTATTTCAAGGGTTCTCTTTTTGCAGAAAAAACAGCAAAGGAGTCCAGTTCCGACTGAAGGCTCATGGGAGTTCTAGAAATAAGCAAAGTATTGTCTGCAAGCATTAAGATTGGGACTGGTATTCCTGCTAATTTGGGTGCATCATGCATACATTCAGATAACCATTCAACTGCCCGTTAATATAGAGGCTAAAGAGGGTAGGGGCAAGTACGCATCCCTGCTTTACACCCCGTCTGATTGGGATCCTATGAGTTAGGTCACAACCCAAGTACTGTGAAGCAAAGAAAATGGTTGAAGGTGCTGACTTTTTTCTTAAAGCCTGCATGCGTATCCTCTAAAATGTGTTTATCTGGGAACCACGTTTGAAGCCTTGCCAGAATTTGCCTACAGAATATTTTTGGGCTCTTATCTAATAAATGTATGGTTTTATTGTTGCAGGGCAAGTCTCTATTTCCTTTTTGGAAGATTGGGATTATGGCCGTACCAAGCCAGGTAGATGGAATATTATTTCCCCTCATAATAGTACTGCTCAGAAGGTTGAGGTAAGGGACCCACACTTCAGGATGTGACAGGAATAAATCACCAGGTACACCCATCAAGCCAAGGGGCCTCTTCGTCATTTGTTTTAAGGCCTTCAACATTTCACTCAGAGTAAAATAGGAGGGCTGCCTCTTAGTTGTGTCCCCTCCCCCTTCAATAGTTACGGAGTGGAGATCTTACTGGAGTAAGATCTCCATTCCCTCATTCTCATCCTTGTTCTTTTCTTGACCCCATTCACTATAGAGAGCCCTGAAACGTTCAACCCACTTGTGTGGCTGCACTACTGCCTCTAAGTGATTATCAATTTCCTGTGTGCCAGCTCCCACTAGCTTCCGGAAAGCCTTCATGTGATTATTCTCAAGTGTATTAGTGAGATCTGTCCACTGTTCTGCCTCCCAGCTACTTTTATCTTTAGTCAAGATATTTTCATAACTTTTCCTAGGAAATTAATTAAGTCTGGCTACCCTGTCATTTAGCCTTTTGCAAGCTGACATTCTTTACTGACCAACTAGGTGTGGTTTTCGTAAGGAGGCTCTCCCTTATACCAACTTTTTCAAAGAGGGGCATCACTTGATTCATTAGTTGCAATGCACAGTGACAATTTCTGACTTAAGCATTTTTGTTCTAGCTGTTGAAGATACATTTCCCACAAATCACTCATATATTAGTATTTGTTCAGCAGAGCTAGGCGATATATTATCCCATTTAACATTTTTCCTGTTGTTAACTGTCTCAACAGAGTTTTTTTTAGAGATTATAGATAGGAAATTTAAACTCATACAAAAAGAATTTGAAAATCTGGAACTCAGAGATTGATGGTCACTGTCCAGTCTTGGTATTGGTATTACAGTCATATCCACCCGGAAAGGCCAAAGTACCTAATCCAGCAGCATGTAATCGACAATACTAATAATAGGACCTCTTTTGAAAATTGGTTGGGGGGAGGATATCGATCTAGTTTTGCCAATGACTAACCTTAGGCCATGTTCTACAATTAAGTCTTACAGCTGCGCTGCCACCGCAGTCAGTTTCAATGCAGCTTGCTCAGGGATCCTCGATTTAGTTGATAGATCAAGAATTTGCTGTGATTGGTCGAAGTTCATTTGTTTATTAGTAAGTCTTGGATTACAATCTCCTACAATAAGTTTTAAGGTATTTCGATTTAAATGTTTTACCGTGTCTGAGAGATGGTCCACTATAGTAGATTGGCTATGTGGAGGTACCGATATGAAATAAGGATGTATGACTAAACAACTACTGCCTAAACCACGACTTCCTGAACCACGAAAGCTAAACAACGATCAATGCTAAACCACTACTTGTTTTACAACTACTTCCTAAACCACGAAATAAAAACCACCTCGTAACTGGCCAATAGATGGCACTATTGTGAAAATAATACTTCTTCAAAATATGTTTTAAATTGCTGTTTACCTATTTCATTTATTTTTTATTCTAGGTATGTTTCACAAGTCAATCCATTGTTTTATTGTTTCGGGTTGTTCAATACTTCTTTCGTCCATTTTCTACAGCTCCACTCGGTGCCATGCTGTATTTCCCTGTGAAAACATAAACAACTACCCTGGCACTCGAAAATGATAGACCTGAAGGGGCGTCTCGAATAGATAGTCATATACAATAAGGTACGAGTTGCCCATTAATGACATTCTATGTGGGTTTACCAGGGAGAGGTAATAGGGTGCCTCCTCACTGGGGTTCACATAAAAAGACAAGCACGCACTGCTACAATTCTGCTACCACAAACCCTCAGTTGTGTCACAGCAGTCACCGTTGTTTAAAGGCGTACCTCCTTGTGAATATATCACTCTTCAGCTGAGCAGCCCACCACAGTATTGAAAAGCAATGCTCTGCAGATGTCTCGAATGGAAAAATACTGGGTCTTCATGAATGATGAAATGAGGAGCAAGTTGTCACGTGGACACTGCGTGAGGGACATGTGAACAAGGGCAACTGCAATTGAAACACATTTAAAACGCATGGTTTACCAATGAGTGAAGATTGAAAGAATTCTCTGAGTTGTCAACACAGCTGTTTATACATTTTCAAGAAGGAGGAAATGATGCCGTTTAACAAGAGGCCATAAATTCAAGACGATCCATTCATGTCACCCTGCCTCATATCTACCTGGCACATTCTTTAAAGGAACATACATACACCCTCGAAGGCTAGGCCACACATGAAAACTATGAAGGTGGGATCTACCTCTGAGTAATATGCCCTGCCACTGTTCTACAATATTTCCCCTTCTCCTGAATACATGTATTTTTGATTCAAGCTCTACTTTCACAGGAAGCTCTGATTCGTGTTTAAGAACGTCGTGGTTCAGGAATTCGTTGTTTGGAATTCCTCGTTGTTCCGAGTTCGTTGTTCAGGTAAGTCGTGATTTAGACTTCGTTGCTTAGGATGTTTCCCATGAAATAAGTGTTAAAAATAGTGGTATATGTATTCATCAGGAAATACTACTGGGCAGCACACCTCTCAGCCATCAATCAAGGTACATACCGTAGTGGCGATGACCCCAGCTATGGGATGGACAGATGGGTTCTCCCAGGTGGGAATTTTGAGGCAGCGCTTTATTCCGGACCGAATAAATATCTCCTTAGACACTCGGTCCAACTCAGGCACATAGTAAGCCGCAACCTGGGATGGGCTAATAAACTTACGCAGGCTACCCCACTCTGGGTTTCTGAACGGCTGTCCACACTGGGTCGGACTAAAGGGTTTGAAAAATGAGACCGGATAGGGATCTCCCGCATAAAAGACCTCTGGTAACCTAGCGGCATAGTGTTGTTTGCCTCATTACAGCAGACATATGAACTAGCACATATGGAGTACTTCAGGTAGGCTGCTTGACGGTTACCTGCCAGAAAAGGCCATCTCTCTCACATATAAAAAAAACTCATACACCACACCCCGACCCCCTAGTCGGTTTAAGGGAAAAGTAGGAGAGGGACGGTCTGGAGATAGATGATGAGGAATGGAGGGAGGCGCTCTCTTCCCCAAAGGAAGTAGCCATTTCAGTAAAACTGAGGCTGATTCAATTGAAGATACTGCACCGAGTATAGTTCTCTGGTCACCGACTGGTTTTGATGGGCAGGAGTGAAGAGGGGTTGTGTAGGAGACAGTGTGGTCTTGAAGGGATATTTTTGCATATACTCTGAGAGTGCACCTTGGTACAAGCCTACTGGACGCAGGTGCATGAATGCATGAGCACAGTCTGGAGGATAGAAATGCAGCTTGACGCCAAAAGGGGTCTCTTAAATATCTGGGAGCCCACGGATCTAACTGCAAAGGGTAGAATATGGGCAACGCTTGGACAGATGATAACGACACGTAACATCGCCCGCCTTTGGGGGACAGTAACACCGCCAACGCTCTTCGCATGGAAAAAAGACATGGATTGGTGCATGCTGCGGGAGAAAACAGTATATGTGGCCTGGGGCTGCCACCGGAAGTGGATAGCAATATGGACAAAATGGAATCTGTACAGTGGAAATTTATGTTAACCCCCAATAATCCCATCCCTTGACGAGCCACTAGCGCCCTAACTGATATGAAATGTGACCATCTTGAACTGTATAACATCAAAATTTGTGACATCTCTGTGCGAGTCCGAATATGTGACCCTGAAACAAGTAATGATTTATTGTATGCAATGACCATCTTGCTTGACTGTATCAATAAAGAGTATATATTAAAAAAAATAGCGGTATATATCACCCCATGTGGAGTGTTTGTTTTAATATCTAGCCCAAATAAAGCACTACTATTTGATGGAACTACTTTCGCTGTTGGAAAAAGATCCAACCTCAGCCAGATCAGTAAACCTCCTGAGGCTCTTCCCGACCTCGATGGTACTGCATTGCCACAAAATGTAATAAAATCACTTTCGAATGCCGGGACCACGGACCAAGTCTCCCGTAGGAGGATATGATATGATGTTGGTCAATAAACTTCCCCCGGGTCTGAAAGCATTGCTCTAACTCCGGCCAGATTCCAAGAGATAAATTTTACAACATTTCATCCAGTCCCCCCCCCCTTTTTTTACATTATACGAACTTGGAGATCGAGCCCGGCCTTCAAATACAAGGGCATCTTTCTCAATTGGCACATAGTTACTCTATTTTCACCCTCTGACTTCCCTGGAGTCTTCTTCCTGAGGCATTACTAAAGTATCAAAATCTCTCTGTGTCAATGTAATGGTGATTGTTGTGCCCCTCCAAATTTCCCTGTAGTCATTCAATCTTAGACAAGTTAGAGTACTCAACTGAGTTAAGAGAACATTGTTGGGTGTAAGAGATTTACGAGACAGAGTTTCCTTAGCTTCTATTGAAAAATTACAGGCATTAAGCTTAAGTCTTATTTGTGACCTTATATCAGGTCGGAAACTCAGCTCCAATGCGATTAGGCCTTCTGCCAAGTTGTGATTCCTGATATGCAGTCAAAATGAGTGTCTTTATCCTTGAGGCGAGTGGCACGCAAAATGTCATCCCTAATTATTGATCTGCATCCCCTGATATATCTTAACCAATGAATTGCTTTGCTGACATATGAGGCATGAGTTTCTCTAGTTTCTCGCAGTAATTTAGGGACATTTGTCATGTAAATATTATATGACTTACTCTGGGCCTCATTAGGTTTGATGTTATTTCGATTTCTAATAGAGTTCAATTCTTTGGCCGAGGTACTATATATGTGGCTGGTGTCAAATTCTGCTTAGATATGTATCTCCATTCGATAAGTTCCCCTCTAGCGTAATTTTTGGAAGTGGTCAGTTCCATTCTGGGATACTTTCCATTAATTGGATAAGTTATTTTAACCACATGTGGGGCTCAAAATTCGAACACATCCCTTTGTTTATATAATGAGAATGATTTGTTCTTTTTAATATCAAGGGTATTACTAATATCCAGCACCATGGCTGATAACTTGTCAATTTCTCATTTAGCACTTTGACCAGCCTGCCCATACATTCTCGTAGACTAAGAATCTCACCTCTTAATGGATGTAATTGCACAGTTGTTCCCACACCATCCTCGCTATGAATGGTTTTAGGAATCTCAGTCCCTGTCTGGTCAGTCTATAATTCGTGATGGTGTGTAATTATCGACAGACTTGCTGGCTCACTATAGTATACACCTTAATGCCCTATCGTATTGGGTAATCTTTTGAAATGTTGAAATACTTATTAGGTTCACTTAAACAAATCAAACACTTGGACACTTTTTGACCCCCCCCCCCCCCTCTTCCCCCCAGCCTCCGGTCCTCTCAACAGTTACCACAGGACCTGTGTTTAAGCTCAAGGTATGAAGCTTGACAGTGATCGATCAAGCATGGTATGACAGGTATGAAAATGTGTCCTTGACGGAGGGGGGAGACTTGGAGACTAAGACTAAGAACACTGCCTATCCCTGCTGACGAGGGTTGAAAACCCGAAACACGTGTCCAGGGATGGCGAAGACAGCGAAGATAGCAAGATCGAAAGATGATGCATCGCGAACACTCTACTACAATGACCAGAGTCCTTAGGGGCAACTTCCGCCGGTGTGTGAGTAGTGTGCGACCCCACCCCCTTTTTTGTAACTTAAAGCTCCCTTGAGCAGCGGGCTGACGAGCCTGGGATCCCGCACCTACGCGCCGGAGTGGTACTATACCTGGCAGATATTGGCAGCCATCGGCGACCCCAGAACACTGCCTATCCCTGCTGACGAGGGTTGAAAACCCGAAACACGTGTCCAGGGATGGCGAAGACAGCAAAGATAGCAAGATCGAAAGATGATGCATCGCGAACACTCTACTACAATGACCAGAGTCCTTAGGGGCAACTTCCGCCGGTGTGTGAGTAGTGTGCGACCCCACCCCCTTTTTTGTAACTTAAAGCTCCCTTGAGCAGCGGGTTGACGAGCCTGGGATCCCGCACCTACGCGCCGGAGTGGTACTATACCTGGCAGATATTGGCAGCCATCGGCGACCCCAGAACACTGCCTATCCCTGCTGAAGAGGGTTGAAAACCCGAAACACGTGTCCGGGGATGGCGAAGACAGCAAAGATAGCAAGATCGAAAGATGATGCATCGCGAACACTCTACTACAATGACCAGAGTCCTTAGGGGCAACTTCCGCCGGTGTGTGAGTAGTGTGCGACCCCACCCCCTTTTTTGTAACTTAAAGCTCCCTTGAGCAGCGGGCTGACGAGCCTGGGATCCCGCACCTACGCGCCGGAGTGGTACTATACCTGGCAGATATTGGCAGCCATCGGCGACCCCAGAACACTGCCTATCCCTGCTGACGAGGGTTGAAAACCCGAAACACGTGTCCTGGGATGGCGAAGACAGCGAAGATAGCAAGATCGAAAGATGATGCATCACGAACACTCTACTACAATGACCAGAGTCCTTAGGGGCAACTTCCGCCGGTGTGTGAGTAGTGTGCGACCCCACCCCCTTTTTTGTAACTTAAAGCTCCCTTGAGCAGCGGGCTGACGAGCCTGGGATCCCGCACCTACGCGCCGGAGTGGTACTATACCTGGCAGATATTGGCAGCCATCGGCGACCCCAGAACACTACCTATCCCTGCTGACGAGGGTTGAAAACCCGAAACACGTGTCCAGGGATGGCGAAGACAGCGAAGATAGCAAGATCGAAAGATGATGCATCGCGAACACTCTACTACAATGACCAGAGTCCTTAGGGCCAACTTCCGCCGGTGTGTGAGTAGTGTGCGACCCCACCCCCTTTTTTGTAACCTAAAGCTCCCTTGAGCAGCGAGCTGACGAGCCTGGGATCCCGCACCTACGCGCCGGAGTGGTACTATACCTGGCAGATATTGGCAGCCATCGGCGACCCCAGAACACTGCCTATCCCTGCTGACGAGGGTTGAAAACCCGAAACACGTGTCCTGGGATGGCGAAGACAGCGAAGATAGCAAGATCGAAAGATGATGCATCGCGAACACTCTACTACAATGACCAGAGTCCTTAGGGGCAACTTCCGCCGGTGTGTGAGTAGTGTGCGACCCCACCCCCTTTTTTGTAACTTAAAGCTCCCTTGAGCAGCGGGCTGACGAGCCTGGGATCCCGCACCTACGCGCCGGAGTGGTACTATACCTGGCAGATATTGGCAGCCATCGGCGACCCCAGAACACTGCCTATCCCTGCTGACGAGGGTTGAAAACCCGAAACACGTGTCCAGGGATGGCGAAGACAGCGAAGATAGCAAGATCGAAAGATGATGCATCGCGAACACTCTACTACAATGACCAGAGTCCTTAGGGGCAACTTCCGCCGGTGTGTGAGTAGTGTGCGACCCCACCCCCTTTTTTGTAACTTAAAGCTCCCTTGAGCAGCGGGCTGACGAGCCTGGGATCCCGCACCTACGCGCCGGAGTGGTACTATACCTGGCAGATATTGGCAGCCATCGGCGACCCCAGAACACTGCCTATCCCTGCTGACGAGGGTTGAAAACCCGAAACACGTGTCCAGGGATGGCGAAGACAGCGAAGATAGCAAGATCGAAAGATGATGCATCGCGAACACTCTACTACAATGACCAGAGTCCTTAGGGGCAACTTCCGCCGGTGTGTGAGTAGTGTGCGACCCCACCCCCTTTTTTGTAACTTAAAGCTCCCTTGAGCAGCGGGCTGACGAGCCTGGGATCCCGCACCTATGCGCCGGAGTGGTACCATACCTGGCAGATATTGGCAGCCATCGGCGACCCCAGAACACTGCCTATCCCTGCTGACGAGGGTTGAAAACCCGAAACACGTGTCCTGGGATGGCGAAGACAGCGAAGATAGCAAGATCGAAAGATGATGCATCGCGAACACTCTACTACAATGACCAGAGTCCTTAGGGGCAACTTCCGCCGGTGTGTGAGTAGTGTGCGACCCCACCCCCTTTTTTGTAACTTAAAGCTCCCTTGAGCAGCAGGCTGACGAGCCTGGGATCCCGCACCTACGCGCCGGAGTGGTACTATACCTGGCAGATATTGGCAGCCATCGGCGACCCCAGAACACTGCCTATCCCTGCTGACGAGGGTTGAAAACCCGAAACACGTGTCCAGGGATGGCGAAGACAGCGAAGATAGCAAGATCGAAAGATGATGCATCGCGAACACTCTACTACAATGACCAGAGTCCTTAGGGGCAACTTCCGCCGGTGTGTGAGTAGTGTGCGACCCCACCCCCTTTTTTGTAACTTAAAGCTCCCTTGAGCAGCGGGCTGACGAGCCTGGGATCCCGCACCTACGCGCCGGAGTGGTACTATACCTGGCAGATATTGGCAGCCATCGGCGACCCCAGAACACTGCCTATCCCTGCTGACGAGGGTTGAAACCCGAAACACGTGCCCAGGGATGGCGAAGACAGCGAAGATAGCAAGATCGAAAGATGATGCATCGCGAACACTCTACTACAATGACCAGAGTCCTTAGGGGCAACTTCCGCCGGTGTGTGAGTAGTGTGCGACCCCACCCCCTTTTTTGTAACTTAAAGCTCCCTTGAGCAGCAGGCTGACGAGCCTGGGATCCCGCACCTACGCGCCGGAGTGGTACTATACCTGGCAGATATTGGCAGCCATCGGCGACCCCAGAACACTGCCTATCCCTGCTGACGAGGGTTGAAAACCCGAAACACGTGTCCAGGGATGGCGAAGACAGCGAAGATAGCAAGATCGAAAGATGATGCATCGCGAACACTCTACTACAATGACCAGAGTCCTTAGGGGCAACTTCCGCCGGTGTGTGAGTAGTGTGCGACCCCACCCCCTTTTTTGTAAATTATCATGAGAAGCTGCAATTTACATGACCAAAATGACGAACCCTGCCCTTTAATTCCTGGCCCCAGGATGTCTTGGTAGTTGCTACTTCCTAGGTCGTCTCCACAGACTCGCCTTTATGAGCAACTGAGACTTTCAAAAATCAACTTCTTATCATGTTTGGTAAGAGGAAGGTGCAAGGCAGAAGAATTTGTTTAATTATGAAAGAAATATTTTTGAAAAAATATAAAGTGCAAACATTGAAAAGCTAATACAGAAAAACTGCACTTTAACCTTGGTTACAAGTAAACTATATGGGCGGCAGCTTCATCACAGACGTAGATCACATTATATAAACAAGGGAGGAGCCTGAGCCTAACATCTTAGAGAAAATATAACAATGATTGCAGTTATTATAAAAAAATATAAGTGATAAACATTCGACGATAAAAATCAGAAATCCCAAGGTGCGCAATTAAAGAAATTAGTATTTTGTGCATCCAGAGGAACACATTTATAAGGTTTCTGCCGCTCGCAGTCTCATCCTTGCTGCCACTGAAGGGTTTGCTAACTGTATCGTCTCATCGTGACATTGGATCTCTGCTGCCCTTGCTAGAACCGAAGTGCTGCTGACTCGGGGGTCCGGGACTGCGAGGCCCACAGGTCAGCGCGCCAGAATCATCACGCGCACCTGCTGCCTCTTCCCGTGACCCCTCCCTGCCGAGCCTGTTGCCTGCCACTCCTATAAGACGACTCGCGGCCCCCGCTTCGCGGGAGCCGCTCGCAGTCTCATCCTTGCTGCCACTGAAGCGTTTGCTAACTGTATCGCCTCATCGTGACATTGGATCTCTGCTAACCTCGCTAGAACTGAAGTGCTGCTGACTCGGGGGTCCGGGACTGCGAGGCCCACAGGTCAGCGCGCCGGAATCATCACGCGCACCTGCTGCCTCTTCCCGTGACCCCTCCCTGCCGAGCCTGTTGCCTGCCACTCCTATAAGACGACTCGCGGCCCCCGCTTCGCGGGAGCCGCTCGCAGTCTCATCCTTGCTGCCACTGAAGGGTTTGCTAACTGTATCGCCTCATCGTGACATTGGATCTCTGCTGCCCCCGCTAGAACCAAAGTGCTGCTGACTCGGGGGTCCGGGACTGCGAGGCCCACAGGTCAGCGCGCCAGAATCATCACGCGCACCTGCTGCCTCTTCCCGTGACCCCTCCCTGCCGAGCCTGTTGCCTGCCACTACTATAAGACGACTCACGGCCCCCGCTTCGCGGGAACCGCTCGCAGTCTCATCTTTGCTGCCACTGAAGGGTTTGCTAACTGTATCGCCTCATCGTGACATTGGATCTCTGCTGCCCTCGCTAGAACCGAAGTGCTGCTGACTCGGGGGTCCGGGACTGCGAGGCCCAAAGGTCAGCGCGCCGGAATCATCACGCGCACCTGCTGCCTCTTCCCGTGACCCATCCTTCTTTGGCTATTAGAGAACAACACATCCCGCGGTACGCGGGACGCGCACGGAACGGAGCGCGGGGCGAAGCCTGGGCAAAGGGCGGGCCGTCTTCGGCCGTCCGAGGCTGATAGAGGTCGGGTCGGGCCACCCCCCTTATATTTGTGACTCGGTGCTACTGGGCCGTTCTCCGCTACTCGGGTGACTATTGTGTTTCCATTTTATTACATAATACTAATATAGTTGGGTCTACTGTACGGTCTTATTTTAATTACTTTGGTATCTTGGGTACTGGACTAACTTAGGCGGTAAAATACCTTTGAAGATCGGGAAAAGAAAGACTCGTACAAGTCTTGACTACTAATGGGGTATTTACTGGTACTATTGATCACTTTTTTAAACGAATTAAATGCATTTTGGAAAAAGAAATTGCTTTAGCAGAAAAACGTTTATCCATTGTCCTTGTAACTGGGAAGCGGTCATCACTGGGGGAAATAGGGCAGGTAGCATCTCCGGTCCCCTTGAGCCAACTTGACCCTAGTGCTGACTCCATTACAAGCCAGGATTTGGTGCCAGAGGATCTTGAGCCAAATCTAGCTGTTCAAAATTTGGAGATATCTTCAAACAGTTCCTTCCTTAACGATTTGTTAAATATCGATGATCGTTCTGTCACAACTAGTCCAATATCTAGTTTGGGGGATAGCAGTTCTATTATGGTAGAACCTAAGAGTTCGAAAACTAGCAAGAGGAAAATTACAGAAAAAACTCAGAAGGGGGGTATTGCGAAGATCTCTAAAAATAAGTGTACTACAAAATCCACATCAGATTCAATCACACCCACCGCCAATATCCCTGTGCACATAGATACTGTTGAACATCCCCCATCCAATACTGACGACATTCTCTTGGGCAAGATAGAATTCTTGGTCAAGTCCTTAATGTTGCCATTACTGGAACGGACTAGGCTGTTAAATGATAAAATGGATCAGCTGGAGACGATAGTTAGAGAAAACAAGATTATTCTGAATAAGATAGCTTCAGTTCCAGCAAATATTGGAATTGTCCAATCTGGACGCCAGAAACAGCCCAAAATTAACATCCCGGGGAAAGCGTCATCTGCGAATCATACATCCCTGTTGCCACAACAAGAACAACAAAGGCAGGAGAAAAGTAGGGATTTAAATAAAAGCAACAGGGACAAAACTGTAAAAGAAAATGTGGCTGCTAAAATACAGCCTGTCTCCAGTAGGCCAGCTAATGTAAACCAATCATCGGGACAAGCCCACAAAGACACAATCCCAGCTCATCGCAAGCATCCAGGTGTAAACCTGCCCCCTGTATCAGCACCTTATACTATTATTTTAACGGGTGTTGTTCCTCTGGAGGAGGGGAAAGCCGAATCGTACAGGGAACTACACAATAAAGTCAAATATTGGCTCAATAAGAATAGAACCCTTCCACCCTTATCCACAACAGAAATATTAAATGTAAGAAGAGTAAATTGGGTTGGGTTCAGTAAAAAAGATTTAGAGGGGGATTGCATTATAGCCCGCTTTAGGGAGCCTTGGGTAGTGGACTTTATCCGTAGAAATCCAATATTTGGTAAAGTGGGTGATGTGCAATCATTATCCCTGCATTACTTCTATCCCCAGAGAAGCAGGTATAATGGTTTATCTCACCAAATACCACTGTATCAAAATAGTGGACCCAGAAGAAGACATCCCCTTGATCTGGCTCCACACGTCCCGTTCTACCCCCAACTTTTGAACCGGTATGACCCGCTTTATGGTTTAGAAGGGGTTGATTGACCATCATGTAAGACAGCCGACTTCAAGACTAGTAGTCTTGAGGTTCCTTGTTTATCATCGGTAATGGTGGAGGACTCTGGAGCCATAGGACAGCGCAGTAATGTTATGGTAGTAGCAAAGTCCTTGGGGGGGGGGGGGGATAGAGATGTGAATCGTAACTATAGTAATGGTGGGGATGGTGTTGCAAGTAGATTGCTGATGATGGGGGAAGGGAGTTCTAGTAGTACTTCAGGGGGAGATATAGCACAAACTACTATAGATGTACCTGCAAAGCATGATTCATTGATTAAGCTTGGTTCTTGGAATATTGCTGGATTGAAGGGGAAATTAGATAGTGCAGAATGGGGAGAATTTATAGACCAGCACGATATTTTAATCTTCCAAGAAAGTTGGGCTTTAGACCCAATCTTTCGTATAGGTTACATTAATTTTTATAAACCGGCAATTAGAGGGCAAAAGGGTAGACCTTCCGGAGGTCTAACAGTTTGGATTAGACAATCCCTTGGCTACAGACCACAGGAATTGATAGTCCAAAACCCGGATATCATGGGTCTAAAACTTAGCATGGAAAATAGACAGGATATATTTATAATTAACATCTACGCAAGGGGCTTACCCGGTGGTCGGAGCCCAGCAATTGTTGATGACTTAGATCTTTTATTGGACTCAATAGGGAGGGATAAGTTTGTTATAGTGGCGGGAGATCTAAATTGTACTTTTGAACCCCAGCTTAGTGTGGGCGAAGATAGTTACGGAGAAGTTGACCAACTATGGAAGATACCACCTCTTGCTCTAAATCCCATAAAAAGGGTTACTGAGGCAGCTTCGCACTGGCTGGGTTTGTGCCTGGAATGGGGCCTGAGAGCCACCAATGGATGAGCTGATTCGGATAAAAATGGGAAGGCAACTTTTGATAATGGAACTAACTCCAGTAGAATTGATTGCTTCTTAATAAAAATTGATTTTTGGTCAGCTCTAGACGATATGATTGTTACCGCACGACCTGAGAGCGACCACAACCCGCTGACATTAAGCTTGATAACTGAAGCAGGGCCTGGTAGGACCAATGCTACAAATTGCATCACTAATGACTGTCGTAGGCTACCCTGGTGTAGAGTTTTGGAAGACCCAGCTACCCTGGTAAAAATATCTAATGAAGTTTTATCTTCAACAAGCAAAGCTAAGATAGTGATTGCTCAATCAGGTCCACTAGAGCAGATCTCTTCTATACATGAGCAACTGTTTGATAAATTGAAAACTTTCTTCACGAAGCCAGGTATTCCTAAGAAAGCGGGGGGAGGCTCTGTCTGCACTAAATGGTATGACAAAGCTTGCCGTCAGGCCCATAGGTCCCTGATCAAGGCTATAAAATCGAGAGTGACAGTTGATATTAAGGCAGAAAGGTTAAATTATAAGATGGTACAAAGGAAGGCGAAGCAAACCTGGGACGACTGTCATTGGCAGGACTTGTATGAAGCCTGCTTGTCCTCTAACTAGTTAAAATTTTCGCAGGTGGTGAGATGGGGAGGGACACAGGACTCGCAAATACCCTCTAACCACGTCTCCGTTGAAGACTGGGTGGCTCATTACTCCTCACAGTTTAGTGGACTGGAGATGGGATTAAAGGAAGTACAGACAGTCTTGATGGTATTGCCTTTAACCCAACCTATACCAATAGTGTTTGAACATATCGAGACTGAGAAGGCCTTAAGCATGGTGCAAGCGGGTGAAGCACCCGGAAAGGATTGCATTCCGGCAGATCTTTTTAAGTATGATCAGCAGAACTGGGTGTCATATATAACGACTTTAGCAAATGCTATTGCACATGGGGCCAAGATTCCAACATCATGGAAAGGGGCGGAAATTTTACCTGTTTTTAAAAAGGAGATAGTTCACAACCAGGGAATTATCGCCCAATCAGTCTTATAGATGCTCTGCAGAAGGTTATATCAAAAATGGTCTTGGGAAGAATTCAGGAATGGATGAGTGAAGAAAATATATTATCGCCGATGCAAGCGGGCTTCAGGTCATGCACTAGCACAATTGACCAAGTGTTAAGGTTTATCTTGATATATTGGAAGGTTGTGTTCTTAGGAGGGGGCACTATCTATGCGGCGTTTGTGGACCTCAAATCCGCATTCGACCTTGTTCCGAGAGAGAAGATGTGGGTGGCCCTGGGTAAAATGGGAATGCCACCTGAACTCTTGGAGCTAATTGTAAGATTACACAAAAACAACTTTGCTAGAGTTAAATGGGGAAGGTAGGGACAGGTGAGTGATCCTTTCCCCGTTACTCGTGGTGTAAGACAAGGATGTGTGCTTGCTCCTACTTTGTTTTTATTATTCATTAATCAAGTAGTGCAGTTTTTAGAAGACATCCCTACTGATGCACCAGTTCTGGGTGGCAGAAAGTTTCCATTATTTATTTTCGCAGACGATGCGTTGATCTTGGCAAAAATCCAGACAGGACTTCAGACAGCTATAAATAGGTTTGTGGATTTTTGCAATATTAATGACCTAGAGATAAACGTATCGAAAACAAAATTTATGGTCTTAACTAAAAATAAACTACAACGAAGTAAGCATGGGCGGAAAATCCGTTACGCTCGCGGATTTTCGGTAAATTAGCAATCCGCGAACGCTCGCAAATTTACCGAAAATCCGCAAATTCGCACGCAGCGGATTTTTTTTTCTTGGTGATACAATTTTGCGGCGCGCGGCGTTTACTTACCGTCATTCAGCGTTTGCCGAGTTGTTTTTCTTGATATTTTGCGAGTGCTGCGCCATTTTGGATCTTGCTGCGGGATCCCGCGGGAATTTGGCGTGCGCGATTACGTAATCGCGGCTTGCCAACTTGCACAGCGAGAGTTTGTCAACGCGAGTACGCCGTGATCACGTATCGCGGTACTTCGCAATTGCGAGCTTGGAGATGCGGCGAGCAGCAACAATCTCGCACTCGCGAAAATACAAAATTTGCAATTCTGCACAAGAAATCCACCAGCAAGCAGCATAAACCTTCTGGAAATGATGATTTTTATCTGAATAACTCCTCAGGTTGACATTTGCCTGCACTTTTTTTGCGAGGAGTCCATTTTGGGGAGGAGGGGCGGGGGTGGGAGGAAGGAAGTGCCCCACAGTCTTCAACTTCCTGTTCCTGTCCAGCAGGCTCCTCCCAGTGCTTTGTCCATCTCCTGGTCACTTTTCATTTGGATCTGGAAGGATTACTTTTTGTGGATGCTGCTGGATATTTGGATTTGAGGCCTTTTTGACTTTCTTTGGATCACTTTTGGATTAGAAATTTCACAAGTAAGTTTGTTTGGGGCATTACAGTTGCTGCAACTACAATTTTGGAATTTTCGATTTTTGGGCTGTTTTGGGGCCTTTTGCCCAGGGGTACTCAGTGGTGGGTGCACTGAGTCTTTCTGTGGGGTGTTTTGAATTTAAACATCATGGAGGGGCTGGATGGCTTGGGATTGTGCTGATTTTTCTGTGATTTTCGTTTTTTTGGCCTGTTGTGGCCTTTTCACCAGGGGTAGTGAGTGTTGCATGGGCCTAGTCTTTCTGTGGGTTTTCGTGAATTTAAACATCACGGAGGGGCTGGATGGCTTGGGATTGTGCTGATTTTTCTGTGATTTTCGTTTTTTTAGCCTGTTGTGGACAGGCCATGTGGTTGGGGACCATTTTGAGTGCAGCTACAGGCCCTGGCCATGTGCTGGGAGGGAGGGGCCATTTTGAATGGAGGCAGTGTTCTCAGGCCTGCACCCATTTTGCCTAGCTTTCATCCATTATGCCCAGGGGTAGTGAGTGGTGCATGGGCCTAATCTTTCTGTGGGTTGTCTTGAATTTAAACATCATGGAGGGGCTGGATGGCTTGGGATTGTGCTGATTTTTCTGTGATTTTCGTTTTTTTGGCCTGTTGTGGCCTTTTCACCAGGGGTAGTGAGTGGTGCATGGGCCTAGTCTTTCTGTGGGTTGTCTTGAATTTAAACATCATGGAGGGGCTGGATGGCTTGGGATTGTGCTGATTTTTCTGTGATTTTCGTTTATTTGGCCTGTTGTGGACAGGCCATGTGGTTGGGGGCCATTTTGAGTGCTGCTACAGGCCCTGGCCATGTGCTGTGAGGGAGGGGGGCATTTTAAATGCAGGCAGTGTTCTCAGGCCTGCACCCATTTTGCCTAGCTTTCATCCATTATGCCCAGGGGTAGTGAGTGGTGCATGGGCCTAGTCTTTCTGTGGGTTGTCTTGAATTTAAACATCATGGAGGGGCTGGATGGCTTGGGATTGTGCTAAATTTTCTGTAATTTTCGTTTTTTTGGCCTGTTGTGGCCTTTTCACCAGGGGTAGTGAGTGGTGCATGGGCCTAGTCTTTCTGTGGGATGTCTTGAATTTAAACATCATGGAGGGGCTGGATGGCTTGGGATTGTGCTGATTTTTCTGTGATTTTTGTTTTTTTGGCCTGTTGTGGACAGGCCAAGTGGTTGGGGGCCATTTTGAGTGCTGCTACAGGCCCTGGCCATGTGCTGGGAGGGAGGGGGCCATTTTGAATGCAGGCAGTGTTCTTAGGCCTGCACCCATTTTGCCTAGCTTTCATCCATTATGCCCAGGGGTAGTGAGTGGTGCATGGGCCTAGTCTTTCTGTGGGTTGTCTTGAATTTAAACATCATGGAGGGGCTGGATGGCTTGGGATTGTTGCTGATTTTTCTGTGATTTTCGTTTTTTGGCCTGTTGTGGCCTTTTCACCAGGGGTAGTGAGTGGTGCATGGGCCTAGTCTTTCTGTGGGTTGTCTTGAATTTAAACATCATGGAGGGGCTGGATGGCTTGTAAGCATGAGCGTGAAATCCGTTACGCTCGCGGATTTTGCGGATTTTCGGGAAATCCGCAATCCGCGAATTTTGCGGATTTCCCGCAAAATCCGCAAAAAAAAGCCGCGAACGTAACGGGTTCAAAAGTTGAACCCACACTCATTTAACTATTTTACAATGGCGCCAGCAAGCTGCCAGCGCCGTTGTAAAATAGTTACAAAGTTAGCTTGCACAGGAACCACTAGATAAAACGAAGCAGGTGCTTCCTGTGCAAGCTAACTTTGTAACTATTTTACAACGGCGCTGGCAGCTTGCTGGCGCCATTGTAAAATAGTTACAGGGCAGCACAGCCTTACAGGTCACTCAAGGGACCCCTGCGCCCTTCAGGGCGATTGCATAGTAACACACACATGGTCGCTTGAACTAGTTAATGCTCAAATTCAGTGACTCATTCATTAGCCCAAAAACAATCATGTGCCTCTTCCCAAATGTACCGCGGAAAATCAGCTGTGATGCTGGATAGAGGCCTTTGCATCCTTGACTTTCACGAGCGCAATACCCGTGCTGTTCCTGTGACCAGGAGCTTCTTTTTCTTCATCTGCTGAACCGATCTTTCTCTGACCTTTTATACATACAAGAGGCATGTGAACTCGCATGGAAGCACCCCCCCCCACCACAAAATCCGCAAATCATGGTCGCTCGAACTAGTTAATGCTCAAATTCAGTGACTCATTCATTAGCCCAAAAACAATCATGAGCGTCTTCGAGGCTGGACAGGTGTGCCTCTTCCCAAATCTACCGTGGAAAATCAGCTGTGATGCTGGGTAGAGGCCTTTGCATCCTTGACTTTCATGAGCGCAATCCCCGTGCTGTTCCTGTGACCAGGAGCTTCTTTCTCTTCGTGTTCGCACGGGTTGCTGCAAGTTCGCACGCGTTTTGTACAATTTCGCAATTTGCGAAATTGTACAAAACCCTCGCGAACTTGCAGAAACCCGTGCGAACATAAAAAAAAAATCCGCAAATTTGCGAGAATTCGCGGATTTTGCGGATTGCGAGTTCGCAAATCTGCAAAATCCGCAAACGCGAGATCCGCAAAATTCGCCCATGCTTAATGGCTTGGGATTGTGCTGATTTTTCTGTGATTTTCGTTTTTTTGGCCTGTTGTTGTGGCCTTTTCACCAGGGGTAGTGACTAGTGAGTGTTGCATGGGCCTAGTCTTTCTGTGGGGTGTCTTGAATTTAAACATCATGGAGGGCATGGGATTGTGCTGATTTTTCTGTTTTTTAAAAAAAAAATGTGGGTGTATAACTGAACTGATGTTCCTCTGTCTTCCATTGCTTTTAGGTGCACAAGACTCAAGAGAACCACCAGTGCCACGAAGAAGTCCTGCAGCGGTGTGTGTGTGCAGCATAACGTCACGTGACATCACGTCTGGCCACAGACAACTCTGCAACTCGTGCAACTGTGGCCTGCTGTTCTGACCTCCTCTGAAGAAGATGGCCCCAAAAAAAGTTCTCCGTAGCTCCTCTAGCAAGAAAGTTGCCAGTAAGGAGCAGAAGAAGCAAGTTACCAAGGAGGCTGGTGTGCCGGCCGCCGCGTTTTTTGGGAGTAAAAAAAAAAGTATGCCTGCAGCAGCAGCGGGATCTGCTGGGGACCAAGCTGGGAGCAGCACCCCCACTCCATTGGGCTCAGTGCCTCCACCATCACCACCACGCCAACTTAAGTCCAAGCCCTTGAGTGCTGCAGAGGTAGTCAGTGTACTTCTTCAATCACCATCGACCAGTAATGTTGGCTCATCGCAAGAAAGTAGCAGCAATGTCCCTGAATCAACACAAGTTGTTGTAACTCATCTGACAATTGTTGAACAACCACAGCAGCAACAACAACCACATGTGCAAGTACAAGCCCAAGTACATGTGGAAGGAGAGGCAGCGCAAGGAGATGCGCAAGCAGAGGTGCATGGAGGGTCACAAGTGCCCACGCTGCAACTCTGGGCAATAGCTTGCTTAGTCTCCACAACGGCCCACGATACACAAGGGATGCCTGGTTTCACCATGGGATGCCCAGGAGTGGACACCTCACAAGGAAAAGCCAGGAAGGGTTCCCTTGTGGTAGGAGTACAAGCGCCGGGATGCTTACGGGTTACTGTTCGCGCTATACAAATACAACACATTTACATTTACAATAGTTGTTCCTCCCGAAGTAGGGGCACATCAGGAAATCGACAATCAAGCCGAGGTATCATTGGAAGCCACTCCTCCTGATGATCATTCATTGTCTTCCACATCCCTAGCAAGGAAAAGATCAAGGTTGGTGTCTACATCTTCTTCAAGCCCACCTCCTTCTGATGATACGGATCCCAATTGGGAACCAGCACCACTGCCGTCTGAGAGTGAGGCACACCATGATCTGACAAAGGTACCTAAGCGTAAAAGGAAGGTCGTCGAAAAACTCATAGCTATGGAATGTGATGAGGCTCAACAAGAAGTGACGGATACTGCTGCTGATGAAGCCTCTCACGGCGACGAGCCAGTCATCATAAAGGTCACTGCAGCCCCAGCAGGCCTGCAGCAAAAAGACATATTGACCCTAGCCCGAGAAGCTGCTGAGCGTGATGATGTTGTCGACGAGGAGGCAATGGAAGAAACACCACAATCATTGGAGTTAACTAGTACACCAACACCTACCGCTTCCATATTTCTTAGTCGCCAGAAGGGACATCCATCCACCTCGACCTCAATTAGTGGTGGTGAAAGTGCAAAACGTACTGAAGTTCGGCAATCCACATCCTCCACTTCATCTGGCAGTAGCAGCAGGCCACCACCACCAGTATCGCCGCCTCCTCCGGCCCCCAAAGACATTTCAAGTCTGCAGTTTGGGACTTCTTTAGTGTTTGCCCAAAAAAGGAAAACGTAGCCATTTGTAGCATTTGTAAGCTTCGAGTTAGTCGTGGTAAGTTTGGTACCAACTATGGTACCGGAGGCCAGAGAGGTCATCTTAAGAGACAGCATGCTGTCCAATGGTTTGCGCAACTACAGGCGATCAAGGAAGCCCGAATTGCACGTAATGAAAACGTTGATGTTTCATCTGATGATGACGAGGAGGAAGAAGACGTGTCAAACACTTCACTTACACCCAGTACCCCTGTCAGCAGCACACCCCATGTGAGCCACACTAAGAGTGTGGGAGAGAGTGATACACCAATGCGAAAAAGTTCATCAGCGAGCGTAACTGGGTCGAAGATATCATCATCATCATCCCGTAAATCCTTGGTCCAGGGCAACATTAAAAAGATGTTGTTTACAGAAGCGCAATATGAACGCAACCACCCACTGACGCGTCTGTATAACACTAAGCTGGCTAAAATGCTAGCTCTGGACCTTCTCCCTTTTTCTTTTGTAGATGGGGTTGGTTTTCTAGAATTAGTGGCAGCGCTCTGCCCTAAATGGAAGGTTCCTAGCCGGTTCTATTTTGCCCGAGTTGCGGTTCCAGCACTAAATGAAGATGTTCTGGAGGTGATTGGGGCAGCTTTGCAGAAGAGTGCTGTTCACACTATACATCTGACAACAGACATGTGGACCAGTGGCGCAGGCGCTGATTACATGTGCATCACTGCACACTGGGTCTCTTTTTCAGGGGTTAAAGCAAAGCTAAACACAGGTGTTGACCCGGACCAAGTTTTTAAAGCTGCTCGGAAACATGCAACACTAGCCATGTTTGGTTTGGAGAAACGTCACACAGCAGAAAACATTTTGGATGTGTTCAACACAAAGGTCCTTGACTGGCTGTCCCCAAAAAAACACCAGATTGGTTATGTTTCCATGGATAATGGCGCCAATGTAGTTAAGGCCATGGAGCTAGGTGAATATTTCAGAGTGCCGTGTTTGGCGCACTGTATAAACCTGGTTGTCAAAAAATTCCTGAGTGATAAAGACAGTGCAGCGTACAGGGTAGTGGACACCTGCCGAAAAATGTGCAACCATTTCAGCCATTCTTTTAAGGCCCGGAAGCATCTGAGGAGCCTGCTATATGAACGTCGAATGCCAGTGAAAGCACTCATCCAGGAGGTGGCAACACGTTGGAACTCAACCTTCTACATGCTTGAGCGTCTGTATGAGCAGTATACGGTACTCGATCACTATTTCTTAACACAGGGTACAGCTCAGAAGAAGGACCTGAGGATGGGTGCGGCGCAATGGTACATAGTTAAAAGCCTGACACGCATGCTTCGTCCTTTTGAGTTCTTCACGCGTGCAGTCAGCAAGGAGGACTGTAATTTGGGAAAAGCTATCCCATTGTTTTACATGCTGGAGCACCAACTGAAGGAGGTGTGTTCTGTGTTTCAAAAAGATGAAAAAAACCAAGACCCTTTTATTCTGGCGGAGAAATTATTAGAGTGCCTACAAGGTGATGAACGTCTTAAAATGATCCACTCAAACCAGCATTACATTTGTGCTACTATTCTGGATCCACGCTACAAAAAGGCGCTGGCAGGCCTAGCATTCTTTCCTTTTGCTTATGAAGATGTTACAAAGTACAAACAGTGGCTAGCCTCCTCAGCCAAGAGGTTTGAAAGAGAACGGCAGAAAATTGAAGGAAAAGGCAGTACATCAGCATCAGCAGGCCATCCCCAGTCACAACAATCCACTTCTGCACCTGTGGCTGCGGCACAAGTGACCTCTCAGCTGTTAAAGACACCGGCAACCGGATCATCTGCACCACCAGACACAACAGTAACATTGGAGGCTGAAGAGGATTGGCTAGCTCGGCTTGGGTTTGGTTCTCAAAAGGTCACAGCAACAGCTAAGCAAAGTGGAGGAACCTTGGAGGAGCACCTTGAGTCGATGGTGAAGGACTATCTGAATGACTCAACAGAGGTCTATGTTAATGCTGACCCATTGGCGTATTGGCATGGGAAAAAAGAATTGTGGCCACAGCTCTCCAACCTGGCTTTAAACTACTTGTCTTGCCCACTCGCAAGCGTGTCTTCTGAACGTGTTTTCAGTGCTGCTGGTGGCATTGTAACTTCCAAACGGAGCCGCCTCTTGCCCAAAAATGTGGAGAGGTTAACAATGATCAAGATGAATCAGCACCTCATACCACCAGATTACAGAGTACGAGAAAGCACGCCGGATGAAGACGAGGTGGACAGCAACATAGATGAGGGAATTTCTTCTCTGTCAGGTGACACTGAGCTCACCCTGCCTGAATTTGCAGAGTATGATGACAAAGCCTTATTCTTATTCGTGGACCGTGACACCGAGCCCTGAAAATGAGACAATGAATCAATAACTTTCTTTTTCATCCTTATTCACTTTTATTCCTGTGTGTCTGTCTTTTTTTGTTGTGCACAGTTAATATAATTCAAACTTTAATCACTTAATCACAAAAACAAGCCCATCAGCAGAACTGTCTTCACTTGTTTGCTTATTGATTTGAAGGTGCCGCAGTCTGCATTCCTCAGGTTCACAAGTTCAGAAGAACATGCTCCTCTATCCTCCTCCTCCAGACTCCTATTTCCATCAAAGCAGAGGGCTGGTTTACGCCCAATGAAGAAAGACTCAGCACTTGTGGGGGTGTTCTACTTCTTTGCAGGTGAGTTGACGGCTCTGGGGCCATTGCTGGGAAGCTCTAATACCGGATAAAAGTGATTTGGACCAAATCCGAGGCGGAAATTTTGGGGTGTTTTTGCTGACTTGCTTGCCTTTGAGGTGCTCTTTGGGGGGGTTCCGGCTGTTTGTGGGTGAGTTTCGGGGTCTGGGAGCACTGCTGGGACACTCTAATCTTGATTGCATTTGCTTTTCAGGAAATCCGTGGTGGTAAACCGGAGTTATGGCCTAGCTACACAGCGCGTTTGGACCGAAGGCAGAGAAATATTGTATGAGATTTTGATTTTGGGCTGTTTGGGGCTGTTGTGCTTTTTGGCGGGTGGGTTGGCGGGTCTTGGGGCATTCCTGGGAAGGTCTAATACTGGATAGAAGTGGTTGGGACAAAATCCACGCTGATTTTTTGTTGTTGCTATTTCTGACATTTTGCTCAATGTAGCGTTTTCGGGGGCCTGTTTGGGGGGCTTCCTGGTGTTTGTGGGTGGGTTTCGGGGTCCGGGAGCACTGCTGGCTATGGATACTTTACTTTGCAAGAGGATGGAAGCAAATCCATGGTGGCAGAGGGGAGTTAAGGCCTAGCTGCAGAGCGCGCGCGGAGTGATTTGGGAAATTGGCAAAAAAATGACTAAGTCCCCATTTTTGTACTTTTGCTCTTTGGCTGTTTGGGGGTCTTCTACTCGTTTTCTCCTGGGTTGACGGCTCTGAGGCCATTGCTGGGAAGCTCTAATACCGGATAAAAGTGGTTTGGACCAAATCCGAGGTGGAAATATTTTAGTGTTTTTGCTGACTTGCTTGCCTTTGAGGTGCTCTTTGGGGGGGTTCTGGCTGTTTGTGGGTGAGTTTCGGGGTCTGGGAGCACTGCTGGGACACTCTAATCTTGATTGCATTTGCTTTTCAGGAAATCCGTGGTGGTAAACCGGAGTTATGGCCTAGCTACACAGCGCGTTTGGACCGAAGGCCGAGAAATATTGTAAGTATGAGATTTTGCTTTTGGGCTGTTTGGGGGTGTTGTGCTTTTTGGCGGGTGGGTTGGTGGGTCTTGGGGCATTCCTGGGAAGGTCTAATACCGGATAGAAGTGGTTGGGACAAAATCCATAAGAAAAAGCCTTTTGGCACTTTTTGTAACTTAGGGTTCGTTAGGGTTAGCCCTAGCAGCAGGATTGCATGTGTTTTGGGGTGTTCTAGATTTTTGCAACTGAGTTCTGGGGTCTTAGAGCACTCGTGAGAATGTGTAATTTTGGTTGCAAGTCATTTGAAGAAAATCCATGGTAGGAAAGGGGGGATTTGGCATAGTTGAAGAAAGCCTCTGCCACTATTCTTAACTTAGGGCTCATTAGGGTTAGCAGTATTTCTATTGCATGTGTTTGGGTGGGGGGGGTTTCGAGTGTTGGAGCGATGCTGGCTATGGATACGTTTGCTTGTTTGCAAGTGGTTTGAATACAATCCACGGTGGGTAAGGGGGTATTTGGGCCTACTTTTACTTTCGAAGTACGTTTTGTCACCAGTTTTCTGCTAGGCCTCGTTTTTTGAGATCTGATTGGGGGTCTTCTACATTTTTGCAACTGGCTTTAGTAAGGGTCTGGGTGGAAGCACTGCTGGGAAGGTCTAATTTTGCTCTAAAACACAGTTTACAGTACACCTAGCTTGAGGGGAAAGATCCGCTAAATTAATTCGCCCATACTTATTTATCCTTGAAAAGGTGACTCAGACAGAGTACGCACTTTCAAAAATGTTGTACTGTCTATTAGGAAAATCAAAGTGTGACTTTTTGCACTACACAGCGTACATACCTTATATTTATTTATCAGTGCTGTTTTTCGTTCAATAATTACAGGCCGGGTTTCAGTCTGCAATGGGGAAAAAAGGATGGAGTCAGGCTTCACATTAGCGAGCCGCAATTCAGCATCCGCCAGGCAGGCAGTGTACAGGGTGTCTTCTGGTCACCAACATTGATGGACGAAGCGTCAGCTGGAATGGAGGAGTGCCGCTAATAAGAGGAATTGTTTGCTGCATGCAACTTACTTACCAAATTCAACAGGACAACTACAACAATACAGATACAGTATCCATTATTTTATTCAATGAGTGTGTGTGACTGCATTTCTTGGATCTCTCTCTGCTTCTAAATTGATCCCTACAGCCATTCTATATGTTTTACTTCGGCTTTTTTTAACCTAATTTAATGTAGCCCTGTACTGTCGCATTCTGGCATTCACGGTTGTCAAAAGTACTACTTACTTTTCTGTAACAATGCATTCAGTAGTGCATGCACTTCCTTTATGTCACGTAAAAGATTTATGGTTAGCTTTGTAACTAAAAATTTCTTTATGTTCAATTATTGTTTGTCCATGCTGTGCTTTTTTTTTTCTCTCAACAAAACCTACCCAAAAAGAAACCCCCATTCCTATCCATTTTACAAACCCTAACCCTCTTCCCCCGGGTTGTGTGGTTTTGCTTGATGTGTGACTAACTGACATCAATAATTCCACACACTTGCTGGGGAGGATAGGGTCATAGCAAAAGGCTGGTGAAGGAATCCGAGGATATATTCTAGACTTACTCAGCTTCAGTACTATTTCTTGTAGTATTAGCCAATGTCAAAGAAATCCTACGCAAGTACAAGTTATACTATAAATACTTTACCATTTGTTAGGCTACATTGTGGCACTGTTGTAGTCTAGTGTACTGTCACCTGCTATATTCTCTATCGTACCGTTGTAATGCTACAGTAAGGACAAACCAGGTTTCATTTTCTTTTTTTCCATAGCCATGCAACTGCCACTGTGTCACACCACTAGTACCACCACAAGGAGGAGGAAATTTCAGCCGCCCTGGATTGCAACCTTAATCGCCATTTCCCGTGGAGCCAGCCCTGGGCCTAGCCCTACTTTCAAACAGAAATTACAGGTAAGATAAGCGTTTGGTTGGAGGTAGTATAATGAAGTATTAGGAGAGACAAGAGATTGACTGTAGTACTACTAAAGTCCTAGGACTATTCAGGAAAACAAACTTACTGTTAAACCCCCACCCACCAGACTCAAAAGCAGTAAAAAACAGGTATGGTCAGATAAAGTTTCAAAAAGTATCTTTATAGCCCTAACAAAATAATCTCCCGCAAGACCCTCCCTAACCCCAACGATTGTCCTACAAAAGTCCCCAAAAACTCAACTCCCAATTCCCACCCCCCAAAAGTCTCTAAAAAAGGGGCAAGGGACACTATGGCAGGGTGCTGTTGACTTTAGCAGCCAGGGCATCATGCTCCTTGCGGAGGGTGGCATGTTCGAAGCGGAGGCCCTCAACCAGGTTCTTATAGTTCAGGACCTCCTGCTCCAGGTAGGACAGTCTGAGGGATAAGCGGCGCCGGCGTGCCTTGCAAATCCTGTGGGGGGCAGCTGCTGTCTTTGCTGCTCGGCGGTGGCGTTTGGCTTTGGTAGCCCGGCTCCGTACCGCTGGAGCACTGCGCTGGCTTGCAGCCCGCACGGAGGAGGATGCAGCTGTCCCAGTGGACGTTGTTGTATTACCAGACTGCGTCTCCTCCTCCTCCAGGGCCACCAGCCGCCGATATTCAGCGACAGTGGCATCCAGCCTCCGTTGCCGGGCCATTCGAGCCAGCTCCTTCCTCCTTGATGGTCTCTTGGATTTGGAAGGAGCAACTACATGAAGAAAGAAAGACAGTCTGTAACCAATGCTCCTTAAGATTAACACAAAATGATTGAGCAGAAAGTTGTCACAGTACAAGTAGCAAATTGAAAGCACAGTACATAACTATTGAGGACAGTATCTATGTAACCTCCGACTTCTTCATCCTTGCTCTAACATTAGTGGGAGTTTAAGGAACAAATTCTACGAGCACTATGGACTTCCATTACAGTCGACTATGACAGTACACCAGTCTTCTTCTTCTTCTTCTCTCTTGTTTAGGAAAATTGGTACGTTATCTTATGCAAGCCGGCATAATGCCAGCGCAGTGAACTTGCACCCAAGAAAAACTGACGCACACCATAGTGAGTGAGACAGACTTGCGTTACTGTACCGGTCCAGTACATGCAGGTGGTGAAGCTCTTACTTTTCTATTACGGGTGGCACTGAGAAGACTCTGTTAAAAGGGCTACTGCTTAATTAATTTAGCTTTCACCCTACAGTGCAAATGAGTATTAGAAATGGAAAATGAAGAAGCTAAATAATCTGATTATCTATCACTTCACATGGGATGTATTTGATGACATATGGGATGACTTTAGGTGCTTTGCTTATTATTGAGTGAACAGTGATACACCCACACATGAATGACGTACTACTACTAAACTAAAGTTATTAAGAGAGGTAGGGAGTGTCCACCGTAGTAACCGGATATATGCTGTGCTTGCAGTTGCAATACAAACTACTGCTACTATTCATGGTAGTATTTGGACAAAATTACAACTTCTTTTCCTTGCCTTTCCTGCACTGGAACGGACGTGCGGGTGCGGTGTTACATGCTCTTCAAAGTAACACTAAGTTCATCCAGTGACCGTCTACTCTCTCTAGATACACATATGCTATCTAAGAGTCAGATAGTACCATGAATGATCCAGGCATCCATCCATTCAAAGTATATGCACACATACAGTTTCTGTTTCATCCACCCAGGCTGTTCTCCTTCCACCCATCCTTGCTTCATCATTCACCCAGCCATGCACCATACCATATTCTTTCCTTCCCAGCCACCTTGGGGACCAAGCAAACACATATCATTCTTCTTTGCCAGTCATCATTACATTTCTCGTCCTTCCACACTTACTTACACCCTTCTTTCGCTTTTTGTTCATCCCATCCATCAAGTTCATCTCAGATCTGATTGGGATTCTTCTCGCCAAAAACTTCACAGCTAAGTGGAAGTACATTTAGAGGAGGCTACTACCTGGTTTATTTATAATACACCCGTGCAGAAAGCACATCTTGCAGTCTTCAATCTCAATGAGTAAGGAATATATAGCTTACCTCTGCCCGCCACCACCGTGTCATCCCCCACAGAACTGTCCGGCACTTCCACCGCCTCCTCCCCAGAGTTGTCCTCCTCGTCCAATGCCACCACCACCTCCGCGCTGGCCCCGCCTCCAGATGTTCCACCTACAAAGTACATTTAATAATGTTAGAATACACCACTCACTACTATATAATATTTGGTCTAGGAGGAAGAAAGAAATGTGAAAAAAACAGTATATAATTTAATAATTTGTGACTGTCTACTCTAAAGTAAAAATGTCCCTTTTTCCAGGGAAGGCTGTTGTCTTGCTGCACTTTTTGGCATAACTGATGAATGCTTGCTTTTTATTTTTAACACGTACCACTTTTTCTCCTAACAGACAGAAGCTTGACTTCTAAGAACACGAGCAGGATCAAGTTCAAACCAGGTGAGAGCTCGGCTCGACCACAAAAAATGTGTCCAATTAATCGTCAGCACTAAGCACTTTTCCATTTTCAGTTAAACGTTTACTTTTATGACAAACTTGATTTTAATAAATGTGTTTACTTTTAATAAAGCTTTTAAACTTAAATAGACTCTGTGGTTTTTGGTCCTCCAGACTAGAGTGGATGAGCTAAAGGTTTTGCAATTTTTTCAAGCATTAGTCCGTGCCTCTGACATCATTGGGGAATAATCATAATCATCGGTGACTTTGGGAGCTAAATGACTCTGCCACACTATCTAGTCAGTAAGGAGATTGGGGGTTCAACTACAAAGTCTGTTATCACTGAGGTATGTGGAAAGTCTAACAGCACCTATTATAATTGATAAGCTAAGCAATGCATTATTTAGTGTCCATAGTTCTGTTTTTGCAGATTTGTTCCTGCAACACTAGTAGAATGGATTGTCCTCCTATCCAAACCAAAAGTAAAGTAGTATCTTATTCTTTCTTGGTGGTCATTCACCTTTTTATTGTTGGCAATTGTCAAAGCATAAACATGTAGAAGACTTGAAAAGACATTATGGACAATCCCAGAGGACTGCACTCTGTGCATAGAGCTATTGCTGACTAGAATGGGAGTCCAATGGAATTGCCAAATGTGCAATCTTAGTTAGCTACACAGACAGACTAATAAGAATAATCTAGTAATACCACACGGAGTCATAGTCGAGGCAGGATAAGAATTTAGATCCAGTCTACAAGAATATCAAAGATGATTTAGAAAAAATCGAATGAGGAACGCTGGGAAAAAATAAGTACTCTATATTAAAATTAAAACTTACTGGGGCCAGCAAAGGAGCCCTCACCTGCCCGATCCTGGCCTGCATCCTCAACAGCACCCTCCTCCTCCTCCTCCTGTGTCCTCCTCTTGCCCCTGGGGGAAGCTGATGTACAACATGAAAGAAAGAAAAACAGAAAACATGGATGATATTTGTCAACCAAATCAAACATTTCAAAAGAACTAACAAAATATTTTGGCGAAATAGCAAATAGACAACTATTCAACGGGATATATTATTGACCAATCTCATGTGGTCTACTACGTTATTAGTATTGCTTGATTTGCGGACCGTCGAATTGTAAACTTCTTATGTAACTCACTACACAAAGTACTAAAAAGGTTTGCCTAGGATTGGCAGGCAGCAGTCCTCAGCACGCGAAGTGACAGCCAAAGTCCACCGTGATTGCAGATCAGCGACAACACTAAAGTTTCCTACTACATTAACCAGTCATTAAAATACTCAAACTATCAATCCACCACCACTATTTCTTCTTATCGCCATGTGTACAAAGGAAGGACTGGACTTGAGTCTGTAGGGGCTGATTTAGAAGCCCCTTGCGGCTCTTTTGCTCCATTGTTGGGTGACTTTTGTGACGCAGCGGCAGCACAAAAGAGGTGCAATGGTGCGGCGTATATTAACAACGTGACGCATATGGGAGATGCATCACGTTGTAAAGCCCTGCGCCATCAGGGACGTTTCGGCGCAAGGGAGGGCGTTCCTGCGCAGGAACGCATCCTAAAAGTGGCTGAGGGAAATCTACAAGATTTCAATCACTCACTTTAACGACAATGATGCGTGACTCAAACCCTGCGCCTGCTTGAAGCAGACGTACGGCTTGACGCAGCTTTGGGGAGATAGGGCACCCCAGAGCATTGATGGAGCTGCGCCATCGTTGCGACGCAACTCCAGCAATACGCCGCCCTTACGGCACAGATGCGTAACGCTTTGGTGACGTTTTGGGCCCATGGTGCGCCGCATTGTAAATACGGCGCACCATGGGTGATAGTGGTGTGGCGCACAATTACTGGCGCATCCCTGCTACTTTGCAGGGATGCGCCGGTAATTAAACATCTGAACCTTAGTGTGTAGCATTACGCAGTTCTTTAAACTACACTCATACATAATTTCACTGGCCAATGAAATGAACACAAAATCGGAAACAAATAAGCATAGTAGCAACACTACTGAGAAGGAGAGCAGTGCACCTGAAATGCACAGAAGATTTTGAAATATAATATACCTACAATGTAATGAGCAGCATTATTGCTCTTGGTAAAAAAAAAAAAATTGCAATATAATAACACAGCAGGAGAAAACAGAGTAGTAAAGAAATAGCTACTACTACTACTCACCAAGCCCGGGGATCTCGAGGCCAAGCAGGTCGAGCAGATCTCGTTCACGGGTCAGGACATCCGTCCAGCGGTGGGTGGCCTGGTTGTAGGTGCGCCGGACCCGAGAGTGGTGGTACATGGCCCGGCACACCTTATCCCACCGCTTCCGGCGATCCCGCATCCCGTACCCGCCTCCGATCTTGCCGCCTGCAATAACAGTAGTGCGCCCACCTCCTCCGGGCTGAAAATCTCCCGGGGTGCGACTGTCTCTCCCCTCAAACGCCCGCACGGGAGCCGGGCACAGGGTGCGGGACCCTTCCCCTTCTCTGGATGCTTCCCGGCTCCCTTCACCATGGTCTGGGCGGAAAGGAATAAAGAAAATAGAATAGGGAAGAGAAGAAAAGAAAAGAGTTTAAAAAAGTAGTTTAAAATTAACAAAAAGTAGCAGTAAACACAAAAATATAGGGCTAGAAAAATAGAGGGGTAGATAATAAGTAAAATAGATTAAAAAAAACTTCAAACAAGCAAAGGATGGCACAGATTTAGAGAGGATACAAGAAGCATGCCCAGAACCATAGCAATGAATGAGAAACAAGATGGCCGCGCCCGTTCACGACCGCGCGGGTAAGTTCGCGCGAGATGTTCCTCGCGAACACTCGCGAAATTGTACTTGCGAGCCGCACACTTTGCGAGATTACACTTAGCGCCCGGAAACGGAAATACGTCATGCAAACAAGATGGCTGCGCCCTTGAACGACCGCGAGGGTAACTTCGCGCCTTGCGCTACAAGCGGCTCGCGAAAACGCACAAAACCTTGCGGACTAACACGCCGCAAAAAAAGAAATCGCATATTCGCACAAATTTGCGTCTTAAATCCGATCTCGCGCGTGTTTGCAGAAAAACGAGTTTTGCAAAACTGAAAGCAATCGGCAGGTGCAAGAGTTCAAACTCATCATTAGTAACAATTCACTGTAGTGCTTCCTGACTGGGGACCCTCCAGAGTTCAGTTGCTAGTTGTAACAATTGTATGACCCTGCTCTGACCCTCACAGCAGGCTCATAGAATAGCTAGAAGTAGGCCACAAAGGTCCTGGAAAAAAAATTGCACTACAACAGAAAGCAAATTACTGATAAGGAAGCAGGTGCCAGACCTGGAATTTTAAAACAGTGACACATTAATAAACTAACCCCAAATTAATTCATGTCAGTTGAAGCAGGGCAGGTGTGCTTGCTTTTCCCCCCCATCATCTACAGTGATGATGAACCAGAGGGTGGCATTGATGTAACAGAGGGTCGGCATGGGTGAAAGAGAGGGTGGCAGTGGTGAAACAGAGGGTGCTGGGAGGCTGTGATGATGAACCAGACGTAGAAACAACATAGTCGCGACCATTGCGAGCCGACAAGTAAGTTCGAAATTGCGAACTAGTACCAAATCCTCGCGAACTGGCAGAAACCCTTGCGAACACAAAAACAAAACAAAACGCAAATTCGCGAGAATTCGCGGATTTTGCGGATTGCGAGTTCGCAAATTCGTAAAATTCGCGAACGCCAGATTCGCAAAATTCGCCCATGCTTACAACGAAGCCACGTTAGTATGAATGGCATAGACCTTGAACAAGTGGACGTTATGACTTATCTGGGGGTGGTGTTAGAGCACAGACTGAGATGGAAGCCACAGATTGAGGCCCTTTGTCTAAAATGTGCTCGCTTAACGGGGTGCTTGGTGAAGGAGCAATGGTGTTCACTAACCAAAAGGATACTGCCTGCGTTAAAAATTTATAATGCAAAAATAAGATCTGCCATCCTCTATGGGGCGGATCTTTGGGGTTTTGTGGATCTCAGTCCTTTGGATAAAATACAAAATAAGTTTTTGCGTAGCCTGGTTAGCCTCCCACAATCCACCCCGATATTACCCCTTTTATTGGACATGGGCTGTTATTCTATCAAAGATCTAGCTCGCTTTAGGATGGTAGCACTATGGAGACATATATGGTCCACACCAGAATTGGCCTTATTTGCCAAGGAAATCATGGACATAAGGTCAATTATGGGGTCAGGAAATCTTCTATGGTTCCGGGTTGTGAAGACTACACTACAGAACATGGGTTTAAGCTTACAGTGGTCAGACCCTGAAAACAATGTTTTTCCATCCAAATAAGAATTTAAACTACTATATTGGACGACCATAAAAGAAGAATATGTTAAGTTATCACAGTCCGCCAACCTGACAGGCTTGTTTTTGAGTCATAAGGTAGTTCCTAGATCAGAGCCTTATTGGGACGTTATTACCAAAAGTTTGGATAGAAAACTCTATCATCAGTTTAGAGTAGGATCCCTACCAATAAGGACGTTCACTCATAAATGGAGTGGACAACAGTCTGAGCACTGTCTTTGGTGCAGTGGCCAAAGGGAAACTATAGGCCACATCTTTTTTGTGTGCCCGGCCTATATTACTCCCCGGCGCAAATGGCTGATACCTATTTGTAAGAGGTTAAAGACAAGGGGGAGTATGGGAGCCCTATGGGTCTTAAGATCTAACACATCGGAGTGTGTGACCATTGGTGTGGCCAAGTTTTTAGGGTGGGTATGGACCATCAGAGATGATTTGATGACACCTTTATTCTTAATATGGAAGAAAGAATTTTTGTACGTATTTTGACAGTTAATTTAATAAGGTTTTAATCAGATTCAATGGATTGATGAGAATAATTTTAATGGTTCATGTGATAGTTTTTAAATTATATCATTAATTATGTACTAGAAGTTCTTTTTATGAAAATTTTATGTATTGTATATGTTGTCTTTTATGATCAAAGAATCGAAATAAAGACGTATGAAACTGAAAAGAAAGACAGTGAAAGGCCTCCTTTCTCTCTAAAGCACAGGAGCAAAAGTAAAAGAGTACAATAAATTAGTACCCACTGATGGGTGAGGCCTTATCCACCCAGCAACCATTCCGCACACACTAGATGTAAAGCTCATATAAAACTCACATTTATTGCTAATGAACATCGCTTGTAATCGCCCCAGTGTGGTGCCGCTCACAGCGAGTAGCTGACCGGGAGGACGACGAGGGATTCCTGCGCTCTCATAGCGCTTCTGAATTTGCGTGGGGTTGGAAGAGGGGAAAGGACAAAGCCTGCAGCACACGCCGAGGGACTGCGAGGTCCAGCAGTCTCTCTGATCCACAGCTGCTGCCTCTTCCCTCGGCGTTCCCGCCCCCCCCCGCCTGTAGTGTATAAATCTCGCGCATAATCCCGTGACGCGGGACGCGCGCGGGACATAGCCCGGGGCGAAGCCCGGGCAAAGGGCGGGCCCTCTACGGCCCTCACCGGACAGAGGAGGACGGGGACGGGCCACCCCCTTTGCACGTTGTGAGGTAATTTTCCGACCCATATTACTGTCTCCATGTCTAAGCCCAAATCAGGGGATATGTCCAATTACATCCCGGATGATATATTTGCACATTCCCCATCCAGTTTCTCTTGGCTGGATGACCTTAACAGTCTGTGCAAGGCCAAATATGTTCCAGCAGCACCCTCCCCCACGCTAAAACGCCGCAGCTCATCATCACATCCAAGGGAGCATAAACCTCTTACTGATACAAAACGTATACCCCCCAGGGATACGCTCGACAAAAAGAAGATTGCTGGGAACAAAGTCAATGGGAGCCCTATTAAATTTCAAACATCTGATAAACCTTCTCCAAGTCCAATTCTATCTTTAACTAATTCTCTTTTTACCATGCCGCCTGGTGTCAATTTGGAGGATTTATCACCATCTTCCCATCAGGCCCTCCTATCTATAGTTGAGCATTTGCTCAAATCTTTAATACACCCCTTGATGGACAAAATCACTGCGCTGGGGAATAAGCTTACAGGGCTGGAGAACTCCATTGAATCCCTCTTGAAACCCCCTGTCCACAACGCAACAACGCTTTGTCCGCCCACAACCACCCATCCAAATTTAGCCAACTTGACTACTCCGTATGAAGCGGCGCCTATCCAATTGCCAACCCCCACCTCCTCTCTGCCCATCAACCCCAAAGCCCCCCTGAAATTAAAAAACCCACGCCATGCTCCACCTAAACTTGTGCGCACCACCCACATACACTTACCTCCAGAAGCAGCGCCTTTTGTCATTGTTCTTTCGGGAGTTCCTGAACTAACAGAAGGCAAAGCTGAGAGACACCACGATCTTATGAACAAGGTCAAATACTGGCTATCAAAAAACAGACCTCTGCCCTACCACCTTGATGGCCGAATAATAAGTGTCCGGAGGGTGGGATGGCTTGGACCTCTTAAAAAAGACATATCGGGGGATTTGATCTTGATACGTTTTAGGAGTAGACTTATTGTGCCATTCATGCAGACGTGGCCACCCCAAAATGGAGATGGACTCATTTCTACCTGGAATCTACATGACTTTTACCCCTACAGGTCCTACACGCTTTCCCCAAGTACTCGGAGCATTGATAGCATCCTGGGGGGCAGAGGAACACATCCAAGTAATTGGGCTTTTAATTATCCCAAACCATTCTACAATGGTTTTTTTGTGTAATAATTATTAATTCTTGTAGATTACTGTGCCCTACAACGTAGCCTAAAGGATGCGTAAAGTATGTTTGATGCATTAACTGTGTAACCAAAAGCTATTAGGAGATTGATTTTAAATGTTCATAAATGTATTCTAATATTTGTCTGTATGCTTTTATGATTTTAATATCTAAAATCGAATAAAGCTTTTTGATACTGAATGTATTGTATATGTTGTCTTTTATGATCAAAGAATCGAAATAAAGACGTATGAAACTGAAAAGAAAGACAGTGAAAGGCCTCCTTTCTCTCTAAAGCACAGGAGCAAAAGTAAAAGAGTACAATAAATTAGTACCCACTGATGGGCGAGGCCTTATCCACCCAGCAACCATTCCGCACACACACTAGATGTAAAGCTCATATAAAACTCACATTTATTGCTAATGAACATCGCTTGTAATCGCCCCAGTGTGGTGATCCAGCGTAAATAAAACCACTCACCTTTGCGGAAATGCTGCTTTGAGAGCAGGAGTCCTGTAATTGTATTGCCGTCCGCTTCTATGCGGGCTTCTGTAAAGACATTTGGCAGCTCCATCAGCCGTGCGGCAGCTGGCGAAAGGCCCGCCTACGTGCTCTGTCAAGGGAATTGCAAGTTTAGGCGGGGTTTTAATAAATATCCGGAATGTACCGGTGTGCAGCTGATTGCATGCCTTCGATTCACCTGTTATTTGTGCCCGTCTGCTATAATGAAACGCAAACAGTACTGCGGGGCGGGAGAAAGCAACCTTGCTTGCACCGAGGCGCTCAAGCAGACGCGATTGGTGTGTGTAATGTGACGTGGTAATCATCATGCAACAGTCACAAATATATTGCTGAAAAGAGGGGAACGCCTGCTGGCATCTTTTTCCCTAGTCAATGGTAATGTATGTCGAACTGCCTGAAGTTTCGAATCCACCAAAATAAATACGAAAACCATACTAACTGAAACGGATAGGTATGAAAAGACAACGGTGATCAAGTTGTATTTCAAATTATAAGCATGACACTCTATGACGTATTTATGTGGCCTTTTGACAAAAAAGTTTAGTCTGAAAGTGCTGTAAAGAAATGTGTTTTACTCTTCCTCAAATCAGTAGCAACCATGTGTGTTTCTTCTATGGGTTTCTGTTGTAAAGATCACAGGAAACCAGTTCAGGAATTTGTGTTTTTTATTGCACGTCTCATCTCTCCATCCTCACTTCATCTCTGACCCTCTTGACAGATTAGAATCTTGTAATCATGCGACATTCTAAGGCAGACAACAGTTCTAACTGTGGGAATGCACAATCAAGAAACATAGGACGGGGCAACATGATATGTAACTAGGAAAGTGCTAAGTTAATAACAGGGGATCATTAATCACTAGTTATAAGAATAATATTACAACAGTTTTGTTCCTGATATTTTACTTTAGTCCTTTGATACCCTTGAAGCCCAGCCGACAAAGTGATAAAAAAATTCAAGATTGTTTTTATTTGATTTGATTTAGGCCTTTACTGAGGTCAACAAATAGATACAAAAGCAATTTTACGTTTCCTATATGAAACCAGTTAAAATGTATTTTCTTCAAAATATTTTTAAGAAACTCTTTAAAAATGTAATCAAATTACGGCAGACATTCATTAGGTGGTGATTTAAAAAGCATGAATAAACCTTATACAGTGGATATATTGTATCCGAGACAAAAGGGTTTTAAATATAGACGTCTGGCCTCTACCAAGGTTATGTTTGGGCAGACAAAAAATGCACGTTGCATATTTTGCTCACCACCGTTACATAGATCACATAAACCTGTGGAGTTGTCAGAATAATTCCAGTTTTTCGTAAACACGTTCAAATATCTCACTGTCACACACTGTCAAAGTGAGCTACTGTATCTATAAGTAAATGCATTCTTCCTTTGAATACAATTGAAGTTGCAGTCTTGGTGAAGTGCAGGAACGATTTTAAGCAGTTGCAAGTGTGCTAGCTGGAAAAGTGTCAGATTTCCCCCATAAAGCATCAAACATGGTGAGCAATGCAAGGAGAGGACAGGGTCAGGACTGGATTGGCCGTAGCGGGCACCCGGCGTTTCCCCAGTGGGTCGCCAGGGTGGAGGCCGGTTTTTGGCCCCAGTGGAGCTGTTTTTGTTACCAGGGGCCGGCAATATCGGCCCCCTGTAACAAAATTGGCTGGAACCTGCCCTAGATAACAGCTCAAACACCCCCCTCGAGGGGGGGGGGGGGAGCAGTCTGCCAGTGCCGGTTTCAGTTCCCAATCCGGCTCTGGACATGGTCAGTGAAATGTGTCTTTTCCTCTGATACTAAAAATATTTGCTCAAGCCCTGATCAGGTCACAGTATATTCACATAATAAGTGTAACCACCCCACAGAAGGTTAGTGAATGACAGCTGAAAACTGAAAGACACCAGAGCCTTTTGATATTCCTGGTAGTCTGAAAAGTAGAACATGTGACCTTCCTCACACAAAGCCCTTGAATGAATCATGGAAGCAAAAATGAAACCTTTACTCACAAACAATTGTGCTGGAACATTTTTCAAAGGTGGGATGCCGCCGTCAGTGTTACATGGCTAAAGTCATAGGAATGTAGCAAATGAGCCACGTTCATTCAGCAGGAGGGTTGAAGTAATCAAGATCCTTCTCAGGGTTCTCACTGATACCTAGTCCTTTTAAACCAACAAAGAAGAAATTGGCACAGAAGTTGAAATATAAAAGATCATGTTTATTAAACTCAAATGAGTTGAGACTACGTCACACAGAAGCCTTATCAACTGAATGAGGAAGTCTAAGGAGTACAGAAAACTGGGGCTTTATATATGCTTTAGAGTTACATAGTAAGCTTAAATGCAAGGGGCAGTCCTGGCTCATGTAAGCATGCAAATTGACTAAGTTGGGAATACAAGATCTACTTGCTCAACAAAGTGGGAGGAGAGTTACTTCTCCATACAGCAGCAAAAATAGCCTGACAGTTATACTAGAGAAGCAGGTGCATTCTACTAGCTAGGCCCTTCTGGGCATGTGCGAAGTGGTAGATGCTGAATATAGTTTGTCTCTAGGCAGACTACAAGAGTAGTTAACAGAAAGGTAGGACAGAGCACATGGCAAACAAAATGGCTGCCAGAAATACAAAATGGCTTTCACAAAGCGGATAAGATAATTTCTAAATACAAGATGGCTTCAGCTAGATGCTAACCCATTGCTGTCAATTTACAACAGGGTGGTAAAGGTACACAATGTAGCGAATATATGTTACCCCGCATGTCAACACCACGCATACCATCACAACGCATTTGTAACAACGCAAGTGCTATTACAACGTGTTTCAATCACAACGCATACTTTTACCATGAATATGCCTTTCCCACCCATGCCATTACAACGCAAAGGCATGCATGGTAAAGGCATATACTCTGAATAAGTGATTTAGGTAAATACATTAATACATTATATATATATATATATATATCCAGTTTCACCAAGCACAAAAGAATTGTGCCAATGCACTCCATCCAAGCGAAATTACCACTTCAATAAACCTCTTGCAGTTTAAGGATCATTTATTTAATTCATATCCAGCATGATGAATCGTAGCAATGGAAAAACAACCCAACGCGTTTCAGCGATTCACTCGCCTTGCTCACGGGTGGTTTGTGCATGGAGTTTGAAACAATAAATAAAGTTTTACAAACACAAATCTCGTGAAGTTCCCAGTGTAAACATCAACATAAGTCTAAAATAAAACAACCCTTCTTGGCAGCCATATTTGATTGGGGTGTGCGCTGCGAGCCTGATATATATGAACTGTTCCATATACATTGTGCCTCTGAAGTTATAACTTCCAAAATAGAGATTAGCATTTCATCACTTAGGAACAGTAATGCCAACAATTACATGCTTAACTTAAAACGGCAGCATGACAGATTGATCGGTTTACTCATAGCCGATCCGAGTCTAAACATAACAATTCACCAATACTGTGCATGGTCACACCAGCCTCATACATAATGCGTACTATATTGTCAAATATTCTATATTTGTGTGTATGTTTACTACATAAGACATTTTCAACATAATACCCCAGTGGGCCGCTAATATTCAATCCCGGGCTTTCTTAAGAAGTTCAAAGTTACTTGTGGCACAGAAATCAGTAGGATATATATATATATATATATATATATATATATATATATATATATATATATATATATATATATATATATATATATATATATATATTATGTTGACGTCCCAAATTCAGCATAATAGCCAAAACAGACGAGGCGAGACCCGAAAATTGGTGCAATTTATTTATTCAAAAGCCCAACACCAATCTGCCATGACGTGTTTCGGCTTAACGAAGCCTTGATCACATGACACCGTCATGGGGGCTGGCATACCCTTTTTAAAGTGCAAGTGAGCCGTTATAAAATAGACATAGTAAAGTTACTATACACAATTGGCACATATTGTGTGGGCATACTTTAAACAGAGATAAAGTGTACTTGATCACTTCGTATATATAAATATATAAATATAACAATCTCTAAATACTATTGCACAAAAGTCTGGTTAAAATGCATGGGCAATTTGAGCATAATAATAAACCCTATAAATATATCAATGTTTTAAAATATAAATATCCCCGTTTCATTGCCAAAGCTTAACCAAAACATCCAATTACTTTAAAATCATGTACTTGATACTCAGCCATATGCAAATTGCAACAGGAGCATTTGTACATAACTTGTACGTCCATTACCTAAAAATGTTTGCTAACATAGAAAATGGAAATAGCTACACATGAAGCCCAAGTGGGCTCAGGATGTTGTTTGTGCAAAGTTTGTCATTGTGCAAGATTTACAATAAAGTGCATAGTCGTAACGGTTCAAAAAATCGTAGTGCTACCAGTGAATTTTTTAAATAATGTGCTAATGACAATTTATCATGTTTGTAAATTCATGTGGGGAACAGAGGGGTTAGTTCATAGATGTTAAAACTCATAGCTTCAAGTTTCTGATGGCCACATAATACAGGAACAGGAATAGCAATGCAAGGTATAGGTAAGTATGACAGTCCTCACTAGTGTTCAATCCATTAGGCATTTTGGTGTCGAGCAATATGATATGTCTAGTCTCAAGTTTCCTCAGAAGGGATTCTCTGTCTCCACCCTTTCTCTGTGGAGGAACAGTATCAATCACAAAATACAGTAACCCGGAGGCATTCTTTCCATTTACTTTCTCAAAGTGCCTAGCTACGGGATAAGAGGAATCTGCATTTGTGATGGCCCTTAAATGCTGCAAAATCCGTTTATGTACCTGCGGTCTCGTGCTCCCTACATATCTGAGACCACAGGGACATTCTAGGACATATACAGCATATTCTGACCTGCAATTGAGTTTTCCTCTAATCTTGATGGGATTGGGAGATAGAGGAGTCATATACTCAAATCTACTTACACCATTTTTGCAGGCTTTGCAGGTGGAACATCTCAAGAAGCCCTTACTTGCATCAAGCCACGAGCCCGTGACTACTTCAGGACTACTCGAGATCAGGCTGTCCTGCATAGACCTTGCTTTTCTATGGGTAATGCAGGGAGACTTAGAAAACATATTGCCTACGACTGGATCACCAGTAATCAGAGGCCAGTTGTTATATATATATATATATATATCGGTTGCCAGTAGGTAGGTATAGTTAGGACCTAGTTTCCATAGGAAATCCACAACATTCTATTTGGAATAACTTTGGCGCCGGTAAACGAATCTTTGCGAAATTCTCCAAGAAGATGGCATGCTCTACTCCTCTCATTCTCTGAAAGTTTGGGGGTGATTGGTGAAGTGGGGGCCGTGAAAAAAGGGGGGTTCCAAAACGTGTTTTCCCCATGCAATTTTCCATAGGGACCTCTAAGACAGGCTACAGCCCGAACTGCTGAACGGAATTACAACAAATTTGGCAAAAAGGTAGAGTTCGGTTCGCAGATGACGCTTTTTGTTAAATGGTGTAAATCCGTGCAGTTGTTCCTGAGAAAATCAAAAGTAAAATCATAGATATATCTACCGCTACCCCGGGGATTTTTTTTAAATATATGTGCAGCGGGGGCTCATGGCCCCCCACAGTAAATGTATATGTGTGGAGCCCAATATGGACCTGCGGACCGCCACCCCCCAGGGCCAGCTCTTGCAGTGTCCCGGGGTGCCCACCCCCGGACACTACCGTTTGCAATGACAGGGCGTGAGCCTCGCGGCTCCCACCCTGTCATTGGAAACTGCTTTCCTATTAGGTAGAGAGAGCAGGTTAAACTGCTCTCTCTTCCGAATAGGAAATAAGATCGCTTTTTCTCAGTGGGAGCAGCATGTTAGTTGTTCTCCCTGAGGAAAAGCAATGCCTGCTCCCGAAGGACGCGGGGAGCCGGCTGGGACCATGGGGGCATTGGGGCTCCCTCTACGGTCCCCAACATTTCATGTAAGCCCTGGGGATGGGGTCCCCGGGGATAATAAAAATTAGTGATAGGGGCTATTTTCTTTTTTACGGTAAAATGGTACGCTCTTCAAAGCCCCGGGGACTACCACTGCCCGGGGCTTTATGTATTGTGGGAGGGCCGGATTTTGCAGTGTCCCGGGGTGCCCATCTCACCCTCCCATAGCAAGGAAATATGTTTTCTCTTTCAAAATCTAAATCAGATTGCTTTTCTACATGGGGAGCTGCATGTTAGTAGTTCCTGCTGTGGAAAAGTAATGCCGGCTCCCAAATGCGTAGAAGTTGTGCACCAAAGGTGCTGGAGTTGCACACTATACAGATGAGTTGTGCAGCCAAGGCATGCACAACAGGGGGCTGCACTGAGCTGGGTGCGCAACTTTTACTTTTTCTGTTAAAAAATAGCTCCTATCAGAACTTTCTAATATTCCTGGGGATCGTAACCCCCGGGTCTTATAAAAAAATGTTGCGGCCCATGAGGGGAGTCACTATGTCCCCACGGTCCAGCCAGCTTTCCGCATTCTTTGGGAGCCGGCATTGCTTTTACACATGGCGAGATACTAACTTGCATGTGGAAATGCAATCTTGTTTAGATTTTGAAAGTGAGAACAGATTTCACTGCTCTGTCTTCAAAAGTCAAACTAAGGGGCCTATTACGATTGCGGTCTTTCCTCATCCTCCGGGCCGGCGGAAGCCACCGCCGGCCTGGAGGATGCAGAAAGACCACAGCAGACCCACCAAAGACCCACTGCCACATTAGGATGGCTGGTGGGTCCTGGTTTCTGCCCGCAGCTTTTCCGCCACGGTTGGCTTACAACCGCGGCGGAAAAGCTCTAATATGGTGGCGGTTTCTCTCAGACACCGCCAGCCATATTAGGATGGGCTTTAAAAAGTGCTTTTCCGCGGCGGGTTTTCCGCTGTGGAAAAGCATGTGGAACTTCACTGCGGGGGCCCGTTGCGGGCCCCCTGGGTGAAGGGGGGGTGGGGGGTGCACATGGGGGGGTACCTATGGTACCCCCCTGCATTTGTATGCAGAAATCGGTAGGCACCGCACAGTGCCTGCCGCTTTCTGCATACAAATGCAATGTATGCCTAGTCTTGCCGCGAGATAGCGGAAGGAGCGTCCTCCCATCCCAGAGCGCTTTATTCGAGGAACTACTGCCAGGTGCTGGCCTTCCGATCGCAGGGTTAGGAGAGGGGCATATGGGGTCAGGAGGGGACAGAGCATAGGTGGAGATGCGGATTTCAGGATTTTAAATAACAGGCAAAGAGCCTTAAGTTGAATCCTCTTATCCACAGGAAGCCAAGGAAGTTTAATCAGGGTGCCAGCGACTGAGTGACAGTGGGGTAGCCCTATCAAGGCTCTAGCTGCCGTGTTTTGCTCTCGTTGCAGTCTTCCCACCTCTGCGTGGTTAACCCCTAGAAGTAGAGAGCTCGCGTAGTCCAGGCGAGAGAGGATGGAAGATTGCACCATGAGCTGACGGGTGGGTGGATCAAAAAATTTTTACATCGGCTTAAGGTTCCGAAAGATCCCAAAACATGTGGCGGCAACCTTTTTGGTGTGATGGATAAAATTAAGAGAGGAGTCTACCCAAACTCCTAGGTTTTTTACCTCACTTTTTGGCTCGGGAGGGTTACCTAGAATCTCAGGCCACCATTTATCTCCCCAGGCAGAGACATCTTTTCCTACCAGAAAGACCTCAGTCTTGCTGGCATTGAGCTGTAGGTAGTTTGATGTCATCCAGTTAGTTACTGCTGTTAGGCCCTGTTTACAATTGGATGAGCTGAGCCCAGAGTCGTCACTCAGCATCACCACCAGCTGAGTGTCATCTGCGTATGAGATTATAGATAGCTCCCACTGTTTGGCGACCTCAGGAACGGGGGGTGGAAACCCTGAAAGATCTTCCGGTCAGGAACGCCCTGAACCAGTCCAGTGCCTGTCCGCTAATCCCTGCCACCTCCAGTCGATACAGCAAAACCTTGTGTGAAACCGTATCGAAGGCAGCGCTGAGGTCTAATAGGATCAGCGCTGCCATCATATGGTGCAGAGTCTTGATCTCTCTATGGCTAATGACATACTCGTGCTCCCATCATCATCATCGCAGGTTCTTCACCCGCTCAGTGCTTCGGGTACCACTAACTCAGTGACCAAAGAGGCCATGCACGTGGTAGTGGGCCCCTTAGTTCGGTAGTTTGGGCCTACATGAAGTGTGCGAAACACCAGGACGGGCTATCACAGTGCTTGCGATGGGAGCAACTCCAAAATGGCGTACAGCACGTGTGCCCCATCTTTTTAGGTTGAGGGACCGTAGGCTTGGCCATAGGCCAAGACCGGAAGTCCGGAGAATTATTGATTCTTAGAGTAGCTGCTTTATCCCGCCTCTCTTTTCGTCTCTCCTCCATTGGCTGGCTTCCTAAATGGAGGCCAGCCATTGGAGGAGAGATGCGTCCCTCCAAAGAAGCTCCGGCACTTTCGTATTCGGGGGCGTGTTCGTGCCGTTCTTTCCACTTTTTAGCCACGCCCCTTTTGGAGACGGCCAAACATGCCCCTAAATCCGAAATTTGCGGCCGCCATTTTGCCTGGAGAGCAGCGCAAGGACATGAGGTAACTATCCCTTGTTGACTCCCTGGTCTTCGGGGGCAACATTCTGCACAGATTCAACATCCCCATGCAGCTGCACATCTACGAGGACAGGACACGGGTAAGTCCGCTCTCTGAGCTTTCATGTGTGTATATATATATATATAGCGTGCGATGGGACTTAAGAAGGTGGGTGTGGCCCTGTGCGTCCTTCGACTGCAACGCCTCTGAAGAAGTGAATAACAAAACGCGTCAGGCGGCAGACGTATGCTTTAAAGAACTGAGGAACTAAGCTGTGCAACCTGAATAAAATCGCTTGTTTGGGGAAAAGCGTGTCGTGTTGTGAGTGCTGCTCGACTTGGTCACCCCTTGGAGCTTTGATATATATATATATATATATATATATATATATATATATATATATATATATATATTTTACTGCATGTCACATCTCTTATCGGCTAACAGGCAGCTCCGTCGCAACCTCGGCCGCTTCAATAATCTGAAACCAGTGTATTGTACAGAAATGCTTTAGAGGTTGAAAGTTGAGGAAGACACGCTGGTTACTAGCAGACTTCATATGTTTTCTATAGCGTCCTCCTAGGAACAGCCATTGGCATGCACTTATCGGCTAACAGGCAGCTCCATCGCAACCTCGGCCGCTTCAATAATATGAAACCAGTGTATTGTACAGAAATGCTTTAGAGGTTGGAAGTTGAGGAAGACACGCTGGTTACTAGCAGACTTCATAAGTGTTCTATAGCGTCCTCCTAGGAACAGCCATCGGCATGCGCTGAATACGAGGTTTTTATTTGAAATAAGGTTGACAGTTTTTTAACATAATAAATATATTGATTCTGACAGGAAACGCGAGGCACGCCTTAATTTTACCATTGAGTTTTACTGGAAAAAAACACGCTAGTTATAATTTCCCATGAGAAACAAGGATGGGCAGATTAACATCTACTTCCAAAACAAAAGAGGAAGCATAGAGGTGCTGATAGAATCACCCTCCTAGCAGTATTATATAAACAATGAGATTATATCAATGTGAAGTGGTGATAATTTTTAGGTGTTTTTATTATTTATTTTATTTTTTTATTTTTTATTTTTTAGGTCTAGTGAGATACTAGGCTCTCTCTTAGGTCTAGAAAGACAAGAGCACTATGTGCTTTTTAAAATACCCCTCACACACTAAAAAGTCCTTAAGTGTCATGCTTCATCATAGGGGTCTTCCCGTCCCTATAACGGGGCAGGGCGTGCTACGACCAAACGGACTACGCGGGAGCACTTATGTTGTGACAGAGGCTATGTGTAGGTGTAGGGGTGTCAGTGAAGTGTAGGGACCTAACAAGTGAGTACAAAAATTCAAAAAGTTAAAAATTCCCTGGCTAGTAGAAAAAATACATTTTATTCACTTCTCTAGCTGGGAACATTAAGAAGGGGATTTTGAGGTAGAGCAATAGCTTGCTACCAAGTCGACATGTTTCATAAGCAGTCCCCTACTGCTTACTCATCAGGACCATATAGTGATCCCTACTACAGATAGCTCAGTTCTACAGTGGTATGCCAACTGTCCTACAAACAAGGCAGCAAAAATAGGCTGACTGTTTGAGCTTCAGGGCATGAGCTGGCCCCAATGAAGCATGGTAATTTGCAATGAATACCAAAAATATTGACCTATTGCGGTCTCTGTAAAGGAAAAGGAGAAAACAACATAAATGTGTATGTTTCACATCATATTGAGTAATGGCACAAACTGTTAATTGTGGTCATGAAACACAATGGTAGAAAATCGCCTTGTGCTGGTAAAGCGATTGTTGTGCCTTTTGTGATAAAACAGGCAGATCCAATATACCTCTCATAAATGGTTGATTCCACCAAACATATTCTGTAGAACCCTCATTCTATTGGGGCTCACGTTTGTCTCATCAAACATACAATTGCGACTCAACACAAACAAACAAACAACCTAAATGGGAGAAGTGTAGGAGACCCTTATTCGCGTTTAAAAACAATGGTTATATGGACTTTGACCATCGTATTGGCATTATACGTACTCTTTTCATAAGTGTTCAATGCCCCATGAGCTTGCAGGCGAAGGGTGTTCAGCGCGTTCGACTGCAAAATAAAACTGCACCCGTTTATCATTTACGACTTGTATCCGTAATGTTAGTTGCCCCCGTGACCCATTTATTAAAGACTCGAGGTCGGAGTCTATTACTTACATCACCGGCACAAGAACGTTTCCTTATTCCTACCCCCGCGCTGCTCCGAAGGCTGCCGGTCTCTTGCATGCTGCATCGTTAAAAAGCCCATTCAATTTCGCATTGTCATCTACGTGTGTTGACGGCAGCACGGACACTAGTGCGCTGACCTAAGATGGCTGTCGCTTTTCGGCACAGTCGGGCTGAGAAACGGAAGTCTTTCTACACTTCCATTCAAAGGTTGAGACAGGGTTTCTGGTTTGTAAACAAATCGCTAAAACAGATCTCTCTAGGTCCCTTAAACAATGTTCAGAAAAATACCGGCCACATGTCTAAATTAGTGATTATGAAAACCGATTTTGGTCATTAAAAATCCTAATAATTCAAGTGGTTGGAAAATACTATGAGGGCAGAAAATACAAATGGATCACAAGTATATTTATACTGTGGCATTCTTGTTTGGAATTATTTGGAAAAACGGTGTAGTCTGTCAGGAAGAATAGTCAATCAGATAAACAGCTGGTTTTTACAAGATTCTCAAAGTTATACATCTGGTGACAATTAGGAGTTCATTATAACTGCCCCCAGGGTATATCATCGTTCAGGCCAGTTTTGTGGGATTGAATGCGGAACACCCATCTTTGTTCTTTTTCCAGGAGAAAGTTTTCGTTACCAACCTGTTCTATTACAGTCCAGGAAATGTCCTCTGGTTTATGGTTCTTTTCCAAAAAGTGGTTTGTAAGTTTCGTGCTTGATTTTTTACATTTTTTTTTTTTTTTTTTTTTTTTTTTTTTGGAAGACCTTTATTGTACATACAGAAGAAATACACAGCTCTGTGTGCCTACAACCTGAAGGAGCAGGCCGGCAGCGTCAACGAACAGTGTCACAATATATAGGTATTAACCAGCGGCGGGAGCTTAACGTATCACAGCATGCCGCCTACAACCCAACAGGGCCGGCCGCGTCGCAAAGCGCACAAAGATGGTAAAGAATTGCGGTGTTGCATTCAGCAGTTAGTGAGTTGAGTTCAAAAGATGAACCTATGAGGTCTCATTTTATATTTTATTTTCAAACCTGTAATAACAAAATAGGAATAGGTGTAGTCAGTCCACCCCACTGGATGCCACCATACGAAGTATGTGGTATAGAGAATTGTGTGACGTAGGGTGAGGGTGTAGTGTTCTCTCTGAGAGATTTCTGGTGCAGTTGGAGAAGAATGTACCCTACCGTCAACTGAAAGTGGAGATGTTGTGGGGGGGGATTAGTGTAGTCTGTGATCTCGTCTGTGATCTAGGGGGGGGATTATGTTGCCCGTCCGCGCGTATGCAGTTTGTGATGTACAAGGAAAAGGAGGAAAGGGTTAGTATCCCGGAATGCAGGAGGAAAGTGCTAACAACTGGTCCATACATTAGCGCAAGGACAAAGTGCTAGGGCCACCAATCACAGCGTAGCGGTCCCGAACCCGGGGCTATCCCACAGCACACCAACTCCCGCCGCGCAGATTACTTAGGGGAGTGTATGTGTCTTGAGAAGGGAAGTGTGTCGGGCAGCTACTGGCAGCAAAGGGGTCAACACTCAGTAGTGCGCCACTGGCGCAGTAGTCCGAGCATTCGCAGCTAGATCGTCAGATGAGGATTCGTCTTCTGCCTGGACATGGAGTAGGTAGGCCGTGAGAGGGCCCCATAGGTCTTTGGGGCGCGATTTGTGGGGCAATAAGTCAGCGTAATTATGCATTTGATCCTGCCAGGTAGACATGGTAGTCAGCCACGTCTTGAATTTGGGGGCGCGGCCACGGCCCCATCTGCAGGCCACATGGCGTTTGGCAAGAAGAAATCCCAACGCGAGGAATTTCCGATTCTTTTTAATGGCCGGGGAAGAGAGACCTAGCAGGGCGAGCTTGGGGCAAGGAGCAATCTCAATCTCCATCATGACAGACAGAGCTTGAAAGACCTCCACCCAGTATGAAGCAACTGGTCGGCAAAGCCATGCCAGATGCATGAAGTTGGCCCCTGAACGATTGCAGCGGAGGCATCGGTCATTATCTCGCAGCCCGAATTTGTGCAATTTGGTAGGAGTGTGGTAGAGGCGGTGCAGGAATTTAAAATGGAGCAGGCGAAGGCGAGCATTTCCCGTCACTGAGTTCGTATGAGAACAGCTTTCCTCCCATTGATCATCAGTGAGTGGAGTACCAAGGTCATCATCCCAGTCACGTCTAGCTCTGAAAGCGGGGGGAGTGGGAGCTGAGTATGCGTGGTTATACAGCATAGAGACCACGTGTGTCGGAGTGTCGGATTGGAGAAGACAGTGCAGGGGTGCCATGACCTCCGGTTCTACTGGAAAGTCAGGGGTAACAGCCTTAACATTCTGTCTTAGCCGGATGTAGAGGAACGTATCCATAATAGAGGGAGTATGTTCCCCGAAGAACTGGGCAGAGGAGCGGAATTGTCCTTGCACATATAAATCCCCCCATGTGTGAAGTGCCAATTTAGTGAACAGTTTGCGGCCCAATTCTTCCCTGGATATGCTTAACCTAGGATCGTGCGCGAGAGTCATGAGTGGGGAGTAGAGAAAGGCAACGTCCATGCGCACCGCAATCCTGTGCCAGGCCAACACTGTGCAGTCCACTGTGGAGGGATCGCGATCAGACACTCTGGCTTCTGTGAAGAGATAACCTGACGGTTTATCCGGTCTCATGTAACCATCCTCAACTGCGAGGTGTGCCATGAAGGGAGGAGGGTGGAGCCAGTAAGCAGCGAAGTGGGCTTGCGCACAATCATAGTAGAGTCGAAAGTTCGGAACGTCGAATCCACCTTGATGATAGGGCAGCATGAGCGTTTTCAGACCTACCCTAGCCTGCTTTCCGCCCCATATTAGTCTTGACAATTGGGAATCTAAAGCTCGGAAGAAGTGCGGTCCAGGGCTGTAAGGGATGTTAGTGAAGAGGTATAGCAACTTAGGAAGAATGACCATTTTAATCAGGGATATACGCCCAGCCATAGACAATGGCAGATGGATCCATTTTGTAACACTGTCTGTAATTTTATCCAGTACCGTACCATAGTTCGCCCTAATGAGGGCTTCGCGATTTCTAGTTATGTTGATACCCAAGTATTTTATCTCATCGCTTTCCCATATCAGCGGAAAGTCGAGAGGGAACTGCTGGGTTTTGTCAGTCAGGGGAAAGAGGGCCGATTTTGCCCAATTGATCTGTATCCCCGCAATGGCTCCAAATTTAGTAATTTCGCGAAGGAGGGGATTCAGATTTTCCTGTGGCTTGTGGACGTACAGGGTCATATCATCAGCGTATAATGAGACGAGAAGCTGTCTGTCTGGGTAATTCAGGGAGCGATGGTTGTGATGCTGCCGGAGTTTGGCAGCGAGGGGTTCAATGGCTATGGCGAATAGGACCGGGGATAGCGGGCATCCCTGCCGGGTACCTCTTTGAACGCCAAAGGAGTGGGACCTGGATCCATTTAAAAGGACAGCTGCATGTGGTTTGTGATATAACAGTTTGATCCAATCAATAAAGCTATAAGGAGTTCCCATTCTCTCCAATAGGGAGAACAGGTAATCCCATTCTAAAGAATCAAAAGCTTTAGTAGCGTCAAGGAAGATCGCAGCAGCTTCGCATCTAGGGGTAATGTCCTGTAAAACAGCCTGTAATGTACGGAGATTGTGAGATGTCGCACGGTTCGGAACAAAGCCCGCTTGGTCCGGCAGGACCAGTCGGTCCATTAGGAGATTAAGGCGAGCCGCAAGAACCTTTGCGAGGATTTTAACGTCGGAGTTCAGTAATGACAGGGGCCTATATGAATCACAGTGTTCCGGCGGTTTACCCGGTTTTAGCAGGGACGTTATCAGGGCTTCGCGCATGCTGAAGGGTAGGATGCCTTCTTCTAGGGAAGCATAGTATAAGCGCTTCAATATAGGAGCGAGCACATGAATGAAGGTTTTATAGAAATCTATAGGCAGGCCATCTGACCCAGGAGCTTTACCCGATTTCATGGACATGATTGCGTCTTTTATTTCGTCCAATTCCAGTTCATGGTGTAGAAACTTCTGTTGGGGCGGGCCCAGCCAAGCGATCGCTGTGTCCTCTAGGTATGCGCGTAAATCTAACGCCGTTTGTCTGTGGGAGGTATATAGTGTTTTGTAATGGCCAGTTAGGACACCAAGCTGGCTGGGGAGGTCTCTGTGTGGTATATGTTGATCATCCAACAGGGTGGTGACATAGTTATGGTGTCTAGGCGGTCTGACCGCACAAGCTAAGGCCTTGCCTGGTCTGTCACCCTCTCCGTATGTGCGCGCCATGTAAGGCTTCCCCAGGAATTTACACTCCTTGTCCGCCAATTCAGTGTATTCATTAAGCTTTTCCCTGAGTTGAGCTCTGACTGCATCGCCCTGTGCGCTATGAGACAAGTCACGCTCAAGGAGGCGTATTTCGGCTTCAAGCTTCCGCAGTTCGCCACGAAGGGACTTTAGGACACCTCCTCCTTTTGAGATACACCATCCCCTCACTGTGACCTTAAAGGCTTCCCAGACTGTGGTGAAGCTGGAGACTGACTCAATATTGCGTTCGAAAAAATCTATGATATCCTGCTCCAGTTCTGCTCTGAAGGCTGAGTCTGTGAGGTGAGCAGGGTTGAGACGCCAGCTTAAGTAAGGGGAGACATCTAGGGGGATACGTAATGATAGGAGGACTGGAGAGTGATCAGAGAATGTGCGTGTCAGGTGCAGAGAGTGGACCGCCCAGGGGGAAAGACCAGCTGACACGAAGATGTAGTCTAAGCGGGCCCAGGAGGAATGAACTGCGGAGAAGTGTGTACCCTGCCTCAGGGAGGGGTGTGAGTGTCGCCATGCATCTACGAAGTGGTGTCCTTCCACAATGCTCAGTAGAGCGCGCTGGGTATTGGTGTAGTGGATCGATTGTGGATGAGATCTGTCCATTGCGGGTTGAAGGGCAGTGTTGAAGTCCCCGCCCAGTACAACGTGGGCGATGCCTAATGCTTGGATTTTGCCCCACATGGTAAGGAGAGCAGTAGGGTCATCAGTGTTGGGGCCATAGTAACAGGCAAAGAGAATGGTGTGTGCGTGAAGTTTTCCCCAGACCATGCAGTATCTCCCCTCCATATCAATTTCAGTACCTGCCGGGGTAAACCCCATACCTTTCTTCACTAGGATCGTGACACCCCTTGAGTAGTTGGAATATGATGCGAACACCCTGTAGGAGGCCCACCTAGAGGCGAAAAGGGGGGATCCAGTGGGTAATAAGTGCGTTTCTTGTAGCATGGCAACAGACACCCCGTGCCTATCCAGATATCCTAATACCTGCCGTTTCTTCCTCGGGTTGTTCAGCCCCCGCACATTCCATGACGCTATCTGGAATTTAAATGATGGTTGCATATCCGTCACATCACCCATTTCCATATCGAAAAAATACTGTGGCAAATAAACGCAGCAAACATAATCAAACAGTCAGCAGCAAAATCACAGGTGCGATTAGAGCTCAAGTCATCCCTTGTAAACCTTCCCAGCTTCAGAACAACATCAGTAACTGTGCTACAGGTTCGTGAACAGGCAACACCCATCCCAGTAACGGCTAACCCAACTTGCCGAAAAGTCCATAGTTTCATAACCTGAAATAGTCTGTATGAAGAGCTTGTAGCTGGCATAATAGGCATTTCAGCATGAAATCGAAGAGCCCGCCCACCCACTACGGCAACCCAAACTGGCCGAGAATTAGGATCCCACCCACCCACCCAGTACCCAAACATACCCACAACTAGAACTAGCAAAGAAATTACTCTCGCCCTAAGGAGGGAAGAGACATTAGGGGGCTCACCCATTGGGGATTGAATCTAGGGGCACCAGACCCGCCTTCCACCTCCCTACTTGCACCCGCTGACAACTAGGCGCTAGCCCAGTCGGCATTGCGGGACGGAGGTGGGTGATCAAGCACAATTAGACAGTATAGACCTTAAGAAATTAAAACAGTAAGGGCACCTCACCGGGGTTCATGGTGTATGGACAGCATCCCGGCAACGCCCGCTAGAACACGGGCCATGCGATACCCTGGTATGGAAGCAAGGGGCCACCCACGAAATGTGACCCAGACATGTATGCCAATGAAGTTAGAGTTACACATCAGAGTCTGGTTAGAGTTAGTGGTGACTATGGGCAGCATGCAGCATAGTACATCAGTCCTGTTGGGACATAGGCGACGGCGATCGGGAGCGTCTCCTCTCCGCATCCGCTCCAGAGTGGCCTTTTCTCAGGTGTTTGAGAAAATCCTCCACCTGCTGCGGGTTTTGGAACAAGTGCTGTTTACCTTGAAGTGACACCTTCAGTTTGGCTGGGTAGAGCATGGCGTACGGGATCTCCTGGGCAAGAAGTTTCTTTTTTACGCCTGCAAATTTGCGCCTGGCCTCCTGGACCACCGGAGTGAAATCCGGGAAGAAGGAGAGCGTAGTATTGCCATATTTCACTGAGCCCAGCTCTCGGGCGCGCCTCAGCACCGCACCCCGGTCTCTGTAGTTAAGGAAGCGCGCTATGATGGGTCTCGGCTGGGCTCCAGGGGGGGGGCGCGCGGCGAGGGACCGGTGGGCTCTTTCAACGATGAGATGGGATGAGAAGGCTTCTTTCCCAAACAGTTCAATCACAAGATTCTCCACGAAGATCTCCATCTTCCCTGTATTTGCCGTTTCCGCAAGGCCCAAAATGCGAACGTTATTGCGACGAGACCTCGCTTCCAAATCCTCGTTCTTTTCGGCGATAACTCTAAGAAGTCTATCCATCTGAGTCACTTGCCGGGCATTGGAGGAGGCTCCATCTTCCAGTGTCGAAATTCTGTCCTCAGTTTCTTTAATACGCGTGTCGTGTTGTTCCAGCTTCGCCACGACGCTGTCCATACGCGTGTTAATGGCGTCTACTTTGGCGTCGATAGACGAGAGGCTTTGCTTCATGCCCAAAAGGAGTGTCCTCCAGTCTTCTCCCTGGGGGTCCGGGGGAGGGGGGCTCTCCTCCGTTCCAGGAGTCGATTTAGATGACTTCTTGGACTCTAATGGGATTTTCGACTGCCTGGCGTCGTTGCGGCCCATGTCTCGCCTGGGCGTCCGCGTGGCGGTGGGCGAAATGGCCGCCAGGTCGCGAATGGAGGTGAGGAGATGAACCGGACCTCCTGGTAGTAGGCTAGCGCGTTGATAGCGGATGGGTGACCACCCCACTGCACAGTTCTGAAATGCACAGCGAGGGGTGCGGGGGTCCTGTAGCGCCGGCCGGAGTCCACAGGCAGGTTCTGGACAGGCGTGGAGTGGCGAGGTCCAGCCACACTGCAGGCCAGAATAACCTCCAGGTACCTGCACAGTAATTATCCGAAGACCAACCGACCAGGGAACAACCAACCGCCTCCAGCACCTGTGTCTCCACACCAATGGCGATGGGGTTGTGACCACTGCAGGGAGGAGATCGTTTCAGCAGAGTGGGGAAGAAGGTAAGGAGGTAGCAAGCCCTGGCCGAAGGGGGGACGGCCACAATCCGACAGCGTGTGAGCTGGGCGCCAAACGAACGGAGCAGGCCCAGGTTAGAACAGGCCAGCGCCAGAAGTCCTCCAGGCGGGTCCAGGCACTACCGGGAAGAGCACGCCGTCTCGTAATTGGCAGCAGGCTGCGGGCGGGAGATGCACAGTATCGGCAAGCAGGCAGGCCCCCCGGGCAGAGCGATGTGGCCTCCACCGGCACCAGAGCAGGAAAGTCTCTCCCGCGCTCGGGCCCAGCAAACAGTAAGGCCCAGAAGGGGGGGTGAGGGGGGGCAGCCGAGCACGATTCACGCCAGTGTGGTGCCCCCGGCGCAACTCACCTCCGACCACGCTGAAGCAAAGTCCCCCGGGGGGGGGGGCAGCGGGACAGCTCAGGTCGTCCGGCAGTCCCAGCGTCGGCCCCCCTCCGAAGCGTTGGATAGGCCACGGATCCCCGGTCTCACACAGCAAGTGTAGCGGACAGGCAGCAGGCCACGTACCAGCAGTCCGATCCGTTCCGAGTTTCCAGGCGGAGATTTCTGCACCCAGGCGGCCTCCGCTCAGCTGTAAGGTACCGATCGGTTCGAGACACCTTCACGAAGCCAGCGGTGAGGTGTTTAGGCGCAGTGGTAGGGTCAGGATGCATGTAGGATGGGATATTGTGCTCGATCGAGCGAGAGCCTCACATCAGTGCGGCCATCCTGGTTTGGCGCCACCTAGCGCCCCCTGATTTTTTACATTTTATAGTACTCTTATGTTCGCCTATCCTGATCTTTACTGCCCTGCTCGTCATTCCCACATACTCAAGTTTGCAGGGACAGGTAATTAGGTACACAACATTGGCACTATTGCAATTGCTGAAGCTCCTCTGTTCCCAAACAGTACCATTGTTGAAGGTCAGTTTCTTACTCTTTCCAGTTAAACTACAGACTTTGCATCCTCCACAAGGATGGCGGCCCTGTCAAAATTAGGATTTTTCTGCCCGTTGGTGTTGTTGGATTTTGGTCTTGTGTGTACCAAAACATCTCTTATGCTTTGCGCTTTTTTATGTGAAAAAATAGGTTTTGGTATCTGCAGACCACCACTGTTCAGAATCTTCCAATTTCTGTTAATGATTTTTATCACTTGGTTTGAGCTTGTATTGTACGTGGTCACACAGATAGGTCTTTTCTCTTCCTCTTTTGGTACTTTCTCTTCCAACAGGCTCTCCCGGCAGTTGTTTTTGGCCCGCTTGTACGCTTGATCAATAATTCTGTTTGGATACATCCGGGCTTCCAATTTCTTTTTCAAGTCTTTGGACTGGAGTCTAAAGTTCCCAATCTCTGTACAGTTCCTGCGAAGGCGCAGAAACTGACCATATGGGAGGTTATCCCGTAGATGTTTAGGGTGGAAGCTGTTATACATTAATAAGCAATTTTTTGAGGTGCTTTTGAAGTGTGTAGTGGTCATTAGTCTTCCATCTTTAGGAAAGATGTTAAGGTCTAAAAAGACCAGGTTGCTGTTGGAAGTGGTACTTGTAAACTTCAAGAAATCATCTTGTAGATTCAGCCAAGTCAAAAATTGTTCAGAGTTTCTTTCATCTCCATCCCAGATGATAAGGATATCATCGATGTATCTTTTCCACATCTTGATGTTGTTTCTGAAGGGGTTGCTGGGATTCAGTATCTTGGTCACCTCTAGATGATGCACATAAAGACCAGCTATGCTAGGAGCAAATGTGCTCCCCATGCTGGTACCGTGTTTTTGTAAGTAGAGGGTGCCTTTATATTCAAAAAAGTTCTCTTTTAATGCTAGAGAACAGCAATCCATCACCACATTACGTGGTGTCTGATATTCCCAATAATCTTCAAAGAGTACGTCCTCAATGATTTCCATGGTTGCGTGGTGTGGCAAGCTGGTATAAAGACTCTCCACATCACAGCTGATTAGCAGTTGAGTGTTGAGGTTGACGTTTACCTCTTCGAGCAGATTCAATACATCTTTGGTATCTCTGAGATATTTTTAGTGTGTGAGGGGTATTTTAAAAAGCACATAGTGCCAGATTAACATCTATACAGGCAGCAATAGCGGTGTAAGAGTGCTGGTATCACTAGATGCTAGAGAGCTTAAACGAGTAACTCGGGCCCTCTGGTGTAAAATACACTAATGTTTCTATGCTGCTCTATTTACACACCACCTCCTCCTTCGGACCGTGTGGCCAGGTTTCATAGAGATGGTTCACGGGCTCCTCCTTTACTGATGTGGGAAGCCATCTGTGTGTTACGTCACTTCTGGTGTGGGTGGCACAAGTACAGAAAGTGTTGTATAGAACTCAGGAAGAGTCGAAGGCGGAAGTGCAGGGGCTCCGGATCAACATGAGCTGGTGAGGAGGGAGAACAGCCCCCCCCTAGGGAAGACTCGCTATCACTGGGAGGGTTTGGTGTTGTTTAATGACAGCCTCCAGTTATCAGCCATAGAAATGCATCCTAATGAACACTCCATTTTCTGTTTCACGGCCGCCTCTGGCGATAGACTCCCACTGACTTCATATCAGTCATCAGCCACAGTTATCCTCAGTACTACCCGACCCTCGAGTCACCAACCCCATGACCCAGAACCTAACAGGTATTTACTCCAGGTTACTAGTGCCCCTAACACCCCCACCTGAAATTAACAACCCTGATTACCCATTGATAACTAATAACCTGCCCACTTCCTGGTGAGCACTACCCGACCCTCGATTCACCACCCCACGGCACAGTACCTAACAGCCTTTCGTTTTTGTGAGCCTGATTGTATCTGCAACTTGTTGATATGTCAATTCCACCAGGAGTACCTATAAGACTCATTCCTTATTTAACTTTCTTCGTTCTAATGTAAAGCGCTCTGACACCTCTGGATAAAATAAATAACAGCCATTTACTCCCCCTGGCTGTGCTTGCTTCCCTGCCCCCCTGGCTGTACTTGCTCCCCTCGCTGTGCTTGCTTCCCTGCCCCCTGGCTGTGCTTGCTTCCTCTGTGTGTGGGTGGCTCTGTCTGTGTGAGGGTAGCTCTGTGTAGGGGGCTCTATGTGAATGACTGTGTGAGTGGCTATGTGTGTGTGGCTCTCTATGTGTGTGTGTGGGTGGCTTTGTGTGGGTGGCTCTGTGTGGGTGTAAATGCAATAGGTCATGCATTTGCGAGCGATTAAGCTATTGGCATTGTAAATGACAATGCCATTTATTTAACGATTAAGCTATTGGCAATGTAAATAACAATGCCATTTTTTTATGACTTAAAAAAAAAATTCATGAGCAATGCCAATAGCTCTACCTTTAATGATGCTGAGACGTTTTTAAATCATTTTCATCAGGAATAAAATCACCAAACACATTCAACAAAGGAACCTCCGCTCTAAAGGAGCATCTCGCCTCAGAATCCCACCATACAATAAAAAACCATGGGTGGCACATCCTTCTCTTTTCAAGCAGCCAAACTATGGAACTCTTTACCCCCCAACATAAGATCAACCGACAACCACCTTATCTTCAGAAAACTACTCAAGATCTGGCTCTTCCCCACATAAGCACCATACGGAAAAAGAAATTTACAGCATATCCCTCTGTATACAAGCATTTGTTTTCAATATAGATATGTACATATCTTTGTGTATTACTTTATAAAACATGTGAAATAATTATGTTAAGAGAAAATAAAAAATAATAATAATAATATTCATCAATAAATAAAAATCATCTTTGGTCTACATGCACATACTTCCATTGTGCATCTATGTACAGTCCATGTACTTGGATCTGTGTGTCTGTTACTTTTCTCCTGAAAAAGCTTATCCATTGCACTACCCTATTTCTCATCCTGTGCCTCAATCAATATATTTAATCTAAATATACTTACTTCCTTTATGTATCTATATACTTTCAATGTACTTATGGATCTATATATTTATCACTTTCTTCTAATTTAGCATTTCCAATGCACTAACCTATTTCTCAGCCTATACTTCGCTCTATATATCTTCTAGCCCAACCTTCTGACTCATCTCAAACTTCTTTCTACTACTCCTTGTAATGCATTACCCTATCTCTCATCCTATACATCTATCAATATATCCTCTACATCCACTCTCTCATTTATCCCAAACCCCATACCACTACTATGATCGCCAAAATAACCCTTTCTAGACTCTCTCCTGCTCTACCCCTCCTTAAGTCATCTGACATCTCTTTTCACTACACCAATCCCCTTAAACAAACCTTTCTAAACTCTCCCCTCTGACTCCTTCCCTCCAAAACTCTTTTTTACTCATCCAAAAGCCTCTTCCTACTGCTAAGACCTTAAAAAAAAATCTTTCACTCTTTTATCCCCACACTAGCCTTTTCATTCAAAATTAACAGACTAACATGTTCACTTCTCAAATTCCATATTCAACTATACTAATTTACTGCCCAAATAACTGAATAACATATCTACTTCTCAAATTACTTCATATTTATACTATACTCATTTTCAACACTAATCCTTTATGGGTTCCGGAGTGGCATTCTACTCGCCAGAAAAGCGCTTCAACACCCATCAGGGGTAACAAGTGCTATATGAATGCAAATCTTTCTTCCCCTTTTATCCATTCGCTATCCTTCTCACTCCAAGTAACAGACTAATATCCACAACTGAAATTACCTCATATTTCACCATATTAATTCACCACTAATCCTTTATAGGCTTCTTGAATAGCATGCGTCAACAAGCGAGCAATAAATAAATACAAACCTCTGTCCTCCTCTACCCTTCTGCTATCATTCCAAATCCAAATAACTTGCATGTTTTACTATACTAATTCAACACTAATCCTCTATGGGTCCCGGAGTAGCGTGCTACCCGCCGACAAAAGCGCTTTGACACATCATCAGGGGTAGTAAGCGCTATATAAATGCAATTACAATACAATACAATACATGTGTAGTGACGTATGTGCTGGATGGGTGTGGTGTGGGTGTATACAAGCCATGAGGGAGTGTGTGTACCGATCTGACAACTAGACCTGCAACTAAGAAATCACTACAATGAAAATCTTGGCCATGTAGTGTTGTTGTGTTTTTCTGGTAGCGTAAGCGGATTGGGCTGTACTAACGTATTCAGCTTCACATAATTTACCACCACCCCCCTGGGCTTTTAAATGTTGGGAGCGGGGCCGAGCGGCTCCGGGACACTGCAGGAGCTGGCCCTGGGGCGTGGCAGTCTCCAAGGCCTTCAAGGGCTCTAGGCATAGGGACACGCAGTCTGCCTCACACAATACACTAAAAAAGAAGAGAAAGTGATGAGAGATGATTTGTGACGTGTTTAGGCTTGAAAGCCTGGATAATCATTAAATGGGGTCTGGCAGTGAAGTGCGAAAGCAAGTCATCTTTATTAATTGCCTCTCGCTGTGGGTTCTTGCAAGGTTATCTGATTTGCTCGTGTGTTACAAAAGGATACTTTCAACACCTCTTTTTGATTGGTTGTGAAGCATTGTAAGAAGATGTATTAGCGACCAATCCCTTTCCTTGCGCAGATTTTGAAAATCATTTGATTGGCTGTTGTGTGGTTACGTGTACCTTCCCGATGCTAATTTTGATTGGCTTTTTTTTCTATGTGACGTTACGATACACTCACCATGTATGTAGCCCATTTTGCAACACTTTATTTTACAATGCGTTTCAGAAACTAGTTGTGGTAGGGTGTTTTTAACTTAAAGTGTGTAGTCTGCTTACGAGTTTGTTGACTGTAAAGGTTTTTAAAAATATGCACAAGTTTTCAAAATATTTTTATTGAGTCTGATATTCATCATATGGGTGTAATGCAAATTTTTATTTTTCATTCATTGGTATCACGCGTTGGACCACATTTCTTTTATTTTATCATAAGCAGTCATTTCTTAAGTTTACATTATATAACTGTTGCCCCATCATTTTTTTTGAATGTTTGGGCTTTTTTAACTTTCAGATAAAGTAGAAGTGCTACGACAAACACTCCCTCACTACTTCATCTTTTTTTTTTAATGTACATTTCATGTCATTATTACATTTTATAATCATTTATAAAAATTGAAAGAATTATTATTCACATTAATATTTGAAGACACAATTATATTATTTTGTTGATAAAAAGTGCTTGCGAAGATAATCCTCTTATTCTTCACGAGTGAAAATTACTAAAAGTACTACTCAATATAAATACTTTTATCCCATTTTCACTCTAGAACAGGGGTCTCCAAACAAATCCTGGAGGGCCGGATCCATGCCAGATTTTTAAAATTACTACATGTATCTCAATGATCCCAAAAATCTGGCATGGATCCGGCCCTCCAGGACCTGTTTGGAGACCCCTGCTCTAGAAGTTAAAGAGTATTCTCTTTTATTGCTAAGTATTTTCTCGAAAGGTTAATTATACTATATTTTTCAATCATTAAGAAATACTTGCATACTACAAAAAAAATTCACGGTTGCAAGTCTTCCACTTCAGTTGAAGGATCATAAAGTCAAATATAAATCAAAATATACATTAACAATATGATCCCTCTGTGGAAATGAAACAAAGATTATGACATCGCTTCTAATCATTACTTTGCACGTAGTAATTCCTGTAATAACCTTTGTTTAACTTATTTTTCTAGTAACTTCTCTTTTTTGTAATTCATTCAGTAAAGTAAAAGTGAACCAATTAAGAATTCAGACAGTGCCTTTACTTATATTAATGTAATCATTCACTCAGTAAGTATGTACTTATGTAGTGAGGCAGGCTTTAGGGAATGGAGTGCTTTAAAGTATCGGTGACGTATGCATGGGTACCTGTACAGTAAGATTACAGTTGCGCAGCAGTGTGCGAAGACAGTACGTGTACCATACGTTTACCCCAAAAAAATGCTAAAAAAATATAGAAATAAATTTTCATATATTGAAAAAATATATAAAACAAAAAACATTTACTTTTTTTATTATTTTACATAAAAAATATGTAATGTAATTTCAAAAATAAAATAGCTAAAAGTAATTATAAAAATGGAGTAAATTAGTATCAAAAAATAAATATAACAATTAATACATTTAAAATTTGGCATTTACAAAACCTATAAAACTCACTGAAAAAAACATAAGTTTTAGGCACGTTGTAGTTAGGAAGTAGCATTTAAAAAAACCTTAGAAATTCACTGAAAAAAACCATAGGTTTTAGCCATGTTATAGTTAGGAATTGGCATTTAAAAAAACCTTAGAAATTCACAAAAAAAACATATGTTTCACACATGCTATAGTTAGCTGGACATTTCACTTATACAAAACAATTGAAATTTACCCGTCATAGTTAGTTCAGCGAACTATAACTCGCGCGCCCGCAATGCACTGCTGGTGACATCACATATTGCATCACTCATGACATGGTCAGTGACATCACTCATGACATCACTGATGATATCTCAAATTACATCACTGATGACATCATCCTTGTGAAAGAGTGGCTGACCTCCTCTCACCCTGATATAAACTTTGCTTTGATACACACATTCAAAATTAGAAGCTAACATTTTCAAAACAATGGAAATACCAATACCAGTTACAACAATCTATTCAGTAATTCCAAGATCTGCATACACATCCACTCATTCACCAACAGTCCTATATAGTCACTCATACATGTACTCACTCATCAAATGTACTCATATACCTATACATCATGTTACACACCACCACTCATCCATAGAGTTACTCATACACATAGTCACCCATGCTAATAAAGAATCAAACATCCATTTACTTGCACATACAGTTAAAATCACACCACCACACTTACTTACACAGAAACTTACATACACTTACTCTCTTAAACAATCACTTATAGAAACACATACTTATTTATACATGAACTCTTCCAAATTCTCACTCTCACATATACTCATTTATATACACCAATACTTACATACACTAGTTTAAAACATATGTAATTACTCTTAGACACTATTGAGACGGTCATTCACTCACTAACACACCCATACACACACTTACCCACCCATATAGTCCTGCACACATGCTGTCTTCAAAACACATACAAACAGTGAGTCACTCATTCATGCATCTATGCGCTAAGTAATACCCCCACTGAAAACAACTACTAACCCATATAGACACTCATGTAGCTACTCACCAACCCATGCAGCCAATTATACACAAAGTGAGAGGCTGATACAGATATTTACATATTTAAACATTACTCGCTAACCCATGTACTCACTAAGATACACCTAGTCAGTTATACAATCAATTTTACAAAAAAACGATCCATTTAGACACTTATTTACCCATTTTTTCTTCCATCGACCCTGAGATATACATAAATAAAAAATATTTAATTTCCAGAAAGACACACCCTGGATGATGTAATCAGTGATGTCATTTGAGATGTCATGAGTGATGTCACTGACCATGTCATGAGTGATGTAATGTGACATCATCAGCAGTGCATTGCGGGCGCGCGAGTTATAGTAGCTGAACTAACTATAACGGTGAAATTTCAATTATTTTGTCTGAGTGAAATGTTCAGCTAACTATAACATGTGTGAAACCAATGGTTTTTTAGTGAATATATATATTCTAAAATTACCCATACCCCCTCAATACCCATACCCCCTAAACACTTAAATTACCCTTGCCACCCCAAACCACCCTGAACCCTAAAATTACCCCTGCACCCCAACCCCACCCTGAACCTAAAAGTGCCCCTGCACCTCAAAACCAACCCCGAACCCTAAAAATACCCCTGCATCCCTGAGCTTTAAACCCACCCAGATCCCTAAAATTACCCTGAGCACCCCAAAACCCAACCACCCCTGAACTCTAAAAAATACCCCTGCACCCCAAACCACTCTAAACCCTTAAATTACCCTGGGCACCCCAAAACCCCAAACCACCATAGACCCTAAAATTATCCTGTGCACCCCACAACCCCCTGAACCCTAAAAATACAAGTGCACCCCCAAACCACCCTAAAGCCTTAAATTACCCTGGGCACCCCAAACCCCAGTCAAACCCTGAATCCTAAAATTAGCCTGGGCCCCCAAAACCCAAACCAACCCTAAACCCTATAATTACACCTGCAACCCAAAATCAAAACCCTCCCTAAACCCTAAAATTACCCTGGGCACCCCAAAACCCAAACAAACCCTGAACCCTAAAATTAACCTTTGCACCCCTAAACATATACCCCTACACCACAAAACCCAAACCCTATACTTACCTGATTCTTACATGTAAAATACATATGCATTTACCATTCATGCCTTCAGCCTTTACAACGAAATTCATTGTAAAAGCATGCGTGGTAAATGCATATGCATTGTAATGGCGTGCGTTGTAATGGCATTGCGGAGTAATGGTAGTCGCTTTGTGATAGAATGCGGGGTAATGGTAGTCGTAAGAATTTCATTGAAATGGGTGTTTACCCAATGTAGCTGGTGGTACATTTAGAAGCACATTATCGCAAATCTATGGCTAGAACATGGAGTGGTAGAACAAGGAAAAATTTCCACTAATATGGCCCCTTGAAATGGCCTCTTAATTTTCATGAGGCTTGCCTTTTTATTGATAAACCTGCATGGTTCACAACTGATGATGTGTGGAAATCAGGTTTTAGCACGTATTTGTGTAGAACACTAGTAAAGTGTCCAAATTTATTTGATCCCATTTAAATCTTTGCTTCCATCACAATTCAGTATAACAAAAAAGAATGTCCTTCATTAATGGTTTCCTATGTGCTGATATATTTTGAAATATTTGTACAGTTCATGTACAGGATTTTGTTTAAATGTGTGTTAAAAAGAAGTGGCATCCTACAACCTTTACCTTCACTCTTCCTGTATCCAGTAAGATTGTCACATGGTTCACATTGCAAAATCATTTCACTTTCAGTCAGAGAAAGACAAGAAATGTAAACAACAATCCCAGGGGCATATTCTCAAGAACTTATCGCCAAGCTAGCGGCACTTTATCGCAGCCAAAGTGGCAATAAAGTCATCGCTCCATTCACAAGCTGGTGCTAACAGCTGATATCACCAGTTTTCCTGCGATAGCAGCCGTAATAAACATCGCCAACTAACGCTAATGATATGCAGAGTAGGCATTCTGTTGTAAATGAAGCTAGTAGACAGATGTACAGCTTAATAAGTGTTTATTAAGCACCACAGAGAATAACTGGTGTTCCCATCATAAAGCAGGGAGCTAACTGAACAAGGCAGAACACATAAGAAGATGACATCAGGGAAAATGGAATGCGGGACTTAAAGAGGTACAGAGAAACACAAGTGCAGAGAATACAACATATCCTCTTCCCTTCATAAGGAGAAACAAAGAAAAAAAAACAAAGGAGGGTAAGTCTAAATAAAACATACTAAGTACATGCTCTTCGTTACAGAGAGAGACCTTACTTACAAACAAAATCGCGTAAATAACCTGGGGGTCCCCTCACTCTCTGAGTTCTACTAGCACAAGACCCGTTGGTACTGCTGGCACTAGACTCATTGGTTCTCACCGGTTCTCGCTCGGCTTTTTTATACAGAGCCACGCGCCTCAGGTTCCAACTCTCACCGTTAAATAGAGTGACAAATCTTTTATGGACAGACTTGACCTTAAATGGTCCCCTGAACTTGGTCAATCCAGCACCCACTCGACCCGGTTTGACTTTCACCCAATCATTCACAGCAAATTTGCATGCTCCATCTGATTCCGAGACAGTGTCAGGCTCACCAGGACCAGCAGGAAGGTCAGCATTCCGATACTCTTTCATCCATGCAGCAACCAGCTTAGTGCCCGCTGAACGTCCCCTCATGACAGAAAACGGAACCAAACCGGTCACACTATTTTCAGTAGTCCTGTAGGCCCAAACCAGGTCATTGACCAAACTCCTCACATCCGTCCTAGAGGAAATCGCCATTTGAATGGCACCCTTAACCATGCGGTTGGCCCTCTCAACTATGCCATTCCCCTGGGGGTTGTAAAGTGAGGTCCTCGAGTGTGCAATACTGCACCTTCCCAAGAAATTAGCCATCTCCAGGGAGGTGAGCTGCGTCCCATTATCAGTAATGATCCTTGTAGGAAAACCTTCCTCTCTGAAGATCTCACTCAGCACAGCAATAGTGCTGTTCGTAGTGATCTCCTTCATGAATTTGACTACTAACCACTTGGAAGAGACATCAACTACTACTAACCCAAACCTCACACAACACCACATCTTTAGCCATGGATGTATTCCACAAACTCCTATTAATTGCCCCAGCACACATATCTACAACATCATCCACAGCAGCCACAGAACCCTCTGAGTTGAGAGACTCCACTCCTAACTTGTCCACCCTCTCCCAAGGTAGCAGAAGTCTAGAGAGTCCATCCGCCTGGCAATTCCTCCAACCGGGAATATACTCCACAGTGTACAAGTACTCTTGGATCCTAGCAGCGAGTCTAGCTAACCTTGCGGAACCCTTGCCAGCACCACCAGGCGAAAGTATCTTAACTAAGGGTTTGTGATCTGTCAATAACGTGAACTTGAACCCCCACAGGTACATCCTATAATACTCGCAACCCCATGCTGCGGCTAGAGCTTCACGCTCGATTATAGAGTAATTCCTTTCGGCTGTAGTGAGTGTCCTTGAGGCAAACGCTACCGTCTTAAGACCAAATTCGTGTACTTGAGCCAGAACCGCCCCCACACCCACAGCACTTGCGTCCACTGTCAAAACTGACTTGCGGTTGGTGTCGAACGGTGTCAAAATGCCTGCCTCGCAAATTTCCACCTTGATTCTTTTAAAACACTCGTCTTGTTCCACACCCCACACAAACTTGCATCCATTCCTCAACAGCACCTTGATCTTTTCGGTTTTCTCTGCAAAATCCCTTACAAACTTAGCGTAGTACTCAATGAGGCCGAGGAAAGACCTCAACTGATCTTTATCGCATGGGGGTGGTGCATTTCTAATGGAGTCCAATAAGTCTCTCTTGGGTTTTACCCCGTCGACAGACAAGGTATACCCAAGATATTCAACCTCCTCCACTGCAAATTTACACTTCTCTTTCTTAAGAGTCAATCCTGCCTGTTCCATCCTCTCCAAAACGGTCTTCAAAATCACATTGTGTTCTTCAACAGTTGCACCAAATATCAGAACGTCGTCCTGAAAATACACTACGTTGTTCACACCCTTTAGTACAGCACCCATCATCCTTTGAAATACCCCGGCTGCGGAGGCGAGTCCAAAAGGCATTCGCGTAAATTGGTATATCCCCTCAGTTGTTATGAACGCTGTCAGTGCTTTTGAGTCTTGGTGTAGTTTTATTTGATGATAGGCGCTGCGAAGGTCCAACTTAGAAAAATACTTTCCACCTTTTAATGATAGGACCAACTCATTGATGTTCGGTAAGGGGAAGTTGTCTACTACAATGTTTTGGTTCAGGGTGCGAAGGTCCACACAAAAACGAAATTTTCCATCAGATTTGGTCGTAATAACTACGGGGGAAATCCAGGGTGACGTTTCGATCTGCTCTATCACACCCTGGTCTAGCATCTCTTTCAGCATCTTCTTCACCTCCTCTTGTGCAATGAATGGGACCTTTCTCACCCTGTGTTGCATAGGTATGGCATCATCCCGCAGAACAATTTTATGCACATAACCCCTCAACTCTCCTATATGCTCGTCAAACAGACCATTCATCCCTTCAACTATCGAATCTGTGGTTATGCTATCTACCACCATCACTTGTTGTGCTGCCCTGGGATTTATTATTATTCCTAGGTCATACTGTTGCCCCCATCCTAAAATTGCAGGACCAGATTTGGCTACATACACTTTACCTTCAGCCGAGCGATCCTTGAATGATATTACGCATACCATAAACCCAATCACATCTATACTTTCACCCTGATAACCACAGGCACTAATGTCACTAGCAGATAGCTGCACATCCTTCCAATTTGCTAAATACATATCCATGGGAATAATAGTCCATAAGGATCCAGGATCAACCATCAGCTGAACCTCAATTTTATCAATAAGGAACAGGGCTTTTGGTCTGAATCTTCTTCCAGGCTCACCCTCATTCACACCATCCCCACCTAGACACAATATTTTGTTGGCACCTTCTATACTAACGATGTCTCTTACTTCTTCCCTGTTTCCGACAACGGCTACTTTATCAACGTTTGCACCCCTACACATCTTTGCAAAATGTCCTTTCCTTCCACACTTCCTACACATTTTGTCGATTGCAAAGCATCTCCTGAAGTCTGAACTGTGAAAAGTACTCCCACACCTACTGCACATTCTTCCTTGAAATTTATTCCTGTCATTGCCTGAGAACGCATTGTTAAATCTCCTCTGACTACTTCCTCCCTGGTCCACACTTTTCTTATTCACAACAGCAACCTCATCCTGATCAACACAAGACACTCCATTCCCTTGAACATTTTCTTTTGTGTTATCTTTCCTTTCCATCTCTTTCATGCATGCGTTCGATTCCTCAACCACTTTTGCTATATCAATGGCCATTTGTAGGGTAGGATTTTTTGCCGCCCATAGTTTTTCCTGCATCTTTTTGTTCCGGCATTGTACTATCAGCTGGTCTCTTATCATTTCGTCTCTTATCTCTCCAAAATTACATTTAATTGACAGCTCACGTAACCTAGCCACAAATTGGTCTACTGATTCCTCATTCCTTTGGGGTTGGGTGTAAAATTTGTGCCTCGCCATGACAATATTTACTTCTTTCGCGTATTGTTTTTTCATCCGAGCTTTGGCTTCTGTGTATACATTGGTTATTGCTCTACCATCTTGATTTACTGCTACAGGAAGATATTTAAAAGAGTGTTGTCCTTCTTTGCCTAATGCACTTAACAAAAGGGCTTTTTTCCTAATTGCACTGAAATCTTTCCCATCAAGTGCCTCAATATAGTTCTCAAAAATGTCTATCCATTCATCCCATTCAATGGGTGGATCTCCAGTAGTTTGTAGAAACAATGGAGGTGCAATGACATTCAGGTTTTCCATTTCAAAATTCTTTAAGGAGCGCTACTCCCTTTGACGCAGAGATGGTCAAACTCAATTTAAATGTCAACTCTTCCTCAATAAACGTGCAATAGGAAGTAGTCAGAGGAGATTTAACAATGCGTTCTCAGGCAATGACAGGAATAAATTTCAAGGAAGAATGTGCAGTAGGTGTGGGAGTACTTTTCACAGTTCAGACTTCAGGAGATGCTTTGCAATCGACAAAATGTGTAGGAAGTGTGGAAGGAAAGGACATTTTGCAAAGATGTGTAGGGGTGCAAACGTTGATAAAGTAGCTGTTGTCGGAAACAGGGAAGAAGTAAGAGACATCGTTAGTATAGAAGGTGCCAACAAAATATTGTGTCTAGGTGGGGATGGTGTGAATGAGGGTGAGCCTGGAAGAAGATTCAGACCAAAAGCCCTGTTCCTTATTGATAACATTGAGGTTCAGCTGATGGTTGATCCTGGATCCTTATGGACTATTATTCCCATGGATATGTATTTAGCAAATTGGAAGGATGTGCAGCTATCTGCTAGTGACATTAGTGCCTGTGGTTATCAGGGTGAAAGTATAGATGTGATTGGGTTTATGGTATGCGTAATATCATTCAAGGATCGCTCGGCTGAAGGTAAAGTGTATGTAGCCAAATCTGGTCCTGCAATTTTAGGATGGGGGCAACAGTATGACCTAGGAATAATAATAAATCCCAGGGCAGCACAACAAGTGATGGTGGTAGATAGCATAACCACAGATTCGATAGTTGAAGGGATGAATGGTCTGTTTGACGAGCATATAGGAGAGTTGAGGGGTTATGTGCATAAAATTGTTCTGCGGGATGATGCCATACCTATGCAACACAGGGTGAGAAAGGTCCCATTCATTGCACGAGAGGAGGTGAAGAAGATGCTGAAAGAGATGCTAGACCAGGGTGTGATAGAGCAGATCGAAACGTCACCCTGGATTTCCCCGTAGTTATTACGACCAAATCTGATGGAAAATTTCGTTTTTGTGTGGACCTTCGCACCCTGAACCAAAACATTGTAGTAGACAACTTCCCCTTACCGAACATCAATGAGTTGGTCCTATCATTAAAAGGTGGAAAGTATTTTTCTAAGTTGGACCTTCGCAGCGCCTATCATCAAATAAAACTACACCAAGACTCAAAAGCACTGACAGCGTTCATAACAACTGAGGGGATATACCAATTTACGCGAATGCCTTTTGGACTCGCCTCCGCAGCCGGGGTATTTCAAAGGATGATGGGTGCTGTACTAAAGGGTGTGAACAACGTAGTGTATTTTCAGGACGACGTTCTGATATTTGGTGCAACTGTTGAAGAACACATTGTGATTTTGAAGACCGTTTTGGAGAGGATGGAACAGGCAGGATTGACTCTTAAGAAAGAGAAGTGTAAATTTGCAGTGGAGGAGGTTGAATATCTTGGGTATACCTTGTCTGTCGACGGGGTAAAACCCAAGAGAGACTTATTGGACTCCATTAGAAATGCACCACCCCCATGCGATAAAGATCAGTTGAGGTCTTTCCTCGGCCTCATTGAGTACTACGCTAAGTTTGTAAGGGATTTTGCAGAGAAAACCGAAAAGATCAAGGTGCTGTTGAGGAATGGATGCAAGTTTGTGTGGGGTGTGGAACAAGACGAGTGTTTTAAAAGAATCAAGGTGGAAATTTGTGAGGCAGGCATTTTGACACCGTTCGACACCAACCGCAAGTCAGTTTTGACAGTGGACGCAAGTGCTGTGGGTGTGGGGGCGGTTCTGGCTCAAGTACACGAATCTGGTCTTAAGACGGTAGCGTTTGCCTCAAGGACACTCACTACAGCCGAAAGGAATTACTCTATAATCGAGCGTGAAGCTCTAGCCGCAGCATGGGGTTGCGAGTATTATAGGATGTACCTGTGGGGGTTCAAGTTCACGTTATTGACAGATCACAAACCCTTAGTTAAGATACTTTCGCCTGGTGGTGCTGGCAAGGGTTCCGCAAGGTTAGCTAGACTCGCTGCTAGGATCCAAGAGTACTTGTACACTGTGGAGTATATTCCCGGTTGGAGGAATTGCCAGGCGGATGGACTCTCTAGACTTCCGCTACCTTGGGAGAGGGTGGACAAGTTAGGAGTGGAGTCTCTCAACTCAGAGGGTTCTGTGGCTGCTGTGGATGATGTTGTAGATATGTGTGCTGGGGCAATTAATAGGAGTTTGTGGAATACATCCATGGCTAAAGATGTGGTGTTGTGTGAGGTCAAAGACATGATTGCGAAGGGTCCAAGGAGAGAGAGTTGCGTATCTCCTGCACTTCGTCCTTATTTAAAAGTTCTGGAACAATTGTCTATCTTGGATAAAGAGGGGTTCATGATTTTAATGGATGACAAATTCATTCCTCCACATGATGTGCGTTTTACTTTATTTAAGTTAGCCCATGAGGGTCACCTAGGGCAGTCCCTTACCAAGAGGAGAGTCAGAGAGAATTTTTGGTGGCCCGGAATGGACTCCGAAATTTCTCAGTGGGTGGAGAGATGTTCCGATTGCTTGGAAAGCGAGAAGAGACTTAAAGTGGGTAGCCATACTGGTTGTGGCTCAATAGCAGATCCCGGGTGTCCATGGCACACCATATGTCTTGATTTTATTGGCCCTTTCCACCAGTTGAGTCAAGATATGAGGTTTGGGTTAGTAGTAGTTGATGTCTCTTCCAAGTGGTTAGTAGTCAAATTCATGAAGGAGATCACTACGAACAGCACTATTGCAGTGCTGAGTGAGATCTTCAGAGAGGAAGGTTTTCCTACAAGGATCATTACTGATAATGGGACGCAGCTCACCTCCCTGGAGATGGCTAATTTCTTGGGAAGGTGCGGTATTGCACACTCGAGGACCTCACTTTACAACCCCCAGGGGAATGGCATAGTTGAGAGGGCCAACCGCATGGTTAAGGGTGCCATTCAAATGGCGATTTCCTCTAGGACGGATGTGAGGAGTTTGGTCAATGACCTGGTTTGGGCCTACAGGACTACTGAAAATAGTGTGACCGGTTTGGTTCCGTTTTCTGTCATGAGGGGACGTTCAGCGGGCACTAAGCTGGTTGCTGCATGGATGAAAGAGTATCTGAATGCTGACCTTCCTGCTGGTCCTGGTGAGCCTGACACTGTCTCGGAATCAGATGGAGCATGCAAATTTGCTGTGAATGATTGGGTGAAAGTCAAACCGGGTCGAGTGGGTGCTGGATTGACAAAGTTCAGGGGACCATTTAAGGTCAAGTCTGTCCATAAAAGATTTGTCACTCTATTTAACGGTGAGAGTTGGAACCTGAGGCGCGTGGCTCTGTATAAAAAAGCCGAGCGAGAACCGGTGAGAACCAATGAGTCTAGTGCCAGCAGTACCAACGGGAAAATGGAATGCGGGACTTAAAGAGGTACAGAGAAACACAAGTGCAGAGAATACAACACGTTCCCGTGCAAAAAGCTGCAAAAACAACACTTCGCAACATTCTCAACGACCAGCCAGATGGGCAATAGGATCCCAAAACATGCAATAAAGCGCGTTAACAGCAGGGATTAAACACCTGCTCTTACCTGGTGTTAAGTCGGACGACAACCTGCACCATAAAAGGGAGCACAGTCCAGAACCACATCTGAAGAACAACAGATGACATGGAGCTACTGATCATGCAGCTCAGACACCCAAGAGGGCCACAACACCCACCGCCACCACCCCCAGGACCCACCCCCCGGACAAAGATATTTTATAACAACTTTACAAATTCATGAACAAAACAATTTGCCTGATGTCGCAAAATTACAACAATTAACATTCATGTGTGGTCAGAAAAAGGAGAATCATTCATTCATCTATCATCAAACAAAATATTTCATTCAAATGTAACTCAAAACAACTATTTTGAAGAGTCCTGGAGGGTCTTCTCTGGACAAGACTAAGTCACAGCCTGCAAGACAAAATTTGAGATAAGAAGGTGTGTCATTTGCCTCATCAGAGGACAGAAAGAGAGGGAGAGAGGGAATGAGAGAAAGAGAGAGAGGGAGAGAAAGAGAGAGAGAAAGAGTGAGAAAGAGAGGGAGATAGAGTGAGAGAGAGAATGAGAGAGAGAGGGAGAGAGAGAACGAGAGAAAGAGAGAGATAGGGAGGAAGAGAAAAAGAGAAAGAGAGAGAGGGGGAGAGAGGGAGAAAGAGAGAGCGAAAGAGAGAAAGAGAGCGAGAGTGAGAAAGAGAGAGAGATTGTACAAAGAGCGGAAGGCCACTCAGGCTCTTGGCTCATACATGCCAACTGTTGTGTGTGTATCGCTATTGGTGCACCATAAGCCTAAGGCCTAGCCTCAATTGCAGCACGAAAGAAACATCACATTTCCAGAATGCAAGCAGTAGTCAGACTAACATTAGGGATGAAAGCTCCTTTGTCTCAATACATAAGGCGGAAGCACATCTGCACCTCCGACCTTGGTCTTGCATGTGGCTGGCACCTCCTGAGAGATATACCATAGCAGATGATGACGACTCCCACACTACACACAGAGCTAATGAAAGACCAACCTATCCACACCTCACACACAGAAGTCCGTGCTCGAGGCACTCTTACATGGAATGCCCTTCACAATTAAGTAAAAAACAACCCATACGTCCAAACGTTGCACACACATACGACTCTTGCTCCGAGCTGTGGCATATCATCCACATAACTGCCGCAGGTCAGAAGAGTGCCGGTTCTACGAGAGCCACCAACGCAATGGCAGAACATCCCGGGCACATGCACAACCCCTGTCACTTTGGTCTGTACCCTGCACGTTTACTGCATTTGTTGGGGGCACTGGCAGTGATGCGCATCAGTTATAGTTTCAGCTTCCGTCTTTCGTACGTCATCTGCGTCCTGCCCTGGTTCCACTGTCGATCATGCATATTTGAGTGGCCCATGGATGCCTGCCTATCCAACACAATGGTAGCTGAACTGTATTATGACTTGTGTGTGCGCCCCCAGTTGGCCCATGACCAGGAGTGTAACTGTGATACCAGTTCATGGGATGCCTTGATATTTGGCGTATGTGCTGATAGTTGGGCATGGGAGATTGCAGAAGTCCTTGTGTGCAGTGACCACATTGAAGCGCTCCCCTATGGGGCTGTGTTGTGGATTGGTTAAACGCCGTGGACGGAGCACATCTGCCCATTCCAGGTAATGGATTGGCTTGCCCTCGTGTTCATTGAAGTCAACAATGACGTACTCTTGGAACTGATTGTCCAGGAAGCTGCACTCACATTCATGGACGAGTAACTACGTTCCAGCAGCCACTTGTAACCCAGAGCACAGGTCCCAACAACTTGTTGCATCTTGGAGAAATGGTCACATATTCACCTGGACTCAGAATGCATGTGCGTGTACCTATGCATGTTGAGACACACCTGTGCAAGGTGAGGCAGTCCCATAGGGCGGAACTGCACAGCGTCGCTTGGCAAATTCCTAAATCTGACATACTGTTGGAGGGAGAGTACACACATGGCGATGTAGTACTACATGTGACCTTGTTGGACCCTTTCACCTACTCACTTTCGGCAGAGTAGACAGTCAGCGCATTCCGGTGGTACAGCACTATGCAGATCCCATGAGCTGTGAGTCGTGTTTCCTGACACAGGGCAATGAGCATACGCCAAACATCACATGAATCGTCCAGCAAGGCAAGGTTGGCTGAGACCGTTGCCATCCGTAATGATTGGTGTTCATTATTGCCTCCCCATTTCTTGCACCTCTACATGTTCCTATGCTGCCTGTTAGTGTCTGAAGCATTGGTCTGAATGTTGTGGCCCTTGTCTTGCCCGTAGTTACACGCACATGTTAATAAAGTCACACAACTTCACTAGTGTTCAACTGTGATGAGTCTTGATTAGAATGACAAATCGTGTGCCTCAATGAGCATTGTCCTTACACAGGGAGGGACTGACTGATGCATTTCACTTAGGGATGAGTCCCTATCACCAGCTCCACCTCTGTGAGCCAGACATTGTGGTTGGGATAGTTGCTGGTAGACCTGTGCTCTTATTTGTCTTCAGCAATGTGAGTATGGTGTCCAACGTCTTGCCATGTGGATCAATGTTGTAGGAGAGTAGGATCTGCTTCTTAAAGTTACCCCACTTTTTGCTGATGTTTCACTGTTTTCGACTTAGTCTGGCTGGGATCCTGCTATCCAGGACCCCAGCCTAGCTGCTTTCTCCTCTAAATTCATTGCATTTAGTTTAGGTACACTCCAGATTGGATTCTGGGGTACCCTTATGAGTCCCTAGTATATGGTATACTATGTACCTAGGGCATAGGTACCCCAGAGGCCTCCCAGGGGCTGCAGCATGTATTGTGCCACCCCTGAGAGACCACTCAAACTGACACCACAGGTCTGCTACTGCAGCCTGTGTAAAGTAGTGCATGCACCCCTTACTTAGATATAGGTTCACTATATCTACCTTATATCACTGCACATATAAACCTATCAGTCACCCCCATGGCAGGCCTTGTCAATCCTGAAGGCAAGGTGCTGGGTTTTATGTGAGAGGGTGCCCATGCATGAGCAGTCCTTCTGCAGCCTTTGGAATCTATTCTCCAGGGTTGTTCTGTGATGCAGCCAACCATATACTCCTAAGTGCATTAAAGCCTTGCATTAAATGCTAACTTTAAAACAGCTGTTAGAAACATGTCGTGTTTGGTGTCAAACACCTTGGAATCCTACCTCTCAGAGGTATGATTTCACCCTCCTAAAGAGACATATACGACACCCCAGTACACCCGGTATCAGCTTTCTCAACCTGGGCATCACAAAATGGATGCTGCCAGCCACAGACATGAGTCTGCCCTCCTGCTGCTGAGCTAAGCTCAAGCAGGGAAAGGCATTACAATAGGCTTCCTGTCACAAGGAGGTGTAACCACCTCCCAGACAGGCTTTAGTGTATTGGGGCTGGGTGGGTGCACTCTGAGAGGGCTTTGATGTCTGCATTGGGGGCCCATTTGGTGTCCCTGTGCATAGTCCAGCTCAAACCAGTTGCAGGAGCCATTGGCTCCTGCTCTGCCATGAAAATGGACAAAGGACTAGGGTGTAACCACCCCTCTGTCCTGACCCTCGCATTGGTGGGTCCCCAGAGTTTGTCCCACCCCTTCCTTGGTTATAAAGTAGGAACCCCTGACTATAGGACTTTAGACTTTACCTGGACTAAACTCTGCTACAGAAAACAAGTACTTTGACAATCTGCACAACGCTGGACAACTGAAGAATCTTCCTTGGAGTAAAGGAGTTACTCCCATGCTAAGCAGGCACAAAATGCAGTTGACCGGTTTGCATCTCCGAAAGCTTCTGAGGACTTTGAAGATTTCTGCAACACAGAAGGTGGGTTCCAGAGATCTCCCAGGTTGATCTGCACTCTCAGCAATTCTGAAGCCTGTATCCCTTGTGGGGACCGTGCAACCTGAATCCCTGTGCACCGTGCTCTTTTGCAGCAGCATATGCTTTCCAGCGACCCCAGAGGCTGTGCTTTGGGCTACCTTTATTCATGACCCTGAGCAGTGTTTCCACCAAAGATTTCGAGCCTACACTCCACAAGTGGTCTGTGGGCTGGTATTTTGTGATTCCTCTTGAGGTCTCTTTACGAACCCTGGTCCGTTGGCCTGTGGGTCCCTGTGAAGGTAACTTTAACTTTCGGTGTCTTTTCCAGTTTACTCAAAATGTGCTCTGACTCTTCATTGCTTGGAGAGTTCCCAGGACCTTGCTGGTCCTCACCAAAGCTGATTTCCTCTGAGCACGTGGGTTGCAGTTGCCAAAGCTTGTTGGTGTTCCCTCCAAACACAGACCCCACCCCAGCACTCGACATCCTTTGTGGGACAGCTCACCTCCAGACTTTGGTCATCCTCGAAGTCTCCTGGTACCCGTGGCTGCAGAGTCAAGCATCACATTAACTCACCTGAAGCACCCAACATCGGTGGGCATTCGTCTACCGAGCCCCTGGTCACCCTGAAGTGACACAGACTCTGTCCCCTTTGCTTTTAGGTTCTTCTCACCTCAAATCCAGGCTTGGGTTCCACCGGACACTTTTCCTCTAAATGGCAGCAGCACTTTTCAGCATCACGCCATTGAAAACAACGAAGATTCCGGACATCACTTGACACCTATGCACCCAGCTTCCCTGGGTTAGGTAACACGCGTACTCCGGTGCTCACAAGGGTGCTGGCCTTAGAACCTTCTATGTTTGAAAGGGTTTGCTCAAAGGCCTCTCCGAAGTATCCTTAATCTTTAAAATTTTAACCACGACTTTCCATAGAGTTGTAAGGAGCTCCCACCTGTGTTCTCACACTGCACCCGTCCTCCATGGGTCCCCTGAGTAACTACCTTGGGTGGTTCCTTGGGGTCCCAGCGATTCTACGTGCTCTAGGCACTGTCTCTAGTTAAGTCGGGGTTGTTATACCACTTTCTTAATATATGGTTTGGTCTCCCCCTGGAGCCCGCTGTGTATTGTGATATTTACTGTCGTTCTAGTGATTTAATATTGTGTGCCTTGTTCTCTAATCTCATAAAGGGGTTACTAGAGAGTGCTAAGTAATAAATACATATATTTTATATATTCCTTGTGTTGTTCTCCTTTCATTTGGTCATTCAGAAGGTTCTGATCTGGTAAAACAAGCTGCTTTACATTCCTTCAAGACTAAGCCTGAAGGCTGCTCGCCATAGATAACACTAGGATAGCTTTCAATAAAGGGTGTCTTTAACCTAATTATCAATAAGGGTTGTTTGGACTAGTACAAGGTGCCCACTATAACTAGTGGTCAGGATGTACCAGGCCAACTTCTCACAAATGTGATCCATCAAAACAGGCTGTGCCCACACAGTTGAGTGTGAGTAGGTATGCGAAGAGATGCTCTGCTGTCACATGTGATGGGGGACACTACTTTAGGCCTGCTACCGAATTAGACATTTGTGCACACAGCCCTATTTAATACATGGACATGGGGCTATGTTGGGAGGTTGAAAGATTGTTGTTCATGAGCAATGAGGCCACAGCTAGTTCACACCTTTACAGTCATGTGGGTCAGGGTCAAACATGCGCATTGATGTAATTTCCCAGGGTGTACCTTTTTGTGTAATCAATGTCCCTACATTCATCCTTACTTTAATACTTGATTGAACATAGACATGACACATCTGTATGATTTGGAGTGTTTTATTCACATTCTGTGGAGTGTCTGGGCTGGAGCAGTACATGGCCATGCAAAGCCCACATTACATGGTTGCCCAGTGGAGGGCCAATCAGAGTCCTTTGGGGAACGACTAGTTAATCGGAAGAGTTGAGTCAGCAGCCTTGTTGCTGTGTCATTGGTAACCAGAGCAGATATGGCAGTCCATGTCGTGGTCCAGGTGAATGTCGCAGAGTGTTTCGGGGGACAGGGGAAGGTGTTGTTCCAGGGCATGGTGCAGAGGGCTGAACCAAGCAGGAACAGGTCATATGACGGGGATGAATGCTACAACCTCCTTTCTCGCACAGAGTCATTACCCTCCACATCTTAGTCCTCTGATATGTCTTCTGTGTCAGGTGTGTCAGGTGTGTGTGGTGGTGTTATGGCTGCATCACTGTGTGCACTGACACATCAGGGGACGGAGGTGGTATGGCAGCATCACTGTGTGCCTCTGCCAAATCAAGGCGTGGAGGTCGCATGGCTGCATCACTGTGTGCCACTGACACATCAGGGGGTGGAAGTGTGTGTGTCGAAATTCCTGCAGCAGTCATCTGGGACAGGCTTTGTGGCAGCAATGGCAAGATGAGGTTCTGCAGAACATGGAAGATCCCAGCTACATCTCGCTGGTGTACGTCCGTGGCAGCCGGCATCCGCTCCATGTTCTCCATTGTCCTCTACATCCGTGCCAATTCTGTGCTGTCATCGCTGGAGCCTGTCTGACTAGACAGTTCTTGTGTCCGAGTAACGGCTCCAACAAGGTCAGTTAAGGAGTGTTGTGGAGCATGGAACAGACTGTGGGTGTCCGTTAGAGACTGTAAGTGGTCCCTGATGGGACTCATACACCCACATATGGAATCAAGTTTGGCTGCCATGAGGTCGAAACGCGCCCGCACCTGTTTAGCCAGCACCCTCTGGCAGCCTAACACACGGCCATGTGTTTTTCAGTGATGTGCTGGAAGCCAGCAGTGGTGGTGGGTGGTTCCTGCTGTGTGGGCAGTGCAGGGGGTGAGGTCACCTCAATGCAGCTGGGCTGCCCTGCTCCTGGAGGTGGAGTTCGGACACTGTCCACGAGCCGTTGGAGGGTGTCAGAGCAGATGGGCAGGGGGTCTTCCTCATCATCACTGAAGAGATGTCTGGTCTGCTCTGCAGGGGGTGTTGATTGTCCCTCTGCAATGTACAGGGGAGATGCAGGTTAACAGTGTGTTCCATGTATGTTGACGCATTGTACATGTTTACATAAAGACTGCATGACAATGTACATTGCGACTGTTTTGGAGGAGCTGGCTATTTGATGGGAGACAGTGGACATTTCGACTACATGACGAATGTGGTGTTGTACTCGTACATTATCATCTCACAGTTTCCTGCTATGCCAGATGTGATTGGCCAGTTTCTACGCACAAGCGACACCAGTTGTGTCCTCTGTTCCATAGTGAAAGTGTTGCACTTTGTACCACATCGTCATCAAGTTGATGTGCTGTGACTGCTATGTGTGTGTGCTGCTTTGTGGGAGAGTCGCCCCTGCAGCTCTGATTTAGCGGCCACTTATCCCTTTGAGGTGGTGTGCCTTTGACGTGTGTGCTTATACGGTGCTGAGATGTTGGCGACTTGGGTTATTTGTGCTCTTGGACGGTTTTGTACTCTTGTACATTGTTTGTCTGCAGATGTGTTGTTGACATCAGGGGTTGTATGTGCACGTGGATGTGTCAGAGTGTGACCTGCTCCTTTGAGGATGTGATCCACACTGGGCCCCTTCAGCGTCGCATCATGCACCATGTAATTTATTTTGACTGCTCCCATGCTATTGGTCATGCAGTGTCACTCTCATTGTCAGTGTGGCTCACAGAGTTGCTGCTTTTCCGGATTCAGCACATGTGCATGGGTAGGTTGTGAGATTGGTGATAGTGAGGGGGACCTACTTGGTGTTTGTATGTGTGCTGCAGTGTGCCAAAGGTATCAGGGACATGTTCCACAATAAATTGTGGGTGTGCAATATGCTACACATAGTTGTGCATGTGTGACATTGTGCCCATCTCCCCAGTCCCTGGTCATTACTCACCCTGTTGCTTTTGGGTCAGGCCATATCGAGCTGTGTCCGGACCCCCAACTCCTGCCACCGTCTCCACACTTAGGACTGTGGCCACCATTTCCTTCAGCTTATCCAGCTCCTCCTGTGGCGCAGGACTCCCACCTCCAGTTGCTGTTGCTGCCTTCCGGTTGGCAGCGAGTTTCTGCTTGGTTTGGCTATTCACATCATGCCAGCCCCTCTTGACCTTCTCCACTGACCTCCTCAATACTCCGACTGCATTCACGTTGTTCACAATCGACTGCCATATTTCCATTTGTGTTGCCAATGACACAGTGGAGGTGACGAACAGTTGTTGGTAGTGTTCTATCAACTCCATGGCGATGATCTGGTTTTCCTGCGGACTGAACTTTGTCTTCCTCCTCCTTGCCCTTCCCTGACCACGGGGTTCCTGGCTGGTCCTCCGTGGGGCTTGTGGGGTTCGAGTTGTCCTCTGCACTCGATCCGGGTGCATCCATGGAGCTACGCAGTTTCTTTTGGTTTTGGTGTATTTTTTTGTTGCTTTTAAAGTGCATTTTCCCGCATGACGTGTGGGGATTGCAAGCCTGCCGCTGGTTATTGCTGATTTCTGTTTCGCGGTTTGGGGCATCGCAACTTTTTTCACGTTCGTGTTTCGCATTTTTTTGGCGTCGCGTTCATTTTAAAGTGGTCATTTGGTGGGTTATCGTGAGACTATCGCCGCCGGGTTGAGAATACAACATTAACAAGGTGTTACCGTAGCATTGGGTTCAGTAGTAGGAGGGAGGGCTCCCGGTCCTGATGGTGCCCCTGCAGACATGTTCTTACACGATAAACAAAGATGGAGTAGGTATCATTTGTTGCTGGCTAACTCGGTCGCAAAAGGAGCCCCCATACCAGACTCGTGGAAAGGGGCAGAAATTATTCCCATTTATAAGAAAGGAGACAAAACACTACCAGGCAATTACAGGCCAATCTGCCTGATAGACTCCCTACAAAAAATAATGGGCAGGCTAATTCTGAACACGATCCAGAGTGGATTGATTAGAAATGCAGTTTATCCCTCCTGCAGGCAGGTTTTCGAGCATAAACCAGTACCATTGACCAGGTATTCCCTTTACTTTGCTGTATTCGAAATTGGTGGCCCTGGCCAATGGTAGCCTCTACGCCTTTGTTGATTTAAAATCAGCATTTGACCTTGTTCCATGCCACAAACTGTGGGTAATCTTGCATGAAATGGAGATCCCTCCTAACCTACTCACATTACTTGTGAGATTGCATGAAGAAAACGATGCTAAAATTCGATGCGGCAACCAGGGCATGGTTACTGGCCCATTCCCAGTAGAGAGAGGTGTACACCAGGGTTGTGTGTTGGCACCGACCTTATTCTCCCTATTCATTAATGGCATTGTAGATCATGTGGAAGCTGGGCCCACCGACGCTCCGGTACTAGCCGGAAGAAAAATCCAGATTTTAATGTTGCGGATGACACGTTGATCATCTCAAAGACCCCGAGTGGTTTGCAGAGGGCCCTGAACATTTTTGAAGAGTTTTGCACCACTCGCGGTCTGGAAGTCAACGTGTCGAAAACGAAATTCATGTCTTTTAACACCCACAGATCTTTTAAAAGTAAAATTGTAATGAACAACCGTCCATTGGAGCAAGTAAAAGCATTTACTTACCTGGAGGGTCACTATCCAAAGCGATCTAAAATGGAAACAGCCAATTGACCTAGCAACGCTCAAGCACAGACAATTGTCCGGATTGTTAAATATGGAGTTTAATATCTCATTGACCAAACCAATCAGCCTGTGCTCCAGGTTTACAATATGAAGGTGGTTAACTCGGCACTTTATCGAGCAGAGCTCTGGGGGTATGAAAACCTGTCCAATCTTACGACTGCTGAAAATAGGTTTATGCGTAACATCACATTGCTCCCCCAAAGTACACCAGTGTGTCCTCTATTACACAATCTAGGAAGAATGCCCCTGGCTGAGGTGGCCAAACTGCGCCCCTTATTATACTGGTGCATGCTTTGGATCACACCAGAACTAAACCATTATGCTGCTGGCTTTCTGGACTTAATCAGGGCTGACACATTTCACAAAATAAGATGGTTGAGAGAAATTAGAGCTGCCCTAGTAAGTTTAGGCATGAGAACACTATGGGAAGAACCAGGCAGAGCTAGCTTCCCTCCAAAAAAGATCCTGAAAGAAAAATACTTGGAGATGATCACACATAAAACATTTTGCAATAGTGTGTCATCTACTTGAACAGGAAACTTTTTGGAAGCCAAATTGACCCGGAGTCTCGAAGTTTTCTCAGATATAATAGCTAAACCCCACGACAGGAAACTACATTTTCAGTTTAGGGTGGGCTCTCTGCCCACTAAAGTTTTTACAGCTAGATGGTCCAAAACTTGTGATAATATGTGTCCCCTATGTCAGACCAAAGAGGAGTTGGTGGCACACCTGCTTTTTGCTTGTCCAGCCTTTGCTGTTCCTCGTCGGGTATGGCTTGTGCCAATTTGTAAAATACTTGGAACTAGAAGGAGTGAAGAAGCAGGAAGAATTTTACGTACAAACACTTTTATTCCAATCATTACAGTTGTAGCAAAATTTCTAGGATGGTCATGAGCCATAAGGTCACACTTTTTCCACCTAACAAATGCTCTTTTTGCACCTGTATATGAAGTTCCCAAAAGTACACTTTGATCAAAATGTATTAGCCCTCCTAAGCTGTCTCCATACGCTAGTACAAAATCTTAATACCTTTCACTGTAGATTTTTAATGGTGCTTGTCTTAAATGGTTGTTCTTAAGGTAAGCGATCAATGCTATTTTTACTACTGTTTTAGGGACTTTAAGACAATGTCATGAGGCTCAAATTGTATTTTAAAGAAGTCTTTTAATCATGTTTATTCACCTTGTATACTGATATTGAATTATCTTTTTAGTAATATGTTTTGTATTTCGCTTTTATGACAAATTGTCGAATAAAGCTTGTTTGACTAACAGTGTTATTTTCCCGCGATAGCCTGCCATGTACAAAGTTGCGCTAAGCTAATTTTGAGATAATTAATACACGTTCTTGAGAATATCCCCCCTCAGTGTTTAAAGAATAAGCAGCAATTTGCCAGAATACATTGCATGATATTTGACTTCTGTCTTTGAACACACAACAAAGGTGGCGAAATAAAAACATAGTTTAAAGGCCTCTTTATTGCTCTTTCACTTTCTAAACTCCAGCATGATTATTTTAGGGGCAGTCCTGCAACTCCTGCAGCATAATGTACCGAAAAAAGAACAAATATCCATACAAAAACACACATTAATTTAAATTTGAAACAGAATTCAACCTCACAATGGATAGGGTTTAGCTTATGTCTAGAGACACTGGAAAAAGTAGAGAACGACGACTAAGGCAAGGCAACAGTAAGTGACTGACTAGGGTTCCACCAGCAGTGTAAGTCAATTGGCCCTAAAACCAGCCTGCATGTATTTTTCCTGTTGAAATTTGAAGAGAGGTACTGGATGTGCAGGTTAGCCCATTGTACTAGAAATTCTAAAACAGACGTAGACTCCAGGTTACACCCATATCATTATTACCATAATTATTGCAATGGATTAGAGATAGCTACAATGCTTCAGAGGAGTGTTAAGATGTTTCAGGAGGGTATCCCTAGACAAGTGTAATTTTAAGGCATAGCCCAGTGTATTATAAAAGCAATTCAGATTCTCTACACAGTCACCTGGAGTCTTCTCCAACTAGCTTCCTCTTCATCCATTCCATTTTTGGTGTATGCTGTCTCTGTACCTATGTTTTAGGATTTCGCGCTGGGAAGCCCCGTTGCTGGAGCAGCTATGTGCTATACAAGCTCTTTTAACATAACATCACCTGGACAAGAGTGAGAATTGGGACAGCTCTTTTTTGTCTAGGAAAATATATACCTCCCAGGGTCTAACAAAAAGTGCTCATGTTGGCACCATACTTATTCAATCTATTTCTGGCAGACCTGTTCCCAGTCTTTGATGAGGTAAATGTCCATGCCACTTGGCTAGGGAACTTTCACATTTCTAACCTTTTGTATGCAGAGGATGTGATTCTTCTAAGTCTAACGAAAGTTGGCCTACAACGCCTCATCGACATATTATCCAGTTAATCAGCAAATAATCACATGACAGTAAACCAAAAGAAAACTAGAGTCATGATTGTGAGTAATAGAATACAATATAGTACCAATGGTATTTACAAGGCCATCAGCCGAAAGTGGTGGAAACCTACAGATTCCTTGACATCTCACTTTCTGAAAACGACGAACAAGCTGAAGGTTTACTTCTTTCACAACGCTTTGAGGCTTAGGAGAGAAGTCCTGCCACCCAAATTTACAGAATAAGTATCAAAAGAAATTAATGCATATTCAAGTCTTAGTGTGGTGGCTAGTTTCCAGTGAATCAATATCAAATCTATGGAGAGCCTGTACATAGCATTTCTTGAGCGTCTTCAGCAACAAGAGCTCATCCATTGCGCTCAGTTAAGAAATTATGGGCCAGATGTATCAAGGCTTTTGCGACTCGCAAAGGCCGAAATTCGCAGAATTTCGGCCTTTGCGACTCGCAAACGGCCTTTTAGCATGATTTGGAATGTATGAAAAAATCGCAATTTAAGGAATCGCAAAAAACTGCGATTCCCTATTTTGCCATAGCATTTAAGGAAACGCAATTTTTGTGATTCCTTAAATGCTATCAGCCACATGCATCATTGTAGGAATTCGCGATTCCTAAATAGCGAAAATTAAGGAATCGCAATTTAGGAATCGCAAATTCCTATGCATCAAGGAATCGCAAAGGTTTTAGCGATTTCTTAATTTTCCTTATTTGCGATTCCTTAATTGCGAATCGCAAATAAGGAAACGCTTTACACTGATTCCTATGGGCCTAGAGGTCCATAGGAATCAATGGGAAGGCATTCTCATTTTGCGAATTCGCAATTAAGGAAACGCAAAATGAGAATGCAATTTCAAGGGTGCCGGGGGGGTCCAAAGGACCCCCCTGCACCCTTGGAATGTCACGTAAGTACATTTTACTCACACACATGTCCCAAGGGCATGTGTGTGTGTAACATGTAAGTTTCAAAAATGCACTTATTTGCATTTTTGAAACTTTTTGCAAATTACCATGAAGTACTTCATGGTAATTTTTCCCTTCAAAATTGCGAATTCGCAAATTAAAATTAATCATGCATAGCATTTAAGAAATCGCAAAATTTGCGATTCCTTAAATGCTATCGCAATTTGAGAAATCGCAAAAAATTGCGAATTCTTAAATTGCGATACATGAGAAATAAATGATGCATCCCAAAAAGTGATTATGGAATCGCAAACAGCCGTATTTTGCGATTCGCACCGTTTGCAATTCCAAAATCGCTTGATGCATGTGCCTGTATGTATGTAGCAATTTCAATTTGCGAATTTGGGTTAAGAAATCGCAAATTACCACCAACTTGTAGTTGGTGGTAATTTGCGATTTCTTTTAAAAATGCCCTATTTGGCATTTGTAAGGGTGGCATGTGACGCACATACATGTCCATAGGGCATGTATCTGCGCCACATGCGCACACATGTACATTTCAGGGGTGCAGCAGGGTGTCTTTGAGACACCCCTGCACCCTTGAAATAATTCTCAAATTGCGATTAGCAAATTGCGAATTCGCATTTTGAGAATTATTGCACTATCATTCCTATGGGCCTCCTGGCCCATAGGAATGCATTGGAAATCATTCCTTATTTGCGAATTCGCAAAATGCGAATTCGCAAATAAAGAATATTAAGGAATCGCTAAAAAATAGCGATTTTGTACATACATTCCATTTTGCGAATTCTAAATAGCGATTCGCAAAAAATCGCTATTTAGAATTCGCAAATCGGAATCTTGATACATCTGCCCACATCCTTTTTGTTCCTGTATCGGTCATTGTGGGGTTTGCTCTTTGTCAGCCTCACTTGTTCTGGCAACTCTTAGCAAGCTATTCTTCGTTTAGAAGGCTGTTTCCCTGGCATGCTGGGTATTCATGTTATTCGTGAGAGCCTGGCCAGTTCAAGCTCAACAGAGTCTCAGACTTCATACTCTCCCAGAGAGTCATTGCTTGGGTTCTCAGTCATCTTGCTAAATGCCCAGCCTTTAGAAAATAACTATGGCTGCCTATGGGCAGGGCAATCGGTCTTGCCCACAATCACTATATTGCACTTTAAGATGTACCTGCATTGATATTCATTCCTTTGGTAAATGTTGATACATGTTTAACTCAATTCAAGCAGATATTTGATCAAGGTAACTTAAAACAATCATTACATCAAGCCACCAAATTCATAAGTCTTTTTTGAAACGATGTGCCTCTTACTTCAGGCTTGGGTGTGCGGCTTACTGACTGTAGGATATGACCATCTTTTCTATTGAGTACCCCCAGATTTTTTCCTTGAATGTTTTTGCTGGGTATAGAAGTCTATGCACTTTACCCCTGCTAACCAGGGGTAAAGTGCCTGTGCTCATCCTTTAACATGATGAAATGAGTACACACCTTATTGAACATTTAACTTACCCTTAAGACCCTAGTATGTGGTACACAGTGTACCCACGGCCTGCAAGTGAAATGTCAGTAGTGCACTGCAGCCCTATAGTTCCATCCTTTACAGTGGCAGAGCAAACATGGCTTCCGGACTTCCATTGTAGCCTGAATATTGCAGTGTTTAAACTGAAATTCAGTCTGTCTAAATAAACCCTTTTGAATGGTCAAAACCCCCTTTAAAATATTATCAAGTCACCCGTATGTAGGTGTTTTGGCCCACAATGCAGAGTTCATGGTATTTAAAAGTAGGAAGTGTCGAAATTTAATTTTAACATGTTCTTACAGCAGCGACTAGCACCTAAAAGCTTTTTTTCACTGTGGGAGGTCTAGCTGTCCAATGTAGAAAACCAGAGTACAGATTGAAATCCTAATATTGTATGTTAGGAATGAGATTAGCTGGAAAGGTAATTAAACAACTATTTTTAATTGCAATTATGAGGTTGGCTTTTTAATAAATATTAGGTAATGGTAACTTTTAGAAAGTTACCTTTTATTTATTTATTTATTTATTTATTTATTTATTTTTAATATTTATAAAGCGCTGCTTATACCCGTGGGCGTCAAGGCGCTAAAGTGCCTAAAGTTACTTGAAGCTAATTTGAATTTGCTCTCAGACTTCTCACAACATTAGAACAGGCGCGAATGAGGTATGACATTCCTCCCAGGAGCTACAAAATAGGTTATGGTTATTGACAAGTCAACCATAATCAGCAGTAATAACTCTAAGGAACCTTCCAGAAAAGGCAGGGTGGTGGCTGTGTATCCAGGCACCTACTTCAGAACACCACTGGACCTGAAGAAGAACAAAGGAAGACTACACATGCAGTTTGTGATCTGAGAGGAGCCTAAAGGACTGGACATACACCCTCGGGTACCAAGAAGTGGAGTCCAAGGGTGATATGGCTGGCCTCCTGTTTAACCCACAGGGATACATGAGGCCTTTCCTGCAATTGCTCAGCAGACCATTTGCAACAGGATGTGGTCTTGGCCCTACTGTTGACCTCTTACACCCAGTGAGTCTCCTAGGGCCTCCTCTGAAGTCCTGGGGACTTTAGAAGTGTACTCCTGCGGTGGATTGAGACTTAAAGGACTAAGCCAGAATATTACCTCTTTGACCAGGAAGAACCTGATTGGTGTATTCGACCTGCACTCCATCACTGGAAGCCTAAATTGCACATGGTCCCAGTTTACCATGACCATTAACTACAATTGGCTTTTTGTGTTTTTTGGCTCCATTCCTACATAAAACTTTAAAAATGTATAGCTTCTGGTTCCCCTTATTAGATTTTTCAATTTTGGTGTCATTTTGTTTTCTATTTTTTTAATTTGATTTTGTTTTTTCATTGTCTTGAATTTTGACTGTATTACTGTTTTGACACTGTATACATACTTTGCACATTATCTAACATAAGTCTGTCTTCTGTGTGCTACAGCTATAAGGGAGGGGAGCTTGTTTAATTTAGGGACTTTGAGGGTCCACCTTGACAAAACTTGTGCAAGTGAGTAGTTACCCACCCCAAACAATAATCCAATTTCTTTAACTGATTAATTTTATTTAGTAAGATGTGCTGACTGTTGGGAAAAAATCTTTGTAAACCAATGGCTTGTAAAAGCATGTATCACTCCTAGAAAATGTTAAATCAGCTGTATGGTGATTAGCATGCTACTCCAGAACCCAAGGCTAGTGGTTAGTCCAGTGTTATTGGATATTATTGGTTACTGGGATTAGTCGTAGCTCTTAAGGAAGCTATTTCATACAGTTACTCCAGTTTCTTTGTGATAGATTAAATTAATATGAGTTAGGTATGCTCATTAGTGTGAGTTATTAGAGTTCTTCCAAATGGGGTTTGGAATTAATGGTATGATACAAGATGTTAGTTATTGATAGGTTGCAGAGATATGGTTTCAAAAAATGAGAGTATTGTTGTATGAAACGATGTGTGGCCAACTTGCTGAAATACAACAGTACAAAATAAGGTAGAAAGGCATGCAGATGAGAGGAGGCATGTAGGAGAATGAGGGTAAGAAGAGGGTTACTCTGTAGAAAGAAAGGAGAGAGGTCAATCTAAAGTTTTAAGAAGGTCAACTTTTCATGCAGCGTTTCAGGAATATTGTGATATAAATATCAAGAACCAAAATACTGTGAAGGTTTATATACAGGTGAGTACAGATTTTCTATTCATAACTCCAAATCCACGTTCCTTGAAGATAGGCATATATCAAGAAGTAAAGTAAATGTACACTTAGGAGCATATACCTACCTTCATAATATTTTCATAGTAGATGGTTTGTCCACATTATTTTAGTAGGGCAATATTTTCTCATTGATAGACCAGTCACATACCTCCTGTTGCCTTAAATATATTTGGAAATGATGTCTTCTAGGATATCATTGACTTTTATTTGGTCACATGACTGTGCAAGATTTTGGTTTACACCCTTGCAATTTCAGAACATACTCAAGATGTGGCAGAGGAGCAATCTATCTTCAGGAAGAATCATTTATATGCTATACAGTGCAAATTTCATCAGACACTTGTATTGGTGTTTAGGTAAATCCTTTCACCAAGATTGGTCGGTGCCTAGGATAACAAAGGGTTTGTAGTAGTTTCCCATGTTCCCCCATTCCTGTGGGTATTATTCCCACCCTCCTGGGGTTACATCTCCCAAATTCAGTCTTTGACTGAGTTGGTAAAGACATCCCCAGAAAGTGTATGATGTTCTAAAAATAGCTTTAACATTGTGCCACTCTAATGTATTGGATTTTGTTCGCAAAGTATGTTAAGAAGTAAACTTAATAAAATGTGTTTAAAAACCATAGTGTCGGGTGGAGTGGCTAACCCACTGAAGATGGTGCTTGGTCTTTGCTGAGCACCCTGCTCATTATAATCTACAGATTATCTGACCACAGGCACTTCATCCTGCCCCGGAACTGGAATGCTCCTGATCTGCTCTGTGCTGGGGCAGAGAGAGATGGTGTTGGAGAATGCTCCTGGACCCTGAGGTCATGCAGCCCGGCTGCTGCTAAGTTGTACCAAATCATCTCTAAGCCAAGGCTCAGAGCGCCGGAGAGGCGGTTCAGGTGGCCATACAGTGGGCTAGATAGTAGACACAGTTGTGTGCCCACAACTGAGGATATGCAGTTCTAAAGGAGCCTGATCAGCAATCCCCAAAGCCAGGATTCCTGCAACAGAGGAGCTGTGGCCCTTGTGGGGGAGGGGCCAGCGTTTGTGCTATGCTGCCCCAGCTAAGCTGTCCCACTGCCCAGTATTCAGTGCCCGACCAGCAGAGTGATCTTGCAAGGGATACCTGGGGAGCCTGTGGGTGGGCCTGGGTCCTCTGCGTGCCACCCGAATCTATCAGTCATGAGAGGAACCAGGATCACTGCGCAGGGGTGGCACATGGAGAGAGCCACCATACCGGACCTGCCTTGAAGGGCCACCATGTGTGGTTTGCTCCTGCTCTCTTCCCTTTCTGGGGTCTCAGTGGGTGGTGGGTCCCCTGCTGGTTGTCTTTATTCTGCAATTTCCAGCTGGAGAAATTGCTTCCCCATCATCTTTAAATCCTGGGTGGGAGGGATGGCCCTGATGCATGGAACTGCTACTTTCCTTGATTGTGCTTCACCCTGGTTGGGCACTTGTGCTGAATGGTGCTGTAGGAGTTAATGAGGGTGCCATGAGTAGATATAAACCTACTTCCCAGCCAGCCTAGGGCTGCGCTGACAAGTTCACATGGCTCATATCGCACCCAAAAAGAGACTCACCTGGTCCCGCACCACCTTCTGTTAAACAAGTGACATCTATTCTCCAAGTGATCCAAGACTTACGGTCCTCCTTGCAAAGGAGGATCGATGTGCTCAGTCTTGACATTTCTGTGCTCCAACAAGTTCTGAGTAAAGAACTAATGGGGTCACAGGGGTTGAGGAATGAATCTCTAGTGTGGAGGATACAGGTTGTGACTTTCAGGCAAAACTTTTGGGCATCTGCTAGAAGCTCGTGTGACGGACCCTGAAGGTCACTCTTGGTGTAACACCATTCAAACTGTGGGGGTTCCGGTGGGGGCAGAAGGAACTGCTCCAACGCAATTCATCATGACTTGGTTGAAGTCCTGGGTAACAGTTCAGGATGTCTCTCTAAGTTTCTAGGTCAGTTAAGCCTACATGTGCCTGTTACATTCCCCCCACCGTGGGCACAGCTGTGACCCTTGATTGACCATATTTTGAACTAGGCAGACCGGAATGCCATGCCGAAGTCCTCTCGCCAAGTGGGCACACTACCCTGTGGCTCGGCAAAAGTTATGGTGTTCCCTGAACCCTCCATTGAAAGTCTAACCACAATGTTGCTCATACTGCAGAAAAGCACAAACTGCGAGTCGTGCTAATCAAATCTGCTCTTCTCTACCCAGCTTGCCTCAAAGTCCTTTTTAAGGATTTGATCTTGTTCTTTGATGCACTGGAAAGTGCTTGGGACTGAGTGAAGGAGTGGCCCCACGTTGGGCAGCGGTGCTCTCCACCTACGGATGTGTAGGAATATACGACGTACTCTGGCTCCAGGAGACAGCAGCCATGACAAAACCAGAGGAACAAGCAGCACCATTTGCCACAAGAGGCACCTGTCCTTAGCCCCAAGCAGTATCGCCCCTCAACTATGCAACTCCAGTGGACACAGATCTCGCAGCCTCTAGAGAACCCAGCTGAGAGACCTTAGTGACATTTGGGCTAATGATGTAATCTGTATTTGTGCTTTTCTTATGGTGGGATTTGGTAGCCAGTGGTGGTGAACCTTGCTTTACAGCAAATACCTATTAGTTATGGGGTTGTATTGAAATGGTTTTGGTTGGGGTTGGGTCACTGGCTGCCTGTGAATTGAGTGAGAGCAGCTCAACACCAGTGCCACAGGGTTAGGGGGTGGGTGGCAGCTACTCGTAGGTAAGTTCATGTTCCACACACAGCTAAAAGTCAGTCTTTGGCAGGGGGAAATGGCCTGGCTCATAGGGTGCTGCAAAACCATTGAATTGTTATTGCAATATGCAGAGACACACACTGGAAACACATAGGCCCTCAACCCAGAGGTTAGGTAATCAGTACTGGAACATTAGTAGTCTAGTGAACAAGGCAAAGAGGGAGGTAGTTATATATTATCTACAGTGGCGTGGCCAGACTTGGTCCTCATCAGGAGACACATCTTATGAGGAACTCATTAATTTTTTTTAAAAGGGGGCACTGTAGGATGATGGCCCATGTGAGTTTACAAAGGATTGAAGAGGAATAGCCATCTTGATCAAGTAGTTAATCCACTTCATGGAGGGTAAGACAAAGGTGGACCTTCTAGGAAGATTTGTGGCAAAAACGGGCACATGAAACAACAAACACCTCACCCTGATTTTTGTAAATATTCCTCCCCGGCTTCAGGGCCTGCCCTAGAAGAGATTGGAGCTCAATTGTTACACCTCCCAGAAAGGTTATTGGTTTTAGCGGGAAACCTGAACCTCTCCCTATCGCCTAAACTTGATAGATCACGCCATGATGATGGGAGAGAGGTGATGCAGCTGGAGAGGTTCTTGGTAGCCATGGAATTGGTGGCAGTCCGGCGGATGCGCCATCCCATCACCAGGCAATTCCTTTTTACTCAGGTTACACCACAGCTTTTCTCATATAGACTATTCCCTTACCACAGACATATCAGCGGCTGGTCCTGTAAAAGGAATATCCGACCATTCCACTATGTGAGTGGATCTACTGGGCTGAGTGCCGCAGCCTTCCCACGTGTGGAGGTTGGATCCCAGGATCCTGGAAGACTGGAAAGTGATGACAAAACTTAAAGAAGAGACCAAAAATACATTCTTAGACAATATAGATTCAGTTCAATACCCTGTGGGAGATCTACAAGACTGTCATTATGGATCAGGAAATCTTGGTAATGATGGCCAAGCACCAAGACTGAATTGCAGCGGCAGAACATGTGGAGGAAGACATTATTGGGCTAGAACTGTTGAAAACTATCACTCCAGATCTGCCAAAAAAACGTACCCTCTGTCTAAAGCATACGGAATTCCAGGACCTCATGCATAATGAAGCCAGGATCCATTACCTGGCTGCTCAAGGACATCTGTATGACATTGGTTATAAAGCGGGTTTGCTTTGGCATGGCTGCGGAAAAGAGATAGGTGCACTAACTGGGTGACCTCCCTTAAAGGTGCACATGGGGAGACAATATCGGCCATACTGAGGTGGCCACAAGATTTTCAGACAGCTACTAAGCCCTATACCAATCAACAACTCAAAAAGATATGGAAGTGGTGCAGGACTTTCTAAGAAACATCCCCTGAGACCAGACTGGCGCTTGAGGCAGACTAACTGAGCTGAAGGTTGCTGAAGCTACTAATCTGATGAGAGGGCTGGACCCAATGGAATACCAAATGGATTACAATAAAGGTATGGCAAGCAAAGTAACAATGCACCTCTTCGCCATAATCAAGGGGGCCCGGAACGCTAGGATACTACTACCTTATGACCTTTGCATGGCCACAATTGTAATTACACAAAAAAAAAACATCTGAATAAAAATGAGTGCGCCTCCTACAGCCACTTTTCTTGTTTAATATAGAGACAAAAATGTTGGCAACACTACTGGCTCTGTGCCTCTGACAGGTTGATTCTTTGTTAGTGTACACAGATCAGTCAAGCTTCATGCCAGACTGTCAGACATCTTAATCTCAGACAATGTTTCAGTTGCATGGAATATACCAAAGACACTACAACACTGACAGCTATCTTCTCATTGGATGCTGCTGAGGCATTTGACACTCTAGTGGACATATATGGATGAGGTCCTGTTATGTAAGGGCTTCGGCCCTAACTTTCTGGACTGGGTGGATTTGTTCACTGGCCAGAGTCAGGTTAAACGGTTTGTAATCCAAACAGTTCCACCTGGGCAGGGGGATTAGACATGGATGTCCTCTATCCACAATGATCTTCACTTTGGCACTGAAACCATTTGCCTGCTGGGTAGGAGGTAACACTCTGATACAGAGGCTGAACTGGGGGGCATCTCTACACACAGATGACATCCTACTCAATCTGGCAGACCTGGGGTTGACCTCAGACCATTTGTTACAAATGTTTTATTTGGGGACTAGTTTGGCCTCCAAAACAACTGGGAGAAATCAGGTACTATACCCTCTGTCCGGGCAGTTCACATTAAACATGTTACGGTGCCCTAGCCCCATGGACACAGGCGGTTTCATGTATTTAGGGATATATGTCACCAGAGATCATGAAGAATTCTTTAAAAAAAAAAACTATACTCAGTCCGTGACATATTACGCAATGCTGTCTCATACTGGTGTGATTTGCCACAGTCGCTCGTGGGAAAAGCGCCAATGCTGAAGTGGCATGCCTGCCTAAATTCATGGATATACTCCATAACACTCGCTAAAGCACAGCTTTCCAAACCTTTCATGTTAGTGACACTTTTTCGACAAGCATCATTTTGCGACACGGTAATGCGAGCTAGTGTAGCGAGGGATCCAGAAGCACTTAAGGGGGTTCTCCCCGCAAAGAATTTTGAAAAAATAGTGGGCAAATAGTGCATTTTCAAGCACATTTGAGGAAGCAGGAAGGTTAATAAAGCAACTGTGAATCTGTTCTAACAAAGACAGTGACTAGCAAACCTGGGTGTAAGGTTAGGTTTGAGCCTGAAACAAGAATATAATCATGCACACATTGACATGCCCCAGTGATTTACGGCACAAAAAGGGTGAGTGCACACACTGCCAACCCTTTCAACCATGCACAAAGACCACCTGATGCCTTGCTGAATACGAGTTATGCAAAAATCTGTTCAGGAAGGGGAAATTGTGAATGGTAAAACAATCATGCACCTTATCAGCTGGTCTCTGCGCATTGAACTCAGGTGGGACTGCTTTCCTTAGCGCATCTCACCAAAAGCCAACAGAAAATATGATGAATCATATGTTTTTCCATTCAGCACTTTAAGGTCAAATTAACTACATAGAAGCGATAAGGACAAATACATATATGTCGTAGAAATTGTAAATATCAAAATATATGGAGACACAACATATCTCACAAAAACCAAATTATGTTGCAAGGGTGACTAAATTATACAGCAAGAAAAGGCAAATTTTTGTGGCAGTATTACTTCAATATTTTGTAATGTTCACTCATGTTAAGACTCCCTTAAGCTGTAGAGACACATGGGTGCACCAGTTTAACACCCAAATACAGCGATAAGAGACTGAAAGATGACCAGTCAATCTTTGTGGGAGGTTTTTCAGTGTGCGTAACATGAATAGTGAGATTTTCCGTAACGTTTTATCTATTTGGGCTACGAATTTTTATTTTGTTAAGAAAACATCCATCTCTTTTATCAAACATCGCTGAAGTAGTGTTTTGCAGAATGCCAATATGCAAATGAGGGCCACTTTTTTAGCATGGCCGGGCAGATTTTTAATCCCAATACAACCCTGGGTACACGAGAGAAACGCAGACCTCAAGTCTCACACATTAAGAATGAGACTCGAGTATTTGGAGTGTGTGTTCAGCTCTCAATATCGTTGAGGAACTCTGTGCAGTAATTTGCTGATGAATAGTTCACAGGGAAGATTTTATACAAGTTCTAAATGAGAGAACAATGGTATTCAAGTCATGAGTGCAGCTGCAGACTTAACCATACTGGCTGCACATGGATATTGCAACACCAAAAGATGATGGATGGAATGCTGAACATTGTCAAACATTCACCACTAGTCACAGATCTGAGTTTTTAGGTCTCGGCTAGCGTAGGCTGCGCACATGTGCAGCCACGCTGGCGAGATTTAATGACTGAGTAGCAAGGGTAAACCCCGCCCCTCTTCTCCATTGGCTGGCCTCCTAAACGGCCGCCAGCCATTGGAGAAGAGGTCTCTGTTACGTCATTCTTCCCATTTAAGCCCCGTCCTTTTCGGGTTGGGGGTGTGTTTTTTAGTTTTGTTCTACCCTCTTCTCCATTGGCTGGAATGGTAAACAACAGTCAAAAAAACACCCATTGCTTACATACCAGCCAATGGAGAAGAGGGGAGAAAGAAAAACATGTCCCCCAATCGCAAAAGGACTGGGCTTACAAACATGGCGAGCGCTTGTTTCTCTTTCTTGTTTGTGGCTGCATTTCGTGGTCTGTTGATGTCGGCTGCAGGCGGCGCAGTGAGTATCCTTGCTTAAAAGCATGGCACGTCTGATTGCACGATACATGTGTCTCCCATTTAATCGGTTTGCGTTACTCGCCGAAAAGAGCTTAGAGTCCCGTCAGGGGTTGTAAACGCTATATAAATTCAATTGCAATCTGAGGCTGGCTCTGTCCTCTCCTCCGCGGGCGCACTGCCACCTCCTGTCCCGGTACCTGCAGCCTTTGCCAGTTAGGATGAATTAAGAATAGACAGGTCACATTCAACTGACAATTAATTACTGTTTATATAACTGCGCCTCATTGTTTCTCCGAGTGATGCTGAGAATTCCTCACAAGCCGTGTGCGTTTCTTTTCCTCAAGTGAATCTTGCTGCCAGGTGATTGCCACATGTAGTCCCTGGCAATCACTGTATTTCCGCTTTCAACACTCACACCTATGTCTTAGAAGGGCAACGGTGTGTCATTATTTGTTAGAAAATTCTCTGCGAGAAAGAGCGGATTGTTTGCGGCGTTTCTGGTTTCGGCGACAAGATCACACACCGTCATATTGTGTTTCACACTGACTTGTGACCCAGAGGCCACGGCATGCCCTTTGATCGATGCTGCTGGGCCATCCTTCCCAGGGCTGGCACTAACTCCTATCTGGATAAGATTAATAAGGCATCCCTCAACTCGTTTCACCCAGCGGTGCCCGAGCCTGGGGCAGGGAGGCCGGCCATATGGCTCACACTGACTTGGGCTGGACTTCGCCTGGTGGCGGCCGCACCCCGCAGCTCTCTTAACCCAATACTGGGCGCTGCACAGCCCAGAGCGGGGAGAGCTGTGCACCATGGAGCTCCGCGGGTTCCTGCTCCTGCTGCTGCACTGCTGGGCCCCTGCAGTTGCTGCCACAGGTAAACATCTAGGGCCTTGCTGTCCTCTGGCATCTCTTCAGGTCGAAATAATCTCTATACTACTTTTTCTCTGGATTGCGTACATTATACATTTCAGAATCAGAATCAGAATTTTATTGTTGAATTAATAAAAATCCTTACAATTAGAAAAAATACAATTAGCGAATGTCCGCAATACAATTTGCATAAAAGATCAAAAGCGACGATTGATATCAAAGTTAAAAACAGTTAAAACTTAAACTCTACGACGGACCTCCCCACTAACAACGCAGAGATTTAGGAATGAGCATGGGGGATAATACATGAAGAGTGAGCCTCAGGCAATGCTTTAAAAGATCATACACGGACCTGCAGCTGTTTCCCAGTCTCTATAATAAATTTAAGACCCCTGCAAGTCAGAATTGGTGATGATCCTCCTAGCCAGATTATAACCGCTTGGCGACATGTTCTTATGTTCAATTTGATTAGGATATCCCGTAAAATTTTTCTTGTAGCCGCCATGAGGGCCGGGCACACACAAAACAAATGAATTAAAGATTTGTTTTGGTTACCACAGAGTCTGCATTTTGAGCAAGAGTCATGGGGTTTCCAAGCGGGACTTAGATCCTTGGATTTGTGAAGGCCCATACGGAAATCAATAAGGATCTTTTTTAAGTGTTGGCTGAAATGAGTTGCCAAGTATGCCTGGGGTTGTTGACGTGAATAAGAAGAAATGACATTATACATTTCCTTTTTTATGGCATTACCCCCATGCCTCATTCTTCCAAATATTTCTCTTCATGATACGCTTTATATTGCTCCTCTTAACCGAAGATCCTTGGCCCTCAAATACGTCTTTTCTTTGCTTCAGGCCTTTTTTTCCCTGCTTATACCCTAATACGATTACCCCTACTTCTTCACGCTTACCCCCACAACCTCTCCTGCTGCTTAAACCCACCTCCTCTAGATCTACTGTTCCTGCCTAACCCTAAAGCATTTGCCCATGCCAGTACCCTGTACCTGTGCTACAGCTTATGCCCTACTGCCTCTACTCCTGCCTGTACCCTTTTACCTCAAGTGCTGCCTCATACCGTAGTACCTTTGCTCAACCCTTACTCTACTACCAGTACCCTTTTCAATGCACTACCACCTGCCCCACTACTTATACCCTAGTACCTGTGCCCCTCTGCCCACTAGTGCATGTTCCCTTGCTTCTTCCTTTCTACCTCTCTGTGCCTTTGGCCTAGTACCTCTGCACCTACATTTAACCCTAGAACCTCTAGTTATATCCTCATACCTCTACTGTCTAGATCATCTATGCCTATACCCCACCTTTACCCAGGCACATCTCTACCCACTCAAATATTGTGGTGCCCCCCCCCCCCCCCAAGTCCCTCTCCATTCCCAAGCACCTCTACACCTGTCTGTAGCCTGTACATCTACTGCCATGGAAACCAAGCATCTCTAGCGCTGCCTAATTTCTACTGTTTCCCCACCCCTCACGTACCACCCTTCATTTTCTTATCGCTTTTCTTCTATTTCCTTGTTTGACCTGTTCACCTTTTTCTGATAATCAGTGCTTATAAACAGTCCTTGCTCAAGGACAAGGATTTCCTCATTTTTAAGTTTTCTGAACTGATGGAGAACTGTCAGTGACTGCAGTTCTGTAATCAGTAGTGGCATGTGACCCGTATGTTGGATGCCCCCAAGGCCCCCTGTGACAGAAGGCTGCTTTGGAAGTTTGAGCCGGAAGTTCTATTCGTGGCCTCAGCGACTTGCAAACTGAATGCTTCCATGTTGGATTCTTAGCTGCATATATGACTGCTAGACAGCCGAGGCAGCCATTTCTTCTTCTTCAGCACCATGCAAGGCCAAAGATCTATTTTTATCAGTGAATGAATGAGTACTGTCATAGTGGCCTTGGCACCCTTCGGGTGAGGTAAGAACAAGTCCTGCCGATACGAAACCACTTAATATTTGCACACAACTTGGGTCAGTAAAAGCAAAAGCTTTTATGGGCTATTTTTGTGGGTTTTCCCAAATTTCTGTTTGTTTCATATCCCCATTTTCTAGGAAATTAACTTTTCCATAAATATATCTTTATCTATTTTTTGTTTTGTTTATTCTGTTTCATATTGAATAGACCATGTTGACTTTGGCCAGCCATGAAGTATGATGCATATTCAGGTTTTAGCAATGGCATTTATTTATCTGTTTTCAAAACCAACACATAAATAAAAATGTTGTCATTTACAATGCCAATAGCTCTAAATTTTGCAAAGGCGAGTCTGTTGCATTGTAAATGCTTGTTTATTTAAAGACATCTAGTATTGTTTACTGCGGAGCAAAACAGCAACACAAGTGAAAATGATATAAGACTCACAGCCATCCCCCAACATTTGACATGTAGTAATAAGTTATTGTAGATCAAACCCCATAGAAAGAAATCATGTACATTATGTCTCAATACACCCCAGCTCCCATAAATGGAGTACCTCACCTTGTCCTCCGAACAAAATTCCAACAAATTTAGTCAACAGCACCCCCCAAACCTGCAGATCATCTTCCACTTTATCATCATGTCTACATTTTACGGAGGCGTACTTTCTCCACTACTGCCTACTCACACACATCCCTCTCCCTAACATCGAGATTAGGCCCACCCTCCCCCATCCAGGTAAATGCAACTCTCCTCTTTGCTAACAACAATAGCAAATGCAAACATTTTAATTCCATCTTTCTGCCTTCATGCTTTTTAATAGCGCCCAACAGGCAAACAACCGGGTCCAGCTCCATCTCCGCACCAGTGACCGTGGCCCCCTTCCTCACTACAGATTCCCAGGCAAGGTGCAGGAACGACCTCACCGGTGCCTGACACCGGTAACAACTTTTAGGCCTACTGGGGTCAATCTGTGAAGCAGAACCGGAGTGATACACATACGGTGCAAGAAATTAAAACTGATCAACTTAATACACTGTGGAAGCGATCCCACCCCGGGGGGAAGGGGGACACCTCATTAAGGCCTCTTCATTCATGCCCTTTTGGATACCTCGTAGTGCTGCTCCACTGCTTCTGGAAGCTAAACGTGCTGAAGCTTGTGTCATTTTATTTAAATGTGCTATCTTTCTCTGATGTTTTTCTATGTTTATTATTTCCATGTGCATTTATTTATGTGCTTCATCACATTTGTCTGCTCAGTATCAGCTAGTCTGCAGACACTGGTCTACACTCTCCATGATTATCCTTGCCTAAAACTCCCTCAGCAGGGCTGTGCACAACCTTACCTTCCACACATTCTCCCATCACTAATTATTGCACCCTTTCGGTTACTCTTAGCATACCCATGCTATTAACTGTGTGCTCAATGGGATATATTACGGCCAAGCTTAGTACACAACCTCAGTCATGGCGTCTGCATTCTACCCCTCACAGTACTCCCATCAGCCAGGTCACAAGTGCTAACCTCCCATCAGCAGATCCACACATACTCGGCTGCGCACCCTCCCCCACTATATAAGCTGGGCCATATGCACTTCCCATTTTGCCCCTATATAAGATGGACTGTACAAGCTTTACCCTCTGCCCCAGTATAGGTCGGGCCACACCCGCTTCCCCCTCTGCCCCTATATAAGTCAGGATGTGCACGCTTACCCCTCTTACCTCGTATAATCCGGGCTGCACGCGATTCCCCCTCCGGCCCTATATAAGCCGGGCCTTGCAGGTTTCCCTCTTCGCTCCTATATAAGCCGAGCCACTCGTGCTCACCTATTCCGCCAGCTCTAAAACACCAAGCTCATGTATGTTTCAGGGTACAGAATAGAGCATTTTCCTCATGAAAAGGAGGAAAAAAGATACCTGTACTTTAAAAGGCAGCTGGGTACACACTACCAGACTTAAGGTTGGCTAGAAAAACACAAAATCAATGCAAAGAGGTTTTTTGATCCATGCTAGTTTTCACACTCTCAGACTTGCTTTGCTAGTCTTAACACATGCCACATGCAATATTAGCAGCACTCCATCCAGTATGTTCCACGATCAGTGGACCAGTAAACCATCAGTCATGCTCAGCACACTTTCAGATATGTGTGTGCACCTCCTGCACATATATGATTCACAGAACAGAAGCAGAGAACACTCATATGGGGGTGTGGGAAAGGACGGAAGATGCTTCTGGATGGGAGAAAACTGGAGACACACTAAAGGTCTTGGGGAAGGTTAGAGAGACAGAGATGGAAGATACTTTGAAGGAACTGTGCAGGAAGTTTGTGCATTGAGTTCACAACAAAAAAAAGTTGAATCTTCTGCTAGTGTGCTATGACTTTTGTTACATGCAGCAGGAATTAACGCACACTGAAATGATCTAAAGAGCACTGCATTGAAAGCCACAGAAGCTGAGACTTAGGCCTACATTGTGTGCCTGCTAACAGTGGCGGTTCTTCCATGGGTGCGTTTGGGCGCCGCCCCCCCTGCTTTCTCGCCGTGCGAGAAGGCGGCAGAAACAAATGGTAGTTATTTATTTATAACTACCATTTGTTTCTGCCTGCCCTTCTCGCACGGCGAGAAAGCAGTCAGCAGAACTTCCTGGTTACTCGAGCCTCAGGGCAGGGGGGAGTGGCTTGGGGGAGTGGCTTGCCCACTGTTGTTAATACTGACTGTTTGGACAGCCTGAGAGGCTGTCCAAACAGACAGTATTAGCAACAGTGGGCAAGCCGCTCCCCTAAGCCACCTCCCACTCTCCGTTCTGCAGGATACAGATTAGGAGAAATGACGCGGTTAGGGCAGCCGGCCGAACCAATCAGCGCCGGCTGCCATGGAGGGGAGGGAGGCTGCCTGCAGCCTTCAGTGACGAGAGCCCACACCACATCAGACGCAGCGGCGGCATTCAAAATCCAGGACGGCGGGAGTCTGCAGTCTCGGGACTCGAGTCGGGAGTCAGCACGGGAAGCCAAGGTAAGTTTTTTATATTTATTTTATTATTCTCTTGGGACCTCTGTGCTTTTCTTTAGGAGCAGTATGGGAGGCACAAATCCTCTTCTGCGCTTGGCCAAAAAAACCTGGACTGGCTAAATTTGCACTAGGTTCTTCAAGCTTGGTTTTTTTTCGTGTACAATTTTTTTCTTTTTCAGTTAGGTTTACTGTTGAATACTGCGCCTATATTTCAGCCTGTATACAAAAATACATGTTTTAGATGGCACTTCTGCTGTAACTTACCAAATGTAATGGTCTTCGCATTTGGAAATGTACACGTTTTTGAGTACTAACTGGTGGAGGGCTCACTACAACCTAGTCAGGGGAGGGCCAACGGGACACAGAGTAATAAAACCCAGTCACTTCAGAGCAATATTGCCTGAGCCAACACCGGCGAAGAAACACAAGGGACAGTACAATATCAAGAGAGACGATCATAAGACACACGTTTCCATATCTGGCCACCCTCTTGCGAGGCCGAGGTGTCGCGCGCCTGAGGCTGTCTGAAGATAAACGTAACCGTACGCGCCCCACTGTGAACAGCCAGAATACAACTGATCTCAAAGTGACCTATGGAGGCCTTTAGAATTTTAAACATGATACAATTGTGTGCTGGAGGAGGGGGCTGGGGTGACGAGCCAGTCTGATTTGCACAAAGCTGCTATTAAAACGGCACTTGGAAGACTTTCCATACCTGTCCCTAAAAGCGTTAAATGGCCAAACCGATTCTCGAAATTATAGTGCCCCCGCTTTAGGTTTCTCAGCAACCCGCAGAGTAGCTTCTGCGCCTCGGTGAGCTTTGGAGCGCCACGTTAAAAGCAACTGCAATCCTAAATTCTTGTTTACAGACCTTTTTCCAAAAACAATCACACATAACGAATACTTTAATATATTAATTACAGATGTAAAAATGAATTATTGCCGCGTAAGACCACATTCGCGCATTTTAAAAACAACTCCCGCGTAAGTGTAGTGAATGTCTTAGTCGTACATTTATAATGAAATTACTCCTCATTTCGCGCTGCTCTCACAGTAGGCTTCCCTCTCATACAGCTATGTTTGGGGCGTAGAATATCCCATCATAGAATGACGCTTTCATGTTTGCAGACACTGCTGTGCCTGTTCTATGTTTGATGGGTAACCTAACGCATGCTCTCTGCTGCTTCCTGATCTGTACGCTTCCTGATCTGTACTGCTTCCTGATCTGTCTACTTCGGCTTAGCGATGTGTATCATATGGCTGAGGGGGATTTCAGCTGCAGTCTTTATGCTGAGTCTGTTAAGCTTGTACCCCTGCTGTCTTTTCCATGTGTGAGTGTGTGGGAAGTCTGCAGGACTGTTATCTCGTGTGGCGCATATTATGAAATTACCGGCCAACTTTTCTCTAACATTCTAATAGCCTCTGGTGTTTGTTCCTGTATGGACTTTTCTCCACCGCCAATTTTACGCCGCACCAATTTCAAATGTCACCAGCCGCCACTGCCTGCTAATTATAATTGGTAATTGAACTGAATCAGTTCTGCAGTGACAACTTGGGGACACAGTCTTTTATTAAAGGGCCCAGAGGTCCAGTCCAACTTTTAATACTCCTACATAGCACCTCGCTCATATTCTCAACTTGTGGCTACCAGATATCTCCTTCGGGGCCTGCAATTACTTCTGTCGCTCTTAAAACAGAGATTTGCTTAACTTGGTACCACATGGATTATCGCGCCATTTGCCAATCTCTTTGTTTCCATGCATCTCGCATTGATTTTCCCCAAACTCAACATGGCGGCCGTAAAGGTGTAATAAAGCAGTTGGCACAGTGTTTTTGAAATGCATCACTTGATATTTTTCATTTTGGTTTCTCCATCATCATAACCACGTGTCCCATCCTGACTCAATATACAGGGCTGTCGAACGACCCACCTCGAAAATACCATGTGATATTGCACGAAGCATCTTATGCTGTCCCCTGCATGAATTTCGTATCCGTAAAAATGCCCTCTCCATTTTCAGACAGATGAATGTCTGACTCTGCCGGATTATGCTCTCAGTAACTCTAAGAGACAAACTGCCCAAAATGTGCAATGGTGTGAAAAAAAAGTAAGACAAAGAGTACGAACATCCCAGCAGCCTCCCATTAGGTCCCTCTCCTCTTCATCTTCATGTTGCTCTTCATCTTCGTCGGGACTCACAGCCATCACCTCACCTGAGGGTACAGACTGCAACTGTCTTCTGTCCTCCTCGCTGCTTACTCACGGCTTGGGTAGAGTCTGTCCTCCATAGCAGTAGGGGACGTAGATAGCCCACTGTATGTGAACAGCATGTTACCTGTACGAAAGCCACTGATTGGCTGCCGCAGAGCGGGCAAAACAGGAACTTCACAACATGCCTGGGAGACATGGGTAACTTGTCCAGGATACAGTCACAGCAGAAGACCCTGCCCATCCTGGGGGAGGAGACTTGGCACTCCAACATCCTTAGCTTCGGGTCACTCCCCTCAAAGTAAACCTCACACAGTGGGCCTATTTACGGCAGAAGGTCGGGCCCACTCTGGCGTTGGCATCCCTTGATCATCCCTCCCGCCTCCTGAGAACCGTCCTGCAGGAGCTCCAAGATCCGGGTGTACACTGTCCCGCTGCTTGCTGAATGGGTCCTGCAGAAAGGGCACACGATCTTACCCCCCGGTCGGAGGAAGGGATTGCTTAAAACACCTTCTGGCTTAAAACAACCCATCAGGCAGAAAGGCATGCATTATGCCCTACCTACCTCAGAACTTGAACACCCGTACTTGGCTTGCGCTGCGGCCACCAGACTGTTCTCCGGGTCCACCGATTCCTCCCCGGGCTCTGCCGACCAAACTGCACATGTGCCACGCGGCGCACATACGCTCCCCTAACGGTCTCCTCCTTTCTCCAAGTATGTCTGGCATAGTACTGGCGTCATCCCGCGACACAGCCACCATTTGCAGGCGACACAGTACCCGGTCGCGACACTGGATTTGGAAAGCTCTGCACTAAAGTATACTGCCAGAGTTCTTCCGACAGATAGAGACTGAGCTGGGAAAATTATTCTGGGATGGGAAACAGGCCCAATTGTTTTGGGAAAATTTACCTATTCGGGGGGGATTGCCCTTCCCAACACACAAGCGTATTACAGGGTCTCATAACTGGTTACAATTAATGACCAGTCTTTTGCTCCTTTAAATAAACCCTCAATAGATAGGGTAGATAGACATGCGAAGGGCTCTGGAGGTTACCAGACCATGCTGCAAAAACATGGGAGCCAGGCCTCGCCTCCACAACACACCCTGACAGTACTCCAAATCTTGGATAGAACATTAAGGCATCTAAAGTGGAATAAGACCCTAACAAAGGTAACACCAAAGGGCTTCATGAATTAATATATGATTGGCATTAGTAGGCGAGGATATATGCGGGGTCATAAAACATTGGGGGACTTTCAAAGGGAGTTCGACTTGGCAGCCACTCAGGAGTTCAGGTACCTACAATTGTACCATGCTCTGTTGACTCCTGTCTCCTGGGATGACCCTTTTGTGGACGCATTGCCTCTTGAAGATGGACTCCTCGCAGCATCAATTCAACATGCGTCTCCTCTACCGAAAAATTATACACCATAACCCCAACCATTAGTAGATCTTAAGGCAATTGGAGGAAGATCTGGGTCCTTTTGAGGACGTGGAGTGAGAGGAAGTGCTGACTGCACCATGGGAGGCTGCCGTCCTTGTGAGCTTGTGCCTTGGGCAGTTAAAGATCCTGCACAATATGTACCCGACTAGGGTGTTTCTGGGTAGGATTGTACGTGCCATGAATGACTGCTATCTCTGTAGCTGTGAAAAGAGAGGAACTATGTTGCACACGTTTTGGGATTGCCCAGTAATGGGGAAATTCTGGTTTGGGCTGGAACAATGCCTAATGGATAATACTGATCTACAAGGGCCTCTATCACCCAAAATGGTGATACTGGATATCTGGGGAGATGTAGCTATTCAGTGATATGTTAAGATTTTTGCAGGTTGGGTTTTATGGTGGCTACCAGAAATGTAGTCCAACGGTTGGGGTCCCTCGATGCTCGCGACCTGTAGCATTGTAAAATGGAAATGGAGTGGTGCTCCCTTCCTAAAAAGCAAGTCTACGAAATTAAGGCTGTCCAAAAAAGTGGGAGAAGGATTGGCAAGCCTAGAAATGTAGGGACTGTCCAAAAAAGTGAGAGCGGGTCTGGCGACCATGGGCCATATTGCCGGATGTGACTTGAGTCTGCTGAACGCACAAGATCTACTGCAGTAAGGGGGAAGAGTGGTTAATCCTTGAAGGATTGGGTCTGTTATTCAGTGCCTTCTATAATTTGTGTCATATTTACTACAGGCTTGCTGCACTTCTGAGGTAAACCATGTGTGTTTGTTTAAAATGTTCAATAAAAAAAAGAGTGTTTAAAAAATATGGTGCTATCGTTATCTAATCCAAATATTAAACTACCGTTATTTTGCCACTTCCAGGCTCGCACTGGCCTAAAAGGGAAATCTGGCAATGCTTAAAGGGCCAATATAATAAGACAGTTTGTGAACTGATTACTTTGGTTGTTTGTTGGCTTGTTCTGTAATGGGAGGTTTTTACTGCTGAATTCTCTGGTATTGCCACAAACAATACTTGTAGCAAGAACAAATGCATGCAGTCTCCCATATCTTGTAAAACCCAGATACAGCAGTTTTTATAAGTTCAAAACTGCCCCAATTTGGAATTGTAAGACACTTTTTAGCCGCCCATTGCTTATCATTGGTTGGCGACATTGTCACTCTCATTCGCTTTTTTCTTATTTGTCAGGTCCTGTAGCCTTCCTTCCTCTTTTTCAGTTTGCCCCTGCCCTGGAGCATGGACACATTACTTGTGTCCTGCCACTGCTTAAGTTTATCGGTGCTACTGAATTGTTTTTCTTCAGCATTCTATGAGATTGTGTGTTTTTCTGCTGTTTCCCTAGTGTGCTTCTCCAATATGGCTGCCCTCGGCCCTCCCACCTTCTTCCAGTTGTCTGCATGGTTGCTTCATCCCTACCACCTACTCTTCATTATCCCTGCAGTTGCCACCCGCCCACCTCACCAACGCTCCCTTGTCAGTTTCCTTGAATCCCACTCTCACCCTGCTTTGAACATCTGGTTGACCTCCCAACCCCTGTTGTCCATTTGTGTGCCTCCTGCCCACCTTCTGTTGTTGTGTTGGTGTGCTCACCCATCACTTCTTGCCTGGCACTCTCTCCCTCGATTCCTTTGTGTTGCCTCTGGGGAGCACACAGCTAAAAATGAACAAATAAGAGCTATGATGCAACTAGCGCTGGTCACATCATATTGTTCTTTTTAATTACGTTTAGCCATGCTACATGCTGCACAACATTAACCAAGCCAATGCCTCTTATAGGCACGATTTTTTGACGTTGCTCATGTTTGTTTCTCTATCTGACTCACTAACGGGGACCTCTTATTTTGGTGCCCTGCCCGATTTTCAGTCCCAGCCCGACCTTGGACAGTTCTAATATTGCAGACTCTCTGTTAAAAATGGGACAAATTCCTAATGAGTCCCAAAGAGGATGCAAAAGTCAGAGAAATTAAGAGTACTCCAAATAAAAATTGCAAATAATTAATTTACATGATTATACAAAATTTGCTGGAATACTGTATAGCTGGATCAACATCAGAATAATAGGAGGATCATGGATGTATATACAAAGAAATATCATCTCAATCCTATGAGCATGAACGGAATGGAAGTCGGTCCAAGCAAGGTGATTGCATGATCCTGCCAAAACAAGACTTATATTTCTGGTCTTTGGGCAAGAGACGTTTCTTAGATGCAAAATGTGGTCAAATGTTACAGATGACAATGGGCTACCAAACCAGATTGGTTACCTTACCTTACTTGATGCCCTAGAGGTGTTCTCATTGCTCTTCCTGCTTCCATTTTGGGGAAAATATCGGAAAATCAAAGATAAATGAAATAAATAGCCATTCGAGTATATTTTAATATTTAAGAGACAATTTTAAGTTATTCTGCTTAGATTGCTTCTTTACTTTTGAAGGAAAAGCAGGAATATGAAACCTAGGAAGGCTATCAGCATTGAGGCTGAGCATCTTGATGTTCCCTGGCCATGAGTGGCTCGGAGGATGGTAGTTGAGGTGCTTTTGTCCAGAATGCCTCTCAGAAGAGCCTTGAACTGTTAATTCTGGCAGTGACCTTGCCTGAGTCTTCAATAAAAAAAAAACACAAGAGCATAACCTGGAGGAACCGGAAATGTAAGACAGCCTTATCCAAGGAATTGCACCTTATGATCCCTGCAATTTTGCAGGCCCTTCAAGAACCCTGATGTCCCAAGTGCCTGTATATGCTAATGGCAAGATTGGTGCTATAGCACACTGATTTATTGACCTTCTTATTCCTGTGTATACTGGTCAGTAAGCTGTAATCAAACATGCGGGTGTGAGAATGGGCAAGTCATGATAGTGCCCAGTGTTAAACACATAAAATGGACAAATGTGCTTGTGCTACTCCTGCTCATGTGGGGACAGAGCCAGCTACTCAGATATCTCGCGTGGAGGGGACGGTGTATAAAGAAGGAAGGAAGAAACACTGTGGCTACGCAAACGCATAAGGAACTACTAGAAACCAGGATTCCTTAGGATAAGGCTGATCCTCTTGTTTCTCAATGACCATCAGAAAGTGTAGGAGAAAGTTGTTCTCACTGACGGAAATTGTATTGAAATGGAGAAGTCTTTAAAATTTCTCAAGACACAAATCATAGCTCCAGCTGTAAGAAGAATTCTGGCACACATGTGAAGCCGAATGATGCATGCTCGTGATAACATGAAGTTGGTTGGATGTTTTGGAGCAGGAAAAGTGTCTCTTCTCTGCTCGGTGCATATAAGCTCTCAACAATGCTCTTTCTGCAGAAACCCTACATCGCACTAGGAAAAAGTCCACATCCGTGGCAGTCCATGCACAGTGACACCTGAGATATTGAATTACAGAGAGAGTGGCCAGATTCTTCAACTCACATGACTTAGACATCACAGACAATTCAGACTTTTCACAATTATACAGCCAAGCTCCCAAGATGGACCTATGTTTTGAGGAGGTAAGAAAGAAGTGGTACTCAGCAAAGATAAAATAAAAGCTCCTTTCCAACCAAATTAAAGATTTAGAATTCCAAGAATAATGCTTTTGAAAGGCCCCAGCGTGGCTACATCATAACTAGACAGATCAGGATTTCAAACAATGTTAGTCAAGAAGAATTCACTGAGTTGTAATCACTCCCAGAACACAAAACGTAGGATGGAGGCACCAACTTCAATGCAATCGTTATTCCAGGGGTCAGATTCCCAATATGGTAGGAAAGAGTCAGTTACTATATAACTGGACCCACATGAGAATTAAAAAAAAATGAAATGCTGTAGGTAAAATGGTTATGATTTAATATTATTCTCAGGATTTTAAAGGATGCATATCTTCAATCAATAAGAAACTTGATTCGATCTATCGAGATAGACCATAAAAGTACAGAGATAAAAAATTACAGTACCGGACGATAAAAGTGATTTTCATTACGTTAAAAAGGTGGAAAAAGTGTGTACAACTACATTTAAAAAAAAACAAGGAAATGGAAGCAAATGAAGACTTCAGTTGGCGATCTGCTATCCATTTCAGTCTCCCAAGTTTCCATTTAAAATCACTAATCAACATTTAAAAATATATACAAGATATGTAATAATAGAGAGGCAAAAAAACACATAGTGTACCTGTAGCAATTCAGCTCCTCCCCATCGGCTCAGTTGAATACCAATAAGGAACACACCATGTTATAGACCGGGGAAACATGTAAAATGGCCACAGCACGACCTTAATGACACTAGCAAATAGGCTAATCACAGCTTGATCCGAGTCTGACTGCACACCTCAAAAAGCTAAGAACATATAACAGAGTTGCGGGAAAGCATTTGCAAGAAAATAAAAGCTTGTCTGACCTGTCTAAAATTGCACTTCTTTGAAGGAGGGTTAAGATGAGATTTTCTAGAAAACTCGTAAAAACTGCAAAACATAAAAAAAAATGCATCATGGCCTGAGGAGACTTCCCATCACAGCCACAGTGAGGAAGGCTCTGACCCCTTTGTGCCTCACCCGGATGGGCCAGGAGATAGTGAAAAAGGTCCAGACGGAACCTTGTCAGTAAACATCTGTTGAGAGCTTTTCAGCCATCGGAGATAGGGTCTGTAGGAAGGTGGATATCTGACTATGGTTACCCCCAACTTTTTGCCTGGTGTTTTGCTGGTTTTTCGACTTAGTTGACCTGGGACCCTGCTATTTAGGGCCCCAGGCCCACTGCTCTCTCTGTAAAATGGATTCCATGTACCTTAGGTGCATTTACCAATTGGTACTGGGCCACCTTATCAGTCCCTGTACCCAGGGCATAGGTGTACCCAGGGCCTACCAGGGGCTGCAGCATGTATTATGCCACCCCTGGCTGGCCATCTAAATCTGACACAACTGACTGCATGACAGCTGGGGCAAGGTGGTGTAATCGCCCTTTGCTTTAGATATAGTATACCTATATCTAACCCTAAAATGGACACATGTATTCCTATCAGTCACTCCTATGGCAGGCCTTATCAATCCTGAAGGCAGAGTGCTTGGAATTATGTGAGATGGTGCTCTGGCATGAGCTGAGCCCGTTTGCAGCTTGCGGAACCAAGTCCTAATAGCTGTTCCATGATAACGTGTACCATATACTCTTAAGTGCATTATAATCCTCGCGGTTATTTGCCAACTTTGGTATCGCTTTATCAAAACATGTCGAGTGAAGTGTCATACGAATTGGAATACTAACCCCTCGCCAATTCTGGCGACGGGGTTAGCATTCCACCATTCTAGAGGGACACGACATGTATGTAACTGTGAACCCCGGTTAAAGTTAACTCGAGCCTCAGCATCACAAAATGGATGCTGCCACCACAGACACAAGTCTGACCTCCTGCTGCTGGGAGTCCTTCCAGCGAGGAGAGCTTGGACAAAGGGTTTCCTGTCAGGGGCGGTGCTAGCACCATCCCAGACAGGGTTTTGTGTATCCCAGGTAGGCAGGGCTCAGAGGAAGGTGACTGCAAGTGGCACCCCGTTGCTCACTGTGCATATGCCGGCTTGAACCAGTTCCAGGGGCTCACCAGCCCCTGAGCTGGGGAAAGTCCAGACAGGGGAGAGGGGTGTAACCACCCCCTTCCTGGTCCCACCCATGGGCAGGACCTAGTTGCGTGCCAGCCCCTTTCTTTAGAATAAAGGTAGGAGCGGGAACCCTTCCAAATTAGATCATCTTTGAATCCTGAAACTACTTTCTACGAAAGGAACTCTCGATTTCTTCTCAAGATTTCTCCCTTGTGGCTAAGGAGTAGCCACCCTGCACCAGCGGGCACCATCTAAGCGCATGCGGTTTGCTGCAAGTCCATCCTCCGGATCAAGACTGCCCAGCTCGACGAGACCCAGATTCCCTGGCACCTCTGACCTCTACCTACATCATCAGCCCAGCTGAGATTCGTGGGTGTGACGAGACCTCGAGGGACCGGCCATCTTCAAGACTGCACGACGCTTATCCAGCACGACCGCCGAGGGATCCTTGAGTGAGTGCTTTGGAGTTTGAGAAGCCCTAACCCTGAGCAGCTCCAGCACCGAAGTCCAGCCCCCCAGCATCCACGAGATCTGCGTGGGGCCCTTCTGCTCTTTGCTGCTCACCGCGTTGTCCGGCCACTTGCCTGCTGGCTTGTAGCCTCCTGACGACGAACCACGACACTTCCATCGCTGGTCTGGTTGCTCCAGACTGGCCCTTGCTCCCCTCCAACAGAGGAGCACCCCGGACCCTCCTGGTCTACTCCAGACGCCATTTTGAGTCCACCGCGTGGGCTTGCATTTGCCAAGAGTTGTTGCCCCAATCCTGGGTCCAGCATCGCCGACAGCAGATACCTTTGTGGGACAGCTCGCACCTCCATCCTGGTTGCCGACAACGCCTCCTGGTCCGAGAGACTGCAGAGCCCAGCGTCGCCCACTCACCTGTTCGAGGTGATTTCATCCGGTGCCATCCTGGTGCCCATCTAATCACTGGCTAGTGATTCAGAACTCGGTCCCCTCTGCTTACAGGTCGTCTCCATTTTCGATCCAGGCTTGGATCACTTCGAACATCTTCACTGGTCGCCTGCCAGCAACAACTTCTTTCAGGCTCCTGGTTCGTCAACGAGAATTCCCGACGACACTTGAACCCTATGCAGCCGCAGCCCCAGGGCTAGGTAAACCGAGTACCACGGTGCTCCAGCGTAGAACCACTCTCTAAGTGTCTAGATCCACTTTCGTTTTTGACCTACCTAGTCGGGTTCGCCCGAGAACACTAACTTTGCATTTACTAGCCTCCATAGACTTTGTCCCGTATTACGCGTGAGAGTTCCACTCTGCACACGACGTCCCTAGGCCTCCTGCTTCTAATCTAAGGGTTCAGCATTGTAGGCCCAGCGGTTCTAAAGCCTCTGAGAATAGTTACTTACCTGCTAGTATTTCGCATTCCACTTTTATAGTATATGGTTTTTCGTGCCCCTCGGGCATTTGTGTAAATTGTGCAACTTAAAGTATTTTCATAAGAGTTTTGTTATGTGCTTAGCTCCCTGACTCATAAAGAGATCAGGGTAGACTTGTTATAAATAAATATCCTTTTATTTTCATAACAACTTGTGTGGTGTCCTTTCACTTGGTGTTCAAGGGGTATATGTGATGGTATTACAGCTGGCTTAACACGCCCTCTAGAGTTTAGCCTAAAGACTGCTCTTGTCCATGCTACTAGAATAGCTGGTTTATAAGGTTGACTTACAACCAATCATCAATAAGGGTCGTTTGGAATGATACATAGTGATCACTAGAATAGTGAGCACTGCATATCAGGCCAACTTCTCACAGGGTTGGTTGATGGAACAGTTTTCAATGGAAAATACCCACGCACACAATCAATCAATAATATTTTATTCGACTTTTGTGGAAAAAAACAAAAGTCAGATTACATAAACCCAAGACACCAAAAGTACACACTGTATAAAATACAGATAATGCAATTAAAAAGAGACAAGGAAACTTCACCTACAGGCCTGTCCCACCTTTGTTACTTAGTCACAGCTCGATCTGAGCCTGACGGCAGCCTTTAAAAAGCCAAGGACATGCCATACCGCGGTCCCTGAAAGCATTGATAAAAAGGTAAAAGCAGGACGCACTTGTTTAAAATGAATTGTTTTTAAAATTGGGATTAAATACGTTTTTCTCTGCACCTCAATTACTACAGAATATTAAAAAATGAAGCATGTTCTATGGAGACTTGCCGTCACAGCCACAGGGCAGCAAAGTATCGCCTTTATTACTCCCTCGCGGATGGGCAAGAAGGAGATCAAATAGATCAAAGCGAAATCTAGTCAGTAACAAACGATCATACGAAACGGGAAGCCCTAAAAGATATGGTTCTGTTGATTGAACAGTTTGATAAATCTGCGTACACTGAGCTTTCTTCGCTCACATTCTTCCCTGGCCACTACCCGCTGTCTAAAGAAGGACTCCTTGGACCTAAGCAGGTTTTTCCTTCTAATTGTGTCCAGGTTACTAAAGAGTTCCACTCTTCCCAGACTGCTTAATCCTTCCGGTATGTATTTAAACCAGGGAATATAATGAACATGGTGGAGGGCCAGACAATTCCTTAGGATCTCTTTGTTTAAGACAGTCCTATTCCTTAACCATACTTTGAGCAACAAGATAGGGGATAAAAAGACAACAGGTCTGACAAATAGGTCATACCCATTTCTTCATGTACCATAAAAGTGGAGGTTCCCTGAGGTACATTTAAAAGACATCTAAGGAACCTATTTTCAACTTTTTGGAGCTCGTCATAAGAAAAATAGCCGCAAATTTCGCTACCATACCTCACCTGAGCTTTACACTTGGCTCTATAGATCTGCAACAGTGCACCAATCGTTTTTTTGTCCAAGCGGGAAGCAAAAGTAAAAATGGCTGCAATGGCCCGTAGAAATCCCCCTTGCTTACTGTATTTTAATGGACCCCAGTTTAACGTGACATCCAACGTAACCCCAGATAGAAAAAACCTCTAGTTTTAAGAACTGGATCAGACCCAACCTTGAAGTTAAAAGGCTCACTTGAGCTAAGTCCCATCTGCATCACATAAGACTTGGAGTTATTCACTAGCAGGTCCTGGTCTTCCATAAACGCCTCGAAGGAGTTATGTAGGGTGTGCAACCCTCTTGCAGGCCTAGCCATAAGGCCCGCATCATCCGCACATAGTAATACAGGCAGACCACGCCGTTCCACCTGTGAAAAATCAGCCTGGGTAGCTATCAATTCCTTCTCCAAGTTATTAATATATAAATGAAATAAAAACTGAGCCAATATAAAGCCCTGCCTCGAAACATCTTGGGCCATGATCCATCAGATACCCGGATGGGGCCTTTAATTATTTCCCAATGGTAGGGGAAATGACTGAGAAGGCCTCAAGAATACTCTCTGGTGCTACCTGCTCCTATGCACAGATATCTAATTCCATGTTATAACTACCTAGGAGAGACTCATAAAAAAGGTCCAGGTTTATCTGTATCCACCTTAACTTTCTACCCTGATATGATGCCTTTAATGTCTCCGTGGCTAAAGTCGTCCTAAAGTTCCCTAATAAGGGGCCAGCTGGTTGTAACACAAAGCAGATTGCTGTCACTGTGAATACTATCTTCAATAGAGAAGTTCAACCAATAAAAGAACAAGCATTTGCAATGCAATAGGTTTCGCATTAGGAAAGTTTGAGCTATCGGTATTGTAAATGACACATTTTTTATTTATGTGTTGGTTTTCAAAATAGCGAAATGAATAGCTTTGTCATTTACAATGCCAATGGTTTTAACTTTCGCAAATGTGACACCCATAGCATTTGTAACGCAATATGTGTTGTATTTACATGACTTAGATGTATTGATATTACAAATAACAATGGCTTGTAATCTTTTTAAATAATTAATACTTAAAAAAAGTTATTGTAATTTATAATGGCAATAGCTTAAACTTTTGTAAATAACATTTGTGAAGATTATGTTCATTGTATTTTAATATGAAGAAAATCCAAGAACAGAAGTGAAATATTAACATCTTTTTGTGACATTTCTAATAAAGCTTGAAACATTGAGAGAACATATTTGAACCAGTTGTTGTTGAATGATAGCACAGATTGATGCTGTGGTGGCGCTGAGTGATGTTGTGGTGGCGCTGAGTGATGTTGTGGTGGCGACGAGTGATGCTGTGGTAGCGCATAGTGATATTGTGGTGCCCCTGAGTGATGCTGTGTTGGTGCTGAGTGGTGCTGTGGTGATGCGATAGATAGAGTGAGTGCGATAGATAGAGTGAGGGCGATACATAGATAGTGAGGGCGATACATAGATAGATAAAGTGAGGGTGATAGATAGAGTGAGGGCGATAGATAGATAGAGTGAGGCTGATAGATAGAGTGAGGCTGATAGATAGAGTGAGGCTGATAGATAGAGTGAGGCCGATAGATAAATAGAGGCCGATAGATAGAGGCCGATAGATAGAGGCCGATAGATAGATAGAGGCCGATAGAGAGATAGATACATAGAGGCCGATAGATAGAGGCCGATAGATAGATAGAGGCCGATAGATAGAGGGAGGCCCATAGATAGATAGAGTGAGGCCGATAAATGTAAATGTAATGTAAATTGATACTTGTATAGCGCACTACTCACCCGCAAAGGTCTCAAGGCGCTTGTACGACTACCGCTGTGGAACCCATCCTGGCTTTCCCTGTGAGGCGTCCACTCCTGGGCACCCCCAAGGTGGAGGCCAGGCATCCTTAGCGTTGTGGGGGCCGTTGTGGAGATTAAGCAAGCTATTGCCCAGAGTTGCAGAGTGGGACTCCATGATTGGAATAGGTACCGAGGCGAGAATTATCAGGTTCGTGGAATTATGAGCCCAAGACCCGCCGAGGCGGGGAATTGAACCCTGGTCCCGGGCCAGACCTCTGCATCAGGGTCTGCCGCTCTAACCATTGAGTCACACTTATCCATAGATAGATAGAGTGAGGCTGATAGATAGATAGCGTGAGGGCGATAGATAAAGTGAGGGCGATAGATAAAGTGAGGGCGATAGATAAAGTGAGGGCGATAGATTAAAGTGAGGGCGATAGATTAAAGTGAGGGCGATAGAGTGAGGTCGATAGATAAAGTGAGGGCGATAGATAAAGTGAGGGCGATAGATAAAGTGAGGGCGATAGATAAAGTGAGGGCGATAGATACAGTGAGGGCGATAGATACAGTGAGGGCGATAGATAGAGTGAGGGCGATATATAAAGTGAGGGCGATAGATAAAGTGAGGGCGATAGATAGAGTGAGGGTGATAGATAGAGTGAGGGCGATAGGTAGATAGAGTGAGGATAATAGATAGTGTGAGGCTGATAGATAGAGTGAGGCTGATAGATAGAGGCCGATAGATAGATAGATAGATAGATAGATAGATAGATAGATAGATAGATAGATAGATAGATAGATAGATAGATAGATAGATAGATAGATAGATAGATAGATAGATAGATAGATAGATAGATAGGTAGATAGATAGAGGACGATAGAGTGAGGGCGATAGAGTGGTATTGTGTGGAGTGTATGTTGCATTCAGTAGAGTGTAATTATGTGGTGTGTAAGTATGTGGAAATGAGTGGTATTTGGAGTGTATGTTGCATTGAGTGCTGTGTAATTATGTGGCGTGTAATTATGTGGCACTGAGTGGTATTTGGAGTGCATGTTGCATTGAGTGCTGTGTAATTATGTGGCGTGTAATTATGTGGCACTGTGTGGTATTCGGAGTGTATGTTGCATTGAGTGCAGTGTAAATATGTGGCGTGTAATTATGTGGCACTGAGTGGTATTTGGAGTGTATGTTCCATTGAGTGCAGTGTAATTATGTTGCATGTAATTATGTGGCACCGAGTGATATTTGGATTGTATGTTACATGGAGTGCTGTGTAATTTGTGGTGTGTAATTATGTGGCACTGATTTGGAGTGTATGTTGCATTGAGTGCAGTGTAATTGTGTGGCGTGTGATTATGTGGCACTGAGTGGTTTTTGGAGTGCATGTTGCATTGAGCCCAGTGTAATTATGTGGCGTGTAATTATATGGCACTGAGTGGTATTTGAAGTGTATGTTGCATTGAGTGCTGTGTAATTATGTGGTGTGTAATTATGTGGCACTGAGTGGGATTTGGAGTGTATGTTGCATTGAGTGCTGCGTAATTATGTGGCGTGTAATTATGTGGCACTGAGTGGTATTTGGAGTGCATGTTGCATTGAGTGCTGTGTAATTATGTGGCGTGTAATTATGTGGCACTGTGTGGTATTCGGAGTGTATGTTGCATTGAGTGCAGTGTAATTATGTGGCGTGTAATTATGTGGCACTGAGTGGTATTTGGAGTGTATGTTCCATTGAGTGCAGTGTAATTATGTTGCGTGTAATTATGTGGCACTGAGTGATATTTGGATTGTATGTTACATGGAGTGCTGTGTAATTTGTGGTGTCTAATTATGTGGCACTGATTTGGAGTGTATGTTGCATTGAGTGCAATGTAATTGTGTGGCGTGTGATTATGTGGCACTGAGTGGTATTTGGAGTGTATGTTGCATTGAGCGCAGTGTAATTATGTGGCGTGTAATTATATGGCACTGAGTGGTATTTGAAGTGTATGTTGCATTGAGTGCTGTGTAATTATGTGGCGTGTAATTATGTGGCACTGAGTGGGATTTGGAGTGTATGTTGCATTGAGTGCTGTGTAATTATGTGGCGTGTAATTATGTGGCACTGAGTGGAATTTGGAGTGTATGTTGCATTGAGTGCTGTGTAATTATGTGGTACTGAGTGGGATTTGGAGTGTATGTTGTATTCAGTAGAGTGTAATTGTGTGGCGTGTGATTATGTGGCACTGAGTGGTATTTGGAGTGTATGTTGCATTGAGCGCAGTGTAATTATGTGGCGTGTAATTATATGGCACTGAGTGGTATTTGAAGTGTATGTTGCATTGAGTGCTGTGTAATTATGTGGTGTGTAATTATGTGGCACTGAGAGGGATTTGGAGTGTATGTTGCATTGAGTGCTGTGTAATTATGTGGTGTAATTATGTGGCACTTAGTGGGATTTGGAGTGTATGCTGCATTGAGTGCAGTGTAATTATGTGGCGTGTACTTATGTGGCACTGAGTGGGATTTGGAGTGTATGTTGCATTGAGTGCTGTGTAATTATGTGGTGTGTAATTATGTGGCACTGAGTGGTTTTTGGAGTGTATGTTGCATTGAGTGCTGTGTAATTATGTGGTGTGTAATTATGTGGCACTGAGTGTGACTTGGAGTGTATGTTGCATTGAGTGCTGTGTAATTATGTGGCATGTAATTATGTGGCACTGAGTGTGATTTGGAGTGTTTGTTGCATTGAGTGCTGTGTAATTATGTGGTGTGTAATTATGTGGCACTGAGTGGTATTTGGAGTGCATGTTGCATTGAGTGCTGTGCAATTATGTGGCGTGTAATTATGTGACACTGAGTGGTATTTGGTGTATGTTGCATTGAGTGCTGTGTAATTATGTGGCAATGAGTGGGATTTGGAGTGTGTGTTGCATTGAGTGCTGTGTAATTATGTGGTGTGTAATTATGTGGAGTGTAATTATGTGGCACTGAGTGGTATGTGGATTGTATGTTGCATTGAGTGCTGTGTAATTATGTGGCAGTGAGTGGGATTTGTAGTGTATGTTGTATTCAGTAGAGTGTAATTGTGTGGCGTGTAATTATGTGGCACTGAGTGGTATTTGGAGTGTATGTTGCATTGAGTGCAGTTTAATTATGTGGCGTGCAATTATATGGCACTGAGTGGTATTTGAAATGTATGTTGCATTGAGCGTAGCGTAATTATGTGGTGTGTAATTATGTGGCACTGAGTGGGATTTGGAGTGTATGTTGCATTGAGTGCTGTGTAATTATGTGGCGTGTAATTATGTGGCACTGAGTGGAATTTGGAGTGTATGTTGCATTGAGTGCTGTGTAATTATGTGGTACTGAGTGGGATTTGGAGTGTATGTTGTATTCAGTAGAGTGTAATTGTGTGGCGTGTGATTATGTGGCACTGAGTGGTATTTGGAGTGTATGTTGCATTGAGTGCTGTGTAGTTATGTGGCGTGTAATTATGTGGCACTGAGCGTGATTTGGAGTGTATGTTGCATTGAGTGCAGTGTAATTATGTGGCGTGTACTTAGGTGGCACTGAGTGGGATTTGGAGTGTATGTTGCATTGAGTGCTGTGTAATTATGTGGCAATGAGTGGGATTTGGAGTGCATGTTGCATTGAGTGCTGTGCAATTATGTGGCGTGTAATTATGCGACACTGAGTGGTATTTGGTGTATGTTGCATTGAGTGCTGTGTAATTATGTGACGTTTAATTATGTGGGACTGAGAGGGATTTGGTGTGTATGTTGCATTGAGTGCATGATGGGGCCCTCAGTGCAGAGGCTTCTAGGCGTGGGGAACAAGGGTTTACACCAGAAAGCAATCCTAAATGGGGTTTGTAGTGCTGCAAAACAGGTGCATAAGTAAAACAAATGCACCCACCAATGCAGGAAAACAAGACTCAGCACCGTTAACAGGCATCATCCTGTAGCCAGGCAACAAGCAGCAAGCCACGCACACCACTCACACAAAGAGCATCCTCTTCGAGACTGACACAAACAGAGTACTACGAGGAGCGCAGGCGTCCCCTGCAGCTTTCATGAATCCCATTCTCTGAGCATCACAACTGGCACTCACCGAAGGGGAGGGGCATGGATGCTGTGCAGTGGGGCTCAGATGCGCAACTAGAGCCAAATTTCGGGGGGAGTGGCTACTAAAAAAAGGCAGAGTGGAGATGCAGGGGTACTAAGAAAGGGCGGCATGGGTGCGCTTTAAAAAATACATTGTCAATTTAAATCAGGCGAACTGCAGCAATGGGTGTGCCAGAGAAGGGCTGCGCATGACTCCTCAAAGCAATCACGGCACCCGCGCCATTAAACTGAAAGTGCGGCATGGGTGCCCTTTAAAAACAAGCCCGGGACTGGTGCACGCGCGGACGCTTGTGCCCGCCGCTGCATGCGAGAGATCAATTATAGTTAAATAGTTAAGAATGCAGTGTCAGGGGAGCCTCACCTCGAAGAACTGACAGCGGGAAGGTAAGCAGAATAAACGCTTAGGATATAAAGTGCAATTCCTCAGGTTAGGTTGGAGGCACAAAAAATTGTTCATGTGAATACGGCGAACAGTGGCATTGTGCAGGCCAATGAAGGGCTGCACATGACACCGCTATGCAATCACAACACCCGATCCATTACACTGAAAATGCGGCACTGGGGCGCTTAAAAAAAAAAAAAAAGGAAATATGGGGGGGCGTGGCCAAGATGGCGGCTCGGTAGGACGTGCTCCGCGGTGGGTCCCTGAACCCAATCCCCCGACAGGGATTTTAGCGGACCTTCGCCCCCACTGAGCCAGCCACCGTCGGCGGACAGTGTCCACATCTGCCGCTGAGACACAGGGGCCAAGGACGAGGCTCAGCAGAGGCGGGAGGCGCCGCGGAGCGGAGACGACCCGCTGCCGCTGGAAGGCGCGAAAACAGTGACCCGGACCCCGGCGTTCAACGGCCCGGGGGGGCCTCCCACGGCGTTTCCGACACCGGGGCTGAGGAGTCGGGAGTTCCTGCGGCGACTGCGGAGGCCTGGGTGCGGTATCTAGCAGCAGCAGACGGTGAGCCCGGCGGATCTGAGGCGGGCTGCGGGGTGCCGGGTCTGCCGGCTCCCCGAACTACACGAGGCCCCGGCTTGGGCCTGGTCGCGGAGGGCGCGGCCTAGTCTTCTGAACGGCCGGATCTGACGGCACACAGCACCGTGCGGGGCCCGAACGGCGGCAGCAGCAGCCTGAAAGCACATCGGCGGGGGGGTCAGGAGGGTGGACACCCCCGCCACACGCAACAGCTGACGTGGCCCCAGGTAGAGGGCTGAAGACACCGGGCAGCAGTGGGGCCTTGGCGGTTTGAGCGTGGAGGTGCAGGGGGAACAGAAAGCGGCCAAGGAGACACTGGGGGCGCGCACCAGGAGCCCACCACCTCTGACAAGCGAGAAGTGCCCCGCAAAAGGTGACCTCACGTGGCCCCATAAGGCGAGACCTCGCCCGCGGCAGCGCCCAGCGCCCCACAGGTGGACTGCAAAATGGTGCATGAGGGAGACAGGGCCCCTCGGAGGAGGAGAGAGAGTGTGGACCGCCGGAAGGGACCGGAGCCGCGGCTGGCAGCGGAGTAATCGGCTCAGCCCACGGCATAGGGGCACCTAGAGCCAGGGAAGTGTGACGCAGAGGTCCCTGTGACATCGGGGAGGCGCCCGGAGACGCACGAAGTACCTGGCCAGGCCACAGCAGGGCCTACAGGAAGGCCTCAAGGAGGTGACGAACCGCAGGGGCGACCGGCCCTTGGGGGTGACAGCTCGGGCAGGTTGGTGGAGGCCTGGGAATCGACCACGTGCGCCACAGCCCGCACAGCACACAGCGAGGGCCTACAGCCGAGGCACGGGAGGCACGGAGACTGACAGAGCGTGGAACTGAGGCGCTGGGTGTGCCCGGGCCGTCCCACCCTCCCCCGGCTCAAGCACACCAAGGAGTTCTGCGGTCTTACCAGGGACTACGCCCCAACTGAGGCCTCCAGCCGGGACTAGGAGCGCTATGGCGTCCCACAACCGCAAAGGAAACCGCACCATCTCTGATATGCTGGCTAAGGGACCCTCCAAGGGCGACAAAAGCCCGGACAAGCCGGCTCCAATGGGCCCCCCCCCCCCCAAGGGGAAGGACCACACGGAAGGCGAGACCCCGGCGACCAAGGCATTCATGGAGGCCCTCTTCACCTCCCTTAAGGAGGACATCCAAACCTTCCGGCAGGAAATGACCGGGGAGTACAAAGAACTCCGGCGAGATGTCGACGATCTGGGGGAGAGAGTGGCTGCCAACGAGCTCTCAGGTCAAGCCAGAAGTGAAGAAATAGAACTCCTCCGGAAGGAGATCGTTCGCCTCCACGACCAACAAACTGACCTCCAGTCCCATACGGAGGACCTGGAAAACCGTTCCAGACGAAATAACATCCGCGTCCGGAACGTGCCACTCAAGGCAGAGGGAGACGACGTGGCAGGGTACCTACAAGCGCTATTCAGGATGGTGCTGGGCGAGGATGATGACTTTGTGATCCGTATTGACAGAGCCCATCGGGTGGGCCTGGCCCGCCGGACCCAGGGCCCCCCGGATATCTTGGCCTTCCTGCCGGACTATCCCCTAAAGGAGCGAATACTGAAGGCAGCGCGTATCAAGCAGCCCCTTCGTTTCTAAGACCACAATGTGGAGCTTTTCCAAAACTTGTCGGCGATCACCCTACAGAAACGGAGGTCATTCAGGGTTGCCACCGCCTTCCTGCGCAAGGAAGGGGTCCCCTACTCCTGGGGGCACCTTTTCCGTCTCATCTTTAAGTGGAATGGCGCCCTGCACCAGCTGCGCTCCTTACGCGACACCTGTGCCGTACTGGGCATCCCACACGAGGAGACGCTACAGGACGATGTGGACGAGGGGCGGTCATCTGGGACTTTGTCTGGATCTCCTCGGACGACGGGGGACGGCTGGCAGAAAGTGCGTCGAGGCAGGCAGCAAAAGAAGACTCTTAAGCCTAACCCCGAAACAGTGGCCCAGGAACAGGCTGCAGCGATCCAAGTAGTCTCCAAAGACACTGGTGCCGACTCATGAGACGACTTCAGCGACGGTCGACATCAGCTAAGTTTTGACTCCTTGTCGGGGGGAGGGTCGGGGGGTCAAGGGGCCAAGAGCCGCCACTGCCACACACCCATACATTGACTCATTTACCACAAACCTAGACTGACAAATGATTGGCCTGGGACTACGTTCACCTGTTTGGGGTTGAACGGGGAATGGGGAGGGGGGGACGAGGGCAAAGGTTGAGGGGGGAGTTGGAGTTCGGGTAGGCATGGGGGACCGGGGAGGGGGACCCAGGGGTGTTCGTTCCAAAGAGGCGGGACAAGAGGGGACACGTGAGGGATCTACACAAAGGTTGGTGGAGGTGGTCACAAGGGCTCGAGGGCACACCTGGGGCAGGCGCAGCGTCAGCGGGGCTGAGCCTACGTTCCTAAATGGCATCTGACACTCTACAGGTCCTAACGCTCAACGTTAAGGGCCTCAACAACCCCATTAAGAGGCGAGCGGTGCTCTCGTACCTAGAGAACTCCGGCGCAGCTATCTGCCTACTACAAGAGACACACTTGTTGGCAAAAGACTGGCACCGTATGCGGTCCAGAGCTTTCCCAACACAGCTTTACTCCTCCACTATGGAGAAAAAGGCAGGGGTGACCATTCTGTTCGCTAAGCACTTCAAAGGCCAAGTAAGGGACAAAGTGGCAGAAATAAAGGGCAGACTGCTGGCATACACTGTTAGCATTGGTAATGTGGGTTTTACAGTGGGAACCATATACGCACCCAACACTAAACAAGAATCATTCCTCACGGGGGCATTGGCGGAGGTTCTGGGGGCTGCGTCCAAGTACACCCTGGTGGGAGGGGATCTGAATCTGGTGATGGACAACGCGCTGGACAGATCGGGGTGCAGATCCGGCGACTCGGGCGCCCTATCTACACAGGGGAAGCAATGGCTCGCCAGTAGGGGCTTCAAGGATGCATGGAGGGAGTTACAAAACACGGCACCGGGGTACACCTTTTACTCGCACGTTCACAAGACATACGCCAGGTTAGGTCACTTCCTTGAATCGGCGGATATAGCTCCCATGGTAACGGACGTGGAGGTCACCCCAGCGGCCCTGTCCGACCATGACGCCGTCCTTCTGCACCTGCGGGTCCCCCACACTCATTCTGGTACGGGGAGATGGCGGCTCCGAGAGTTCCTGCTCACGCGCAAGGTAGTCACTCAGCAATTGACCCAGATTATATCTGACTATCTTGGCAGGAATGACACGGGGGAGGTGGCCATGACCACGGTGTGGGGGCGCTCAAGGCGGTGGTCAGGGGGGAATTGTTGGCCATCTCGGCCGCTGACAACAAGATAAGAAAAGAAAGGCGCCAAGAGTTGTCCGCTCAGGTGCTGGAACTCGAGCGGGTGCACTGTCGGACAGGGGCCCCCAGGATTTGGCGCCAATTGAAAGCTGCCAGAGCTCAACTGGCTAACCTAGATTTGGATAGGGTGGAATACGCGGCTCTACGCCTCAAACACACTTATTATGTGGGGGGGGACAGAACTGGTCGACTGCTGGCTAGCAAACTTAAAGCGCAAACAGTCAAGGCCAAGGTGCAAGTCATACGAGGGGACAACGGTCGAGAACACTGTGATGACGAGCACATTGCCGAGGCTTTCAGGGCATTTTATGCCAAGCTGTACGAGGCCGAGCCGGCGGTGGATGCGGAGGTTGGGTCGGAATATCTAGGTGGGGCCAACGTGACCGCACTGAATGGCGCGAACGCTGAGGCGTTGGAAGCTCCCATCCGCCTAGAGGAGGTGGTGTCTGCCATCGCGCACCTGAAACCACTCAAAGCGCCGGGCCCAGATGGTTTCTCCACGGGCTTTTACAAGACCTTTTGCCACCTCCTGGCCCCAGTGCTGACGAAACTATTTAACTTGTTCCAAGGCCCGGGCTCGATCCCGCAAGAGATGCTCGAGGCGGACATAATCGTCCTACCGAAACCTGCAAAGGACGCTTCTCAATGCGCGGCATATCGGCCCATATCACTTCTGAATGTTGATCTGAAGCTCTTCACCGGTATCCTAGCAGCTAGATCAGGGCCCTGTCTTCCAGGCATCATTGAGCCAGACCAGGCAGGCTTCATACCCTCCCGCCAATGCGCGGACAACACCAAGCGCCTGATGCACGTCATCGACAAAGCCCACTATAACGAAGCGGACGCTGCCCTGCTGTCGGTGGACGCTGAAAAAGCATTCGACAGAGTGGCTTGGTCCCACCTCGACCGGACCCTGTCGAGATTTGGGCTCGGGGAATGGTTTAGAGCCTGGGTGGCAAGCTGGTATGCGGCCCCTCGCGCAACTATTAGAGTGAACGAGACGGGCTCCAAGCCGATGTTGTTCGCCTTGTATATGGAGCCGTTCGCCCAGCGAGTGCGAGATAACCGGAAAATAAAGGGCATCACCTTCGGTGGAGAGGAGCAGACCATCAGCTTGTACGCTGATGACATTTTGGTCGCAGTTGAGAATCCGGAGGTGTCGATCCCTGCATTTATGCGGGAAATGGAACGCTTCGGGAAAGTCTCGGGCTTTAAAATGAACATCCAAAAGTCTGTTATTCTACCACTGGGGTCTAATGCGCGTCGGCCTAACAGAGGATCGCTCGTGGTAGGGGAGCTACAAGTACAGCTGGAACTACCATATCTAGGCATTAACTTGTCCCCCTCGACGGCCCAAACGGTGGAAAACAACTATAAAACACTATCACCGTGTCCAGGGAGTCCTCTCCAGTTGGCGACATCACCCGCTGTCCTGGCTTGGCCGGGTGGCGGCCATTAAGATGTCTGTGCTGCCAAGGGTGCTTTACCTATTCCAGACGATCCCGGTTACTCCTTCGCTGGGCATGCTCAAAAAGCTGCAAGACGCGATACAGCAGTACATATGGGCCGGGAAACGCCCTAGAATGCGGCGTGACCTCATCTCAAGTTCACAGGCCGAAGGAGGGCTGGGGGTCCCTGACCTGCATCGTTACTTCCAAGCCACCCAGCTGCGGCACCTTCTGGAATGGTCCAGACCAACCTCAGAGAAAAGGTGGCTCTTTCAAGATAGGGCGATGGCGGATATGCCGCTTTGGCAGGTTCCCTTCCTAGCACGCCGCGACAGACCGGCGTATATCAAGAAATCTCTCATTACTAGGACTCTCCTACAGGTGTGGGACGCGGTAGCATCATCCAGAGACCTTACCTCCTTCCCGTCGCCGATGTCGCCCCTATTTGATAATCCGGCGTTCGCCCCAGGGATGGCCCCAAACGCTTTTTCACAGTGGCGATCCACGGAATGTAATTCAGCGGGACATATGTTTGACAGGCAGGGCTTTATGACACTGGCGGTTCTTAAGGAGAGCTACGGGATAGACCGGCCGCATGCCTTCCAGTACTTTCAATTAAGGCACTGGCTCACCCACAAAGACATCGCCCCGCAGGTGAGCCGCTTCCTCACACCCTTTGAGAAGTGGCTTTTGGCCAAATCGGGCGATCACGGAACTCTACAAATTCCTAGCCCCGCCCAGCGCAGGTAACTAAATCCGCGGGGCAGAACAGAGGGAGATCGGGCGGGAGCTGTTGGACAGGGAATGGCACAACATATTTTTCAGGGCCCACCACACGGCTAGGAATATGGCGAGCAGGGAGGCCGCGGTCAAAGGGGCCTGTTACTGGCACCTGACTCTGGAACGCCTCCACCAGAGCAACCCACGGCGCGATCCAAAGTGCTGGCGGGGCTGCGGTCAGACTGGGACCATGCTTCACTTGCTGTGGGAGTGCTCGGAGGTGCAAGACTACTGGGAGGAGGTACTGAAAGACATAGATCTGCACTTTGACACGGAAATCCCACGTTTCCCGGCATACACGATCTTAGACCTACCTAACAACTTGACCTTCCCACTTAAATCCATCCGGGGGAAACAGATGGGGCTGGCCATGGGAGTAGCGACACATCACATCCTTTCGCTATGGGGCAGCTCACGCAGACCCTCTCACACAGGATGGCTCCACAAAATCTGGTTCATAATGGGTATGGAGCGCATACAAGCCTCCCTCACGCAGACCACGGACACGTTCCGAGAGATATGGGCGCCCTTGATTGCACTACTCTCCACTGAATTCCACAAACTAACATGCCCCAAATACCTTCGAGTCCTTAGACTGGTGGATGAATTTCGCAAACCTGCTGCTGCTCAGGGGCAGAAGAAGAGCAAGCGGAAACCCAGATGATCCCCCTAATTAGACATTGGCAGAACACACCCGGGGGGGGGAGGGATGGGAGGGGGGAGCAGGGTGGGTAGCGCGGTTGTTAAGATGGGTGGGGATCCGGGCGGGGGGGTTGGGAGGGGGGTATGTTGGGGGGTTTTCTCACTTGAAAATGGCCTTCGCTGCACACATGGACACATGGCCCGAGGCCGGTTGGCCCTGGGGCTCTCTTCCGGGAGCCTTGGGGGGGGCTCGCAAGAAATGGTGAATCGTTTTTGTCCTATCACTGTGATGTACTATGATGCTGCCAATAAAACATATTTGATAAAAAAAAAGGAAACATTGTTAATGTAAATACAGTGAACCATGCCAGTGAAGGGCTGCGCATGACACCTCTATGCAATTGTGGGACCCACGTCCTTAAACTAAGCGCGGCATGGGTCCCTTTCAAAAAAAAAAAAATTCAATGTAAATATGGCGAACCGCAGCATTGCCTGTGCCAGAGAAGGGCTGCGCATGACACCTCAAAGCAAACACGGCACCCGTTGCGTTAAACCGAAAGTGCGGCATGGGTGCCCTTTAAAAAAAACATTATCAATGTAAATACAGCGAACCGCAGCATTGGGCGTGCCAGAGACGGGCTGCGCATAACACCTCAAATAATTCACGGCACCCGCGCCATTAAACTGAAAGTGAGGCATGGGTGCCCTTAAAAGTGAGGCATGGGTGCCCTTAAAAAAGAAGCATTGGCCGCGCGGCCGGGCGGAAAACAAATATTTTTTTTTTAAAACCCGCGAGTTACTCCCCAAAAATCATGTGAAGGCCGAAATGTGACAGCAAGGTTTCAGGTGGTGCAATACACAGGACTAAAGTACCGAATATCTGCGCTGCGTGCTTGAAAGTGCACAGACTTCCATACTGCTGCCGCATTCTGCTGGTCCTTCTACTCGCCACAGAAGTCTGTTTTCTTTCCAGTCCGGCCCCAATTTCATAGGAGACAACCATCGCAATGACTGTCCATTTGCAGCATGTCATGGCAAAACAGAAAGCGATCCGGTGTTTGTAGCAGTGTGTATTAAGGAATGGGATGTTTAAAGCAGTCTCTCTGTGTGAGCTACGTCCATTGTGATAAGAGACTGTTACTCAGCTGAGAGAAACCAGACAGAGGGGAGTAGCAGCTGGTCTGTGCAGACACATCCGGACAGGGGACACGGCTGTTACTGAAGCCAGCTTCTAGCAACAGTCTATAAAAGAAATAAATCGCACGGCGCCAAAAGTGGCGGCGGAGCGGCTTCCTTTGAAGTCTGATGGGGGCGGGGGAGCGGCTTGCTTTGAAGTCTGATGGGGGGAGAGGCTTGCTTTGAAGTCTGATGGGGGGCGGGGGAGCGGCTTGCTTTGAAGTCGCAGACAAATGGTGTATGGAGTGCGATGTGGCAGGTGATGTGCAAACGCCTGGCTCACATGAACGGTGTCTAATCCGCAGCTTGGGGAGACTTTTCATACGCCTTACTAGAATTTCGACAAACAAGCATTGCTAAAGCAATGCTGTAGGTCGAGAGCTAAAAAGGGATGTGAAACAAAAATAAAATCTATAATAGATGTGCTCCCCCTCACAGTGAAGGTGGGAATGATATGTTTTCTGTCTTGATCCAACAGGCACTTTGCCATTGTCAGGTCGAACTTGTTGGCTAGGGTATTGAGAATGTCTCCCTGCTTGTTATGTTCTACGTGCATGCCCTTCAAATGCGGACATCCTACATCAGAGGGGTTAGGCATAGTTGGGTCCCCGCATAAATGAAGGTTAAAATCACCTGCACTCATAAGGTGGTCATCCGGTAGGATATCAAGGGTCATAGGGCCAGATGTAGGTAATACTGAAATACCAAGTCCTTAATAGCGAATTTTACCAAATCGCTATGAAGAACTCGGTATTTCAGATGTACGAAAAAAAAAAAATCGGTAAAAATTAGTGATTCGGTAATAATGGCTAAAAATTAGCGATTCGGAGAGAATCGGTAAAAATAAATACCGAATTCCCATTACTGATTCATTATCACCGAATCGTTAATACCGATTCGGTAAATAGCGATTGGGTAATTAAAAAAACAATATAATTTAAAAAAAAAAAATTTTAAACAAAAATCGGTAATTGTTGAATCAGCCAATGTGTGCATACTCATTACCTCTCAACCAGGAAGTGGCCACACCCATGCAGCTGCACTGATACTGGAGCTGTTTGTTAGGCAGGGAGCAGAGCTAACCAGCCAGGAGCAACTCTACTCACAATTTGCAGCCAAAAATTAGCAAAATGGACAACCAGGAGAGGGAGAAGGATGCAGCTGAAAGAAAAAGTAAGCATAAATTCAGCGAGAGGGAACTGGAGATCGTTATTGAGGATGTCACAAGGGACCAAAAAAACTATTTGGAAAGCAGTCTCTGCAAGTGCCAGAATCACAGAGGCAGGTTTGGCTTGGCATACAAGAAAAAATCAATGCCATTGGAGTCAACTAGCGCTCCATTGAGGAACTAAAAAAACGCTGGTATGACCTGTGGAAGCATGCTAAGGAGAGGATGGCAGAGAGGAAAAAGCAAGCCAACCTTACAGATGGAGGGAGGAACACAGCACCTGCACCAACTGCCCTGGATCTCCTGGTCGAGTCCACCCTCCAGCCGGAGAGTGTGAGTGGTATTGGGGATGTGGACAGCTCAGCCAGAGCTGGAAACAAACAAGGTAAGATGCTTGCACTGCATGCTGTGGCCCCCACTCCCTAACCCCAATCCCCAATGAGGCATTGTGAATCCCACTCCAGTACATGTTTTACTTAAAACCAGCAATGAATTATGGGAGATGTAGTCAGAAGTTAGACATGTCAGAACAGTCAGTCCACTGAACCCAAAAGCATGTGACACACAGCAGCAATTAGCAAGCAGAGGATAGTCGGTTTGACTGGCATGCATGGCATTTATTATTACGCAAATGCTGCCAGATAAGTGAGCAGATGTACATTGTCGTCACAGGCGAGCCATTGCGCAGGGCAGCAGAGGGGAGCAAAGTAAAGGCACCCAGGATAGAGAGGACACAGGAGGAGGAGGTTCTGTCGCCTGCAGGGCAAACCAAACCACCACCATCAACGCCTCCAGCACCCAGAGCCAGGAGGCATGCAGTGGCCAGCCTCCAGCAGATGGAGGTGTCCGAGGAGGACAGCATAGGAGGACAACAGTCCACAGTGGCTGAGGATGCCGAAGGTGCAGGCTCACAGTCCCCCACAGAGCGTGCCCACACACATGCCAGATGCCGCAGGGCATTGGCAGCCAGTCCTCCTTCACAGGGCGAGGATGAGTGTGTTCACCGGACTTGAGGGCAACATGCTCAAAGTACATCTCCTGCAAGGAAAAGCCATAAGGTCAGTACAGTGGCAGATGGTGAGAATGAATGGGCACAGCTGCGAATTGAGAAGGGCATCTGTGCCATGAACAGTACTGTCGCTGAGGGCATGAGGAACATGTCTGAGGCAGTGAGGCTGCTGATCAGCAAATTGGATGGGGACCGTTTGGAATGGCGCAGGGAGAGGCAGAAAATTGACAACTACACCAAGGCAGTGAACCGCCTCCACACTGCCACCTCTCTGCTCTGCAGGCGCTCAGTGGAAATACAGGAGGACATGGCCCACTGCAGCCGTGATGTGGCGAGGGAGCTGTTCACAGTGACCAGTACACTAGAAGTGCTACAAACCGACAAGGTAGCCACTACAGGTGATGGGGGTGAAAGTGAAGAGGCTACTAGCCACAGTAGCAGCATCACGCCCCCTCCCACAGAGTCCAGGAGGCGCAGAGAACGGCACAGTGCTGCCCTAGGACAGTCTGGCATTGAGGACAATGGGGCCAAGGAACGCAGCAGTGCAGCGCATGAGCGCAGGAAGTGATGCCAGACATCACATAGAACACCAAAATGACTGATGTAACCCGTTTTTGTTTTGGAAACTGCATTTGAATTGGGTCTGGCATGTGACGCCCTTCATGACGCTCGCCTCCACTTTTGTGGAGGCAAGGGAACCAGCTTTTTAGAAGTCCAAAGGTGCGCTCCACAATGTTGCGCGTGCTTTTATGTGCCACATTGTATCTTCTCTCACTTGGGGTGGAAGGGTTGAGGTATGGAGTTAGGATAAATGCCCGCATGGCATTTGCGCTGTCACCTAAATGTGAAAGGAAGTGCCATTAATAAGAGTGACCAACACAATCATCCAAGGTATACATCAGGGTGTGTCACATTGATTTACCTAGCAGGTATCCTTCTCCATATTCACCCCCAGCCAGACGTGTGTAGATTTCACTGTTCCTGAATATGTAGGAGTCATGGGCACTCCCGGGAAATTTGGCCACGATGTCAGCGATGATGTTGCCGCATCACATATCACCTGCACGTTGATGGAATGCGTAGATTTGCGGTTCCGGTATATGTATTCTATAGCTGCAGATGGGCGAATTGGTATGTGGGTCTCATCAATGCACCCTATTACATGTGGGAACTGTGCCTTTTGGTGGAAATCCAGCTTTGTCTTCTGCAGTTCCACCTGTGTGCTGGGGAAGCATATGTAGCGATGCATTCTCTGCATCATGGCATCCAAGAAGGAGTTGAAGAAACGGGACAGGCAACTCTGTGACACACCACCTGCCACAGCTATCACCCCCTGGTAACTTCCTGATGCAAGTAGGTGCAGGCTACAGAGCACCTGTACATGTGTTGGTATGGCGTGCTCCCTTGGTGTCTGACGCTCCAGGAGTGGGTGCAGGTCCCGTATCAGGTCTAGGATGGTTTGGGGATGTAGCCTGTACCGCTCATGTATTTCAGCCTCAGTCATTTGAAACAGTGTAACACGCAGTCTGTATATGGGCTCCTCCCGTGTCCAGTTCCTCAGTCCTGCTGCTCGCAAACATAGCCGCCTAGCTATTACGTAGAGGGCTGCGATTGTGTTCACACTGTTGCCTTTTGGGACTGTTAATATGCAGTGCATCTGATTACCACCTGCTTTGAGTCGGTGGTAATTAGCGACTCTTTAATACCGAAAAATCGTAAATTCAGTATTACCGATTTTTTGTAAATCGCATTTGCGATTATTTAACGATTTCTTATTTACCGATTAACTGGTTTTCCGAATTTTTACAGATTCCTTATTTGCGATGGTGTTCGGTATTACCTACATCGCACATGGCTAAATACCGGTCGGTAATGCAATAATTTACCGAATTTCGGCGTTACCGACCGGTATTTAGCCACCTACATCTGGCTCATAGTTCTTAAAAATAATGCCGTCCTGGACATATTACAAACATCTGAAGAAACAGTGCTGTCAATATAAAAGTTCAATAGCAACAGATTGTCAGTCCCCTGAGAAAATAACGCCTGCAAACAAGATTATCGGCAGGCAACACCGTCAAGCGACACCGTACTGCTAAAGAGACGTAAATTACAAGACTACCCTTAGATCTTCCTGCCCTGAATTTACATAGTATAGGGGACACCCTCTAATTATACTTTAAGGTCAGGGAAAGAGAGGAACACAGCAATAACACAGAAAAAGATTCCCTCATGACCTAAATTATTTGGCAATTGACAATTCTCATGTTTTCATCAAAAAGCCTTTAACACAAGGTGACACCATTACATTTTCTCATTTTTAAATTTTATTTCTTTTTTAGGAGATTGTATTTTTCACAGTATTTCTTAGTTCCATAACAATTATTTTATCAAAAAGGACATATAAATCATCAGTAAATAAAAAGATACAGATGCCATACAGAAAAAAGAATTAAATACACTCTCAATTCTCTCATACATACACTCTCATACACTATACATTCATTCTTTATTCTGTGGCTGAGGGGTCACAAGTTGTTATGTGATCTATTACGCAAGGTCGACGCGTTTCGGTGGAGTAGGACCACCTTCCTCAGGACCTTTAGCAGAACAGATGTTTTTTCCAATAAGTTATAGATTCTGTATGGATATCTGTAATAATAAATAACATATCATGTATCAGAGATTTTATCTAAACATGCATTATCAAGTGATACAAAGTTCATTAAATTTTGTTGTAATCCTTAACCTCATTGTGTAGGACTCACAGAACATAGTTCCTTGCAATTTTTATTAACATTTGATATCTTTTGCGATTATTCCATTTTGGATGCAAGTCAGCACAGTAGCTTCTGACATTTCCCAATTGTATAAAGCTAACCATTATCAGTTAAGAGAAGGAAACACTTGAGAGGGTTGGGAGAGGAGGAAAACAGATGAAAAAAGAAGATAACAGCTAATAAGTCTGTTGGATCTTAAGACTATAGAGATTAAAAACTAGTGCAAAGAAGAACCAATAAAAGTCTCACATGAATCAGCCTTATATATTCATTTAGTTTTGCTGATATTTGTTAGAGAGAGAAGAAAAAGACAGGGGACATTCTATATAATTTTTAGAGTAGGATCGAGTCAATTATGTTCTTACCCTGATAAAGTGTGTTCACAGATTCCTAATTGCGATTGTCAAGCTAATTTCGAGCAGGAAATCCTGTAAGTATAATATATAAATATTTCTACCCTTATAACGATCTGCTTTTGATGAAAGTTGCAATTTATTAATTGAGCGGCGACTTACCCTTCATTGACAATCGATATAGTTCCTTTAAAGTATAGCAAACATCAATTCTTCTCTTCATTAGGTAATTTTGATATAAGTCATCGATTTCTGAAAGTAATATGAAACTACCTTAGCCCCTTGTTGTCCATATGTAGTTATTTGTTAGCCAAGCTTATAGATGAAAAACTGACATTGTATATCGAGGCATCAATTCATAAATTATCCTGTAGTGAGCTTAGGGCCAATTCTTTATCCCAGCACTTTTATGGGTGGTTTCAATGTACGTTGGTTTCTGAAAAGGATATAAATTGAACTTAGTCCCTTATTGTCTTTATATTGTGGTTGTGAACCATCTTACTAAATAGGAAACTAACCTTGTATCTATAGGTAGCTCTTCATATGTTGTCCATTAACCAACTTAGGGTCACTCAACTTTCTCAACACTTGTTTGGCGGCATCTCTAGATAGTTTACCATTTTTTCTGCCGAGAAAGAATGCCGTACATGCAATTAATGTCCGAGTTTGCTAAAAACAAGTTTAGACGATTGTACTACGATGTTTAGCCAATCTAAGAACACAATATCGGAATAAACTCTCACCATTTTACCAACCTTAACCAGTACCAGTGATACGTATTCTATGCCCACACTACGTTTTTAATGCTGTGTTTGCTGTTAGCATTACCGTTCACTATTCAGTGAGTTATCTCTGGCTACGTTTTTTAGATTTAACAGTACTAACGAGTACGTGTGAAAGTAAAACTTATAGGTCTGTAACAAACAGTCTGACCCAAGACTCTCGTTTACATAACTAGCGTGTACATGTGGACATCAGACTGTAAGGCTATTGTAGACAGTCTGTCACGGTCCCGTATAAATATTTGGCATGTGTTGCTACAAAAAATATCCACCGGTCACTATTCAGTAATACATCTCCGGCTCCGTATTATGGATTGAAAAGTGCTAGAGAGTACTTTTTAGAACAAGACTAAGAGCCTGTTATAAAAAATCTGTTCCGGTATGCTCAGTTTACTCGATTTACCGTGCTATCAAGTGCGAATATAGGCAAGACTATGAGCATGTTAAAAACAGTCTGTCTTCTATGCATTTGGTATATATACGTTACAAAAGGTGTTTACTTTCGCATTACTACCAGACGTGACCTATCGAGTGTCCGCTTACCTCTTCATTTGAAAAACGCCACTGTCAAGTAACCCCGCTCCGTAGTCCTGTGCGCTCCAAAGGACCAGTGAGTAGGTCTCCATTTAAATAGTGAGGTTCGCGCCAAATGTTTGTTTGCGCTGTCTAAACGTGGCGTGCTAGTCAAATGCCATTTGTGAGTGGTGAAAAAGTTATGCTAGGTGTGTACATAACTCGGGAGCCATGTCTGAATGGTAAAAGGTCAAGAAATGAAGAGTATATTCTCAGTACGATTCTTTATAAAAAACGACTTTTATAGTAATCACTCTTTTGTTTGATATGGCGAAACTAGATCTCACTTGTCGCTTGTTAAACTGACGCCATAGCTATATGTAAGAGAGATGCATAAAGTAAGCCCACTTTCCAATAGATTTAGTGCAAAAACGGGCGCCATTTGTAAGAGTTGAGGAGTTGACCAGCATGACATTAACGTTATTTTTTGTCAAAGGAACCTCTGTGGATATATGTCACTTATTTAGTTGGTATTGATAATATAAAGTGTCGCACCGCATTTGAACTTTGTCGATAGTGTAGATCTACATGTAAAAATGGAGTTCACACGCCAGATGTCTATTCATATTGCCTGGTATTGGTGTATCAATGGGGCACCCTATTTAAATACTGAGCAATTTCTGCTCACTAGGTTATTTATTCTACTTGTGTTACTAGCCTCTAAAGTCAGTCAAAAAGAGCTGACTTATATGCGTCGGGTCATCTCCTTAAAGAAGTATTCATTCTTTAAGAGTCAAAACGAAAATCATATACAATGATTAGAGGTAGACTATTTACCATCACTGTCCATTACTGAACACATCAATACTCACTGTTCAGTAAAACTTACAGTGGCTGCAACGTTTGAGACGGTCAGCAAGGACTTGCAATGCTGAAGGGATAAAATTCTAGACTCAGAAAAATGAGGAAAATATTACTGGAATGTAACATGCCTAAGGCAAGTCAGTTAATCATTCTGTTACATACCAAGAGATATTCTTGTTCAGGACAAATCTTACACTATCCAGATAAAACATCCAATAACATTCACGCTTTTTCCTGGTTCTTTCTATTAATTCGCAATTTTTGTATTGTACTTTTTCCAAGCTACACCACTTAAGTTCAGATTCCTTATGATTCAGATCAGTACAATGTTGGGTTAGAGGTGCTGTCATCTTATTCGTCCTTACCGCTGATTTATGTTCACTGAACCGGAGTCTGAATTCATGACCTGTTTCCCCTATGTAGGCGAGACCACATGGGCAAACAATATAATAAATTACATTTTTGCTTCTGCAGTTTGTAAATGATTTTAGAGTTATATTAATGTTGTTGTGCTGTATATTGTCACTTACTATAGCGGAGTCACAGGCGTGACAATTTCCACATCTATGATTTCCTCGTATAGTGTCCAACCCTGTCAACGTTGTCTGGGTCTCGCTTGGCCGCGGTTTATTACGTGTGTGGACCAATCTGTCTCAGATTCCTATTGCGTCTGTAAGCCACCAATGGTTTTACCATGGTGGTCTCATTCTCCACTTCAAGGATTCTGCAATTCTTGTTTATCACATTTTTTATTTTGTAATTTAATGTGGAGTGATTTATCACGCAAGTTAATTTGTCTTGGGACTTCTGTCTATTCCGATTGAGCAGAGTGTCTCTATCATAATATTTGGCTCTTTTAAAAGCTTGTCGAACCAGGCGGTGTGGATATCCCATTTCAATTAACCGGTCTCTCAGGGATGCACTGTGGGTGACATAGTCAGTAAGGGTAGTGCAATTGCGGCGAATTCGAAGAAATTCCCCGAACGGAATTGAGTCTTTCTGACAGTGGGGATGGAAGCCTCCAAACTGAAGGATGGTGTTTTTGGCAGTAGGCTTACGAAAGAGGCTTACTTGTAATTTTTCCTCCTTGCCTTCAATTGTGATGTCCAAATATTCAACTTTACTGTGACTATAGTTAGATGTAAACTTTAGGTTTTTATCGCTCGCATTGAGCCATAGGATATATTCTTCAAGTTGTGTCGCATCACCGTGCCATATAAAGAAAATATCATCAATAAAACGTCGCCAAACTGAGACGTTTTCAAAAAAAGGGGCATCGATGTTATAGATATTTTTTCTCTCCCATTCCCCCATGTATGTGTTAGCCACACTGGGGGCACAAGAAGCCCCCATACCTGTGCCTTTGATTTGTTCGTAGAGGGCCTCTTCAAATTCAAAAAAGTTGTTAAGGAGGACTACCTCCAAGCATTGAATGATAAACACATCTGGTCTAATATTAGGGTATCTTTGTAATAAGGCGTTCACTGCCTGTAACGCTTGACATTGTGGTATGTTGGTATACAACGCCTCAATGTCAAGCGTTACCAGATTGTCGGTCATGGGATTGAATGCCATACCTTCAATTTTCTTAATCATGTCTCCTGTATCTCTTACGAACGATTCGTATCTTTGTGTGAGGGGGCATAAGAAAGTATCCACATATTTGGATAAAGCTTCTGTATTAGAGCCTATAGTTGATATAATAGGGCGCATAGGTGGATTGCTTTCATTCTTATGGGTTTTAGGGAGACCGTACATGGCCGGAGTTACTGGGCATGTTGTATTCAGAAATTGAAATTCTTTCTCACATATGTATCCATCCTCTAGTGCAGCATGTGTCATTTCTTTGATGGTCATGTTCAGTCTTTGCATTTCTCTGATATTTGCTGGTCTATAATCTGTATTGGATAACATGGTTTTCATTTTGTTGTCATAATCAGATTTATCAAAGATCAAAATACCCCCCCTTTGTCACATGGTTTAATTACTAGTTGGGAGTTATTCTCAAGATCTTTTAGTGCCATGTTCTCTTGTTTAGTTAGGTTGAAGTTAGGTCTTTGTTGTTTTAATAACAGCCTATTTATATCGGATAGCACCTGTCGTTCAAAAATTTGTACTTCCGGACCAACCATGTCCAAAGTTGGAGTGAAAGTAGATGGTGGTTTACATTTAGAGAGATTGTCAGTCTCATCCCCCCATGTCCCTCTCCTCAAAGTATTTTTTCAGTCTTACTTTTCTGAAAAAAGCATGGAGATCTGTATGAAGTTTGAATTTGTCAATGGAGGCAAAAGGGACAAACGATAAGCCCTTACTAAGTATAGCTGATTCTTCGTCTTTGAGCCTGTTTGATGATAAGTTGTAGATAGGGAGAATATCTCTACATCTGTTATCATTATGTTTATCTTCTACCACCAATATTGTTGGTTCCTCGTTTTCACGTATTGTTGTTGAGGTTGTGGGCTCGATACTTGTGGACCTCCTCTGTTCTGTTGCCAATGCACCCTTTTCTCCCTGTAGGGGCCTCTTGATAAAAAACCTCTGTTTTGTTGACCCTGTCTGCCCCTAAATGGTCCGGAATTGAAACAACCTGTTCCTGGGCCTGGATATGAGTAGTAGTCATTATCTGAATCTGATGATCCTGTATCAGACAAAATAGTGTAATTTCTTCTATAGTTAGGATTTGGTGCATACTCACCTGGAGTCCCTCCCTGATAGTAGTTTGGATTCAAATAAGGGTAGATCTTCTCTTTAGAGAACCAACGCACATAATTTTTCAGTTTTTCAGTTTTTTTGTTTGTTAGATAGATTTCAAAATCCTTCATGTCTGTTTGTATTTTATCTACTTTATTTTTTGCCTCCTCTACCGGATTGGACGAGTTAAGTTTTTCTTCCAATATTTCTTCATTTAAGGATGTCAAAATATCCCTTGCTGTCTCAATGATCAGTAACATCCAGTCCCTGGAGCAACGATTAGATATTAATGACCACTGCTCCAGGAACTTACGTATTTCAATAAATAGTGCTGGTGCATTCCTTACTCTTAAACCAGAGGGTATCACTCCTGCTATCAAGTATTCCCGCATATAGTGGGCATGTGATTCAATACGTTTGGCTCTTTTTCTTAGATTGAGTAAATTTTGCCATTCACTATTATCTCCCAAGGTGGTATTAGTGGTGCTATTCTTATCGACTACGTGTCCCAGTAGGGAACTAAATTCTGCGTCCGTGAAACCGAACGTTTCTAAACTGTCCATGATTAAAGCTTTGATATTTATTTTTGGAGTCAGACTCACTATATTTTATAGTTCACAGATAGAGAACAGATTGACAGGTAAGAAAAAAAGGCCTGCCCTGAATGACTGAATGGGATGGCAATACAGAAAATGGGGTGGTGATGAACAGAGTGTCTGAATTAAGCAGACCACTCTTACCCAGTCAAGAGATCAGGGCTTAATCCATCATCGTTTTTTAGCTCACTGCATCACCCCAGTTCAGAACCTGGCTATATGCAAATTAGCCTGACCCCGTGCCTCATGGGAACAGGGCAGACCAAACTACCAAGCCAATTCTTCACTGGTAAGGAGAGAAGCTTCCGGGGACCGGTTTCTGGCATTTCAGCCGTTGTCGGCCCGGCTTGCTTGAATCCTGGTGGTGCAGTGAGCAAGGGACTCATGTCTGAGTATACCCTGCCACACCTGTAGTGGCCAAAAACGATACAGAAAAGGGGGTGGTGATGAACAGAGTGTCTGAATTAATGGGATGGCAGGCACAAAGAAGATCTTATATCCCTCTAAAAAGAAACTGTTTGTGTTAGACCATGTTGCCTGCAGGCATATCACATGAAAGTCTTTTATATATTCGCTCCAGCTAGGATTTGTAAACTTGCTCGCTAACCCAGCTATATTCCAAGATACAAATTTGCAGGCCTTACCATCCAATTGAAAGGCCCATAGACTTTTTTAGGTGAGAGGATGAGGGCTCCCCTGGTTCCATCCCTGTAAGTCAATCACAGGAGTCCAGTGTTTCCAAAGAGGTAAACTTGTTAAATAAGGGGGTGGCGTAAGTTACAATCTGACAGACAGCATGAGGATGAACGGAATGAGCAGGCGCCCAGCATTGCTTCGTCTCATCAAGTATTCTCAGAGTACTCGGGGGACTGTAGAAATGCCCCATGGAAAGGGCCACAATGCTCTGTGCGACTGCGTGCAAGATCGTCTCTGCCAAGTGGCGTATGTTAAAATTAACAATAACACAATCACCTTCCATATATTTTACGGACCTTCCAATCCAGGAAACTCTGCACACTATTATTAATAAATCTTTTAATTCTAAAGCCCAAGATCGTATTGCGGTTAAGCCAGTGTAGGACTTTATTCTTTCGTTGGTCAAAGTCTAAAACGGCACCCATAGAGAGCGCTGGAACATTGCGAAGTACTACGACATATGGAGCGGACTCTGTGGGAGGATGTATAACAGGTAACCACTGCCGCTGGCACTGCCCCTTAAGGTCTACAGCCCGATTCTCCATGCAAGTCCGACCTCCTCTCAATCTCTCTCCGTAAGAGGATTTCGCTGTCCTTCGGCAAGCTTTAGGGCACTTGATTTTCAGATCCGTCATTACCCCATTGAGTCTGTCCTTGCGCAATTTAAGTCCAGCCGTGAGCGGGGGCAGGTAGTGTCACTACCTTGCAGAGTATTTAATGAAGATGAGTGCATCTGTCCATTAGATCCAAGATCAGCTGTATTCGCTGATATACCCTTTGATTTACTCTGTGAGACATGGACCACCACTTAGTTGTGCTGACCAATCCTCGAAAGCTCCAATTCTATAGTCGCAATGCTCTGCCTCATAGGGTCTAATTTAAGGTCCAAACATGCCAGCAAAGAACACATCCAGCCTTCCATCATTGCTAACATGTCTTCCTTGGTTATGGTTTGCAGTTTTTCGGCACATTGCACTGTCCCCTCCACCCTTGGACATTTTTCTTTACTCCCTGTTAGGGGACCTTTCCTTTTTACTCCTTAGCCTGCCCGTACTCTAGTGCTCCCTGTCTAGAAGATGAGCTCAGTACTCTTACGTCGGACAAGCAAACTAGATGGTTCAGCCTCATTGGGTCCAGAATCTCCATCCACCCCTGACTTGTGAATCCTTCAGGTAAACTAAAAAGCTCTCGGTCTGACCGAGCAGGCCAATCATGTTTGACAGCCTGGACTCTTAATGAATCTGGTGGACTGGAGAGAGGACCCATTACAGGAGAATGGGAAATGCGACGGGCTACCAGCTCAATCTCCTTGTCAATAATCCCGCCGCTCTTAGTAAAAATGAGTCCATTGTAGATGCTGATGATCCTGGGGGTCCTTTGGCCGGGCCCTTATGTTTTCCTATGATGCTTGGGCAGGGGCTCACAACAAATTAAGAGCTACGCAGGCTAGGTCAAAGTACCAGAATCAATGCCCAAGTGGGTGGTGGAACCTTCTCCTACCTGCTGGAGCTGGGAGACATTAGTAATGTCCCTCGAGGGCCCTTATTAGCATCTCCCTCCTTCGAGACCTCTGCCAATGGGACTGCACAGTTGCACTCCAAAGTACTCCTAGCTCCAACTGATATTCTGAGCACAAGCACCAAGAGGGGTGACCCAGCCCAGCCTCCTCCGGGCTCCAACAGGCGCTGATGGGCCCGCCCTTTGACCAGGTTTCACCAGGGCCTGTCCCTTGCTGTAGGAGACAAACAGCACTTTTCAGCACACACGGGTGTGCACCCAGGCTGCTCCTCCTCTTCTCCATGCAGGGTTTTTCTGGGACACAAAGTCCAAGTCCCTTGCCAGCCGTTATGAATCAAGCGTCCAGTGCTGCATGAGACAAACAGCCCTTTTCAGCATGCACGGCGCAGGCGTGCATCCAGGCTCCTTTTCCTTTTCTCCTTGCAGGGTTGTTCTGGGACACCGAGTTCAAGTCTCTTGAAAGCCATTATGAATCAAGCAACAGGGTAAGGCAGGGGGTTAAAGGTCAGGAAGGGGAGGACAGAGACCTGCAGGGAAGGCCTTGCACTGGACAGACTGGGGGCTTATTTACAAGCACCTTGTGTCACCCGTGCGTCTCTTTTCCCATGTTAAAAATGATGCAAAAGTGGCACTAGGGGCTTGTAAATAAGCCCCTGGGTTTTTGGCTTGCTGCACTTGACAAACAGGATAATGCTAGGTTTTTACTGCAGGGGTTTACATGCAGTTTCAGAATGAAGTACTAGGGCCCAAGAATGAGACACTGGTCAGATAATTTGAAATCTGCCAGGGAGCCCAAGCAGGCAGTGCAGGACAAGTTGATAAAAGAAATTCAAGAAGGTAGGATGACAGGGCCTTTTGAAAATTGGCCAATGGAGGACTTGATCATGTCCCCCATCGGTGTGGTTTCAAAGGAGGAACCAGGCAAGTTCAGATTGATTCAGCACTTCTCTTTGCCGGAGGGCCGGTCAGTGAGTGACTTTATTCCTCAGAAGCAAGTCACTTTCACACACTCATCGGTAGATGTGACCTTATCCCTTGCTGAAAAAGTAGGACGGGGTCGCTTATGGCGAAGAGTGACATTAAGTCTGCCTTCCATTTGTTGCCAGTACACCCGCCGACTATTAGCTGTTGGGGATCCAGTTTGAGGGCAAATGGTATATGGATAAAGCCCTACCTATGGACTGCTTCATCTCTTGTGCCCTGTTTGAATGCTTCAGCACCTTTTTAAAAAGGCTGTTTATCTGATGCACAGGTCATGAAAATACAACACATTACCTAGACGACTTATTTTTGTGGGGAACCCCTGTTTCATTGACTGCCAGCATGAGCTGTCAAGTTTTCAGGAACTCTTGGGAGACATGGGGTGCCATTGGCACCAGAAAAGACAGTAAGGCCTACCACAGTGATCTCATTTCTCAGAATCGAAATGGACTCAGGTTTAATGGAAGCCAGATTGCCTGAAGATAAGAAATGAACCATGCAACAGTTGCTGGATCGATGTTGGTTAAAAACAAAGTCATGGTCAAAGTTTTGTTGGGGCATTTGAATTTTACATGCAGGGTGGTAAGAGGGGGTAGGACCTTTTGTAGGAGAATGAGTTTGGCTATTTTGGGGCTCCCATAGCCACATCATCATGTACAATTGTCAGCTAGGGTTAAGGAAGATAGAGTATATGGAGAGATTTTCTGCACTTCTTTAATGGGATTCCCTTAACATCAATGGCAGAAGTGGACGGGACGTTCACATTTTTTCAGGTGCATCAGGAGATATTAGTTTTGGCCTATACTGGCCTATAAATGGCCACAAGCTTCGAAGCATGGTAGCAGCAGCATTGCCTTTTCTGAATATATCCCCTTGCTTGTGGCAGTTATGCTGTGGGGAGACCAGTTTAGAGCACAAGAAGGTTCTGTTTAGAGTGAACAATTTGTCAGTAGTGCAGGTGGTTAACAGGCAGTCAAGCAAGGGATGCCCAGGTCTTGACGTTTCTGAGGGTCTTTGTGATGAAGTACCTACAGCTGAAAATAGTATTTAGAGCTGGGCATATGCCAGGTGTGGATAAAGACATTGTGGATGCTTTGCCTCGTACACAGTAAGAGAGATTCAATGGACTGGCCACGGAGGTGAACAGTGTCAGGACCAGAATGGTGCAATACTTATGGACTGTAGGAGAAAAAGGATGCTTCAGTTGGTAGAGGATTTGTTAGCTGTATCTGTAAGAGCACACAACAAGATGATGAATGGAGTGCTGAAACTTTTCAATCACTAAATGCCAGTAAAGAGATTTGGGTTGAATCCATCGTTCTTTAGCTCACTATGCCACCCCAGTTCAAAGCCAGCCAAATACAAATCAGTCTTGACCCTGCTTCTCATGGGAACAGTCCAGTCCAAACTGCCAGGCCAGGTCCGCATTGGACTGAAATGAAGCATTGTGGTACTGGTTTCAGGGTTTCACCCCTCATCAGCCAGGCTAGCTTGAATCCAAAGGCACACCAAGCAAGGGGCGACGTCTAGGCACACCATTGGCCACTAGAGTGAACATAGAAAATACAACAAGATGATGGACGGAGTGCTGAAACCTTTCAACCACTCACCTCCAGTCAAGAGATCTGGGTTTAATCCATTGACCAAGGGTATATCCAGATGTGGGTCCCTTGCTTGCTGTGCCACTGGATTCAAGCTAGCCTGGCTGATGAAAGGGGATACCCAGAAACCGGTTGTAGGATGCTTGTTTCTGGTCCAGGGAGGACCTGGCCTGGCAGTTTGGCCTGGACTGTCTCCATGAGGAGCAGGGTCAAGATTGATTTACATATGGCTGGATGCAAACTGAGGTTCCATACTGAGCAAAAGAACAATCATTTAAACCCAGTTCTCTTGAATGGGGGTGAGTGGTTGAAAAGTTTCAACACTCTGTCCATTCTCTTGTTGTGTTTGGTATCTACAAGAGCAACATACTCCCTGGCTTGGGGCGAGTTCTTATCAGGGCGAGGCACAACGTAGATCAGATTCTTAGGCTAGATTGGAGGATGTGGTGCAATTTATCATGAGATTGATAGAGAAAGGCCAACCAGTGTGACAATTTCTGTAAAGTTACCAGGTATTGCATTCATGGGAAAGCTGTGGTGGAGCTAGGCACCTTATGCAGGCAAGCTGGAGAAAATTATTTTTGAAGAGTGGTCAAAAGAGCAGGGTCAGTCGGGTAACAAGAGAAGGCCTTTGACTTGGTATACCTTGGGTACGGTGCTTTTAGTGTTTCTGGGTGTTTGCAGCTCAGACAATGATGCGGTTCTGTTTACCACAATTATGTCATGGATGTTTTTCGGCGCGTTTCGAGTCTCTGAGCTGTTCAGAGGTAAGGGTGGTTACTTTGGGAGGAGGTTAGTGGAAGTAGAGAAGGGCCAAAGATTTGCCTTCATAACTCAAAACCTGATCAAAGGGGTCAGGGTAGGAGGGTTTTATTACCGGTATACCCCGGCGCTAAGTTCTCCCCGGTAAGATGGGGTCGGTCATTAAAGCGGTGGGCTGTCCCAGGGAATGAGAAGGTCTTTAAGCACTTGGACAGGAAGTCAATCTTCGCTTTCCAACTGTTGGCAAAATTATACAAGACCCTAGAGTGCATTGGTTTAGATGCTTGGGCTTCGGGACTCATTATTTCATAATCGGGTTGGCCACCGAAGCAATAGGCAGGGTTGGAGTAAGGAACTGATAATGGGTTTGGGGTAATGGTTATCCATCTGTTTCCAGCGTTATGTTCAAGAGGGGGAAGAGAGCTGCTGACATGTGTACAGGTTGCCCCCTTTTGTTTTTGTTTTTTCAAGGTCGGTTTGACTATCTGGATTGTGGGACACTCCTTCATAAAGAGCTCACAAGCTGAATTTGGGGTTTAATGTTGGCATTTACAATATTTCTTGGCACAGGAAAAGAGGGATGAGGTGGAACGAGTTCTTCCCTTGTTTGAGCAGATTGTTGGTAGGTGGCAAGTGTCCAGATATCTTACTACTACATCTAGGAGAGAACGATTTGGTGGTATGGAAAATTCTAGCATTGTTAAAGGATTTGAAAGAGGATTTGAGGAGATCAGCAGATGTTGTATAGTTCCTATCTCATCCGGACAAAGTTCATTCCTAGGAGAGTATGGCAAGGACCTCACTGCCCAGCAGCAATAGATAGGGCCAGGAAAAAGATCAACAAGGAGATGCAGGCTTTTTTTAGGGATGCAGGCATAGGTAGGGTAGCACATACAGCCTTGTGTTTTAAAGACGTCGAATTTTTCAGAGCAAACAGTGTACATTTGTCCTTTATGGGCATGGAGTTAAAACTAGGACAGTTGAAACTGAAGTTGGTTAAAGTCTTATACATCACCTAGACAGAAGGAGCACAGGGACAGAAAAAGGCAAGGTGTACCTCCCCTTTTCTGGGTGGCTGTTGGCAGAGAAGTGGTCATTGTTTAACAAAGTCTATTCTTGTTGACAGCGCCAATTCAGGCTGAACGGGAACGGGTAGATTAATTCATGACTGAATGTCCTAGGAAGTTCAAGGCTATGTAGGATGGCTACTTGAGTTGGGGATAATAGTTGTAGGAATGTGGTTGGGGAGTTTAAAGGTCACAGTTGCAGTTCAACAGGTCTGGAGTAGGTACACTATTACCGTATTAAGTTGTGGCGGGGGGAGGGAGATTTTGGCGGACGGAGTAGCTTCACTCAGGTGAGAGAAGTTGTATAGTGATGTTTTAGTTTTGTAAGGCAAAGGCCCAGGTTGTTTTTGTGATGTGCACCTGTTTCAATAAAGTGGCCTTTTTCATACACTCCTTGCTTCAGTGGTCACTGCTGCCCTCCCTCTTCCCCAAGCGAACTGTTCGGCAGAGAAATTTAATAAGGAGCGCTGAACCTTAAAAGCAAGTTTCAAATGCTACTGTGTCGGAGTCTGATAAATTGTCTGCATTCATCACTGTGACCAACGTTTACTCTGGTGAGCGCTTATTGGGATTTTGCCATTAAACACATCTTCTTTAAATGTACCATATAGTTGCATTGTTTAAAAATATCAAGCCATGCTCAGAGAAAACTCACCTGCTGTGGGTGCCCCTGTGTTGTTCTTATACTTGAATCTTCAAGAGCTGTGAGTATGCACGACTTGAGCCTCATCATGTGTGATGCATTTCCAGACACTCACAGTTATTTTCCTATCAACCTGTGCTTCTCCCACATTACACTGCAGTGAGTGTGAATTCAGAATATGGCAGTCATCTTTATTTTTGGATCATTTTAATCGGAAACTATACTATACATCTCTGTAATAGGATTTCAAGTGGAGGAGTAGATTTCTTCAATAATATTTTTTTTATGTGTGCATAATATACCTGGAATGCACCATTTATTAGCACGGTTTTCTAATATTCTCAATTTTTTTAATTTTTAATTAGGATTTTTTATTTTTTTTATTTTTGCCACTTATTTGTTTGATTTGTTTGGCTTTATTGAATTTGACTAATAGTGTATCTCCACCCCCCGGTGAACCATACACAATTGTGGAAATTTCAAGGGGTGTCTAGCTTTAGATAAAATTTGTTAGAAGTAGAAAAAGAACTGGCATTTAGGCAGAGTGAGAAAAACTAGCCTATCCAACAAGATTGTCTCACATGTGATGAACATGAGGAGGATTATATGATTCAAAATTCTATTTTATGTGCAAAAGACAATCTTTGCAAAGGTTTTCACAAATGTATCTTGCTTACTGATGGAAAACTATTATTGATGATGGGAGAATCTTGCACTTGGTATAGCATCATTGGAAAATCATTATTTCTTGAGATGTGGGGTGACAAGAAATTAAATTACCCTGATGTTCAAGTAGAAGGGTAATCAAGTCAAAAAATTGATTTAGAGAGATATATTGGTTAGATTTGGAATTTGAAGGGAGAGGAAAAAGGTATAAGATGTATGTGGCAACTAAAGGCAATGCCATAAATCACTGAAAAAATATTGATGGACAAAATATTGTGGTCCCAAAATATCGGGACATGAATATCAACGTCAAAAATATCGACATCCTATCTACATGGTAGGTACTAAAATATCGAGAAAAAAACATAGTAGTTAAAAATGTCGAAGTAAAAAAATGCATTTAACTAATTTTTTTTAAACATTATTAGAAAATGTTAACAATTATAAATATTACATGTAATGTAGCAACTTAAACATACATATATAAAATGTAATATATATATTTACTTAATAATAATTAATAAGTAAATATTTTTATAAAGTTGCAAATATATTAAAAATAATAAATACATATGTATATATATATATATATATATATATATATATATATATATATATATATATATATATTACCTACTGGCGGTCGCCAGTAGGTATATATAGTTAGGATTTTTTCTCTATGGGATTTTTGAAAATTCTATGTCTAATAACTTTGGCGTTTGTGGACGGAATTGGCTGAAATTTTCAGGAAAATGGAACATTTTGTTTCTGAGCAGCCCCTGACAATTTGGGGGGGTTTCATCAAGGGGGGGCCGAGAAAAAAGGGGGGTCCCAAAACGCGTTTTTCCCATGTTAATTTCCGTAAGGCGGTTGGCCTCACTTTTAGCTCGAACGGCTGAATGGATTTGCACGAAACTTGGCAAAATTGTAGGGACTGTTAGCCCGATGTGCCTTTGCTAGGTCTCAATATATGTGCTCCAGTGGATTTTGAGTAATTTAGGTTCAAAAAAAGATATATATCTGGGCGGAGCCTAACCACACATCTGATCTGATTGGCTGTCAGCACTTCATCCAAGAAGTGTTGGCAGCCATCTTGGGACCAATATACATGATAGCACCTCATTAAAAAGCATTGTAGTTAATAGAGGGTTTTAGGACTTTAGTTACATTATAAATCATTTGTTGATGGTACCATACTCGTTTTAGGAATTGTGGTGGGTTCTAAGGTGATTTTACCATGTGAAAAAACCTTCTGCTGTGATATCATGAATATTGTTTGAAAGAAAACTAATATCTGATGATTTTCCCACAGTGGTTTGGAAGGGGATCTATAAGCTAAACTGAAAGCATATTTTCTGTAAATTCACATTATCTTTCTCAGTCATGTGAAAATGAAGTCTGACATTCTCAGTAAAACATGTACATCCAACAAGGACAGAGACTGTCAGTTGATTCCTTTGTGTTCTACTGCAGCCTCCTAGAGTGTTCTAAAGAACAACTAGAGCGCTAACAGTCCTACTTATTCCAAAGGTATGGCACACCTGAAGCCATCTTGATTGGAATAAAGTGGTAACTCTTAAAACATTTAATTTAAAAAGAAACAACATGAGGGGGTATATTTTGCCGTAGAAAGTATGATTAGTGCTGCAGAATGAAAAATTAGGGCACATTTTGAGTGACTTCTCAAATCCTTTTCTATTTCATTAAAACATTCTGACATGCAGTCTCCCAAAATGGCCACCAGAGACAAAAGAGCCCAAATGTAGCACAAATATCACCCAGATGTAGCCCAAGTATAGCCCAATGACAGAATGTCCCAGAGTGTTCTAAAGAACAACTAGAGCGCTAACAGTCCTACTTATTACAAAGGTATGGCACACCTGAAGCCATCTTGATTGGAATAAAGTGGTAACTCTTAAGACATTTAATTTAAAAAGGAACAAAATGAGGGGGTATATTATGCAATAGAAGGTATTATTAGTGCTGCAGAAAGAAAAATTAGGGCACATTTTGAGTGACTTTTCAAATCCTCTTCTATTTCATTAAAAAATTCTGACATGCAGTCTCCCAAAATGGCCACCAGAGACAAAAGAGCCCAAATGTAGCCCAAATATCACCCAGATGTAGCCCAAGTATAGCCCAATGACAGAATGTCCCAGAGTGTTCTAAAGAACAACTAGAGCGCTAACAGTCCTACTTATTACAAAGGTATGGCACACCTGAAGCCATCTTGATTGGAATAAAGTGGTAACTCTTAAAACATTTAATTTAAAAAGGAACAAAATGAGGGGGTATATTTTGCCATATGAATTATGATTAGTGCTGCAGAAAGAAAAATTAGGGCACATTTTGAGTGACTTCTCAAACCCTCTTCAATTTCATTAAAAAATTCTGACATAGTCTCCCAAGATGGCCACCAGAGACAAAAGAGCCTAAATGTAGCCCAAATATCACCCAGATGTACCCCAAGTATAGCCCAATGACAGAATGTCCCAGAGTGTTCTAAAGAACAACTAGAGCGCTAACAGTCTTACTTATGACAAAAGTATGGCACACCAGAAGCCATCTTGATTGGAATGAAGTGGTAAGTCTGAAAACACTCAATTTAAAAAGGAACAACATGAGGGGGTTAATTTTGCCATAGAAAGTATGATTAGTGCTTCAGAAAGAAAAATTAGGGATCATTTTGAGTGACTTCTCAAATCCTCTTCTATTTCATTAAAAAAATTCTGACATGCAGACTGAAACATGCACTTTGAATACCAGCAGCAGACGTCCCTGGTGAGCAGTAGCTTTACTACAGTGATCTAATGTGCAACTAGAGTGCTAACATTCAGAATTTATGGCAAATGTGTGACACATCTGAATGCCTTCTTGATGGAACCAAAGTAAACAAGCATTGAAAATGCAATAGATCTCGCCCTCGTTTAAGTTAAAGCCATTCTGTTTGTAATGAGGTGGCTTTTTAGCTTTGCTTTTATTAGTGTTTTTTCAACTTTCATGTAAATAACGCACCGTTTTCACCAAATCGACTGTGCCCAAGCACACCCTTCCCTTCGGCCAACAAATCCCCAAAATTCGGCACACCTGCCGATCCACTCTCCCTACAGCTCACCCAAGCCCCGTCCCTCTAGCGCAACTGGAACACCCCAAATTCACCTTCTCCATGCGCACCAAAAACTCCCATTGAATAACATGGCAATTCGCTACTCCGCACAAAAATTGCTCTTTAAAGCACTTCCACTGCTCCGATCCGCTTCAGACTTGGCTGGACACTAGTTCCAGCGATTCCCTAAAATCTCACCAAAAATCAGCCCAATCCATCCACTGGAACGGGGACGAAATTTAACCCAAATACGCGCCCCCCGCAAACACAAAAAAAAGCCATAAAACGGCCAAATCTCGACCAAAAACCGCCAAAATCCCTCAAAACCTTGCCAACACCAATACGCACGAAACTGAACCGGCCCCTCAGCCCTAGGCTCCGGGAACCCTACTTAATTGACCCAAAAGCCCTAAAAAAGCAACATAATACACACGAAAACGCCCTAACAACCCTAAAATGCATATAAGTATATGTATGCATGCATTTATGTTTGTATTTATATAGATATACAGATGATATATGTTTATATATGTATGTATATATATATATATTCACTGAAAAACCATAGGCTATAGACCATATATAGTTAGGAATTAGCATTTACAAAACCTTGAAAATTCACTGAAAAAACCATAGGTTATAGACCATATATAGTTAGGAATTAGCATTTACAAAACCTTGAAAATTCACTGAAAAAACCATAGGTTATAGACCATATATAGTTAGGAATTCGCATTTACAAAACCTTATTTTACTCACACAAAACCATTGAAATTCCATATATAGTTAGTTGCACTAACTATATATCGCGCACCCGCAATCCACTGCTGATGATGTCACATATTACATCATTCATGACATGGTCAGTGACATCACTGATGACATCACTGATGACATCTCAAATGACATCACTGATGACATCACTGATGACAACATCCAGTGACTGTATGTTTCTGTAAAGTTAAAATATGTCTTACATATTGAAGAATGAGTGGATGTATAAGTGTCTGGATGAAGGATTTAGTAGGTGCATGACTGACTGTATGAGTGAGTGATTAAATGTGTCTCACTGAGTGCATGGGTTAGTGACTAAACTGTCTTAATTTGTGCATCATTATGTCTGTTGTTCTGTAAACTGTTGCATGTGTTGATAAGTAGCTATATGAGTAGGGGCGTGGCTAAGCAAGCCACGATGGCGGCTGTGTCTTGCTGAGGCTCCGCGATCGGGCTAGCATCCTGCCCATTACCTGTGATCGCCGGGAGCCTCAACTTCCACGCATGTCATCTATGCTGACCTGGGGCATCCCCCAAGCGACCTACAGGAGCAGCTGACGGACAGCGCGCCCTGGAGAGTCTTCTACCGAAGCCGAGCGCCGATCTGAAAATGGCGGGCGCAGCCCCGTCTCCCGGGCGCGGAACCCGCTAAGAGCCGACACCTTCAGCGACGGCCGCAGAAGATACTGCCAGCTGACGGCAGTGAGGAATCCCGGGGAAACTGTGGGTCCGACCCTCGAGGGTCCACCTTGGACGACGCTCAGGTCCACCTCTACACCTCCGGTGCGCAAGATGGCGGCCGCCTGCACCAAGGCTCCGCAACCCCGGCGCTTTCACTGCATCGGAGGCCTGATCAGGCCGTGATATCGACCGACCCGCCACAGCGGACCACGACAGGCCGGCGGAAGTGCCGCCAGAGCGGGGCTGTGCCTCCGGGGGCCCGCAACACTCCTCGAGGGCGGTGAGTGCACCCCCCCCCCCCCCCGGAGCCCCGACACCGATGCCTGGCGGGACCCCCCCCCACCTATACGAGGCCCTACAGGGGTGCGCAGCCCACATAGCCACCGGACAGAGGGATCCGGAACAGTTTGCGCTGGGAGCTGGGTGGAGAGCCCGAGTGCCTGACCCTAACATGGCGCCCACGGAGGCCTAGGCGCCGGGAACGCTACGAACCTCGCCCCCCCCTGGGCCGTTACCACCTGCACCAGCCGGCCGGACACTGACTCTGCAATATACATCAGTGAGGGACAGGGCGCTCCCACGACCTCCTGGCGCCGGGCGCTACCGGCCCTGACGAGCCACCTCTGACACCCCGGGCCGGTGGGGAGCCCCACTTAGAGCCCGGGTGGCACTGGAGAAGCCTGCCAACATCGGGATACCGCCTACCCGAACGCACAGCGAAGTGAGGGAGCCACCCCTGCAAGAGCTGGAACACCGAACGGAGCGGCCGCCACCCCGGAGCCCCGACGCCCCGAGGCTGTGTCCCTACCGGGAGCCTGACCGGCCCTCAAACCCAGACAGCTTGCCACCGCGGACTACAGGAGGACCGCCACTCGCACGGAGCTGAGCGCTCTGGAGGCCCCGCCACTACCGTCGGTGAGTGCAGTACTGCAATTTCCCCTCCTGCTCCCCGAGGACCTCAGGCCTGCACCCCGGTGGCCCCCTCTTCGCACCCACCCACGAGGACAGCCACAGAGCACGCTGTCACCCGACCAGAGCACCCTAGACTGAGCAGGCCTAACACCAGGAACAGCCACGAGTCCCGCTCTGGGGACAAGAGCATCCCATTTGCATCGGAGACATTGTCTGCGCCTCCCCCAGCTCACGCCACCCGACCTTACCCTGCCGGTCAGCGTGGGCACTGGACCCCGCCCTGTGAGGTGCAGTGGCCCCCACACGATCGAATCCACCGGCCCGGTAACCGCATACCATCCTCGACGCCCCTGGTGGTGGCCCCCCCAGGGTGAAACGAGCCTCGCCTTGGACCCGGAGGACTCGGAGTGGTGACCCACTCACCCACCGATACCGCGTGGCGACGACCTACCACCCGCAGGACACAAGACAACCGTGGGAAAAACCCCCCCTCCTCTCCTCAGCAGCACCCATGGGGAAGCCGAGGAACACCCAGGGGACGGCAGTCCCAGAAACAGCTGTCGAGAAGATGCCCCAGACGAGAGCGTGGGCACAATCCAACACATCGCAAGCCGACCCTACGCTATCAGCAAAACTGGACCAGGTGCTGGCAGCAATAGAAATGTCTCGCCTATCGATGGAGGAGAGATTAGGCACCCTGACAACAGACATTAGCCTGATCCGGGATGAGCACCGTAAACTGGCAGACAGAGTGAAGGAGGGTGAGCGGATCGTGACTGAATTGCAACCAACAGTGCAATCGCAGGCAGCGGATATGCAGGAGATCCTACGCCGCGTGGCGACCCTGGAGGAACGCACGGTGGATTTGGAAGGACGCTCGAGACGCTGCAACATTCGCGTCCTGGGCCTGCCGGAGGGGATAGAAAACTCAGACCCTCTGACCTACATGGAATCCTGGACTAAATCATTCACCCCGGACTGTGACCGTTCGCCGTACTTCTCCATCGAGAGGGCACACAGGGTCCCGGCCCGGGCACCCAAAGCTGGTCTTCCCCCGCGACCTATGTTGGCCAAATTCCTGCACTTCTGGGACCGTGATGCGGTGCTTCGTGCGGCCCGGACGGCGGGCCCCCTGCAGGTGGAGGACCAACACGTTATGGTGTTCCCAGACTATGCCAGGGAGATTCAACAACGTCGATCCACGTTTCTAGAAGTCAAGAGGCGCCTCCGCGCAAACGAACTTCAATATTCCCTGCTGTTCCCTGCCCGCCTCAAGGTGATCCACAAGGGGAAAGCCCTCTTCTTCGACATGGCGGCAGACGCGCAGGACTGGACCGAATTTCACTGCCCGCTGCTCCCTAAGCCCGGACCCCGGAAGGCACACAATAATGACTCCAGACGGTTCAGGAGACGTGGCGCTAACCATGAGCGATCTGGCCACCCCAAGGGCCAGGCGTCCTCCCCAGCGGGCTCACCTGATCTCACCCAAATCATGCAGGAACGACGAGACGCCCTGCGGGCGGTCACTGAACTGCATTCGTCACCCCCTGCTTCGGACTTGGAAGGTCAGCCACACCTATTCACCCCGGAGAAAGATCGAGACAGCGATGGGACCATGTCGGGATTTGGCCCGATCTCCTCCCCCCTTGCTGTGGCACGAACTCTGGATGCTGCCCTCACCAGCCATCCTGTCATTTCCTCGTGAACAACTGAACTGTCACCTGACATATCCTTTTCTTGATTGCCTGTGATGATGCGCGACGTCTAGAAGCCTAGACTGACCTACTAGATAATTGTACGCGCCAGCGAGCGATAGATATTTCTCCTACTAGAGCCCGACTCGCGCACAGGCCCAGCGAAGACACATGCTGCCACCCCCGCAAATTACTGTTGACTTGCTCCCCTAGTGGGACATTAGTTTGGATATGCCACCCCCAGTGACGTATCCTCAGTATTGGGACAGTTACCCACCCGAAGTTCTAGTTCCTGTTCACATCCCCAGTTCCCCCCCCATGTTTAAGGAAGCTTGGCGCGCAGGAGCATACACGACACACACACATAGGCGACACGCGGGAACTGTAGAGGGGCCCCTCCCCCAACCACATCACCCTAGCAATGGCTATCCCCCACTCTGACATTAGTATCCTTACACTAAATGTACGGGGTCTACACACACCCAGCAAGCGCTATTCTGTATACTCCTACATACGGCGCATGTCGGCCAACATAGCGTTCTTACAAGAGACGCACATTAACGCTACTGAACTCATTCGCCTACAAGCCAAATGGCGAGGGACCATCTGCGCCACACAATACTCAGCGTTCGCACGCGGCGCATTAATCTGGGTGAGGCCTGGTACTCCCTTCCGGGCGCTCCGACGAGTAGTAGATAGGGAGGGCAGATACGCGCTACTGGAGGGAATTCTTGATGGGCAAGGGGTACTACTGGGCAGCATATACGCCCCTAATACAGATCAGGACCGGTTTTGGGATCACCTTACGGGCGTCCTGGCCCAGTTCACCACTATCCCGTGGATGCTGGGAGGCGACTTTAACTGCACACTAGACCCCTCACTGGACCGTTCACACCCTCCCCCCACGCACTCCCCGGCCCCTCGGCAGGCGGCCCTCTTCAGGGCATGGACCACACACTGGGCGCTCACTGATGCATGGCGACACCTACACCCTCTGGCTCGCATTTACTCCTTCCACTCGATTCCGCACAATCTTCGGGTCCGCCTAGACCGTTTCCTCTGCTCTGCTCCGATCCTCCCTAAGGTTACGTCTACAGATTATCTGGGACGGATCCTCTCAGATCATGATGCCCACATACTGCGGCTTGCCTGGCGCCCCCCGCATCCACCGGTCCCTACCTGGCGCCTCCCTAGAGACTGCCTAACGGACCCGGTCTTCAGGGACGCGCACAAAACCAGCATAAGCGACTACTTTATGCACAACGAGAACACAGCGTCATCGGTACTAGTGGAGTGGGACGCGTATAAAGTGGTAGCGAGGGGAGAATGCATCAAACAGATAGTGGGGGTCCGCCGCACCTTAGAACGGTCGCTCTTACAGACGGAACAAACTCTAGCTGCTCTCACTAAACGGCCTGATGACTCGGAGGAACACGCCGTGCTCACGGCAGAGGCCAAAACGGAATACCAAACTGCCTGCGCTGACCTCCGTAAGTATAACTTCAGGGCATACGCCTCTCGGGTGCACAAAGACAGAGACAAAACCGGGGCTCTTCTGGCCTGGATGGCGAAGCAAGACACCGAAATCAAGCCGATCACGGACATTCTCAACCCGGAGGGTGTACTGGTGCAATCGCAAGCGGAGATTCTCCTAGCATTCCAAAGCCATTATACACGAGTATACGATGCCCCGACATGCTGTACCGCGTTTACCGTAGATCAGTTTCTGGACCCTCTGACGCTGCCCACGATATCGGATCCCGACTAGCGCACACTAGATTCCAGGATAATCCCCTCGGACATTACCCAAGCGATACGCGCCATGTCCCGAAATAAAGCACCAGGATTGGACGGCTTCCCACTAGAATACTACGCAACATTCTCTTCCCTGGTAGTTCCCCGTCTATCACGGGTGTTCGGGGCGTCACTCCACCTGGGGAAACTACCCCAGTCGCTACGGGAATCCGTGATTGTCACCTTTCTTAAGCCCCACAGAGATCCGCTTCACATGGGGTTATACCGACCTATCACACTCCTGTCGGCTGATTGTAAGATCCTGGGGAAGATCCTAGCTGATCGTTATGCGCAGGTCATACGCCCGCTGGTCCACCCCGACCAATGCGGCTTCGTTCCCGGGAGGAATACCTCCCAGAACCTCCGCCGAGTCTTCCATATCCAAGATCAGGTGCGCGACAGATTTCCCCGCGCTGCCTGCCTCATTATGGACCTAGAGAAGGCGTTTGACACCCTCACCTGGCCCTACCTATTTTCGGTCCTGCGACGCCTTAATCTCGGCCCGACGCTCCTGGCATACACCCGCCTCCTATACACCGACCTCACTGCTCGAGTTCGTATCGGGAAACGTATCTCGCCGGCGTTTGCAGTCCGACGAGGCACAAGACAAGGTTGCCCCCTATCGCCCCTCCTGTTCGCGCTAGCGGTCGAGCCGCTGGCGGTTCGGCTGCGTCAGGAGGGGATGGACTGGGGAGTGCCGCTTGCAGACGGGACCCACTGTGTGTCCATGTACGCGGATGATCTCCTCATATATGTCCGAGACATTGAAATGGACCTAACCCCCATAGGGGCCACATTGGCGGACTTTGCAACTGCCTCGGGTCTACAAGTCAACTGGGACAAGTCCACGGTTTACCCCCTACACCCGGACCTACCCCCCCGAGACATAGACCTTGGACCGCATAGGCTTTCATGGTCCGCGGAGGCTCCCCGATACCTCGGCGTCCGCTTATACCATTCTCCGGCGGACATCTTTGAGGGCAATCACCGCAAGGTGCTCGAGAATCTGCGCCCGACGGTCGCCTTCTGGAATAGGTTGCCACTGGCCCCGATTGGACGGATAGCCCTTGCTAAAATGGTGATGCTCCCCCGGCTCCTCTACCATTTCACAAACCTGCCGGTGATACCACCCAGATCCTTCTTCCGCGACGTTGATTCCCTCTTAGGAACTCTCATCTGGGGAGCAGGCCGCCACAGAGTCGCCCTGAAAACTCTTCAACTCCCTACCACACAGGGGGGACTCGGAGCTCCATCCTTCGAGGCATATTTCCTCGCAGCACAGCTCCAGTGGCTGTCCTACTGGACGGCGGACCGTTACCCTCAGGAGACGGTTACCCCTACCGGTAGAATCGTGACTCCGGAACTCACCCGTCTGCTCCTCCCGGGCACCAAGCCGCGACGCACTTACCCCCTCCAGGTGACGATAGCGCGCCGATGTATGCTACGGATTCACCGGCTGTCTCCCGCTAGACCCCCGTACTCCCCGCTGCTGCCGCTAATAGGCGGCCCCAAGCAGGACTCCTACTTTGCAGCCCCACTACTCGCCGACTGGTCCCGCTGTGGCATCACAGATCTAGAATCACTCTTCGAGGAGGGTCAGCTGAAACCGCTGGACCGCCTGGTCGCAGAATACGGGCTCCCCCCAGGCCAATTCCTCAGGTATAGGCAACTGCTCGACTGATACCGACCCCATTTCAATCTCCAAAATGGCGAGCCAGACATGCATCCAGTAATACACACTATCCTACATATGGGGGTGGGTCGCCACCTGGTCACATGGCTATACAAATCCATCCGGGAACTCTCATTCACCCCCCTGACGACCCTGCGAGCCACTTGGGAGGAGGACATAGGCCGTGCTCTACACGACTCGGAGTGGACTAAAGCTCTTGAGGCCCCTAAGCGCGTTTCTAGAAATGCCCGCTTCAAAAATATTCAATATTATATATTACACAGGGCATACCTCACCCCAGCGCGATTACAGAAGTACTACCCCTCCACGCCATTCCTGTGCCCCAGATGCTGTTCCCCAACTGCGAACTTCCGTCACATGTTTTGGGACTGTCCCAATCTCCAACCTTTCTGGCAGGGGGTGCACAACACACTACTGGAACTCACGGGTCTCACTACACTAGCCACCTGGGAATCCAGTGCATTAGGCATCCTCCACATCTCTAAACGTGAGCCGGTGCATAGGCGCTTCGTGTCCTTAGCGCTCCTACTAGCCAATAGATGTATAACCATGCGCTGGCGATCCCCAGAGGGTCCCCCCATTGCACACTGGCAGGGGGCGGTTAACAAATGGGCAGCAGCGGAGGAAGACGCTTTAAGGGAGGAAGAAGCCAAAGGCGCGCGCAAGCTTCCCATCTCCATGGAATGGGCCATGCTCCTCCACAGCTTCCGCCAGTCCACGCAGGCTGGAGACCCGCCTGACCCTTCCCCTCCCCCCACCCGAGAAGACCAGTAGCCTTCACCTGAAGTGAGCCACCCCAGAATCGAACCCCAATAACCCCCTATATCCTAGGCAACCTCTCGCAGATCCGGCCATCCCCCCCCCCCCCCCTCGACACCCGCCGCCATTATCTCCCATCTCAGACCCTGCTAGCGCCTACGTGCTTCCCTCCCACAGTTTCGTTACCCCCCTGGTCACTGGTAACACTGCAGTGTGCACAGTGCAGATCTAGATCCGGCGCTGTAACGGCATGGAAATACCCATCTGATCTTATTCACCGCCCCTATGGCGATACCGTCCCATCACCTTCCAGCCTACGGGAGCCTTTACATGATTGTAATGCACTGATTCACCGAAGTCATGTTTATGTATACCAGTTTTATATAGCGAGAAAACGTTGCACACATAGCTGTGCGTGGCTGAATGTTGACGCCACGCCGGCGATCTGCCTCTTCTGTACTGAAATACTTCACTGCAACAATAAAAACAAATTTAAATAAAAAAAAAAGTAGCTATATGAGTAACTATATGGGTTATTGATTGGTTGCCCAAGTATTTGTATGGGAGACTGAGTGTGTGTGTGGGTGGCTGGGAGGTGTATGACTCTGTGCATAGATGTGTGAGCAGTTGATTCACTAGATGTATGGTTTCAAAAGTGCATGTGGAAACAGCTGTATGGGCGGTTGACTGTGTGCATGAGTGTATTGGTGAGTGAATGGATATCTCAGTGCTACATGTCAAAGTAAGTACATATGTAAAACACAGTACATGTGAGAGTTGACATATATAAATAACTGTGCATAAGAGCCAGTGAATGTGTGAGTGGCTGTATGGATCATTGTGAACTTGTATCAGGGATTGTATAAGAGAGTAAATATGTGTTAGTATATGTTTGAATAAGTAAAGTTTGTATAACTGCATAGTTGAGGAAATGGAGGTGTGATTGATTCTTTGCATGACTGACTAGGTGTGTGAGTAACTCCATGGATGAGTGACAGTCTGTGAGTGTCTGTTTACACTGATTGTATCTAAGGTTATATTAGAGTCTGAAGAGGTTCATCGTATTATCACATGAATGATATCATCAGTGATGTGATCAGTAATGTCAAATGAGATGTCATCAGTGATGTCATTTGAGATGTCATCAGTGATGTCATTTGAGATGCCATCAGTGATGTCATCAGTGATGTCACTGACCATGTCATGAATGATGTAATATGTGACATCATCAGCAGTGGATTGCGGGTGCGCGATATATAGTTAGTGCAACTAACTATATATGGAATTTCAATGGTTTTGTGTGAGTAAAATAAGGTTTTGTAAATGCGAATTCCTAACTATACATGGTCTATAACCTATGGTTTTTTCAGTGAATATATATATAGTTAGGATTTTTTCTCTATGGAACTTTTGAAAATTCTATGTCTAATAACTTTGACGTTTGTGGACGGAATCGGCAGAGATTTTCAGGAAAATGGCACATTTTGTTTCTGAGCAGCCCCTGAAAATTTGGGGGGGTTTCGTCAAGGGGGGGACGAGAAAAAAGGGGGGTCCCAAAACGCATTTTTCCCATTCATTTTTCCATAGGGCGTTTGGCCTCACTTTTAGCTCGAACGGCTGAATGGATTTACACGAAACCTGGCAAAATTGTAGGGACTGTTAGCCCGATGTGCCTTTGCTGGGTCTCAATATATGTGCTCCAGTGGATTTTGAGAAATGAACGTTTAAAAAAACAGATATATCTGTGACAGCGTCCCGGATAGCGCTCCAGATCGCGTACTTTTCGCGTAACGGAGCTTTGCGAAGCGAAGCTGATTGGCTCTCCGGTGTCTGTCAACATTCTAAACAGTCCGGTGCGGCCGCCATCTTGTCTCTCGGTAGGATCGAGAGACAAGAGGAGGAGAAAAACAAAGGGGGAATTTAATGAAAGGGGGCAAGGTAGACTCCTCTTGACCCCCTAGGAATGATGTTGGGGTTATTAAAGGGTCCCGTGGGGCAAAAAAAAAATTTGATTTTTCGAGGCAGAAGCGCTTCTCGGTTCGCGAACCGGGTCGCAAACTGGTAGCGAAACGGGAATTTTGTCATTTTGTGTTTCGTTTTAATTAAATTACAAGATGGAGGAAAAGCAATGTGAGTATTGGGTATAAGGGGGTATGGGAGACGTATCCTGACCCCCTATGCTTTCTGAGGGTGGTTGGGGAGGCTCATATATGTTGATACTTGTCTTCCGGCGGTTGCGCGTGAGCGTTTTTTTTTTTTTTTTGCTGCTTGACTTCTGTTAACGTTCGATTCGAAGGAAATCAGGAAGTGTTGACCGCCATTTTGACACTGCGAGTAAATATATTGTTAAAATAATTGTTATAAATTAATCCGTATTGATAAACATTGTCTGCGCCATCTTGCTTTTTTTCCAATGCCACACTTTTGTCGTGCACGGCAGCCATTTTAGATGCCTTGACCAGACCCACTCTCTGCACGCCGCCGATCCTCAGCATGGCTCCCCACCCTCGCAAGCATCTCCCCCACGCACTGGTCACCCCCGCTCTCTGTCTCATGCATGGGCCATAAACCTCCCCCCATCTGCGCTGCTCTTCCCTGAGAATCACACCCTGTGCCCGCCCGACACCACCCTTTCACCCTATTCACTACCGCACCCTCTGACATTCCTCTTCCTCTGTGTCCGATTGTCCAGGCCGGTCCCAGGCTATCACCTAGCCCTGCGGATGTAGTTTATGGCCCCAACTGTAAAGAATCACCCCTGTTCAAAGGAGTTACAGTAGATCAAGGCCCCCACCTCATGAGATCCGTCACACCACACGCGTTCCTACTATCTGATAACGATCCTGTATTGTGATTGGGGAGGGGATTCCCACTGTAAGGGTGTGTGGGACCGAGCCTGAAGCGGAAGATTCCAGGGATGCCTTTTTGTACATCAAAGTCTTCACAATTATGTGTCACATTAAAAATATATAGCACTCCAACAAAGTAGTAGTATTATAACACTTTAATAACTTATAAATATATACAACGCTCCAACAAAGTAGACATGTTAAAAAAAAAACTTTTTAAAGAACTATTTACATGACATTGCTTTAACCAGGATAGACAAAGAAATGACACAGTGATGTAAAAGTTTCTGAAAAAATGCCAAGAACGTCCCATGTGAAAGTGAATTTTATCTGGCAATTTTTTTCTTTTCCTTCTCATGAAAAGAAAGTTAATGCCAGGTTCGTTACCTGCCTCATCTTCAAAAAATAAAACTCTCGAGAGGGACCGAGAAAAAAATATAGCTATGGTAATCATACCATGCATCGGCACATGGAGAGGTGGCACCCTCTTAATTATTCTAAAGCACAACTTCGAGATTTGGTGGATAATCCCGACCGGCAAAAACATCCACCAATGACTTAGCAATAAGTGAGTCAGAGGCAAGGGAAACGGTCCCAAATCTGAAAAATAACTTTAGGCAGATGAGATTGACTTGTGTAGCATGTGGAAAATTAATTTCATGCGGAGAGATGAGTATTACTTTAATAAATAGATCATATGAAAATCATCAATGTCCAAAACGTCCTAGAAAGTAATTTTTGTCATTTTTGAGGAAGAGAGATAACCTACAGTGGTACGGGGTCGATTTCGTTAGTACTAGGGGGGCCAGGTGACATTCGTTCGGGGTGGCTTAGGGGCATTTAAAACAACTTCCCTGATACAGGTAGCATATAAAGTAGAGGCTAAATACCAGGATCTTTATCGATTGCTTTATGCTGTACAAAAATGAAAAACACACAACAAACCTGGACCATTCATATTTTCAATGTTTCTGCGTACTATACTTTTTAACCCTTAACTAATTGAGCTGCTTCATTTCACCTGCTTTTTAAAAAAAAAAAAAAAAATAGGAAACAGTGGCCATTTATTCGAAACTTACCAATCTACGCGTTACAACTACGTTTGCTTTTTCAAAAACCTTTAATAAAAATGTTGGTGCCCAAATACGGGCCTACAACCCCGTGGGCCGGCCACGGAGCAGGCTGGAACTGTAAATGGGGGGGGGGTATTTATTTGTGGAAAACATAACAGAGTCAGTGGTCGTTGATTTCATAGTAAAAAGTGCGACAAGTGCAACAAAATCATATCGATAATTCATTGTGAGCAAGTACCAAAAGTGTCAACAATTCGAACCTTCAATAATAAATACAGTAATCAATGATGCATTAGAACTTAATATCAATTCATTGTTCGAACGTGTAATCAGTACCCGTCCCATGTCAATTCATTGTTCGAACGTATAACCAATACCCATCCTGGATCAATTCATTGTCCGAACATATAATCAGTCTTATCCCATATCAATTCATGTGCTAAAAACTGCATACATATCTCATGATATCAAGGCTGAGCAATCGGGGCACAACAAGGAGTTGAGAGTTTCATTTGTACCGGCGCCATTTTGGGTGAGGTCAGGAAGGTCCAAGTATAGTCAAAATGTCTCCACCAACTCGTGGTTGGACCGGGACCTCTTTCGGCAGTCCAAAAGTTTTCGTTGAAGGGTAGCAGAGGGGACTGGCGACATGAACCATCAGTCAAAGTGGGGTGGGAGGCAACAATCTTTCCTACCGGGTCATACTGGTGTCCCACCGGAACTGATCAAGTTGGTAGTCTTGCAGGATTTTGGTGATTTCAAGACTGAGGCCGGCGCCGGCATGAGCGCGCCGACGTCCCGCGGCTACGTCGTGGTCGTTCCGTGGGTGATCATGGCAGTCATTCCCCATCCGGGGTCGGGGGCTCCCGTGGCTCTTATAGAATCTTCAAAGTTGAGGAGAACGTTTCTGGACGCAGGAAACTAGAAGTGTCGTTGCACCGGAACAGTGGACGAGACCCCCGCTGGGTGAGCGGAGCATCATTGCCTCGCAATAGTGGACGAGACCTTTTGTCGGGTGAGTGCAGCGTCGCTGCATCGCAAGAGTGGAGGAACCCTTTTGTTGGGTGAGTGGAGCGTTGGGGGTGCAGCTGAGTGGCCCCCACCTGGGGGGGTGGGAGAGGCTCGTTCACGCCGCCTCTCCCTCCCAGCGCACCCCACGCCGACACCTGGCGTTGATATCCGTGATGTCCGGACCAGGCGATAAGGGGGGGGGGGGGTCGGAGGCAGAGGCAAGACATCCCCCCGTGGCCTGCAAGGCGGCAGAAGAAGGGAATTGGGAGACCAGTACATTTCGGGCCATCCACCCCACGGCTGATGGCGGTTAGCCGGGCCCCGCCCTGCACGTGTTAAGGCCTCATCTTCCGGATGGGCGTAACCGTGGCCCTGTTGCACTTCGGGAGTTTCCGGAATGGGGGTAGGTATCTGCTGATTTGTATCTATTTCATGTTACCGTTATTGGGCGTGGCGGGCGGTGGGACAGACATGCTTGGAGCAGTGGGGGGGTGGCGGAGCCTAGCTACCTCGTGGCTGCCGTAACGTCAAGCTTGGCTTTTTTCACCACTTCCATGTTTCTTATTTCTAGCGAAGTCAAAAACTCATCAGTGGCCTACTGATTTTGTTCGATTTCTTTCCCTTCCTTTTCAAGTGTGTTTCATGCTAAAGTTTCTGTTTAACAGGATACAGTGATTACTTCGTATTTTACATATGTCTTCTTTATTAGGGGTATTCTCTGGTTGAGCCAGATGATGTACCTCTAATAAATGGTCCGGGTGGAACTAGTTTCTCAATCAGTGGGGAGTAGATGGGCATGACAGATTACAACGGGGGACAAAGGTCCGCATTACCCACCCTTCACTACTTGCAAAGACTAGACTGAATATTTCTATTCCACGTTATTTGCAAACAGAGAATACCTCGAGAGAACTATTCCTTGAAAAATAAATGTCCAGCCAATCAATCAATCAGTGGGGAGAAAAACAGGCATGACGGATTACAACGGGGGACAAAAGTCCGCATTACCTATCCTTCACTATCTGCAAAGGGCGGGTGATGGAACTGGGATTGTTAATGGAAAAAGATCTACAGAGAAAGCTATTGGTGAATTATACTTCTCCGGAAATTTAAAACTCACAAATGTTTTATTTTGTGTAATCGTTTCAGGTCAAACGGATTGTGGGACAATGTTCAGAATGGAAGAGTCACCAAAAGGCAAAAAGTTCCGCTTGACCCCGGGAGCCGGCCGCCTATGTCGGGTGCGATCTCAGGGCACACCAGGGCAACAAGATTTGGGGACGGGGTTGGAGCCAAGCGTCTTCTCCGAGTCCGCGCCATCACACCGCCCCTCGGGGCCTCCGTCAAGCGGTTTAGCGAGGTACCGTATCACATTGTTTTCAAATGCAGTCAGGTCCACAAACGGCCCCCACTTACTTTGAGAATAGTGAAGCTGCAGCAGGTGCAAATAAGCTTTAGACAGTGTTACAAGCGCTGCTCAGAACTCTGAACTATGGCACCCAACATCCAGGACTTATGCCATTTGTGCAAGGCAGTGACATCGAAGCAACTCAGGGACCAAAACCATGAACGTACACTCATGTATGAAAATCTTACTATTGATGCTTGACTGAGGCCAAGGAGATCAGAGTGCATGAGTCTCATGCTCGATCGATTGAGCTAGCCGGATCGGGCAACAAAAAGTATAAAATAGTTATGTAAATAGTTATTTAATAAAATGTTTTACCCTGTTACTTTGCTGGTGTGTTGTATATATTTATAATATTTGCATAGGGTTTGTCGTTATTTTGGGTGGGGTGGGTGGCGGAGCTGAGCTGTCTTGCAGCCATCATCGTGTGGAGCTCAGTTCATCTCACTAGTTTCGTATTTCTCATGAGGGGTTGTTCTTAATGTTTCTATTTTAGCGAGGTCAAAAAGAGATCCCATTAGTGGCCTACTGATTTTGTTCGATTCCTTTTGTTTTTTTAAACGATTTTCCACTATCTGCAAAGACTAAACAGAGTATTGCGACTCTGTGCTTGTTTGTAAATAGAGAATGAACCAAAGAGAACCAATTCTAAAACAGTAAATACTTGGATAACAATCAATCAAATGGAGAGAGAAGCAGGCACGACGGATTACAACGGGGGCAAAGGCCTGCGTTAACTACCCTTCACTATCTGCAAAGAGAGAGTACTCCTAAGAGAAAAGCAGAGGGGGGGAGAGGGGGGGGCAGCGTTCAAAGCACATCAGCGTGCATAAACACGAAAATGTTTTTACCTATCACGCACTTGACATTTGACAGCTTTTGATATTTGCTATTAAAAAATCATTGAAATTCACTGAAAAAACCATAGGTTATAGACCATATATAGTTAGGAATTAGCATTTACAAAACCTAGAAAATTCACTGAAAAAACCATAGGTTATAGACCATATATAGTTAGGAATTAGCATTTACAAAACCTTAATTTACTTGCACAAAACCATAGAAATTCGAATATATAGTTAGTTGCAATAACTATATATCGCGCACCCGCAATCCACTGCTGATGATGTCACATATTACATCATTCATGACAAGGTCAGTGACATCACTGATGACATCACTGATGTCATCTCACATGACATCACTGATGACATCACTGAAGACATCTCAAATGACATCACTGATGACATCTCAAATGACATCACTGATGACATCACTGATGACATCTTAAATGACATCACTGATGACATCACTGATGACATCATTCATGTGATAATACGATGAAGCTCTTCAGACTCTAATATAACCTTAGATCCACTCAGTGTAAACAGACACTCACAGACTGTCACTCATCCATGGAGTTACTCACACACCTAGTCAGTCATGCAAAGTATCAATCACACCTCCATTTCCTAAACTATACAGTTATACACACCTTACTAATTCAAACATTCTAACACATATTTACTCTCTTATACAATCTCTCATACAAGTTCACAATGATTCATAAAGCCACTCTCACATTCACTGGCTCTTATGTTCAGTTATTTATATATGTCAACTCTCACATGGACTGTGTTTTACATATGTACTTACTTTGACATGTAGCACCGAGATATCCATTCACTCACCAATACACTTATGCACACAGTCAACCGCCCATGCAGCTGTTTCCACATGCACTTTTGAACCCATACATCTAGTGAATCAACTGCTCACACATCTTTGCACAGAGTCATACACCTCCCAGCCACTCATACACATACTCAGTCTCCCATACAAATACTTGGGCAACCAATGAATATCCCATATAGTTACTCATATAGCTACTGATTAACACATTCAGCAGTTTACAGAACAACAGACATAATGATGCACAAATTAAGACAGTTTAGTCACTAACCCATGCACTCAGTGAGACACATTTAATCACTCTCTCACACAGTCAGTCATGCACCTACTAAATTCTTCATCCAGACACTTATACATCCACTCATTCTTCAATATGTAAAACATATTTAAACACACAGTCACTGGATGATGTCATCAGTGATGTCATCAGTGATGTCATTTGAGATGTCATCAGTGATGTGATCAGTAATGTCAAATGAGATGTCATCAGTGATGTCATTTGAGATGTCATCAGTGATGTCATCAGTGATGTCATTTGAGATGTCATCAGTGATGTCATTTGAGATGTCATCAGTGATGTCATCAGTGATGTCACTGACCATGTCATGAATGATGTAATATGTGACATCATCAGCAGTGGATTGCGGGTGCGCGATATATAGTTATTGCAACTAACTATATATTCGAATTTCTATGGTTTTGTGCGAGTAAATTAAGGTTTTGTAAATGATAATTCCTAACTATATATGGTCTATAACCTATGGTTTTTTCAGTGAATTTTCTAGGTTTTGTAAATGCTAATTCCTAACTATATATGGTCTATAACCTATGTTTTTTCAGTGAATATATATATATATATATTATATCCAAAATTCTCCTCAGTTATGAAGAAATGTGGGACACCCAGAGCTTCTGTAACGGCATTTATTCAAGCAGAAGAAAAAGTCTCACGACGCGTTTCACCACTTAAGGCTTGATCACGCTCGTCACATATGTGTTGGCAGCCATATTTAAACCCACAACACCCGTGTGCATAGAAAATAATGCGCGAAGCGGCAGACATGTTATAACATACCGAACATGCTAGAAATACATCCAAAACACTGTTGTTTGATCAGTGACATAATTAAATACATTTCATAACCGTCACTGTTACAATTTTATGTGCGAAAAGCATTTTCTTCGTGACTTAGTGAAATATAAACATTTCATACAAAAATAATCTTGATATGTCACATAAAGCATTTTCGTCATGATAATATATATATTTGGAACTCAGGCCTCGATTATACCACAGTAAACATACATTTACTCTCGCTTCTATGATAAATGCTATCTCAATTGTGATTGGCCGTTGTTAAAAGAGCGCTGTTGTGATTGGTTACGTGGTTACCATGGAGAAAATACACAAATATATGCGTGTCTCATATTCTCCATATGTCGATACTCCCAAATACTTTATATGTTGGGCCTATTAAAAGCGGATATGTGTTACATTGTCTCTGTTGCCCCAGTGGGCTTGGGACGTAAATGAACCTGGTCTCATAATCGGCCTTCGCCACAGCGCCACCTCCCATCGAAGTCTCCATGTTGGATTCAAATACAAATTTAATAGCATTACGCAATTAATACTGCGATACCCAATATATGCAAAAAACATATAGTCTTTTCAGACATCATAAAGAATTGACAGATAAAGCCCCAGTGGGCTGGTGCAATTGTGAATTATACTTCAAAGGTGGCATCATAGGCCCGCCCCAGTGGGCGATGGAGACAAACATCATATCAGGAAAAATGTCTACTGTGATAATGTAGAATCCCCTGAGTCATCAAGTTCCTCCGCTATAGCGCATTAAGTGAAATCTAAAATAATAGAAAATAATAACATTAAAAACTATAGAGTTGAAGACCACAGACAATATGTACAAGATTTATGATCTCATTCATGTAAATGTATCGCTAATTCGTCACTATGGTTCAATCCTTTTGGGGATAAGCAGTCAAAGTCAACAATATATTTTGACTCCAATTTTCTGAGGGACAGTTCACGATTGCCACCTCGCACACCCAAATCCACATTATCAATTACCACCATCCGAACCAACTTCTCATTTTGCATGTGTTTAGTGTAAAAGTGTCTTGCTATGGGGTATTGTTTGTTGTTATTGTGAATTGCTCGTAGATGTTCCAGTACCCTCTTCTTGGCCTCATGCTTGGTACTGCCAACGTACCATTTGTCACAGGGACAGATTAGAACATAGACACTATAAGATGTAGTGCATGTAAGATGTTTACGTATCGTGAATTCTCTGTTGGTATTGGGGACCGTCAGTGATTTGCAATCAAAACTATGTTTGCATGCCTTGCATTTTCGACAGCATTTGAAGCCTCCCTCTTTGTGGGTGTTACCACTATCTCCAGAGGTGACAGTTATGGCTCAATTCATCTCTCAATGATCTACCTTTGCGGAAAGTGATTTGAGGATCGTCACTCAAGTATTTTTTGAGATGTGTGTCGGTTTGCAGAACATGCCAATGTTTCTTAAAGATTTTACGAACTTCATTAGCTTGGCCCGAAAATGTGGTAATGAATCTGACTTATTCTTCTTCCTGTTCAACTAGTCTAGGATTTAATAGTTCCTCTCTATTCTTTTTTTCAACACGTTTTTTAGCCAGGAGAATCATTTTTTTGGTGTATCCCCTGCTCTGGAATCTTTCGCACATAATCTTTTCCTCTTCAACATAAGCTTCTTGGGTACTGCAATTCCGTTTTGCACGGAGAAGTTCTCCATAGGGAATGCTGCATGCTGTTGCCTGCCGTTTTTTTACGAAATAATCTGGTGTTAAGTTGGCCGTTGGAGACTTCTACTGTTATATCCAAGAATTCAATTGTTTGTTTGCTGAAGTGGTCAGTGAGTGTTAGATTCAAATTATTGCAGTTCAGTTGTCCAATGAATTCTTTCAGAGATATCTCATCTCCACACCAAATGAAAAAAATATCATCTATGTATCTAAGCCACAGGGCAACGTTGTTGAATTCCGCCATTTCCCGGACGACCTGCTCCTCCCACCATCCCATATAGAGATTCGCATAACTGGGGGTGAAGCAGGTCCCCATGGCTGTGCCCTGTGACTGTCGATACAAGATGTCGTTAAAGAAAAATAAATTGTTGTTGAGACAAAACTCGATCATAGAGATGATCATTTCAGAATGTCTTATGTAAGATACAGATCGTGTTCTCAAAAAATGTTTGATAGCTTCTAAACCAGAATGATGTTGGATGCTGGTGTATAGGCTACTCACATCTAATGTGACCAAGATGTAATTGGTCTCCCAGTGTAGTCCATTTATGACAGTGAGGAAGTGGGTGGTATCTTTAATACAAGATGGAAGGGCCATCACATAAGGTCTAAGATAGTGATCGATGGGACGGCCGGGGGTTCAATAGGATTCTTGTGGAGTTTGGGAAGTAGATATAATATAGGTGTTCTAGGGTGTGCACAATATAAGTATTGGAATTCTTCTCTTTCCAATAATCCCTTATCACTCCACTCCACCAGAAGATCTCTGAACGCTATATTAGATCGTGATAACTCATCACAGCTGACAGAAACTGCTTGTATTACCAATAAAGGTTGTTTCCTACCTTGCCTGGGAGTGCGGAACTCGTCTTTGAAGCAAACTTTGGAATTAATTATTCACGGCGGGCTTCAAGCCGTGGAGTCGACGCACCGCCCCAGTGAAGAGAAGGGGTCCGTATGGGAGGAAGAAAAGAAACATTCCTTCTGTGTTCGGCGTGGCAGGGACAATGATTTACAAGCAAGGTCTCCTCCTGAGGCTCACTGGAGGGCTGCTTGAACTTGTCCGGAAAACGGCGTGAACAAACTAACCCACCAAAGGGTAAAATTAGATGCAGATTACTACAAGTCCCAGCGTGCAATAGGAGCACCAACGGAGCGAAATAATTGCTGATGCAGCGTGATGACACACCGGAGGTCAATAAATTAAAGAAAGAACACGCAGGGGACATGGTAGAAATCTGTAAACTGAAGCTGTTCATGCAAGCCTCAGAGGAAGGGGAATGAATTCCCCGAAACGCGTCAGGCTAAAGGACTTTGAAAAACGGGAGGAGAAACTGTTTGTATTACCAATAAAGGTTGTTTCCTACCTTGCCTGGGAGTGCGGAACTCGTCTTTGAAGCAAACTTTGGAATTATATATATATATATATATATCTATATATATATATATGTTTGCCAAGGTTGCTCCGTCTAGACTGCTTGCGGCCCCGTGGGAGGTGGCGCGCACTCTGACCGAGCACGCCGGAATTCAAATTTCAAAACCAATTTCTCCAATAGCCATGCTCTCAGAAATCCAAACGCCACGCAACAGATCAAAGTCCAATGGTGTTTATTACACCTACAACATATTTCGGCTTTGAACAGCCTTGATCACTTAGGTGAGGTAATGTGCACAGGGTATAAATAAAGTAACAGACAAAGTAAGTGACATGGAAATGGGACACACAATGCACAACAGAATTGGCTGCCATCTTGGAACGGTAAAAATTCATTCGTAACCCAGAGAATTTGCAAAATGTGCCGTTTTCATGAATCAAAATCAATTTAGCATCTCAGGCCAACATAAGCAACAGTATTATGTAAAGAAAATACATGTCCCAATATTCACATCATGTCTGATGCAATTTTCAATTTTACTTCAAGTTAAATGTCCCACTCCGCGTTTATCACGAGAAAGACCTCATCAAAACAAGACAGTGCGGTACATTAAACGTGGCTGAATAGCACTCATTAATTGACCTTGCCTAGTGCGGCACTCCTTGTGGCGGTGGCTGAAGTGCACAGTGATTGTACAATACACATGGGTTGGCATCAAAGTAAAAAGTGTGAAATGCAGTTAACAGGTAAAATACCAGATTTCCTACTTGTAGGTGATATCTGTTCTTGCTTGCACTACCCAAAAATTGACTCTGTGTCCCAGTGCCTGTAAATAGTCCAAACATGTGTGCTCAATAAGTGACTATACTTGTTGAAAGACGAAAATGGCTGTGAAAGTGAGTGCAGTGCCAAGGCCCTTGTCTTCCCACAAAGCTCCTGTTGAGGATACATAAAAAACAGACGTTGAAATTAAAAACGATTAAATCGTAAATCACAAAATGAATAAACAGTACACAGCACTGAGGTCATGAATGAGAGGCATCGAAGTTTAAGATGGCAGAAAAAGAGGGATGGGGTGGGTGCGGGGGTAGAGGGGGAGGGGCGAGAGAGGTCTAAGGGGGTACAAATAGGAGGGGCAAGGAAAACGGGGTCAGAGCGGTCAAACCCATCAATTGTCTTTGAGATGAATTGCCAACTCCTCATCCTGATTCAACCCTGCTGGATTCTTGGTCTGAAAATTGATGATATATTTAGATTCTTACTGCCTCAGTCTAAGGACCCTATTCCCACCTCTGGGGTTCCTCTCAATCTGTTCTAAAATGAAAAAACCGAGCAGCAAGGAATTGGAAAAATGTTTGTCACGGAAATGTCTGGCCATCGAGAGATAGCTCGATAGTGTTCCAGTATCCGTTTTTTGGCATGTAATGTTGTGCTCCCTATGTACCATGAACTGCAGGGACATACGATCATATATATATATATGACATGGGTGGTACTACAGGTGAGAAATTGAGTAATTTCTTTCTTCACCCCATTATGTTCAACTGTTTTAACATGGGTGCTATTCTTACAGGCTTTACAGTGGCCGCAAGGGGAAAATCCCTTGAGGCCCAGACCTTGATTCGAGGGATAGCTGGTGATGTCGCTACGTACACAGAGGTCCCTGATGTTTCTATCCTTCCGGTAAGTAATACTTTGTCTCACTGGTATGTCGCCCCCTATGATATTGTCACATTTCAGAATGGCCCAGTATTTAGTCAATATCTTTTGTATTTGTTGCGACTCGGTATTAAAAGTTAAGATGAGTCAGGTGTTGTCCTGGTCATTGCTGATGTCCTCTGTGGTTTCATTCTCGAGAGTAGTATTTCTTGGTTTTGCGTCAGCTCTCTGTTTCGCCTTTTTGAGTACCCATGCCGGATATCCACGGTTCTTGAAACGTTCGAGCATCAAATTGCTTTCATTTTGATAACTCGAATCCGTGTTGCAATTTCTCCTTGCCCTCAGCAGCTCACCAAACGGAATACTCCATTTGAGAGTTTCGGGGTGGCTGCTGAGGGCATGGAGAACACTGTTCCCTGCCGTGGCTTTTCTAAAGAGAGATGTCAGTATCTTGTTATCCTTGATGTCAATTCTTACATCTAGGTATTCTGCTGTCACCTTGCTTATGTTGCTAGAGAGTAAAATGTTGTTGGTATTGGTATTTAAAAACTCCATGAAACCCAAAGCTGCCTCCTCTGAACCTCTCCACACCACAAACAAGTCATCTATGTAGCGCCACCAGGTGGCAACGTGGCCTACGTAATCTGAACACGCTGGGTCCATGAAGATTTTTTGCTCCCAGTGCCCCATAAAGAGGTTTGCAAAACTGGGAGCAAAACATGAACCCATTGCGGTCCCAGTCTGTTGTTTATAGAGAATACCGTCAAACAGAAAAAAGTGTTAAGAAGGCAAAATTCCACCATCTCTAGCAGCATTTTGCTGTGCTCCTTAAAACGTAGTGGACGAGCATCCAAGAAATGCTCACAAGCCTCAAGAACTTGCCTGTGGTCTATGATGGTGTACAAAGCTTGAACATCCATAGTTATGAGGTGACACTCATCATCCCACTGAAGATCTTGTAACTTAGTGAGAAAATCTTTGGTGTCCTTGATGTAACTGGGCCGAATGCTGACCCAGTCACGCAAATAGTGATCCATATATTTGGACACATGTTCGGAGACATAAGAGCAGCGACAACCCGCCTGGTCGAGCCATTGTGTTTTCCAGAGGGAGCGTCTCCGAACTTGTGTCCACATATGTGAATTTTGCCTTCTTAACAATTTTTTTCAGTTTTTTTGGGGAGCAAAAAATCTTCACGGACCCCGCGTGTTCAGATTACGTAGGCCACCTTGCCACCTGGTGGCGCTACATAGATGACTTGTTTGTGGTGTGGAGAGGTTCAGAGGAGGTCCCCAGATTTCCGGTTGGTGCATCTCCCGCGGCTTGGAGGCCGCGTATTAATCAAATCTCCAAGGTTCCCACCTGTTGGAGATGCACTCTGACATCCACTGCAGCAACCTTCATGAGGTAAAAGCCGGATCGGCGGGCGGATCCAGTTTACAGCATGCCTGTCGATTCACGCCGGACACTTTTTGTGCTAATTGCACTCTTCAGCGGCGCGACAGTCATTTTGGCATAGAGGCCACACCTCCCACTTAAAAATATGAGCCCTCCAATGGGCGACTCGAATGAGTCAGCGTTGGTTTGTGGGTCTTGTAGTGTGTGCTTCATTTATGTGCCGCTGTCTGAGATATTTGAAGCCCACCAATGGGCCTCCACTCGCACATCCGGCTTGTCTATATATATATATATATATATATATATATATATATATATACACATACATAAAATATATATATATATTATAAATTAAATTATTAACATTTATTAATTTTTAAAACTACATTTTACACTACATTAACTGCAACAGTAGGGTAAGTGTAGGATAGCAGAGATTAATAAATTACTATTCCCACTCCAGTGAGTGCAACAGTAGAGAAAGTGTTGTATTGGCGAGGGGTAAAAATTACTATTCCCACTCCAGCGAATGCAACAGTAGGGAACGTGGTGGATAGCGAAGGGGAAGAAATTACTATTCCCACTCCAGCAACAGTAGGGAAAGTGTTGGATAGCGAAGGGGAAATAATTTCCTATTCCCACTCCAATAAGTGCAACAGTAGGGAAAGTGTTGGATAGCGTAGGGGAATAATTTACTAATCCCATTCCAATAAGTGCAACAGTAGGGAAAGTGTTGGATAGCGCAGGGGAATAATTTACTAATCCCATTCCAGGGAGTGCAACAGTAGGGAAAGTGTTGGATTGAGGAGGGGTAAAAAATACTATTCACACTCCAGCAAGTGCAACAGTAGGGAAAGTGTTGGATAGCGGAGGGGAATAATTTACTATTCCTACTCCAGGGAATGCAACAGTAGGGAAAGTGTTGGATAGCGGATGGGTAAAAATGACTATTCCCACTCCAATTAATGCAACAGTAGGTAAAGTGTTGGATAGTGGAGGGTATAAAACCAAAGATTACATCTATTCAACCTACAACCACAAACAAAATAAAAACAAAAACAATTACCTAAAATAATGTATAAATTAATAATAGAATATTAATAATCAACTTTTTATTAATTTATTTCAACTAAATTACTTTCCACCTTCTACCACAATAAACACCACAACACACACTTAAAAATATTTACAAAAATTCCATACTAATTTTACATTAATAAGTTAATAATTAACAACAAATCATTATTTAATTTAAAATACATTTCTTCCCAACATTTACAACTATAAACCCCACAACCAACTCACATATTAAAATTATTCCAAGATTAGCATATTTAATATTTAATTAATTAGTATTGATTAAAAAATAATTCATTAATTATAAATAAATTACCTACCACCATATTCCCCTATAATGATACCACCAATGTTGTAAAACATGGCACAATTAACAATTATTTAACAATTGATTAACAATTAACAAGCAATTAATTCACACAATAAACACTATAAAATCACATTACATAAATATTATTTTGAAAATAGTCAAAAATGTTTTACATTTAAATTACTTTCCACCATACCCCCTTATCAACTTGCAACACACTCCTACAAAAATGACATTAACAAAATTAGCAATTAATTAATAATTAACAACCAATTAATAGATTTAAAATAAATTAATTACCACAATTTACAAAAAATATTAAATACATAAATATTTATAAAGAAAAATTAATTAAATGTAAAGTACTTCTCACCCTACTCCCTATCAACCCACAACCCACTTCTAAAAAATTACACAATTATCACAATTAATTAATAATTAACAACCAATTACTAAATGATTAATACATGAATTACCACAATTAACAATAAAAATATTAAATACATTAATATTCAATGATTAAAAATATTAATTAAAATTAAATTACTTTCCACTTTACTCCCCTATTAACCCGCAACCCGCGCCTAAAAAAATTACACAATCACAATACCCAAATATTAATCATTAACAACCAATTAATAAATAATTAATAAATTAATTACGAAAATATAAAATATTACATACATAAATATTAATTAATAAAAAGTACTAAATAATTAATTATAATTAAATTGCTTTCCACCCTATTCCCCTATAAACCCACAACCTGTTACGGAACTAAAACGCAAAATGTAATATTAACTTCTAAAAAATTATTAATAAATGTATTATAATTAAATTACTTACCACCCTATTCCCCTATAAACCCATAACCCGCTTCGGAACTAAAACGCAAAATTTACTTAATAAAAAATTATTAACTTCGAAAAATGTAGTACATATATTTAAAAACAAATGCAATACTTGGGCAAAAAATACAACACATACATTTAAAATACATACTAAAATACATAACACTAACTAAAAAAAACATTTTTAACAATATTTTTGCTAACGATATTAATGACTTCGATATTGTTAAAAACTATATTACTTACCTTAGGCTCGATATTCTGTACCACGATATTCTGACAGTCGATATTTTTGTATCCCGATATTGTGCAGTTGAAAATAGTGTAAGTCAACAATAACAACTGGATAGTCTGTTCTCCCAATGCCATATTAGGTAGGCCTCATCTAAAGGAAATGGGGCTTAGATTGGATGTTAATGCTTTAGCGTTTGTTTATGCTATAACAGCAGGTCAGTGTAGCACCTATTTTGTATCTGGGTTAAAATCAGATTTTCCTCTTTAGTTTCAAGGCATGTTAGGGAAGTATGAGGGATTCAAACACAAAATTAGTTTGAAAGTAGGGATGGCCCCTGTTATGTACAGGGTAAGGAATGTGCCTTTGGCTTAATGTGAGACTGAAAGATAGGCTAGATGATTTGGGCAAGAAAAACATCTTTAAGCCTATTGAATCCTCTCCATAGGTATCTCTGTCAGGCGCTGAGCCACTACGCCTACAAAACCCATTCCAGCAATAAACTACATCTCCCAGAATTCTTGCTAACTTGGGAGGAGCAATTCTATATTATCCAGCAAGACGCCCACAGGTAGTGCGTGTCATCCTGTTTGTTTTGCTGGTCGGGAGGATTCCTGACTTCTGACTCCTTCATTGGTGTTTCTGTACTCTTCAACCAGCATTGGGAGGAACACTGTTTTTGGTATTTCCGCGCAGGAAGAAGTGCTGACATCCCGATTTCGCGCTGAGGAAAGCGCAGGTCCCAAGATCTCCTCTGCCATAGATGCGCTGAAGGAGGCGCTGCATTTGGGGAAACCGCGCTGAAGAAAGCGCTGTTTACTGTTATCGCGCTGAGAGGAAGCGCTGCAGTTCGGAAAGCCGTGCTGCGTTTAGTGGCGGTTCCAGACACTTTGGTCTTGCTGGCAGCATTGTGTTTAAGCTGCAATTGGGGGAAAAGAAGCGAAAGGACACTGATCCCCGGACATTGCGTACTTAGCCAGGCGCGCTGAAGGAAGCGCGAGTACCTCTGGCCTCACGTGCACGTCAGATTATCGCGCTGAAGGTAAGCGCTGATTGAACGCTTTGGAGTAGGAAGATTTCCTTTCATTTTTCTTGGAGTACTATTCCCCGCCATTGACTTTGACCTTCCCTCTCGGAGAGCTCCCATTTCATGAAGGACCTTGAGTTTGTTGTTGTTGTATTCTGCATATCATAGCTTCTCTGGAGTAAGAGAAATAGCGGGTTATCCTCCGGCAGTTCCTGTTTCTAATTTCAATGGGAGAGGAAGCACCTTTGGAATGCTCATCTGATTTTCTTTTGATTGTGATATGATTCATGGGTATGTATGGATATATGTCATAAGCCTTTATTTGTTGGTAGATGTATGGATGGAAATCTAATATATTCTGGTTTCTTGTTGTAGGTGTACATCTGTATATTGGAGAGAAGTATCTCTAAGTTTATTGGTATACTGAAAAGTACGGATATTCCCACTCCCAGTTTACAGGTACTAGTTAGTCCTAGTGAGATCATATGAGAGTAGCAGACAATTATCACTTGTGTTAACCCTGTATTCTTTTGTTGCAGGTTTCCCTCTCCCCGCTGTTCCTTCCCTAACACCTTTCCCTCACTTGATTGCCTTACTACTCTGTGTTGTGTTATCCAAAGTTGGGGACGTCAGGAGGTGGACCCCTTTGTGCATCATCCGGAACTTAAGGAGTGGGCGTGAATATTACACTCTGGTTGGTATTTCTGTAAAGAGTTCAAGTGAACTGTGTTGACCTATACAGTCTTAACAATGGGATGATTTGGATAGATAGGCAACCTCTACCAAATCCTCATGAGATGGGTTTAACACTCGCTGGTGCAAAAACTTTTCTACTGCTGATCTGGAAAGTGCATATCACCAGGCCAGGCACCTTACTGTCTATATGACTCTGCAAGGGATGGTCCAGTTTGAAAGGATTCCGGCCAAAACGATCGGTAGTATACACACTCTCTGTTGTGTAGTTGAAGGGTAATCTATGGTCAATATGGGTGGGTGGTGCCCGTGGAGTAGAGCCCCCTGTACATAGGGTTTTGGATAGACTTTTGTACGCACTGGCCCCTCGGGATCAGTGTCTCTCCAGAGCACTCGATACAAAGTTCAATGATTCATTCAAAATATATAAACAAAGTTCAATAATGTGGTTGAGACTGTTCTTTTAATTGTTCATTTTCCGTTTCTCACATGATAATTCTCATGATTTTTCAACAAGTGGCCCAGTGGCCCAATGCATTTCGGGCTTTAGCCCTTCTTCAGGGGCCGTATGTAATTCTGTAAAGTAATCAAGTACAGTTTCAAAAGCAAAATTCATTTTCATGTCATGATATACAACTTCATACTTATTACGACATATGTGAACATGCAAAGGCAAGAGAGATCACAGAGTGAATCTTAGTTATACTGCTTGCAAAAGAGGATAAATTAAGGTCACTACGTTACATGCTGGGAATTCTGTTTAAACTCAGGGTGTGAGCCCTATTGTAAAGAGTGAAGGTACAAAAGAGGGTGCGATCGTGAGGGTTTCGACATTGTGTCCGGCGGCGTCAGTGCATAAATGTGCTCTGAAGAATATGTTATTCAAACCTGTGGCTAACAATGTGTCGACGTACTTTCGCGGGTATGAGCAAGCCTACAAAAGCAAAGAGGAATGAGTCAGTCAAAGAGTGTACGCGGTAGCTGGTATGCTACGTTGTATCTCTGAAATTGCAGGAATTCTTAAAAAAAGAATACGCGGCTTACCGGGATGTAGATATTCTCAGCGTGTTCCGTGTACATCCGTCCAAGAACGTTAAACGCGCACAGTGTTTCGCATTCTAAAAGGTTATACTGGGTCATGTGACTCCTAGTTTGTAATCAGAGTTCTGATTGGCGGACGTTTGGTCGGCGTGTCGCGGTGCAAATAATCGGTGCAAAATGTGTTCCTGATTGGTAGACACGTAGTCACGTGTCATAAAGAATGATCCGTGTGTAAATAAATGGATGTGTGAAGCGTCTACTACGTGTATGCTGGTGCTCTGTCGTGTGTGATAGTAAAGATCACAGGTGGCATTAGATTGTAAAAGAAAATGTGCACAAACGGTACCAACATTTCGTAGTATAATAATGTGCTGACAGGTGCTGACAGGTGTAAAAACAGTTTAGTGAGACTTTGAAAGGATGCCATTTGGCCTGAAAAATGAAGCATCAGTGTTTAAACGTTTGATAAAATATACTCCTAAAGGAGTTACTAGTTTTTCAAGACAATCTTTCAGTTTTTGGTAAGACACGTGAGGAACATGACAAGAATCTTCACACAATATTGGAAAATATCCATAAAGGATTGACATTATGATCTTCTAAATACAACATTAGACAGGAGAAAGTTGATTAATTAGGTCATGACATTTCAAGCGAGGAGATAAAACCAAAATAAAAATCATGTTAAAGCTATTTTGAGTGCTTCTGCTCCCACTACTAAGGATCAGTTGCTTTCATTTCTTGAGCTAACAGAGTTCTATGTAAAACTTGTACCAGACTATTAAAATGTAATTGACCCCCTGAGGCAGTTATTAAAGAAAAATTCCAACTATGTATGGGGAAAGGATCATCGAAAAGCATACAACATTTTGAAGAATGAAATTGTGGAAGCTCCCTTTTTAAAATCTTATGTTGTTGGGAAGAAATGTGTTGGTGCAGAGGATGCGTGTAGTGTTGGTTTTGGTGCTGTATTGATGCCCAGAAAAAAGTAAAGAATGGGCATTGTCAAATGCCTCGAGGACTCTAAAGAATTCTGAGGGAAATTATGCTATAATTGAAAAAGAGTTATTGTCTTGTACATGGTCACTCAATATTTTCAACAGTTTCTTTGGAGGACGAATTTTGTTTTGAGAATAAACCACAAGACTGTGGTGAATATGTTCTTAGCAGGAAGAGGGAGAATGTTAACGGCATACTTAATTTTGTTAGCAGCTACATTTCAGGAATATCGATGTGTAGTCTAATAATGTGTCTGGATGAAATCATTTGCATGCAGATTGCATATCTTGTTTTCAGTTGAAACATGAATGAATGGAGGAAGAGAATGATTGGAATGTACCTTATATTGTGAATGATGTGAATAAATGGAAATGCAACAATGGATCAGAGAAGACCCTCAATTAAGAGGTGTGGAGTGAGTCAGTCCAGAACGATCAGGTGATGTCTTTGATTGGTGATTATTTGATTAAAATGGGTAAGGACTTAGCTTAATTTTTCAAAGTGAGGAGTGAATTGATGGTATCTGAGGGAATGGTCATACGAGGTGATAAGATTAGTCCTTCACAGAATTTGAGGAAGAAGATTTTGCTTATAGCCAATGAGGAACATTTGGGCATGTCTATTACTAAAAGAAGGATCAACAAATTTCATTGGTGACATTTTTATTGATGGAATGGTTGATGAATGGGTCAGAGAAAGCAAGACGTGTTAGTAGTGATAAGTCAACCAAAGCATTGAGTTGTGGGTGTTAGCCCAATAGAATATGCTAAAGGTCCCTGGAGAAAGTTAGGGATTCACATTCCTGCGCCTTTCAGGGTCTTACCTAAAAAAGAAGTAATTCTGTTACATGATTACTTTACCCTGGAAGAAAGCATTACAAGCTACCCTTTTGACATAAAGGATTTCTACCAATCAGGTTTCTCAGATGTCTCTTTATGAGATAAAAGGGAGAAAACCTCGAATGAAGTAGAGCCTTTGGTGGCTCAGAGAAAAGAAGGATGTTGATGGTGATACTGTTTTTCTATAGTCAGGGAGTCCATGAAATCATATCAATAGAAGATTGAAATTAAATGGAACAATTTCCAGGAGGTCATTTTCCTGTTCAAAGGTGAGGGTTGGAGATCTAGTTGGAATAAAACTACTAGTTCTATTTGTCAAAAACTCTGCTAGGTGGTCTGACCCTGTCAGTGTGGTGGAGGTTCTTAGCAAAGCTCTGAAAGTGGAAGGGGGAAAATATGAAATCTCAGGAAAATGTCATTGTTCAAAGGAAATGTGAAAAATGAGCGTGGGATGAAAGGTCGTGATGGTTAGACATTTTTTGATGTGGAATGAGTGATGGCTGAAGGTAGTGATTTTATTAATTCAGATGATGCCTATGGGTTTGATGATGGCCCCACTCTAATTCATAATTGAGTTGTGACGGCACTGGAATTCCTCCTGATTTTGCAGGTGAAGTTGACAATAGTAATTCTGACAAAAGTTTATTGGATAATAATAATAATAATAATACTGGATTTTATACAGTGCGAACAGCTACCTCACAAGGAGGTGTCCCGGCGCTAGTAGTTCACAGATAACCTGGGCCAAAGATAGGGGAGCTAGCGTGGCTGGGTGAAAAGCCAGGTCTTTAGCAGTTTCTTAAAGCAGGGTTCGGTTGGAGCCTGTTGAATTGCTTGTGGTAGGGAGTTCCACAAAGCGGAGACATTCGCTGAGAAGGTCCGACCGCCTAGTCGGGCCTTCTTTGCACGTGGGACAGCCAGTAGAACACGGTCATTGGACCGTAGTGCGCGGCTTTGGGAGTATCTTGGGAGACGGTTTTTCAGGTATTGTGGGCAGGAACCATGCAAAGATCTGAATGCAAGCGTCAGCGCTTTGAATTTTGTTCTGTTGGCAACTGGTAGCCAATGCAGGGTTCGAAGATGCGGAGAGACTGACTGCTTAAACGGGATTCGCAGTAACAGTCTCGCAGCCGCATTCTGAACTACCTGAAGCTTGTGAGTCAGGTATTTAGGGAGGCCAAGGTACAAGCCATTGGCATAATCCAGTCGTGAGGTGACAGTTGCGTGGACAACTGTTTTTCTGCAGCCCACCGGTAGAAGTTTTAAAATTTTACGGAGGTTTTTTAGCTTGCTCAGGCAGCATCCGGCCACTTGTTGGATATGGGATGTAAAGGACATATTATCATCCCATCTAATGATGCTAATTCACAGAATAAGTGTATACAATGCAGAAGTAGAAGAACAAGAAAATCAACAGTTTATTCCTTGGTTAAGTAATTATGTGACATTCTATATATATTTTTTCTCTTAAAACAAAAACGAGGAAATATGTGCTATGTATGGCTAATGTAGGATGGTTATTGTAGAATTGGTATTACTAGAATGTAATGTGGGAGATCAGTTGGCGGTGGCCATATCTGTTGAAGCTGTCTACTTTATGCCGTGGATGTTAAGTGGCTCTTCTGTTACTGAATTAATGTGGGCTTCAGCTCAATGTGTGGTCCTCCTTACCACATAAACAGTGCATGTTTCATGTACCAGAGGGGTCAGCAACACGCAACAAAGGATACATATGCATAAGGAGGCAGAAATCAAAAACTTAGAGATCCATTGGCAGTTCGACCACAAAATTGGTAAAGCCTTACTTATAGCGACCACAGCATATAAGCAGTTTCTCATAGAATTACCAGAAATGTGGTCATAGGACATAGATACGGCTAATACATCAGGCAAACGTCCGATGGAGGACATTCAAACAATTCTAAAACTCTAGTTAGGACTTGTTAGGATTTGGATGCTTTACATAGTATGGCTGTGCAGCCTCACCTTGGAATACACTTGCAAAAACTGTCAAACGACGAAATAGGAAAGCCACGCAACACGAAAGAAATGCAACACCAATTTATAAAAGTAGGTCATATTTTTATGAATTTATAGAGTCCAGGATGAGCAAAATCCCCTTGAGGGTTCAGGATATACAGATTTTTAAAGAAATCTTCATTTATTTTTAATCCAACTGCAAACAAGCATTGACAAAAATAAAGTTTGTAAAGTTTTGAAAAGTTTGTAAAAGTCATTTAGACTACGCCTGCCGGCTTGGATGATCAAATCTAACAGCTAGAAAGTCAGGTGATCAATGCGTAGATTTGGACAGCTACCTCGCCACTGGATCATTTTCTAGTCCAGTTCCAAACTTTACAGCACATACACCATTGAATTCAATGGAGTGGTCCTGATGCTGCGGTTGCAGGAGATGAAGATGCTCAAAGATGCTCCAGGTGCTGTGCGGTTGATGGGGGTACCTTTGAGATTATTCCTCGATCCACAAGTCACGTGGGATGACTTTGCCACAGAGGTCAGGATCCCTAAAAGTCCAGCTGCTAAAAGTGCAGCAGCTCGGCTGTCGGTCTAAGCCCGCAGTGATCTCTGCAATATATTTGGTGGGGACTGGTGTCCCTCTTGGGTGACTAGTCAGGATTCTGATGGCACTCGGGTCTGGCTGGTTCGGGTGCAACTTTTGGCTATCAAGAATTGGTCTCTTGGGATGTCCAGTGGCAGCTGGTATCGAATCTTGCTTAGTTCCTAACAACTTGCCGATGTGGGCTTCTTCAGTTGTTATGTTCAGGTTCCAGGGGTCAGTCCACTGTTCTCTTGAGTTACTCCTTTGGTCTGGGACTGGGGCAGGGCTTACCCCAGAGTTAGGAGCCACAGGCACTGTCCTCTCTTCAATAGATCAAGGTGCAGTAGATGCAGTCCAGCAGACAGGGCAGCCTCTCTTTGTGCAGTCCAGGGGGCAGCAGGGCAGTCCTTCCGTCCTTCTAGTTCTTATGTGATCTGAGGGCCAGGGGTACCATATCGATTCCCAGAAAGTGCCCTTGAGGGGATGATGCAATCAGTAGCCAATAGGCTACCATGTCTCTTCCCTCTTGGTGACAATTTTCCAGCTATGTGTAGCATCTAGTAATCCCCTCAAGATGTCAGGACCCTTCCTTGAATTTCAGGAGCTTTGTAGCCAACCTAGAGGTGTGGCTATCTGTGGGCTACACGCCCATGGGAAAACCAGTTTGAGTATTGGGCTCCCCTCTCTGTCCCAGTCTCCAGCCCATTTACCTGAACAAAGGGTAGGCCCTCAGGTGTGTGAACGGCTTTGCTTTGAAGCTCGGCTTTTGGGCTAATACCCTGAGTAACTTCCTGTGAAGGGGAGGTAAACCGTCGCCCTGTAGAAACTGCTATTGTACTTATGCATGGGAGTTGTTTGCAAGACTCTCCAAGCAGCTAGAATGCGGTCTGTTGGAACAGTGACTGCGTGAGGCCACTAGACATACTGGGTTACAAAGTTTCAACTTTCTAAAAGTTGCATTTCTTTCATAGTGACATTAAATTAATGCCAGGATTAATTTGATATCTTACATGACCCAGCTAAATAGTCTCATTCAGAACTTTGCCCGGCATGCTGTAACCCTATATTAGCCAATGGGGTTACTACCCCTTCGACAGCAAAACAACACATTAGAAGAGTTGCTTTCAAGACATGTAAAACACTACATGCCCTACTTAATAATATACAGCTCCCTGCCTCAGGGCTCAATAGGCCTTCCTTATGGGAGACATACATATATTGCTAAGGGTAGTGGGGACTTTGCCATCAGTTTAAAGCTCAAAGTTGAACTGGCAGTAGCTCCACTACCCTTTCGGTCTGCAGTGGCAGGCTGGGAACCATTTTGTACATTGTCACTTACAGGGCGGCGCAAGCCATGCAGCAGCCCTGGATGGACAAAATCTGCCTTATATGTCCTAGATACCCTGGGTACCATATACTAGGGAATTGGGGATAGTCAAATCAACATACAATTTGTAATGGATTAGAACACTGGCACTAAGGTCTGATTTGCAGGCCTCCGTGCACTCTCCGAATTGCTAAACCAGCTGCATCAGTCAAAAAATGTGGGTATGAGTATGCAAAAAGAGGCCTTTCCTTACAGGACTGGAATGCTATAAGATTTAGGGTCTTATTTACAAGCCCTTTGCGCTGTTTCACTTTTTCCCATGTTAAAAGTGACGCACCAGTGGTGCAAGAGGCTTGTAAATAAGCCCTTTAGTATTGGACAGTAATTTTTTTAATTGAATGAAACAGTTATATTGCAAATGGGAGACAGGCTAAAGTAGGGGCAATGTTATTTGACACTTTGTGAAATGCAGAGGGGCTAGCGGAGGCATTGCCCTCCCATCATTGCTTTTTGCTCTTTTCATTTACCATCTAACTAGCGAAGTGCTGGAATTGTTTTATTTGAATATGGGGGGTGTGGTTTGCCTGGCTCTAAGATGGCCGCAGCCTGAGCGTGCTCTGGCGGCAGCCTATACTATCCTTCCGTTATCAGCACCGTCCAGTTACATGCAGGTGTGAATTTTAGCGGAATATATATGCACAGCGCTGTGCTTACTTAAAGTTTGGTGAGCTTCTGCTGCTCATGAGGCGTGCAAAGCGTTGCGGCGCTGCCGAGGCCTGGAGGGATCCGGTGCGGCGTGGATCGGAGCTGTGAATGGGCTGCGCGGGCCCGCGTCACTCACAGACGAGGTGTCCCTGAAGGTTGAAGCTGCAGCGGGGGAGACTTTGCCTGCGCCGGCCTGCTCCTACCGAGTTGCGGTTCCTTGCGGCACTGTGGGCTGGCACCTGTTGTGCGGTCCAGGTGGTGCGGCACGTGGCCCCTGATACTTGAGACATCTGGTGGTGGGCTAGGTGTGGCGGCTGCTTGGTCCTGCATGCTGTGGGAGCGGACCGCGTGCAGCTGAGCCACACGCCCTATACAAACTCAAGGCTTTATCTGCACCCCCCCCGGTTGGTGATGATAGAGGGAGCCACATATCTTGGTAATGTGTCAGCGAGCAGAGAATGCTAATTGCTTGGCCCTCAGGTGGAGCACACCGATATAAACAATCTGAAAGAAGCTGGAGGGCAGCCGGTGATCGTCGCCAAATTTACGGTGAGTATGTGCTGCGGCTGACAAGCGGGCTGTCCCGGACTGCGGGTTTGCCCCTTTGTGCCCCTGGATAGCGGGGCGTCATAGGCATTAATATCCTGGGACTGTGCCTGCTAAATGCCTGGGTGAGGTGCGGAGGCCTTCCTGAACGCCTTGGGTATCCCCCTCCTTGTGGCTGGGCGCCATCTCGCAAGGCGGTTGAGCGGCGTGGCTGGATTGCTTGGAGGGGGTGCCCTTGGTGCGCGGAGCCCATTGCTTCAATTCTTTGCTTCATTATCCTCCTTTGGTCTAACCACTACTAGTCCCGTAGATTTGACTCTGCACTATTGGATTCCTGTCACATCGCTTGGTCCCCGTGGTACTTCGCAGGGGAACAACTGACATGGTTGACAAAACACAAACCAAGATACAATTCGATCAAAGAAAGTCCTTAAGAAACAAAGAGGGTGATTCCAACTCCCCAAACGCACAGCACAATGACTATCAGCATGATTCCAGAGATGACATTCGGCAAATCTTAACAGACAAGCAACAGAGTTTGGCCTCCATTGTGGAGAACCGGGCCTTATGGGCCTGGCGGCGCAGGGCACGCCTTAAATCCCCAAGTTCACCTGCCTTGTCGAACAGAGACACAAGACACTCTGTTGGGCGTAGAAAACCAGGTTTATTAGCTGCAGCCAAGCACAGTTGTCCCAGAAGTACGTACAGCGTATATTCTGAGGAGACTGCCACTTTAGTCCGTGGCGCACAATCTTTTATAGCACACATATTTACAGCGTTTACTCCCTGTACATACAAAGCAAGCCAATAGGAAAAGTTGAAAAACAAGCTATCAGGTGTCCCAAATACGCCCCTCTCTCAAACCCCGTGTGTTACCCCTCACAATAAATTAATCAATGCTAGTACCGACAATCCAATTTGCAGGTGGCAGGACGTATTTGTGTGCCTCAAAGGATAGTTGTGTAACAAGAGAATACAAGGAGAGAATAGCGAAGGCCAGTCGGATAAGATAATGTAAGGAAAGAATAGGAGAAGCCAAATAGTCAGTCGAGACAGGGATCAATCAACCCAGACATGGATTAGCGAGCTCGGCCAGACCCTGACATCGGTTTCGTAAACAAGAGCAGGGGGTTACTCTTTAACAGAAGAGACACGTAGCAGCTGAGAAAGGCAAAAACACTCAGTTCGCCATGCTGCCTGAGTGAGGGCAACACAAAATGGCGAAGAGACACAAAATGGCAGCTAAATACAGGACAAAGTCAGAAATCGGAGAACCTCAGACCCTCCTTTTGCCATTACTCAGGCAAAACACAAAGGACTCAAGTTAATCTGAGTCGATGTCAATGGCCATGAGATCATTGAGCTGTTGCTGCAACATCATTTTAATATTCTCTGTTTTCTGTGACACAGGCCTTGGGACACACATGGTGGCACAAAGACCATAGATGGCAGGGCAGAGAAAATTATGGCCAAGACAATTCCACGGAAAGTTAATATCTTCCATCCCCAAGTGGACAGTAGTCCCCAAAACCATCCCATCACAGACCAATCTCCTGTGTCCTGATGTATAGACTCGGAAATTATATGCAACTTAGAGATGGCTTGGTATACCATAGGGGCTTTATCAGGAAAGTAAATGCAGCAACTAGACCCGATCAATTTACAGACTCCTCCACGATCTGCAAGGACAATGTCTAAAACCATCCGGTTCCAGCCATCATATGCTCGTTTCTCATCAACGGGAATCTTACTAATCTCAGCGATTCTAGCCATGGCCACTATTCCCTTTACAAAGAACTGTGACTAAAATCTGCTCCACCACCATATGCACTACCAGGAGGATATCGAAGTTGATTCTGATATACATTAGAAAACATGGCCAAATAGGCCCAAGCAGAGCCTTCGTAGGAAAATGGAAGAACTAAATATGGCATCCCTCTCTGTGTTATGGGGCATAAGCCCACAGACCTAACAGTCAGTGGTGTTGACTACCAGTTGATGTTGATGCAATAACTGAATAAATGAATTATTAATGTATTCTGTTCTCCTAATTTGCTCATGTTCTGGGAGTGTATGAAACTGATGTGGGGAGGCAGTGGTAGGAAAAGACAAGGAAACAGAAGTTGGAACAGGTGCTTGCTGCATAGTGTAAACAACCCAACTCACACAAGCCAATAAAATACATGAACATATTAAAATACATAAGGTTATGCCACATGGACTAACCAACAATTCCTTATATTTACTTTTCATTACTGCATTCTTATCACTTCTTTCCACTTTAATATCCAATCTCTAAAGCGTTGCTCACGGCAATCTTCCTAGATCACTTAGCTGTGATTATTAGCCGTCCTACGACACTGCAAGTCCTGCAGACCTACTGTCACTACTCAGGTCACAGCTTAGGACTCCTACCGTGACCCTGCAACTTGATGGATAGTGGAAAAGAAATGTCTCTTAAAAAAAACATAATCAGAAAAAGGAAAAAGAAAGTTCAATTGTCTTTCGTTGATCTGGATCTTAAGTTGTACCGAGTCTTATTAGGGATCGTTTGTTCTTGAAACAAAGTCTTTGGATTTACTGTGTTCAGTCGCAGATGTGATGGTACAGCTTCTTGCAACACGTCGTCTTCTTTCTCAGAGTTCGTTCGATCCAGGCGTGCACTACTGAAAGGTACAAATCGAGGGACCCTTTCGCCTTTACTGTCACTTTTACCCTTGCGGACCCACTGATCGAAAGGTAAAGGCAAAGGTACCCTCTAAAAGTGAACGCCATGGACCCAATTCTTCTTCCCGACGACTTTTACTGCTGTACGTGTTGCTAGCAGAACTTGCCGAGGCGGGCCCCAACGAGGTTCCAGATTCTTTTTACGATGGAAATTCTTTAGGCAGACCCAGTCACCGGGTTGGATGGAGTGACCTGGATCCGCAGAGGCCTCCGGCAAAGCGTTTTGAACATGTTGGTGAAGAACACGCAATTTAGTGGTGAGGTCATGCAAGTAGTCAATCAACATTGGGTACAGGATGTCAGAATACTTCTTAGGTCGAGGGACTCCCCAGACATTGGCTGGGCGCCCAAAAACGACCTCATATGGGCTGAGTCCTAAACGAGAATGTTCTCATGGATAAAAGTGCGAAAGGTAAAGCATCAGGCCAAGCAAGACCCGTGCTGGCCTGAATCTTCGCCAATTTAAGCTTGAGAGAGCCATTATAGCACTCTATCAAACCTGCTGACTGAGGGTGGTTTGCCGCATGGAATTTTTGCCTAATACCAAGACCCACACTCACTTTCTGTATAATTTGGCCTACAAATTCACTTCCATTGTCACTCCAGACAATTCACGGCAAACCAAACCTCGGGAAAAATTCCTTCAAAAGGACTTTGGCAGTAGACAAAGCAGTATTGTCCTTTAGGGGGTAGGCCTCTATCCATCTGGAAAAGGCACACACCACCACCAGAACATACTTGAGGTCATTACAACGATCCATATGAATGTAATCGATTTGTAACACCTCAAAAGGGTACGTAGGGGGAGCAAAATGACCTGCTGGAGCTGGGGTTCTCTTTCCTGGATTATGCATTAAACAAACAATGCAAAATTTCACCACATTCTCCGCACATTTTGGAATTCCTTCATTCTGCCATACTGGAGCCAGAAGTTTACATATCCCTTTTGCACTAATGTGGGCTGGACCATGCTCCATAGTAACTACGGGTAATACATAGGCGTCTGTTAACAGCCAATGCTGATGTTCTGACAATTCCGTCCAACACCTTGTCGCGTCCAACATTCCCGTACTTTCTTTCCACTTACTCAATTCCTTCTCAGTAGCCTCTTCTTGAATCGTTCTCAAACTTTCTGTTGTGTCCTCACACATTCCTCCCTCTCTGACCCATCTTGCAGGGCCTGCAACACACATGCGACTCGCAGTATCTCTCGCTGTCTCTTTCGCTACCTCGTCTGCAAAAGCATCACTTTACCCACATCATCAGTGATTCTTTTATGTGCACTATACTTTACTATTGCTATTTGGGTAGGCAAAGCAAGTGATTCGAGAAGGTCAGTCACCAACTGACCATGCTGTATCTTAGTCCCATGGGAAGTAAAAAATCGACTTTCCTTCCACAAAAAACAGAAGCTATGAGCCACGCCAAAGGCGTATTGGCTATCAGTGTAAACATTCACTCTCTTTCCCTTAACCAACACACACGCTCTCGTCAGGGCAATTATTTCAGCTGCTTGGGCTGAATTCTGTGTAATGTGTGCTGTCTCCACTACCGTATACAAGGTAGTAACAGCATAAGCCGCAGTTGTCTCGCCATTTGGAAGTTTGAAACAAGACCCATCCACCCATAGGTTCCCATCCGGGTCCACAAGTGGTGCGTCTTTTAAGTCTATTCTGCCTTTCGTTTCCTCCTCTGTTCGGAGAAAACAATCATGCTGTTCTTGAGTGTCTTTCTCTCCCGGAATGGGCAACAATGTTGCTGGATTTAAAATATTACACCGCTTGATGTGTATATGGCTAGCCAAGAGCGTCAGCTCATATCCAGACAAGCGAGAGCTCGTGAGGTGTTGTGTTTTCGTTCTGTTCAAAAGAGTATCCACTGCATGTGGTACCATAACAACAAGAGTTATCTATTACCAATCTAGCAGATTGACGAATGGAGATCGCTGTTGCTGCTGTAGCTCTGAGACAACTAGGCAATGCCTTGGCTACTGGATCCAACGTAGCCGAAAAATAGGCACATGGCCGTTGTTTGTCTCCAAATTGTTGTGTTAAAACTGACAACGCGCAACCTTCCCTTTCGTGAACGTAAAGTGTGAAAGGCTTACTGTAATCTGGAGTACCCAACACAGGAGCAGAACACAAGGCAGTACGTAAGTCAGAAAAACTCTTCTGACATTCATCAGTCCAAGGAAGAGGTTGGGGTGTATCTTTCAGAGTAAGTGCCAGCAAAGGTTTAGCCAACAAAGAAACATTTAGAATCCACTGTCTACAATAAGAGGTAATGCCCAGGAAGGCACGCACCTCCCTTTGTGTGGATGGTAAAGACATTTGCGCGATTGCTTGAATTCGTTCTGGGGTCAATCGTCTTCCCTCCTTCGACAAGAAATGACCTGAATAGGTAACCTCTTGGCGGCAATATTGCAACTTAGAGGGTGACACCTTGTGATGCAGGTCAGATAAATGACGCAACAGTGAAACAGTCACATCCTTACAAACATCCTCTGAATCAGCAGCTATTAACAAGCCGTCCACATACTGAATAAGAGTGGCACCTTGGGGCAAAGTGAAAGCATCGAGCTGAGATTTTAAAGCCTGACTATAAATGGAGGGACTCTCACAATAGCCTTGAGGCGCACATTTGAATCGGAAACTTCGGCCTCTGAGAGAGAACCCAAAAATATCCCTACTTTCCGCCGCAATAGGAATACTTAAGAAGGCATTTTTGAGATCAATAACCGAGAACCATGCCGCCGAAATGGGTATCATAGTAAGCAAGGCAGTGATATCTGGGACAACAGGAAACTGGGGAACGACAATCTTGTTGACCTCCTGAAGATCGATCACAAAGCGATAAACAGGAGGCTGAGAAGGAGCAGTGCATTTAAGTACAGGTAGAACAGGACTGTTACAAACATTACTTCTCGTCTCTTCAACCACGCCCTTCGGAACCAGATCATAGATAAAAGCCAACAAAGCTTGTTCACCATCCTTGGAAATCTTATACTGAGGAATGCGTGGCAATTTAACATCAGGCTTAATAGTAACCACGTAAGGCGGAATCTGGAGCAGACCAACATCATTCGGACCTGTAGCCCAAAGCGTAGCAGGAAGAGAATGCAATTCAGATGGGAATTGGTCTTTAGATAAATACATAGGAGAAACCAATTTCTCACCTAAAGTAAGATGCACACCAGAGGGGGAACAATACAGCGTTGCATGAAGACGTTTCAACAAGTCCAAACCCAACAAGTTCTCTCCGCAACCAGTCGTTAAAATAAGCGGAGCTTCCAGATTGTAAGGACTAATCGAAAGAGGCAAAGGACAAGAAACCGGATTATTAACTGGGGCGCCAGAAAATCCTACAGAAACATTAGTTAAGCTAGACAAAGGTGCCCCAGGGAGTTTGGAGTGAATGATAGAACTTCTCATTGCACCAGTATCCAAAAAATGGCTCTGCAACACCCAATGCAACACCTTCAACATAAGGCCCATTCTGATCCACTGGAACTGATACAACTCCCTTACTTTGTCCATGGCTGCGCTAACTAGAATGAAAATCCTTAACCTCACCCTCAACACAATAATAGTCATTATAATATTGCGCAGACTGAGTATTCTGCTGATCAAAATAATTCATAGAATTCTGAGGGGGAAAGGAACGCTGTCCTTGAGGCAACGCACCTCGCCCTCTGCCTCTAGGTGCTGATTGAAAACCACCACGGCCTTGCGGCCCTGGGAATCTACCATTACGCTGCAATAAAACCGGACAGCTATTCTTAAATTGACCTTCCTCTTTACAATAGGCACATTTATTAGGACCTAGCAAAGGTCGCGGAACAAAAGGTTCAGGTTTTTGTAACAACCTCTGAAGCTGGGGAGGCTGTTGAAACTGGCGCTGGGCAGAACGAGGGCGATAAGCCTGTTGCAAAAGAACCTTTGTTTTTAATTCTTTAGTCTTCTTCTCAATCTTATCTTTCTCTTCTTTATCCCTATTCTCATAATACTGAGCAGTAGCTAATATCTGTGCAAACGAAGAAACAGCCCACAAACTTTCTGAATCTTTCAGCTTATGCGATAATTCTGGAAGCAAATTAAATACAAATGTATCCACAAACAATTGCTGTCCACCTTCAGTACTCATATCTTGACCACTATGATCAATAAACGTCTCCTGAAAACGAGTAAAGAAATCGGAGACACTCATCTTTCTTCTGCTTACACGCAGCTAACTTATCCCAGTTAACACGTAAGGCAGGCATCATCGTCTTCATTAAAGTGATGATTCTACCAGGCAATTGTGCAATCAAATCATCTGGCTTATAACCACCCACTTGTGCTGCATCTGCAGCAGTTATAGCAGCCCAATTACCACCTAAAGCTTTGTCGTGGTCCTCCCTACGAATCCGATCCCACAAAGCTTGTGGAACTACATTCCCCATCGGCATATCAAAATCGGCCAAATTCATAATGCACGCATTAACAGTCTGTGACAGTTCTTTATAATATCCAGCAGGATTTTTACGAGGGTCCGGTAGTGACTGTTTGAGCGCCAGAACTTCAGATCGTTTCCAGGGGACATGTACCCATATACGCTGGAAATGAGCAGGGATAGGCGGAACAGCGCCTGTCTGTGGAACCGCTTCCCTCCATACTGGAGGAACTTCCCTCATAGGATAATGTTTCATTTTCTGTCTAACTGCAGGATCAGGTTCAAGAATAGTTTGAGAAGAAAATAAAGACCTGAAAGTGACAAGTGTCCTTACAGCGTCCTCAACTTCGGAACCCACAATAAGTCCTTTATCAAACTTATCCTGCACGTCCAACAGACCCTGAGGAGTTAAATCCAACTCCATATTCTCCCATCCTGTGACAAGAATATCACACTTGACATTAAAAACATATCTCTGCGAGGGCGCATTCCACTGGAGAAAGGTACACAGAATATCGGGTACACTATACTGTGGACCACTCATGATCCATTTGAGAGCAAGGGAGTCCAATGCAATTCGTTCGTCAGAATCTGGGATTTGACTATGGGATTGCCTTCGAGAAAAAGCAGGAGTCCAATTTAAAGACCCAAAGAGGGGGGAGAAAAGTCCAGAAACAGTATCAACCAACCGTTTGCGAGTTGGGGCAGAATCAGACAGTAAAACTGGAGACACATTATTAAGCAAAGGAAGAGAAGGACTAGTCGCGACAAGAGGAACCGAAGATGAAGGAGTCTGAGGTACAGAAGTTAGTGGCAAAGGAGGCGGGTGTCAGGTTTCAGACTATTCCTAATGTGCCCTTAACTTGGAGTCAGTTAGTTTCCAGGGTTCTCATTCGTTCCTACTGAGGCGGCCATTTTATTCCAGACACATTTAGATAGCAAGGGGTTAGCGTTCTAGTGTTCAGCATCTCTCTAGCCAGTTTGTTAGATTGCCAGCGCGCACCTGTCATCCTGCCCACTTCAACGGTCATTTCTGCTGAGAGAAGACTCATCTCTTAATGGAGCCGCGTTTTGCCGAATTTCGTAGTTAGCGAGGGGTTTCCTTCCTGCTCGCATTTGGTTCCAGTATCCAGTCTTTTTGCCAGCGTTTGAGAGGTATTTACGCTCGCGACTTCTTCCGTTTTTATGGAGGAAGTTCGAGTCTGTCAGAGCAGCAGTTTATTGCCTTTCATGATCGACACCTTTCAGGTATTTGCTAATATTCTTTTTGATGCTTCAGCAGTCTAGAAGGCACCAGGTATCAGACATTACGTTTTTCTTAATTTGTTAAACATTGCTGGCCTGCATTTTCCAGTGAGTAAACTGGTGTATATGTGGGAGTTTTATTCCACGAACTAAGACTAATTCCCTCATTGTTTTTACAACAGAGCAAGTCTAAAAACATAATTTAGCAGTAATACTAGGTGACTTCAACCTAGTACCTTATTTTTTTCTTTAAAAGACCTGGAATGTAAGTGAGAATATATATATATTGTTAGTTACCAACTAATTTTGAACTTGTGACTTCGCTTGGAGCTATCTGCTGATCTACATACAGGATTGCTTTTTCCCTGTTTTCCCTCTACTTCATTGTTTGGGATTTACAAGCAAGGAACCAATTATTAAACTGTATAGTCACTTCAAGAGAGAAGCACACCTCCACACTTAGTCAGGTAATTTACAGGAATACAGGGAGATATAGAGTATTATAATTTGGCATTGAACTGTAGTCATTATGTGCTTGTTGTTACAGGTGCAGACCTAGCAAGAGAATAGAAGCACCCCGTGAAGACTACAGAGTTGCAGTCTCTCTTCTTTCCAATTCCCCTATCCCCCTCGTTTCTAAGACTAGAATATATTCTGGAATTAGAGGCATAGGGGAGCTGGGAACTAGCGTTGAGGTTCTTCAGCTGTTTGGTTTCTGTGGAAGCACTTGATCAGGTACTGGTTTTGACAGATTGAAGTGCCTTCCATTTGAACTTCCACCTTGGCAAAATGTCTGAAGGGTTTGATGTAAAGGCTTTGGGATCCATCTTAGATGAGTTACAGAAGCAATTGAGTGAGACTAGGGAGGAAGTTAGGAAATCAAATCAAGAGGCTAGTTATTTGAGACAAAGAATAGAAGAATTGAATATTAGTCCAAGTCCTAGTTTTCGTGAGCCTAAATCTCAGTCCTTTTCTCCATCTCCCTCGACAGCCGAATTAACTACTCAAGTAGTCCATGCCATGTCTCCCACAATTCCACATACCCCTCCAGAACGGTTTCAGGGGGATCCACACAAAGCGCAGGTTTTCTTACACAGTGCTCTTTGCATTTTTTTATGCAAGCCAATTTTATTTAAAGAAAACCAATCTAAAGTGGCTTTTGTTCTGTCTTACCTGAGTGGAGATGCTGCAGCGTGGTCCATGCCTCTTGTATCCACTAATGATCCGGTATTAAACAATTTTGACAAGTTTAAGACTGAATTTTTGTGAATCTTTGATAGGAGAGCCATCTCTCAGTCCACCGATAATGAGCTGCTTGACTTGAAGCAAGGAAATCGAGAATTGGTGGCTTATCTGGCACAATTTAACAAATTAATTGTAGAAACACATTGGCCCGAGTCAAAAAGAGCCGCAATATTTTACAGAGGTCTTTGAGATGAACTGAAGGATGGCCTGGCACAGATTCCTCAGCGACCCACCGAAGTTTCTGAATTAATCGATCTTGTACTTCAGATTGATCAGCGTCAGTCTGAAAGAAGATGCGCGCGTCGATAAGAAACACGGCCTGTTCCCCCTCGTTATGACAGATTTAGAACTGAAGTATCGAAGACACCAGAAGCTGGATCCAGTGAAGAACCCATGCAAACTGGAACAGTGCGTGGTCCGCTAACCAAAGAAGAACGAGAAAAATGGCGGCAAGGAAAATTGTGCATGTACTGTTGCGGATCAGGCCATTTTGTCAGAGAATGTCCTAAGAAACCTAAGCAACAGGCATTAGTAAAAGACAGGCTCCACCAGTAGAAGGAGTTGCTCTGGTGGAAGCTGTTGATGAGACAACTCCAAAAGGCCAACAGTTGGTAAACACTCTTCAATCACCTGCTCCTCATCTTATCACTTGTCAAATTAGTTTTCGTGAGGTGGTGATTGATGTTTCGGTAATGATCGATTCTGGAGCAACGGGAAATTTTTGCGACATTTAATTCTCTAAATCTATGGGAATTCATTTAGTCAGAAAGGAACGACCTGAACCAGTGAGAGCAGTGGATGGTACTCCTCTTTCTTCTGGGCCAATCACCTATGACACTGAAGAGATCGTTTTGTTGGGTCCTGGGAAACATCAAAGTTCAATATGTTTAAATCTTATTGACGCCCCTCAGTTCCAGTTGATTCTGGGACTGCCCTGGCTTAAAGAACACAATCCAAGGATTTACTGGGCTAAAAGAACCATTGAGTTGACTTCAGAATTTTGCTTGACACATTGTTTTCACGATGACCAGGTTGAATCTCGACCATCTCATTCATCTTGTTTGGCAGAGCAAGCTAGAATGGTTTGTACAGTGGAAGTACAGAGTATTCCAGAAGAATATCTAGATTTAGAAGCGGTATTCAATGAGGAAGAGGCTTCTAGATTACCTCCTCATCGGGAATATGATTGCAAGATTGAGTTGGAACCAGGGGCATCTTAACCTTGCAACCTTGCAGTCGCATTTCTGCATTGTCGGAGGCGGAGAACAGTCATTTGAAAGAATACTTGGACAAATTTCTGGCTAATGGATGTTTTCGACCTTCCTAGTCGCCAGTCTCGTCTCCTCTTTTTTTATTCCTAAGAAGGATGGGAGCCTGAGAAATGTATATCCTATTGTGCTTTGAATCTAGTTACCAAGAAGAATAGGTATCCTTTACCTTTAATTTCAGAATTGATGGATCAAGTAAAAGAGGCATAGTACTATACTAAATTGGATCTGAGAGGGGCTTATCACCTGGTTCGAATGGTCAAAGGAGATGAGTGGAAGACGGCATTCAGAACCAGATTTGGCATATTTGAATATCAAGTCATGCCTTTTGGCTTGTGCAACACCCCGGCTGCTTTTCAGCAATTTGTGAATGACATTTTGCAAGACTTCCTGGATTGAGTAGCCGTCGTTTACATTGATGATTCTCATTTTCTCGCAAACCTTGGAAGAACATGTTCTTCATGTACGAGCCATTTTGGAGCGCTTGCTTGATAACCAATTGTTCGTTAAGTTGGAGAAGTGTGTGTTTCATTCCAAGCAGGTGGAATTTGTGGGCTTAATTTTATCCCCTGAAGGAGTGGCCATGGATGACTAAGGTCAGGGCTATCAAGGATTGGCCAGCACCCAAATCGGTCAAGGACATTCAAAGTTTCTTGGGTTTTGCAAATTCTTACCGACGTTTCATTAAGAATTTTTCTGAAAAGGTTAGACCTATCACTCGATTGCTTAAGAAGAATGAAAAAATTATTTGGAACAATGAAACTGAAAAGGCTTTTCAGTCCTTGAAAGGAACTTTTATTACCGCTCCAATATTGCAACACCCAAATTTGATGGAACCCTTTTTTGTTGAAGCAGATGCCTCCAATCTAGCTATTGGTGGAATTCTTTCACAACGACACAAGTATACAGGTCAACTTCATCCTGTTGCTTATCGTTCAAGCAAGTTAACTGCAGCAGATTTCAATTACTCTATTGCAGACAAATAATTGTTGGCAGTGAAGGATGCTTTTCAGGAGTGGAGGCACTATTTAATTGGTGCTAAACATGAAATCACAGTTTTTACAGATCATCGGAACTTGTAATTTCTAAAGTCCGCCAGAACTCTCACCCCAAGGCAGTCCAGATGGTCACTTTTTTTTGCAGATTACAACTTTGTCCTGACATACAAACCCGGATATGTTAATGGGAAAGCTGATGCTTTGTCTCGGTTAAATGTTGCAGATTGTAAGGAAGAGATTAAAGAGGGTTTTATCATCCCTGAAGATAAGATTGTGAGCATTGTGTTGTATGAAGAGTTGGAAGCTAAGATCAAAGAAACTTTGCCTACTTGTGAACTGGAAGCTTGGAAGAAGGAGGGCCCAGATCGAGAAATTAAGGATGATAAACCATTCTACCAAGGAAAACCATATGTTGCAAATGATGAACTAAGAAGAGAGGTGATACAAAAATGTCATGATCACCCCTTGGCTGGTCACAAGGGAGTCAAGAAGACTTTGGAATTATTGAAAAGATATTTTCGTTGGCCAGGCATGGAAACTCAGGTGAGGAAGTTCATAGCCACTTGTGAGCAATGTGTAAAAGGAAAGGTTGAGCGACAAACTCCACAGGGACTTTTAATGCCCATACCTGTAGCTCCATATCCATGGCACACCATTTCTATGGATTTCATTGTAGATTTGCCCTCGAGTCAGGGTTACTCTGTGATTTGGGTGGTGGTGGATCATTTTTCTAAGATGAGTCATTTTATTCCTTTAAAGGCCCTTCCAAGTTCCTCTCAATTGGCCAAGTTGTTTACACAACAAATTGTGAAACTTCATGGAATTCCCAAGGTTGTGATTTCCGATCGGGCCCGCAATTTGCATCTCGTTTCTGGAAATCCTTTTGAAAGGGTTAGGTGTAGAGTCTTGTTTGTCTACCAGTTTTCATCCTGAGACAGATGGTCAAACAGAGAGTTAATCAGGACCTTGAGCAATATTTACGGCTGTACTTAATGGATCAGGAGGGAGAGTGGCCTGAGCTTTTGAGTACTGCAGAATTTGCTTACAATAATGCAGTCCATTCCTCTACTGGTTACTCACCTTTCTATTTGAACTCAGGCAGACACCCAAATTTTCTGATAGGCAAGGTAGAATTGGAAGTTCCAATGGTAGAGGAGGTTGTTCAGCAATAACAAGAAGCTTATCAAAAGGCAGTAGAAAACTTAAAAAGGGCTAAAGGTTCTTATAAAAGACACGCAGACAAAAAACGCAAAGAAAGCCCCATTTTCAAGCCTGGAGATCAGGTTTGGATCTCTACTCGAAATATGAAATTGAGAGGAAATAGGAAGTTTTAGCCGAAATTTGTGGGTCCTTTTCCAGTGGTTAAGATGATGAATCCAGTAAGTGTTCGAGTTAAATTGCCCAACAAGTTAAGAATTCATCCTACCTTCCACGTGTTCTTGGTAAAACCAAATCCTCCAGATTTACGTCAGATTAGCCCATCAGCTCCTATTTGTTTGCAATCTGAGGAGGAGTTTGAGGTTAAGAGAATTCTAGATTCCAAACTCAGGAAAGGGCGGTTATTTTACCCGATTGATTGGAAAGGTTATGGTCCAGAAGAAAGGTCTTGGGACCTAGTTCAAATGTTCATGCCCCTAGGTTGGTTAAGATATTTCACAAAACTCATCCACAGAAGCCTAGAGAGGGGGCTTTAGTAGGGGGTACTGTCAGGTTTCATCAGACTATTCCTAATGTGCCCTAAAACTTGGAGTCAGTTAGTTTCCAAGGTTCTCATTCGTTCCTATTGAGGCGGCCATTTTATTCCAGACACATTAGATAGCAAGGGGTTAGCGTTCTAGTGTTCAGCATCTCTCTAGCCAGCTTGTTAGATTGCCAGCACGCACCTGTCATCCTGCGCACTTCAATGGTCATTTCTGCTCTTAATGGAGCCGCGTTTTGCCGAATTTCGTAGTTAGCAAGGGGTTTCCTTCCCGCTCGCATTTGGTTCCAGTATCCAGTCTTTTTGCCAGCGTTTGAGAGGTATTTACGCTCGCGACTTGTCCCGCTTTTATGGAGGAAGTTCGAGTCTGTCAGAGCAGCAGTTTATTACCTCTCAAGTGAGCGACACCTTTCAGGTATTTGCTAATATTCTTTTGATGCTTCAGCAGTCTAGAAGGCACCAGATATCAGACATTACGTTTTTCTTCAGTTGTTAAACATTGCTGGCCTGCATTTTCCAGTGAGAAAACTGGTGTATATGTGGGAGTTTCATTCCACGAACTAAGACTAATTCCCTCATTGTTTTTATAACAGAGCAAGTGTAAAAACATCATTTAGCAGTTATACTTGGCGACTTCAACCTAGTACCTTATTTTTTTCTTTAAAAGACTTGGAATGTAAGTGAGAATATATATATACACCCGGCACATCTTGTTTCCAGTATCCCCTACGGGGAGATGTTACGTATGAGAAGAGTTTGCAGTAACCAGGATGATCTAGATAAAGCCCAACAGGAAAGTAAGAATCGCTTCTTAGACAGGGGCTATACAGAACAACGTATTGAGAAAGCCAGAATTAAATCTATGACAAAAACTAGAGAGGAGCTTTTAAAAAGAAAGACTAAAGAGACCACAACAACGGTTATGCATGTTGGAGGGAAGGTGCGTACTGACAAAGAAAAAACTTTCAGAATCATCACAGGCTAGAACAAGCAGCATAAAGACATTTACAAGATTGTAAACAAAAATTGGTCTATTGTAAAAAGTGATTCAATTATTGGAGCTAGTTTACCAAAGAGAGTGTCATTAACATTTAGCAAGGCACCCTCTCTTAAAGACCAACTAGTTGATACCAACCCTGAACCCATTGAAAAAACATCTTGGTGGCAGAATAATAAGGGATTTTACAGATGCAAAACTTGCAAAGCGTGTACCCACGGCACAAATGTTAAGACATATGCCGATGGATTCAGTGGCTCAGTACACACAATATCACAAGTTTTAACATGCAAAACTAAATTTGCAATATATGTATTGCAATGTCCCTGTTCACTCACATATGTAGGAAGTACCAAACTACCGGTACATAAGCGCATCCTCCAACATCTGAGGGCAATCACAAATGGAGACAATACGTATCCGGTAGCGCGGCACTTCCGTGAACATCATCAAAGTGACAATAGCTCTTTACAATATTATGTCATCGATACGGTCAAACCCACTAGAAGGGGTGGAGACAGGGAAGCGCTGCTGCGCAAACTGGAGACCCACTATATTCTCCTACTCGATACCAAGGCCCCTGGAGGACTAAATGTTACTGAAGATCTGTATACGTGCCTCCCATAGTTACAATATCCTCTGGTGTTACACAAAACCTAGAAATCCTCATGAGTGATTTGAGTACAAAATATGGGAAGGTGTCCCGGTTGGGACACTGGGTTGCTGGTTCTGAGTGGGATGACTTATGAACTATCCATTATCTAAGCATTTGAAGTTAGATAATTAAATATTTACTTGATCCATTGAATACTGTATCTGCTGCTGTTTATAAGAATTAGGTTACTTTTAATAAGGGGCTATAGTCATCTAACAGACCAGATGGGTCCTTAAACCCGAATGGTCTGTTTTAGAGGAGTCCACTAAATCATTTTAATCACACGGTGAGGCACAAGCACTTTTTTGGACATACAACGAGATACATCACACGATAAAATTATGGATTTTAACATGGGCCTTTTTTCTATTTTTATATTGAAACATGATTTATCAGTTTTAATGTTTCAAAGATTTCTGAGGACTCCGTCTTTGTACTTTTATGTATCAATTTTGTCATACAGTTGAGATTATAGATCGAGTGAGTTTGCTACTATTTGCACATATTTATTGTTATCTGCACTTTATTTGCTATCAATTAGGATAGTATACTATATTGCACAACTGCGTATTTTGCACTAGAAACCGACTCAATTATGAATTGAAGTTGGAATATTTTGCACTATTGCGTGATTTGCACTATTGCGAGATTTGCACATATACTTTAATATGTAGCAACAAATTTGCACTGATTTATTCTCGATCGGAATATGAAGACAGATATTCATATATATGACAATTATTTACATGATGGATTTGAGCACAGGTATTTAACCATGATTCTTTTTGATAAAAACAGGTATTTTACCGTGATTTTTTTCAGAGTTCTAAAATGAGCCCAAATGTGTTGTTATTATCCATAATAGTAATTGCTATTTAACAGGCAGACAAAATTTTAACAATATTTGATCAATTGAAAGTTTACAATGCATTTGTCTATGTAAATGAGTGAAATTGCTTTTCTGCTTGTTAATATGCCTTGAGTATTTTGTCCATGTTTACTATCAGCCCGATCATGTGACGCAATTCAAACCTATGGTTAGCACTTTAAATGGGCGTTCTCAACATTTGAATGTTGTCATGTGAGCAAGGCTCCTCGGAGTCGAAACGTCATGCGGCTGAATTTGCACAATTAAAGGTATTCAGCACTTACCTGGCCCGTGTCCGTTCAGTTTTTGCAGCGGTGGTGGAACTTTGCCACTGGGTGGAGACGCGGTGTATCGTATATATATATATATATATATATATATATATATATTTTGTTAGTTACCAACTAATTTTGAACTCGTGACATCGCTTGGAGCTATCTGCTGATCTACATACAGGATTGCTTTTTCCCTGTTTTCCCTCTACTACATTGTTTGGGATTTACAAGCAAGGAACCAATTAATAAACTGTATAGTCATTTCAAGAGAGGAGCACACCTCCACACTTAGTCAGGTAATTTACAGGAATACAGGCAGATATAGAGTATTATAATTTGGCATTGAACTGTAGTCATTATGTGCTTGTTGTTACAGGTGCAGACCTAGCAAAAGAATAGAAGCACCCTGTGAAGACTACAGTGTGGCAATCTCTCTTTCTTTCCAATTCCCCTTTCCCCCGCATTTCTAAGACTAGAATATATTCTGGAATTAGAGGCATAGGGGGGCTGGGAACTAGCGTCGAGGTTCTTCAGCTGTTTGGTTCCTGTGGAAGCACTTGATCAGTTACTGGTTTTGACAGCGGGGTTGGCAATGCAGGAAGAGGCAATTGTGGAAGAGCCGGACCAACTGGCTGAACAACAGAATGCTGGACAGGTGGCAACAATAAGGGTGCATTAGCTCCTGGTACATAAGGCGGAGGTAATCTCAACAAATGGTACATTAAGGGATCTTCGTCAAGATCCTTATTCTGTGGAGAAGTAGGCAACACAGGGTAGCATCTATCTATTGCCATACTATGTTGTCTGTCTGAGACTTCCATCGCTCGATCAATCTCATTGTCCTTGAACTGCTGGGCAGCCTGTATGATCGTCATATCCTTCGCCTTTGTATCTCTTTTTGCCTGCTTAATTTCTCTCTGCTTGGCTTCTTTACGCCAAAGGCAGAAAGAGTCAAACATTGCCGGCCGGGCTTTTCTTTCGAACAAAATTGCTTCCAAATTGTCTAATATATCAGGCTCAAAGCTACCATTTTGTGGCCACTGCAAAACACCATATTTCTTCGTGTATCGGATCCATGCCTCATTAAAGGCAATGGGGCAACACCATGTTTAGAATAGAGCTCATAAGTGGGAGTTCCAACCGGAGGAATCGAACAAGAGTCCTCGAGCCGGGAATCCCTATTACAACCGAAAAAACAAAACTTCCTAAATTTGCTAAGACCAGGCATCTTAAATTCACTGGTCCGCTTACCAACTTCAAGGGGTTACAGCAAATAACACAGCACAAACGTACTCACCCCTTGGCTTCGGCTATTGCAATGGTCGAATAACAAAATTCAAAAACAAAACAAAGAAGTGGGCGCTACCCACGAATACTTAACTAAATGGTCTCTCTCGCCAACAGAGGTCCGTCTAATGTCTCGCGATACCAATCATCACCAAAGGGACCAAGGCATGGCGGTAGTCAGTGCAGCAGTCCTCAGCAGCCGTCGGAAAGGAGTAGCCGCGCTGCAAAAGACCTTCGGTCCACTTCAACATACAGGGATCGCTTGACGTGGTTCGCGAATCCTCCAGAATTTTCTTGCGAGGCTTCTCACGACCCTCGGGCTGAACTGCTACCACTGAAGCCGCCCGACGTTGGGTGCCAGTTGGAGAACCGGGCCTTATGGGCCTGGCGGCGCAGGGCACGCCTTAAATCCCCGAGTTCACCTGCCTTGTCGAACTGGGACACGAGACACTCTGTTGGGCGTAGAAAACCAGGTTAATTAGCTGCAGCCAAGCACAGTTGTCCCAGAAGTAAGTACAGCGTATATTCTGAGGAAACTGCCACTTTAGTCCGTGGCGCACAATCTTTTATAGCACACATATTTACAGCGTTTACTCCCTGTACATACAAAGCAAGCCAATAGGAAAAGTTGAAAAACAAGCTATCAGGTGTCCCAAATATGCCCCTCTCTCAAACCCCATGTGTTACCCCTCCCAACAAATTAATCAATGCTAGTACCGACAATCCAATTTGCAGGTGGTAGGACGTATTTGTGTGCCTCAAAGGATAGTTGTGTAATAAGAGAATACAAGGAGAAAATAGCGAAGGCCAGTCGGATAAGATAATGTAAGGAAAGAATAGGAGAAGCCAAATAGTCAGTCCAGACAGGGATCAATCAACCCAGGCATGGATTAGCGAACTCGGCCAGTCCCTGACATTGGTTTCATAAACAAGGGCAGGGGGTTACTCTTTAACCGAAGAGACGCGTAGCAGCTGAGAAAGGCAAAAACACTCAGTTCGCCGTGCTGCCTGAGTGAGGGCAACACAAAATGGCGACGAGACACAAAATGGCGGCTAAATACGGGACGGAGTCAGAAACCGAAGAACCCCAATTGCTAGTAGGATAGATGGCTTGGTGTTCCGCATGGACCAGATGACGGAACCTGTCGACAAACATGGTGAAAGGCTCAACTCAGTGGAGCGCAGAATATCGGATACAGAGGATACGCAAACAGTAATGGGGATGACGCAGAAGCAAATGGAGAAATTGCTAAAATCTGTGCTAGACAAGGCCGAAGATCTCAAATCGCTTTCTCGGCGCAACAATGTGCTCCTCCTGGGACTTCCTGAAACCGCCGCTACAGTCAATATGGAACTTTTCATGGAGAAACCACTGGTGTCCCTGTTGGGTTGAGACACTTTTTCAGAGGTCTTTATGATGGAGCGTGCCCATCGTACATTGGGCCCCAGACCTCCTCCAGGCGCTGCACCATGTCCTGTGATTGCAAGAACTTTAAATTACTGGGATTGAGAGGCGGCCCTGCGGCGGGTCAGAGAATTGAAAATCCATCGATATGAGGGGTTGGACTTGGCCCGTTTTCTGGACTTTACTCCACAGGTGCAGGAGGCACACAAAATGTTTTGGCCTGTCAAGTGTAAATGGAGAGACCTTCAGCTGCAGTATGCAATGCTATATCCAGCTAGACTACGTGTGAATTTTGCAGGGAAATCTAAAATCTATGGTGATCCTAATCAGTTGCAACAGGACCTTAAAAAATACCAGCCTGTGAGACAGAAGGCTGCACATCGACCTGAGCAGACCAAAGGGGATGGAGTACTTGAAGCCTCTGGCACAGACACACTGGATGAACAAGACACTACGAATGAGTGAGTACATGTGGGACATTAGAGGGGCCTCAGGAATAATACTGGACAATGTGCCCACGAAACTCAGGGGGCCACCACTGCTGTTCGCAGCCGTCAACGTAAAGATGATTACGCTGTAAATACCTGGCATAGCCATTTAATTTGACAGTTTATTTGACCGGGTGGAACACTATTGGAGAGGCAGTGGTAGGTTCCGAGTGTCGCTGCAGGGCTGGCTGCCATCGCTTTTGAGTGAATACCACCTGGGTAACATCTGTGGGGAAACTGTTTGTGGGTGAGAGGGTCTTCTTCTAGCTGGGTGGGGAGCTAGGTGGGAGGTTTTGAATATACCATGTCTGTTTTTTTTTACGCGGAGTGGGTGGGGGACGCGTTGTTTTTGTCCAGAAGATCATTTCACATGTTTGAGGTATTGGCTGAAAATGTGCACACTGCAACTTTAAATTTCATGTTCTTCGCATAATAGTCTTAGCTGGAATCTTAACTTGATACATGTCGCAACCACCTAGGGCCGGAACTCATATTAGGTTTGTGTCCTCAAATGTTAGAGGTCTAGACGATCAGAGGAAAATCCGAAAAGTTGTAGCTTATCTCCACAGACAACACTGATGTGGCTATTTTACAGGAAATACATCTCTCCCCAAGAACAGGGTTACTGACTCCCAGGCGCATGAAAGGCCCTTGTATATTGGCCGGGTTCACTTCTCATGGTAGAGGCGTGCTAGAGTGGGTACGAAGAAACACTGGCATACAAACTCAGGAGGTAGAGGTTGATACCGGGGGCAGGTATGTGTTGGTCAAGAGATGCAAAGAGAATTTTAATGTATTGCTAGGTGGTATCTATGGACCAAACTATGATGACCCACTGTTCTATCAGGTGTTACATGGGAAGCTAATGAGACACTCACATATACCTGTACTATTCGGGGGAGACCTCAACTGCATGCAAAATCCGGAACTTGATAGATCGAAAGGAACCCCTAGGCGACCGTTGAGTGCAGCGCGTAAACTAGCCAACATGGCGGAGGTGGAGGGCCTCTGTGATCTGTGGCGCTCCCAACATTCTATGGGCAGGGAGTATACGCACTACTCCTCTGTCCATGATACACACACACAAATTGATTATTGGTATGCATCGCGCTCACTGCTTCCTGAGATACAGGAATGTACACATTTAGAGCGCACGTTATCTTATCATTCCCCGGTACTCCTACAGATAGCCCTGACCAATTTTGCAAATGGTACGCAGACATGGAGGTTCCCCCAATACTCTTTATTGGGCATTGTGTACCGTGCCAAACTGGGCACTGCAATTGATGAATTTTTTTAGCACAAACATTGGCAGCGTCTCTGCCATGAGCTCCAACTGGGACACCTTTAAAGTTTATATTAGAGGAATGACTATCTCTAAGCATGCAGGGGTTCTAAAATCTATACGTATGCAGCTACTAAAAATAGAGACTACACTCAAAGAGCTGGAAGGTAGACTACAAGCATGGGGGATACTCAAATACTCGCACAGATGAAAGGTGATAGACCGAGCGCTACGTTGGCTGCAACTGTTCGACCCCCCCAGAGGGGACGGTTATATTCTGACAGTCCGCAATGAGAGCGGGGATTCAATGGATAGCACATCAGGTATTCTGGAGGCGTTCGCAGAATATACACAGGAATATACACCTCTTGTGACTCCAACGCCTCGGAGTCTGACTAAGATTACTTGACGCATATCACGATGACTTGGCTTGAGGACACGGATAGGGAGAGACTTATAATACCTTTACAGCCTTCAGAAATTTCAGTAGTTCCGAAAGAAATGCTTAATCAAAAAGCTCCTGTGGCAGATAGTTTAACGGTTGCCTTTTACAAGGCCTACCAAGAGTAGCTGATTCCGCACTTAATGAACTTATTCAAGGAGATGGTTAAGCTCAGCAAGATGCCCCCATCAATGAGAGAGGCCACCCATGTCACGCTATTGAAACTGGGTAAACCGCCTGAGCATTGCTCCCCTTATAGGCCCCTCTCATTGTTGAATAATGACACAAAGTTGTTTGCCAAGGTGCATAGCTGACAGATTGTCTCCCTTGATACATAGGCTGGTGGACCCAGAACATACAGGATTCATACCAGGGTGCTCCTTAACCAGTAATCTACGCACTTTATTTGGAACTATTTCACGCGTAAATCTAGAGGTTAAAGCAGCAGCTTTATTTATAGATATCAAATAAGCATTTGATTCAGTAGAATGGCGGTTTTTATATACATTTTTAGTCAACAACGGAAGAGTGATAAATGTCAAAAACCTCAAATAAAAAGTACCATAGAGGAGAAAACGTTGAACCTGGTGAAAAAACCTAAAATCAAGTGAATACCAAGCAATTCAATCACTAAAACACAACAAGACAATCATGATTAAGAGTGCCGACAAAGGCGGAGGCATAGTGATTCAGGAAAAACTGGATTATGATTGCGAATATAAACGATTACTGAATAATAACAACAACTATGTTCTCCTGAGAGAAGACCCTTCAGAGAATCTACGCGATGAGATCAGCGAGCTAGTCACCACAGCTGAACGGGACGGTTGAATATCAAAATGAGAATCTGACTTCTTGATGTCTTTCAGCGGGAAAGTACCGTATTTTATACGTTACCTAAAACCCATAAAAACATCCTGCCACCTCCTGGACGCCCGATAGTCTCTGGTATCGGGTCTCTACTAGAAGCCTTATCGCAGTATTGTGATTTCTTTCTGAAACCTATAATACCATCCACAGAGACATATATAAAAGATACCAAGACCCTGTTAGCCATGCTACGCACTATTGAGATGCCAGAGGAACCATGCCTCCTGGTTACTCTTGATATTGAAAGCCTTTACACATGCATACCACAAGACGAGACCATCAGAGTGGTAGCTGAGGCCTTAGATCGAACTACCTGGAATTTTGCTACAACCCGCTCTTTTGTAGTGGACTGTGCCACACTGGCACTTAAGAGGAACTTTTTTGAATATGAAGGTAAGATCTTCCTTCAAGTAACAGGGACTTCTATGTGCAGCACTTTTTCCCCTTCGGTGGCAGGATTGTATGTCTATAGTTTTGAGAAGTTCATCTTGGTCCCGGAGAATCCTTTTGCTTCCAACATCGTTCTATGGCAACGTTACATAGATGATATCCTCATGATATGGAAAGGTGAAGAGGCAACGCTACTCCCTTTCTTTACCTGGATCAACACCTGCGACCCTCATCTAAAATTCAGTCATGAGTATGCAAAAGACAGCATCACCTTCCTCGATGTGACAATCAATAAACGAGATCACTTGATCCAAACGAAAACCTTTTATAAACCAACATCCAAGAATAATTTACTGCATTTTTCCAGTTTCAACCCGCGTCCCCTGAGGGAAAATCTCCCGTTTGGACAATACCTTCGCATCAGGAGGAACTGCAGTGAAATGGCAGATTTTAAAACTCAAGCTGATGAACTGACCAAAAAGCTGGAACTGCGTGGATACCCAAAGAAGATCCTCTCTAAAAGTCAGAAGAGAGCCGCTAATCAACACAGGGATGCCCTGTTGGACTCATACCCGAAGGAAGTTATAATGGAGACACCATTAACATGCGTAACCACCTTCAATCCTCTGTCTAATGTTGTGAGTCGCTGCATCCAAAAAAACTGGAAAATTATAACAAGTAACCAGTTTGATTGGGACAAACCCCTTTTTGCCTACAAGAGAGCCAAAAGTCTCAAAGACTCACTAGTTCACACCCGTCCAGTCAAACAACAGAATAAACAGGAGGCAACTGTACTGAATTCCTGGGGGCTCCCAGCAGTGACAGGTCATTTCCCATATGGGGACTGTAGTGTCTCATTTCACTACTCACACCAAGTTCCTAAATATCAAACCTGGAAAACAGTGGGAACAACGCAGTCACAAAAACTGTAATACAAGCAATGTTGTTTATTTAATAACATGTACATGTGCCCTCAAATATGTGGGAATGACGACTAGGCGTGTCAAATTGAGGATCTGCAAACATCGGAGTAACATCCGATGTAAGAGGAATGCAACAAAACTAACTAATCACTTCATTGAGAGGAATCACACACCGAACGACATGCGATGGACTATCATCGAACATGTTACGGGTGGCAAAGAAAGGAGTCTATTTGAGAAAGAACAGCGATGGATTCATCGTCTGTCCAGCCATCGTTCAGGATTGAACGATGACATTCCATGGGGATCGGTACTGCGACGCTAACCTCACCAGCAGCAAGAGCTAGATTGAATACAGATAATCTAAAGACATCACGCCTGTTTCTGTACAGATGCTCCCATACTCCTAGAATTCTAAAGTAAATCTCATACATCTAGATTTCTAAAGTAAATACTGGGTACCATTTTTGTTAGGTTGCAATATATCCCAGCTAGTCAAGATAGAGCACACTGTGACTATTAATAGGGACTTAGATGCTCCACAAACAGTTAAAAAAAACACTGGCAGGAGGTGAATACCTGTGAGACACTCACTTCACTTTTGTGCCGTACAAGAAAAAATATAGTGCTCAATTAACAGTGCAAAGACATAGTTGCTAGCCAGAGCACTGCACAGGCACCAGTATGAATCCACACGATTCAGAATGCTTATCACAATAAAGATCATAGCCTTTTTGAAATAATCGTGTAGCATTTACCAGCAATAAAATATGATTATGCCCTGGATTTTCTTTGTGTGATTTTGCCGAGCGGTACAATAAAGTTTTGTAATCGATCTCAGCTTAGAATAATCTCTGGCCCCTTTAAACAAAAAAAAAACAAAAAAAGAAACGTCATGACATGCGAGTCACATGCCCTGTGTCACATGACCTGCGTCTGACGTTATTTCAATCTACCGCGCCGTGGCCCGGAGTTCATTCGGGCGACGGAAGTGAAAGGCTAGGTTGCCGGAGGGGAGCCGCCGGCTACAAAGTAAGTGCAGAATCGAAATGCGAAATGGGCTCTTTTAAAATGGCATTACGATTGAGAAAGAAGAAGTGACAGCACTATATGCGTTGCGGGGAGACATTAACATTGTTCTTACCAATCATTCTTTAGATTGCACGGCGTGAAGAAAAACCCCTGCCGTGTCTGCCCATTGTATGCGGAAATTAAGCACAACTTGTAAGTTCAGGGAGAGGTGCTCTCTCTTTTTTCTTCAATTTTTTAATATTTAATATATAACCGAGTCTGTACTGGTTCCGTTAAGGCAAAATCCACAGTTTTTAAATTGCATGCACATGCTTCAGAATACTAATTTTATGTCCTCGAGGCATAGTTCGGTCGCACTGAATTTTCCAAACACTACGCAGCCTCTGACATATTTCTTATGACAATCACAGTCCTTTTGAAATACAGTAACTGACTCTGTAACAAACAGTTATGTTTCTAGAACAGTACAACGCCAATAAATGTAGTGTTTTTAGTCATTCCCTAGCATTCAGAGCACGATTCATGCTAGCATCAACGTATTGTCACCGATATGGGTGCCAGCTGGTGAAGGCGATAGTTTGGAAACACTGCCCTGTGAATGTTTTACAGGTATAAAGGGAACCATGTGAATAATTTATCTCTGGTATTTCTGCTTTGTTTTTCTCTCTACAGATATGAGGCCCCAGTAAATTACTGAGAGTGCCCACACGGGTATATCCGTGAGTAAATCACTAATTTTATATTTTTCACATAAATATCCTCACGGTTGGGTACGCCTTAGCGCGTGTACACCGCCGGTGGATTACACTTATGGTCCTGACTAATGCTGAGCGATTATGGCTCTTAAAGCTGAAACATGTTGACCAAATTTCTATAGGACTGAGGGTTTTCAAATAAAGGAACCCATTTAGAAGTCCCAACATCACCTGTTTTTAACCAATGCGGGTTGAACTATTAATAAAGTAGTTGACAGTCACAACTACGCATTTTAAAAAAAAGAAATTTTGCACACACTTAACACAATTGGGTTTTTCACTGTATCAATACACAAAAGAACCAGCTCCGCTGTAAACAGGCGTAGAAGCACACTGGGAGGACACTCGGTCCTTCCAGTGGGAACCCAGTGATTAAGCATGTCACCACTAGGTTGGTGAGTGAGGGATCTTTTTATAAATAACTTTTGTGTTCTTTATCACCAAGTTCAACGTTTTCTCCTGTTTGGAACTTTTTATTTGAGGTTTTTGACATTTATCACTCTTCTGTTGTTGACTAATACTGATACTAGGGGTTAAAGAGTGATTATTAATACCCTGACTCTCCTGTTGTTTGAAGTAGGTTTTATATACAGTCTTGAGAAGGGTAGGGGGGGGGACATCTTTTTGAAATTGATTGAAGTCCTATATACGCAGCCAGTCTCGCGGGTGCGTGTCAATGGGGTGCTCTCACGGCCAATAAACATAACGAGGGGAACACAGCAAGGGTGCCCACTCTCCCCCCTCCTTTATGCACTGGTAGAGGAGCCCTTGGCAAGCGCCATGCACGAGTTCCACACTTAGAGGCATTCGCTCAATTCAATATAATCTAACTGTAGCAGCATAGTAGGACGACACAGTATGATATATAAGGAATCCAGAGCAAAACCTATAACCGATGTTGCAGTAGGTGGAGAGAATTGGGCAGCACTCAGGACTGCATATAAATTGGCATAAGTCCACCATTTTCCCGCTGACGGCGATTACTGTTCCCATCCACTCAAACTACCCCATGGAGTGGACAGTCCACCCAGTGAGATATCTAGGTATTAAAGTTCATACTGACCCAGAGGTAGTGATATCCGAAAATTATGGAAGTGCAATACACAGACTAACAGAGGTGGTTGACAAATCGATTAAACGTCCACTGTCCTAAATAGGACGCATCGCCTTAATGAAAATGGTGGTGCTCCCAGCTTTCCAGCAACCCCAAATAAAATTTGTTTTTATCTGTACTGATGATGGATGGTATCCAGAAACACGTGTCTACAGATTTACAGCACTAACCTGCACCAACTTTGGTGGAATACTCCAGTGAAATTTAATGTAAGCATGAACTGCATTGACCAGAATGCTAAGGGGCGAACTGTGCTGGGAGGTGAAGCAGTGTGCTCTCATCCCTTAGCTCCCTTGAGCCATTGAGCTTGTGGAGATGTACCTGTGCACCTGTGAGAGGTACTGAGACCTGAAAAGATTGTGGCAGCCTGCTCAGCAACCCCAAATAAAATTTGTTTTTATCTGTACTGACGGATGGTATCCAGAAACAGGTGTCTACAGATTTACAGCACTAACCTGCACCAACTTCGGTGGAATACTCCAGTGAAATTTGAAGTAAGAATGAACCATGAGTTGCATTGACCAGAATGCTAAGGGGCGAACTGTGCTGGGAGGTGAAGCAGTGTGCTCCCACCCCTTCCAGGATAGAACTGGTATAGGTTGAATTGTGTTCTAGCAAGCTGGGAATTTGCGACAAATGCAGAGGGGGGTGATGTCCTAAGCAACAGATGTACAATAGATTGTGTGGAGATAGTAAATATTCCGGAAACATATGGAACGCATTGGCTGGACACAGTACGCAAATGTATAGTCTACCACTGTATAGTTGAGCTTTGGATGAGGTGGCGCGATGTTTCCTTCATTGTATCATTTTTTGTTGTTATTTGTGAATGTATAATCTGCTTTAAATGCAATGAGTGCGCATGTCTTTGGATACCAGAAGAATGCTTTTGTGACCATGTTGACGTCTTTATTAAAAAATCAAAATAAAGTTACAAAAAATGTGTTTTGAGTAACATACAACTGGAGTCATACCCATATGTCATTCTACTGTATGACAATGGCATGCCTTTGTGTGCAGTGAATCCAAAGGTGACATTTCCCGAGATGGAGGACATTACACAAAAATGTCTTAGATTGTTGGCCCGACAGTCAATTGAAATAAATCTGGTCTATTCCAAAGGATGTATGTTGATACGAGGGCCATTTCAATGCGGTCTGTTAGATCGCGGTTTTCACAATGCAAGTCGTTTCCTCGTATTGCGCTGGAGGGGAGCTGGATTTAGGAATAGTATGAATTACTAGTCCAACTCCAGTCTACATACAGTAGGGAAGATGTTGGAAATAGTAATTTGCACTATTCCTTACTCAACAGCGCCCTCCAGTGCAATTTGGTGTAACGACTTGAGTAGTGAAAACCACAATTTAATAGTACCACGTTGAAATGGATGCGTGGAAACAATGTCTCCCATTCCAAATTGCTGTTGTAGCGAGGGTACCTAGATATGCGTTGTCTAGGATAGATGAGGCTGAGAAATAGTGTAGTTCAGGTAATTGGGCATGAAAGCTTGCCATGAACCGGCCATTTGCATATTGAACGAACATGGATATGGCGCTGTAATAGCTTATACGATCCAATGACTCTGGAGGGGGCTTCTACTCTCTCAAGAAAAAAAGATGTCTTGAGCAAAATAGTAATACTAACCATTAAATCATATATATCTCCCATCATTAAATGTATTGTCAATTTACCTTTTGCAATACACTAAATAGATTGATAGCAACAGTGTTCCGGGGCAGCAGAGTGTCTTGATCTACACCAAAACTCCTTTATAGAGAGGATGAGCTTTGCCTACCTGATATTTGAAGTGAATTATTTTGCTGCACAGTTACAGTGCAATTACAGTGACAACCATGAGGCAAAGTGTTTGCAGCATATGCTAACTTTAACTTACCTAATCCCCCAGGCCCATCATATGTCCATCTGCTTGCCTCCCCACCCCTGTTGTCAATCTGTCTGCTTGCCCCCGGCCTATGGGGCAGAGGCAAGAGATCACTAACTACCTAAAACAGTTATCAAAGTGTAAGCTGAAAAAGAGGCCTAATTCTTCCACAGCAGCTACAATATAAATAGTACAAGGTGCAACACCCCTGTCAGACGATATTATTGCTTCCAAATGTGTTTAGATGGGTTTTACTATGTCTGGTGATCCGTCTGTAAACGGTGTACTTTTAGCACTTTGTTCGTTTTCCACTTATGTTTGACTGGTCTGAGCAATCAAGAAATCTTGCAATTGCACATAAGCACAGCCAAAACTTAAGGGGGCATTAGACCGTGGCAGACTAGCTGTTCGCCTTGGCCTCAGGCACCTTGGCAGTGAACAGTCTGATCTACACAGAGATCCCCACCTTCCTTTCAGAGATCTCTGTGCTGTGAAGTGAATTACCACTGCCATAGCTCTCCTCACAGGACTGCAGGTTTGCCAAGTGGGCACCATGTTTAAAAGTACAGTATTTGTACTTTAAAATATTGAACTGTAAATTTCAGGACACAGAAATATTGCAAAAAATATTGTTATACAATAATATTGTGATGCAGAAATATTGTTGTCAAGAATATCGATTTTTCCAGGTAAGTAAAATTTATAAGAATATTGTTGTTAATATCGTTTTCAATACTGTAGTTGTAAAAAAATATTTTTTAATTATCTTCATGTGTTTTACTATGTATTTTAATTGTATACGTTGTTTGTATGATTGCTAATAAAAGAATTACATATAGTTTATAATTGTAAGTAATTCATCATTTTGAATTGTGTTGCTAATAGTATTTTATAGTGTTGTTGTGGGTTGCTAGGTTTGTAGGGGTATTGGGTGGGAAGTTAATTAAGCGATGAATAAATAACCATTTTGTTAATTGATCAATAATTATTACATTGTTTAATTATGTCAATTGCTTGTTTGTTTCATACATATATAATTTTTTGTGTAAATTAATAGGGTTATTCAAATATGTAATGTGTTTAAAGTGATATACTTTCCCTATTGTTGCACAGACTGGAGTGGGAATAGTAAATTTAACCCCTCCGAAGTCAAACAATTTCCCTACTGTTGCACAGACTAGAGTGGGAATAGTAAATCTTACCCCCACCAGAGTCCAGCGCTTTCCCTACTGAGCACAGACTGGAAAAGTACATGTAATCCCTCTGAAGTCCAACGCTTTTCCTATTGTTGTACAGACTGGAGTAGAAATAGTAAATATTGCCCCTCTGTGAGAAGTTGGCCTGGAATATGGTACACATGTACCTAGGGCATAGGTACCCCAGAGGCCTCCCCTGGGCTGAAGCATGTATTATGCCACCCATGAGAGGCCATACAAAATGAAACTCCAGGTCTGTAACTGCAGCCTGTGTAAGCTGGTGCATGCACCACTTACGATAGATATAGGTTTACTATATCTATAGGTCCCTACACTTAAAACCTATAAGTCACCCCTATAGCAGGCCTTAACAATCCTGAAGGCAGGTTGCTGGGTTCCACGTGAGGGTGCCCCTGCATGAGCAGAGCCCCTCTGCAGCCTTCGGAGACCATTCTCCCGGGTTGTCTGTGACACAGCCAGACATATAGGTAGAGGTGCATTATAACCTCTCGGTAAATGCTATCTTGAAAACGGATGGCACAAAACATGTCGTGTTTGGTATCAAACACCTTGGAATCATACCTCCACCTCGATAACTGTTGAGGGAGGTATGATTCCACCCTTCTGAAGCAAGCTTCCGGGGCCCCTGGTCTTCCCTGTACCAGTCAATTCTCGACCCGACAGCACAAAATGGTTGCTTCTGACCAGGGACACATGTCTGCCCTCCTGCTGCTGAGCCAAGCTCGGACAGGGAAAGACAGCATAATAAGCATCCTATCACAGTGTGGTGTGACCACCCCTCTGACAGGATTTGGTGTATTAGAGCTGGGTGGGTGCACTTCCAAAGTGCCTGAAAGTCTGCACGAGGGGCACAGTTGGTGTCCCTGTGCATAGTCCAGCTCAAATCAGTTCTGGGAGCCGTTGGATCCTGCTCTGGTGCAAAACTGGACAAAGGACAGGGGTGTAACTACCCCCTGTCCTGACCCTCTCCCGTGGGTACAAAGGGGCTTACCTGGCTGTAGGACCCAAGATTTGCAGTGGACAAGATTCTGAACAAAAAACCACTGACCTTTGACCGTCTGGACACTCTGGACTTCGACTGGGCCCGACTTCATCTCCATCTCCATCCAAAGCATTGTCTGTGCCCGTGCACCATACAGGCTCTGTGCAGGGCCTGTGGAGCATCAAGGACAACGGAAGTATCTCCCTTGTGGTGAAGGAGTCACTCCCCTGCATTCGCAGGCACTGTAACACAACTGACCAGTCTGCTGAACCTGAGCTTCTGGAGGCTCTGGAGGCTCCAGCAACACAGAAGGTGGGTTCCTGCAGTCCTTGAGGTTGAGCTGCCCTCTCACCAAGTTTGAGGCCAGTATCCCTCATGGAGACCGCATAACCCAAACCCTTGTGCACCACGTACATTTGCAAGTGCACATGCTTGTTGGTGTTCCCCAACTTTGTGCATTGGGCTGTCAATAGCCCCAATCTCTGCGCACACATCATACAAAAGACTTTGGCCTCCTAATATTCTGTGCCCTGCAAGCTGTTTGGTGAAACTGCTAGAGGTCCCCTTGCGGCTCTGTGCCTTCGGCCATTTGGGTCCATTTGAGGGACAATCCTGATTGTCTTGGGCTCCTCTGGTTGCTCCAGGCCTGCCCTGACTACCCTTGCTGTGATGAGTCCTCTGGGCCTTGCAGGGTCAGACCGTAACCTTTCTTGACCTTCCTCGTTGGTTGCCGTTGCCAAGGCTTGTTGGTGCGCCTGCCGGACATTGACTCCAGGGCACTCCACATCCTTCATGGAACAGCTCATATCTAGATCCTGTTCATCCTTGACATCTCTTGGTCCCTGTAACTGTAGAGTCAAGGTCTCCTCCTTCGCACCTGAAGCACCCGACATCGGTGGGCATTTGTCTACCGAGCCCCTGGTCACTTTTGAGTGCCCCAGACTCAGTCCCCTCTGCTTTCAGGTTTCTTCCATCAGGAATCCACCTGCAGATTCCACCAGACACTTTTCTACTTCCCAGCAGTGGCATTTCTTTGAAGACTCCCATTGAGAACGACTGCGGTTTCCGACGCTAATTCAGCCCTTCTGGGATAGGTAACTCTGGTACTTCGGTATCCACGGGTGGGGTGGCTCTCCAACCTTTTCTTGTTCCAAAGGGTTTCCTCGTAATCCACTGAGAAGGGTCCTTAAACTTTAAAATTGCAACCTCAACTCTCCCATTAATTTGTACGTAGCACACAGTCGTGTTCTCACACTGCATCCGTCCCCTGTGGGGTCCCTACTTACTAACCTTGGGTGGTTCCTTGGAGCCCAGCAATTCTACACATTCTAGACATTGTCTTGACTCGAGTTGTGGTTCTTATACCACTGTTTTAGTATATGGTTTGGTCTCCCCTGGTATTCCACTGTGTATTAGTGCTACTTAGGATGGCTTCTGTGCTACAGTATTGTGTGCTTTATATTTATCTACATGTAGCAGATACTGTGAGGTGTTTAAGGTGTTATAATAATAAATATATATTCTTATAACTACTGTGTGGTTCTCCTTTCATTTATCCAATACAATAAGATTGCATTATGGTAAAACAAGCTGCTTAACATTCCTTCAAGACTAAGCCTGAAGGCTGCTCCCCACAGCTACGACTTGGATAGCTTTCTAAGGTTACCTTTGACCTCTTAAATCACTAACAGGGTTGTTTGGACTGGTGCAAAGTGCCCACTTTAATTAGTGGCCATCATATACCAGGCCAACTTCGCACACCCTCCGATGTCCAACTCTTCCCCTACTGTTGCACAGACTCTAGTGGGAAAAGTAAATCTTACCCCTCTGACATCCGATGCTTTCCTTACTGATGCACATACTGGAGGTTGAAGAGTAAATCTTACCCATCCTAAGTCCAATACTTTCCCTACTGTTGACCTGTTTTGAGTGGGAATAGGAAATGTCACCATTCTGGAGCCTACGCTTTTACTACTGTTGCATAAGCTAGAGTGGGAATAGTATATTATTCCCATAATTCAATACTTTTCTTAATGTTTTAAAAAATATGTATTATTTGCTTATTTAATTTTTTATTTGTATCTTTTTTTTCAATTTTTATATTTCAGTGAATGCGATTTATAGTTTTATTATATTTAGATAATTTGATATTTAATTAAATATTTTGCAATTTATTTCTTAATATTTGTTGTCCCATTATATATAAATGTATGAATGTGAAAGATATAGTGTTGTATTATATATTTATGTATGTATAAACATACATACATATATATGTGTTTATATAAGCATATATATTTTTTTTTTCACTGAAAAAAAACATTGGTTTTTGGCATGTTATTGTTAGGAATTTGCATTTCAAAAATCTTATAAAATTCACTAAAAAAATCATAGGTTTCAGGGACGTTATAGTTAGTTGAACATTTGACTCATATAAAACTAGATAAATTCTCCTGTTATAGTTAGTTGAGCTAACTATAACTTGAGCAACCGCAATGCACTGCTGATGATGTTTCATAATACATCACTCATGACATGGTAGTGACATCACTGATAACATCACTGGTGACATCTTAAATGACATCACTGATGACATCACTCATAACATCATCTAGTGAATGTGTGTTTCTGTAAAGGTTAAATATGTTTTATATATATATATATATATATATATATATATATATATATATATATATATATATATATATATATATATATATATATATATGCCAAGGTGTATTAAAGAATGAATGCATTTACAAGTGCCTAAAGGAATTATTTTGTATGTGCGTGACTGACTGTTTAAGTGATTGAACGCGTCTTACTGAATGCATGGGTTAGTGATTAAACTGTGTAAAAGTCTGTATTAGTCTCTCCGTTGGTGTGTAAGCAACTGCATGAATTGCTGAATAGCTACATGAGGGTCGATCTAGGTTATTGATTTGTAGTCTGAGTATCTCTATGGGTCTCTGAGTGTCTGTGTGGGTGGGAGGGTGTATGAGTCGTGCATAGATGTCTGAGTGGGTGATTTAGTGGTTGTATGGATTAAAAAGTGCATATGCAAAGGGCTGTATGGGTGAGTTAGTGTGTCTATGGGTATGTTGCTGTGTGAATAAATGTCTCAGTGGTATATCTGTGACTAACTACATATGTTTTAAGGCAGTAGATGTGAGAATTGGAGTACATTAATGACTATACAGTTGAATGTCTGCTTCTATCAGTGATTGTATAAGACAGTAAAAAAATGTGTTAGTATCTGTATAAATAAGTGATGTGGTATGCCTAAAAATAACGAAGTTGGTGTGTATTACTGTATACATGACTAAATGGGTATGTGATTGATTCTTTGCATGACTGACTAGGTGTGTGAGTAACTATGGATGAGTGGTGGAGTGTGACTATGTATAGATATATGAATGCATATTATAGTCTGTATTGATGAGTAACTACAAGTATAAGTGACGGGATGTGTGTGTAGAACTAGGAAATAGTGAGTGCTATGTAGTATATGGCATTCTTCTGTGTATGGTTTCAAAAATAATAGTCAGCATTTTAGTTTACATTAGAGCATCAGCATGTGCATCAGATCGTCACATGCATGATGTCATGAGTGATGTCATCAGTGATATCATTTGAGATGTCATCTGTGATGTCACTGACCAGGTCATGAATGATGTAATATGCAACATCATCAACAGTGCATTGCGGGCGCCCTGAGTTATAGTTAGCAGAACTAACTATAACAGAGGAATTTCAATGGTTTTGTACGAGTGCAATGTCCAGCTAACTATAACAGTACTGAAACCTATAGTTTTTTCTGCGAATTTGTACGGTTTTTTAAGTGCTAATTCCTAACTATACCATGTCTGAAACCTGTTTTTTTCAGTGAATTTCAAAGATTTTTTAAACAATTTTTAAATGCAATAATAGTTATATATTTTTGTTTGATACTGATTGTCTACAGTTTTTTAACTGTTTATTTTTACATATTTTATTTATTAAATAAAAATGTTTTAATATAAATGGAAAAAAAAGGTTTTAAATATTGAAACTGAAAAATTTTATTATTTTTTTAATAATATTTTTATATTATTTTGTTTATTATTATGTTCCAATTTTTTGGGGAAGTCGCGCACCCAAAGGGTACCCTTCACGATCGGTGCGCGGATTCTAGCCGCCATTTTAGAAATGTTGTGAAGGATTCGCGTACGGTGTGCGACGGGTGCTTATTTTCAGAGATGTGCGCAATTGCTATGCGACCGGTCCACAACTCCAGCTCCCGCGTATTAGCGACACATGCGCATTACTGTACGCAACGCTTGCTCAGTGACGGGTTCCCCGTGACGTCATATACGTGTTAGGGGCGGTGGGTGCGAGACACCCGTGATTTTTTTTGTCTAAAATGAAATATATATGTCTTTAATATACATATTAGGGCAAAACATTATCTGAGGTTTTCATAAAAATAATAACATTTTACTTGTAATAAACTTCTATTACTTTGAAATGCAATTTCGCAAAGTCGCGTAGGGTGCGTGCTGTGTGCGAGCACGGTCCGCAGATCCCATGAGACCTAAAAAAAAAAAAGATTCGATTGGTTCATAACATTTCCCATTGTAACTATTGAAGGACCCCACCCATTTCAATCATTCTTCTTTGAGCATCTTTGGAGTCATCTCTGTGCGTTAAAGAACCCTACCTTCACCATTTATTTTGGGTGTTTAAAAAAAAAAAAGAACATGGTTTCAGGACAGCAGCAACAGGAGGAGGAACATTTTTCTTCTAAAGAATTTTTGCCAGAAGCTCCACGTCCTCAAAGGCCAGAGTCAGTGGCATGAAAATTCTTCACCTTTCCAGCAGGACAGAAGAAAGTAAATGCCACAAAGGTCACCTGCCGGATTTGTGAGCGATTGTTCTCTAGAGGCAGTGCTCAAAAGAAGTATTCCTGTGGTACTGTTTTGATGTATAAACATCTGAAGACCATACATCTGGTGAATCTGGCTTGGGAGGAGTGTAGAAGAGTGGAAAGGAACCCTCCCACCTGCAGTTCCTAGTAGTTCTGGAACATCAACTGCTGCATCTCCGCCAGACATACGCATTGAGTTTGCTTTTCTTGAACAGCACTGCGTCAAGTGCAAGAGACTTATTTGTTTTGGGGAGCAGTCTGTTGAAGCAGTTTGTGCTGCGCAACGGAACCATTGTTGCTCATTTTTTGTTTGCTTTGTTTTTTTAATGCAACATAATTCCTGAAGTTTACTGTTTTTTTCATTTTTTTAACAAAAAATACAAAATTGTTCAGAAAAATACAAAAAAAAGAAAAGAAAAAAAGAAAAACAAGTTCTTCTCAGAACTAACTTCTCTGGTTAAAGACAGAACTATATTTGTATGATAATGTGTGAAAGTATGGTTGAATATATGAATAGAAAATAATTGACTGAAAGAATGCATTATTAGTGTATGGTGAATGTATAAGTGCAGAACTATAAGGAAGTGCTGCAGCGTGACACTGTAAGCTCTTTAGCTGTGCTGTGGTACTTCCGAAGCACAGGGATGTAACATATGTACATAATTATGTTGCAACTCTATGATTCCCTCTGCACTGCTGCACAAACTGCAGACATACAGTGACATAGGCATCCTTGCACCATGGTGAAAGGATGTTTGTGTTGTGTGGAGATTGTTTTTGTGCAGGAAGGGACCCCTTCCTGCACACAAAAAATCAGTAAAGGCATTTTCCTCTTACAATGTATGCTGTGCAATGCAGCATACATTGAAAAAGGAAAAAGGAGAAATGAAACAATTCTCCTTGTTGTGCCTTGCTACACCAACTGGAGGATGGTGCTTCACACACATCTCCAGATTTATGATTTATGATAAATCTGGACATGTGTCTTGTTCTTTGAGTGTTGCGTGGGAACACCCACAGCAACACCTATGGAACGCCCTTTCAATGCAAAGTGCTGTGTATGAAGAGGTCGTATTTACAAAGAGAAGAAAAGCTATGCAGGGTGCCTTTTACTCTCCTTGTAAATATGAAGGAGTGTCTGGCGCCATCAGTACGTTACAAAAAATGACGTATTGTTGGTACAGGGTGCTTCTAAATTTGCCCCCTAAGTGCTTAGGTATTGGCAGACTGATACAATAAGAACATATTGCTGGTTGGTTGATTGAAGAATTGCATGACAGTGACAGAAGGTAAGCACAAAGATATCTCTCCAAAGATGCTCCAACAAGAATAATTGAAATGGTTGCGGTCCTTCAATAGTTACAATGAGAAATGTTATGAACCAATCAAATCTTTTTTTTCTCCGGTTACATGGGATCCTATAACAGAGGGATTCCAACACTACATGGGTAATAACTGGGCATTTAGAAGAGTGTATTAATACTTTGTAGCTTGTTGCAGGTCTTCATGCATAATATATAAAGAAATGGACTCGTACTTGGGTTAGTGGCTAGGCTAATCCTTAAGTATATGACTAATAACTAGAGTAATTTCAGTACTGCAAAGAGAGTGAAAGCTAAATTTATAAGTGCTTAGGTTTTGGCAAATATACATACATAATGCTGGATGGGTGAATAGAGAAGTGCATGGGACAGACAGAAGGTTTCCTAGACTGCATAGGAACTGAGTATTTAAAAGACTGTATCAATACTTTGTAGCTGATTAGAGGTCTGGATACATAGTGCACAGAATATTGTAGCTTTACTAGTTGTTTCGATTAGATCATTCCTTAGGTATTTGACTAGTTACTAGAATAATTTCACAGTTGTAAAGAAAATACATGCTGAATATAGAAGTGCTTAAGTTTTGGCAGACTGATAGCATACATAGATAGTGCTGGTTGTGTAATTGAAGAAATGCATGGGATAGACACGAGGATTCCTAGATTGCATTGTTACTACTTGACATAGTAGTTAGTTTCGGGTTGATACACATAGTGCAGAGCTGGATGTAGTAGTGCATTGATAGTGTTTGCATTACTTAATCTTACCTTGATAGTAGTATATTTAAAAAAATGCTTAACAATTGTTTACTTGTTTTTTATCATTTACATTTCTGAAAATGTTATACTTTACAATTAGAATCTATGAAAGAAGAAAAATACAGGTATAATAAATATTATACTATTATAACATAATTTTAACATTATATGAATTATTTTGTTTGCCTTTTTGCTGTTCTCAGAATATATTGAATTTCACTACAGTGATTTTAATGTTACAAAAAAACAAATGTGTCAAAAATAATTTCAATATACTCAACTATTTCTTAATATTCCATAAAAACAACATTCTCAATACCATATAATACAAATCACACATATATAAAATGCTTCTAAGAGAATGTTCTTACTTAAATATGAAAGAACTGAAATAATAATTCAATGAACAATTCTCTTTAATTTCCATATACTTTAAATGATGTTCTTTAAAAATATATGCTGTGAGAATGTCAAAGAAAAAGTCCTTAATTCAAATACCTTTCCTCTAGGCCAAATGGTATTCCTGAAATCCTTTATACTGAAATTGTCCATTAGTAATCATATTAATACATTTTAACATATTCCTAGTAGGCCGAATTATGTTCTTAAAACGTTGGCGTTAAAAATATTAGGTAGGAATTTGGTAATTCGTCAGGCAAACGTTGTTTAAAAAACAATTGACCATCATTACAATATGCCAATCCTTTATTACATTTTAAATAGACAGTGTAATGTCTATATGTTGTAGAAGGACCATCATGGAAAATAATTGCTACTGCTACAAAAGTTCTTACTGATATTGATAGCGTAATTGCTACAAAATGTTTAATTAAAGTTTCCAATTTTCTTCCATCAGCTGTACAACGTATCATTAAAATTATATATTTTCCAAATCTTTGTATAAATAATGTTTACATTTCTGCTTTGCATTGGCTACACTCCATATTTGTGGAAAGACACTGTTTTACAGTCTGGTAATGTCAAATATATAAATCTTTCAGTATCTATGTTAGTGTTACATGTAAACATACAATTTTCACATTCCCATTTAGAACGAAGGCCAAAAAGATTTTCAATTTCTATTCCATCATTTTCCGATACTGCAAGCATATATATTAGAAATTCCTGAGCATCTTGATGAATATTCTGCATAAATTGTGTAGCAACACAACATATCTAAAAGATTACGAATAACAGAAACACTTTGTATTTTCCTATTATCAGTTCTCAATTTTTCATAAATGCAATGCAACAAAATATTTTTTCACGATTCTCCATAATTTGCAGCTGCAAACTTTCTAGAAAAAATACATTGACAACTACGTTAGCATAGCAGTTGATACCTGAAATATTACCCAACAAGCTCTTCAATAGTGTCCTTATTCTATTTTGCTTCCAATCTCATTATCTTGATTTTTTCCTTCTCTATACCCTTACTACAAATATTTTCATATCTTCTTTGTCGACCTACTACACGCTTTTCAAATACAGGATATTCACCTAAATTGGGAGCATACGCTCTTCTTAACAGATTATACTCTTTTACACAGTTTACATCTGCACTAATCTTTCTCTCATCAAAATCAATCAAATACAATCCAGATAACGTTCTGACTCTGGACAAAGCAACATATGCCATACCTTCTTTAAATACGGTATTTACAATGTTTACCAAATAATTATCTACACTTAAACCTTGATATTCATGAATAGTCACTGCACATGCCAGAGAAAGAGGAAACTGTTTTCTTAGAACATATAAATCTTTAACAAGCAAAAAACCAAATGAACGACGACCAATGTGTTTTACTTCTTCAATGTGATCAAATTTGAAAAATTCAATTCCATCTCTATTTTGATAATTAACAAAATCAAAAACTTTACCCATTGCTCTATTTACTAAACCTTTTTCCACATCCAAATTACGCCTTAAAATTACCTGACAATTTACACATACATATAAATTCTTTTCTAAACCAGCAGTTTTAGATATAGATATTTCTAAAGAATCCAATTTTGTTTTCAATTTTTCCGTCAAAATAATAGTGATTCCTTTATGCTCTATTTTATCAATAGCTTCCATTTTTATTATTTGTTCGTTTTCTAGCTTCAAAAGTTGTTCATTGAATATAGAACACTCGCACACTGTTGGCATTAAGCAGAATATAGATTTATTTTCTGCAATTTTCATATATTTTTTCAGGAACTATGTTTTCATTTGGAAACCAGCTTATAAGTAGTCGACTTTGCAAAGCTTGTTTGCCAAATTCTGTCAGTACTCCAATTCTTATATCTTGAAGAATAGTTCCATAATCAACATAATTTGCCTGTTGCATATTTGTAATGAATTCTTTGTATTCAAAATATGACCAATGTTAATGTTTCCAACACTTCCCAAAGACTTTCTGGTGTCTTCATGCACAAGTGTTTTACATACTGATTGTCCTTTCACTGGAGTAAGTTGCAGTAGATCTCCAAAACTATCAAGATTTCCTCCAAATAGGAAATCATACTCCGTTTTAAGAATTTGCTACATTCCTAAATGCACAAAAGCAAGCATTAAGTTTGAGACCATGCTTACCTCATCAATAATCAGAAGTTGTATTTTCTTTAGCACTCTTGAAACTTAATAGCAAGTATCTCCAGATAGTTTGTTATATTCCAATTTATTTTCATGCTCTACAGGTAGCATAAGTAATCGATGTAATGTAATTCCTTTAATGTTGTGTGCTGCCAACCCAGTTGCAGCAGTTACAACACAAGACAAATGTGAGTCAGTTGTTTTCTGTAGATAACTGGTCAATACTTTAAGAAACTTTTCCCTGTTCCAGCGTGACCACTGACTATCATTCGGATAGTTTGAAATGATGTGCATGTACATTCTTTCTTTTCATGAAGAAAACCATGGTCAATCTGTTGTCTCACTTGCTGATATATTTCTTTCTGTTCAACATTTAGTAGTTCTTCCAAGTTTCCTAAATTCATAATATCTTCTAGAGCTTGATGCATTGCTGTTTCCACTTCATTCACTGCGATTGCCGCTTCATTTTCAAGAATTGGTTGTCCTAGTGGATCTTGACTCAGTGGAGCAGAAATTTGACTGTCATGAGAACTGTCTCTAGCAATCTCAGCTGCAATAGTAGCTTCTTGATCAATTTCATCATTCAACATTTTCACATTATTTGCAAAAACAGTACATTCCATGAAGGAATCTTCATAGCTCTGAAAATCTCCAAGTAATTCCAATTCTATACGCCATGGTTTGAAGAGTTGCGAAAGTGCCAATTAGTAAAATTCCCTTTTATCATGAGTATCACAACTCAGATTTCTGCGATTAATCACATTTCCTTTCCTTTGTTTCAACAAACATCCTTCAGAACTGATCACTGCATATTTTGTTTCATTTATGTTTTCTATAGTATTCAGTTAAAAAGTGTAATATTGCAGCACTTCATAAAGACATATGTTCTCAAGATGATGACTTCTATTTGGATAATGTGTCCAACATGTTTGTTTTGACAATATCTGTACCTTCGGGTTCTTTTCTGCTAAATATTCAATTTCTTGTACAGATTTAACTAATCGATTTCGCATTGCAGCAAGACCTAGACTCCCCCAAATGATTCTTCCTGATTTTGAGTATAAACTTGCAGATGGTAATCGATCTGAGCATTCATACGCTCCAATTTCTCGATGGGATAACATCTTCAAACTGAAACTGTACAATTTCTTACTAAGACTTCTCGTGAGAAATTTCTTCCCACATTTCTTTTAACTCCTCTTTTCTGATTTTGTAATATAAGATGTCCCATACCGGGCAACAGCAATGGAATAATCCGCAAAATACTGAATATCCATATTAGCATTACACATTGACAGAATAACTGGATTATACTCATTGATATATATTGATTCTTCATTTCTTCTCAAATTGTACGTATTTTTGGGAGATTTTCTAGTAATGGTATCTCTCACAGCTGACATAAAACTGTTTACTCGAGAGGAGGAGCCACGCATTGAGCATGATGGCCGCTTAGGACCTCGGCTCCGCGTGGCTAGCCCCCCAGCTTGGTGATCTTGGCTACTATCCTGAGGCTTAAGGGCGCCGCCCGCTTCCTAAGCCGCCCTGGACGACTCGGTTGCTGCTCCGGTCCCGCTGTGGAGTCGGGGGCCGGAGCTGTGTCAAGTTGAAGTTACGGCCTGAAACATTGATAGGTCCAGGGACCCGAGTGATAAGTGTGGCCGGGGTGCAGTGAATAAACAACGGCGCTGCGGACCGGAAGTGCCCAGACCAGTCCGTGAGGGGTGAAAGTGGGCAAGATGTCACATTGCAGAGCACCGCCTGCTGGCTGCGGTTTTTGGGATCCTGAGTGTGTCTCCGGTCCCGCTGCGGTGCCGGGGACCAGAGATGACCTGGCTGCGAGCGCTCCGGAGGGTGCAGGGAAACCGGGAGCAGCGTGTCTGATGAATGCCTCCATGTGAGTCAACTGCAGGCTCTACGGTCGAGAATATCCGGGCCGGTCCATGGGAAACTCCTGACTCCTGACGGGGGGTTGCTTTGCTGTACTTAAACTGTTTCCTCGCAGTTGGAGCTGATGTCGAGTGCAGCGCTTCAGGGCACAAACTTGAGTGAAGTCCCAGGCATCATTTACGGACATGCAGGACATGTGACCCTCCTGCTTCCGGCATTAATGTACTGAATGGCATAGGCACTACTGCAGCTCAGTAGGCCCACATTTGCAGCACCCTCGACCGAGATTTGACTGGCTGTCTGTTTGGGACCCCCGCCTTCCTTACTGAATGAGCTAAATCTGGGAACAGCAGTGCTACCAAAGAGAGGTAGTGGTGGCCCTGGTCTGTACAGAGGTGTTTGAGGGGTGCAAGGACTGGCTGCCTTTATTTCTGGAGCTCCGCGTGGTCTAATTGTTCTGGCTGCGACGTCGACTCGTGGAAGCGGCGCCGGGTGACCCCCATGACTCCCCGGTCAGCCCGCCCCTTGGAGAGGCGAGTATTGATGGGACATTTCACTTGGCTGTCGCTGTCGCCCCAAGGCTGATTGTTAACGTGGTCTTGACCCGCTTGGGCGCTGTTTTAGAGGTGGTCCCCGTGGCCTGCTCCCGGGCTGTGGCCTGTCTTCATCTGTGGTGGGGGATCTCGTCTGGCTTGGTCGGGCTTGGGTGTCGATTTCATAAAATTGGAAGAGTGGGTCTGCTGGAGGGGTCTGACCGGACTTGCGTCCCACGGGTCTCTGAGGGGCCGAAGTGACTACTCCCACCGCAGTGTGGCTGACATGGCGGCCAGGGGAGAGCCTGACAAGCCTGTGTCCTGATCCTCCAGGGGTCCTAAGCAGGTCCAATCCAACACATTGGACCGGTACACTATGCCCAAAGGATCGCCGGTGGAGGCGAAAAGGTCCCAAGTAGCAAGTGGAGACTCCTCAGATGTGCTGACGGAATTAACACTATCAGATGTGATGGCAGCTATCAGAGGAGTCCGGGCATCACTGGGGCAGAAGATGGAGTCGCTGGACAGCAAACTTGACACGGTCACAATTGAAGTCAACCTTATCCGGGCAGACCTCACTAAAGCAAATGAGAAGGTTAAATCTTTGGATATCAAGACCGCCAGCCTGATGGACGATGTGTCGCAGCTCCAGCAGGAGGTACGTGATCTTAAAGCATGCCAGGCCTTGGCAGACAGGAAGCTGGACGAGTTTGAGGGAAGGGCCAGACGGAACAATGTACGTATGCTTGGGGTCTCTTAAAAAGCGGAGAATCTGACCCCGGATCTGTTTCTCGAGGACATTATTCTCAACTATCTTAAGCCCAAGGGACTGGCGTGATTCTTCACGGTCGAGCGAGCACACAGAGTGCCCGGGGGCAGGCCTAAGCCCGGTGCTCCCCCCCCCCCGTCCGATGATTGCGAGGGTTCTGAACTTTAGAGACCGAGATGCAATACTGGAGGTGGCCCGCACGGGGGGTCCTCTTCAATATGAGAATGACTCGCTCTCCTTTTTTTCAGACTTCACACAACTCGTGCAGAAACAACGCCAAAGCTTCCTCCCGGTCAAGAAGAAACTGAGTCACAAGGGCTTGCGATATGGAATGATGTTCCCGGCAAGGTTGAGAGTGGAAGCAAGGGGAAAACCTGGTTCTTTGATAATCCTGAGGTGGCGGCAGATTGGATAGATTGCTTCCACTCAGCGGAGTCAGAAAAACACAAACGCAAGGGAGAAGGTCATCAGCTGGAGGCGAGTGACGGCGGAGGGTTGAGACAATGGTCCATCGAGGGGCTGTCCCCGCTGTGGTTTTGTGATATAGACGTGGGGCTGTAGTGGGCGGAGGGGTGACTCTAGAATGCCAGATTGTTGTTTGAAGCTGAGCTGGGGGGGGCGTACCACATCGATTCTCCTTCCCGTTGCTATATTTAGTTAAGTGTGTTGAGTTTGGGAGTGGGGCAACAGGCACACTGCCAGTTGGGGATGGGCGTAAGCCATAAGCAGGGGTGCAGGGAGGGAGGGGGGATCCAGGGTTGGTTAATTTTCTTTGCTTGAAGAAGGTCCAGTATGGGGGCTTGTTTTGTTTTTCTTTTCAATTCCTTGCATCAGGTGTTGATTTTGTACTGAAGCTAGAGGTGAGGGGTGAATGTTGCGTACTAGTCAGGGATAAGGGTGTTAAGCTGGAATGTCAATGGTTCGGGAGATAAGATAAAGAGGGGTATGGTAAATTAACTAATTAGACGGCATTCTCCAGAAGTTGTATTGCTGCAGGGGATACATCTTGTTGGGAATTGGTGTTTGGCCCTCCATAAAGAGCGCTACAAACTTGTGACACGCTGGATTTACATCAGGATCTAGGGGTGTGGGTATCCTTACAAAGAATTCCTTTCCGTTGGAGGTTCGGGCTACTTGACTGGACCAAAGAGCAGGTATGTGGGTATCTCGGGGCAGCTAGGAGGTAAGACAGCGACCTTCTTGTCAATATATGTACCACCAGGCCTTCAATCCAATACTTTCAGGGATTTGAGTACCATTTTTTCTGCCCCTGCCCCTGGGCCTTTTGGTGCAATGCAGTGCTCGATGGGGAAGTGGATAGACACCCGGCACGTGTTCATACGTCATCACAGAGGTGGCTCCGTAGTTTCCTTGAGACTCTTGGATTGGTCGTTAGGTGGAGGGTACGTAACCCGACCCAGAAATATTTTAGCCATGTTTCCGCCGCACACAACAGCATGTCCAGGTTACACTACATCTTGGTACCGGCTGCTCAGGCGGGCTCAGTCAGGGAGGCGAGGTACCTAGGTAGAGGCATCTCGGATCATTCTCCGATGTGGCTGCAGGTCGAGTTCGGGCAACCAACGGCCGGCAGGGTGGCACCGATTAATGCATGGCATCTGAAAGACCTAGACATCAAAAAAGAGATAATCCAAGGGTTGGACAGCTATTTTCGTGAGAATGCGGACACAGTTGACTCATCACAGTCACTGTGGGAGGCGTATAAAGTGGTGCTACGGGTTGAGGTGCTCACCTTGATAGCGGGCAAAAAGAAGAAACGCCAGGCAGAGGTGAACAGGGTGGAGGCGGAAGTTATGAGTTTAGAAAAGCGAGTTGCCGAGTCTGCTGCTCAGGAGGACCTCCAACAGCTGAAGTTAAAACAAGAGGAATATAATAGCCTCTCTAGGAACGAGCGATTACTAATAATCAGGCAGTGCAAAGTCGTATATATGAGCATGGGGACAAGGCAGGTAAACTGATCGCATGGTTGGAACGAGGGGAGTGGGCCTCTAGGTTGGTGCTCGAGCTAGAGGGGTCGGGATCTGACAGAATCACAGACCCGCAGGCGGTAGCGGATGAATTTTCTGCATATTTCAGGGACGTGTATGCCTCAGCGGGCAGTTATACAGAGGCCGAAAATGGCAAGATGATTAAAGATATTGGCATGCCGAGTCTATCGGAGGATGATAGGAAATACCTAAACTCCTTTCACAGATGATGAAGTAGCGCAGGCGATTCAAGGTATTAAATCAGGGAAGGCAATGGGCCCCAATGGAATACCAATAGAACTATATAAATTGAAAGCTCATAAAGGTGCTCCGCATGTTCGAGCCATGTTTCTGGAGAGTAGGGAACTTTACCAGCTTCCATATGACCAACGAGTTGCAAACATTGTGGTCATATATAAGACAGGCAAACCTAGGACATCCCCATCCTCATATAGGCTTATCTCGCTGCTCAATGCAGAGCCTAAGATTTTGGCGAAGTTGCTTGCTGCCAGGTTGGTCAAGGTCATCACAACCCTGGTGCATCCTGACCAGTCCAGCTTCATGCAGCGTCGTAACACGGACCTGAATCTGCGGAGGTTGCATGGGATCCTCGGTGGTTCCCGAAAGATATTAGAACCAGCAGTTTTGGTTTCCTTGGATGCCACTATGGCATTTGATAGGGTCGAATGGCCCTATCTATTTGCGGTATTGGTCAAGTTGGGCTTTGGCACGGAGTTTATCGGGTGGGTTCGACTGCTGTATGCCACTCCTCTAGCCAGAGGGATCGTTAATAATTGTAATTCAGGAGATTTCGCCCTCGGGGGGGAACTAGACAGGGATGCCCATTGTCCCCACTTCTCTTCATGCTGGCGTTGGAGCCTCTGGTGGCATGGGTTTGGTGGGACCTGTCTATACGTGGCTTGCAGTGGACACCAGAATGGGAGGACAAGATTTCGCTCTACGCGGATGATATCTTGCTTTACCTCACTAACCCCACGGTTTCCCTGAGCAACTTTCTGGATGTCTTGGCCATATTTGGCAGATACTCCAGGTTTGCTATCAACGGATCAAAGTCGTGTTGCTTGTTTTGTCGGGAGAGCCGCCTGTAATCCCACAGTCGTGCTCAATAAAGATTGAGAAGGTGGGGTTTAAATATTTAGCCATATATATATAACCCTAGACCCGAAAGTGATATATGCCAATAATCTGGAACCCCCCTGCAGCAGTTTAGGAAGGATGTGGAGCGTTGGAAAGCTCTCCCCCTATCTTTGCTTGGGAGGGTGGTGTTGTTTAAGATGATGGCATTGCCTCGGTTCTTAAACATACTCCAAAACACATTAGACCCGGTGCCCCTATCCTATTTTAAGGAAATTGAAGTACTTCAGAGGCAGCTTCTCTGGGATGGTAGACCCCGCATAGCGTTTGTCAAGCTAACCCTCCCGTGGTACGATGGAGGTATAGGTCTCCCAGATTTGAGGAAGTATTATTGGGCCTCCCACCTAGCGGCAGTAAATCACATGATTTATGGACCCCCGGGGGACCCAGGGTATGCTGTGGATCGTGGTCAGGCGCCGGGGGAGATATCATCAAAGCCATGTATGCCAGACCCAGGAGGTTTCCACTGATGGGCCCGACAGCGCACGCTGTGCAAGTTTGGCATTCAGCTACCAGAAGTGTGGGATGGGAGGGCAGATTGGCACTGGCCACCCCCCTGTTTAGTTCGGAGAAACTTGGGAGCCTGTGGAGGTCTAAAGGGTTTGAGAAATGGGACCTTATTGGTCAGATTAAGGATGTGTGGGGGAGGGATGGCGTACATACATTTGAAACCTTAAAACAACAGTACAACTTAAATGACAACGAACATTTCCGATACCGATAGGTTAGGCATGCCCTTCTGGCTCACATACCCAGAGGTGCGGAATTCCCGGAGGCTTCTCCTCTTGAAGACCAGGTGTTGGATGGTCACATCTCTGAAAAAACGATCTCCTTAATATATAGAAAGCTGATTAACAATATGGAGGACCCGTTGGGGAGTATCAGAACAGCGTGGGAGGTGGATTGATTGGAGCTAGATGACAAGGACTGGGTAGAGGCTGTCTCTTCCCCTAAAGTAGTAGCGATTCAGATGAGACTCCGCTTAGTGCAGCTTAAGATCTTACATAGAACTTACATCACGGGGCCTAGATTAGTACATATGGGACGGGCGGTAAGCGGAGACTGTAGGAGAGGCTGTGGAGAACTTGGCACTTTCATGCATATCCTGTGGCACTGAGGAGAGATACAAACCTACTGGGCAAGGATACATGATGAGATTACAGAAGTAGTGGGAGAGGAGGTGAGATCAGAGGCCTGGAGATGTATACTTAATGTTTGGGAGCCCACGGATTTGAATGCGTATCAGAAACAGTGGGTGTCATTGGTGAATATGGTGGCGAAATGAAATATCGCTCAGTTGTGGGGAGCTAGTCGGCCACCCCAGATTCTCAAATGGACCGAGGACCTAGATTGGTGCATGTTTAGGGAAAGAGCTGTATATGTGGCCAGGGGTTGTCTGGAAAAATGGGAGAAGATTTGGGGGGCCTGGAATAGTCACCGCGGTGACCTATGTACACCCCCGATGAGGAACAGGGAAGCAGAGACACAGGCGTCCCTGTGATCCCCAATTTTAAATATATTGTTCGTTATGATTCTGTACGTAAGACAAGCTGAGCCTCACGATGATGTCAAATATTGTACACCTGATGCTAATGTTTCTTTGGTTTCCGTTTAATAAAAAGAATTAATTTTAAAAAAAACGGTTTACTCTTCCTTTGGATATTGCAGGACGTGGACATCCAAAACGACATTTGGTATAAAACTTTTCCTTAGAATTGTACTTTCGTCGACAGTATTTTCCACATCGATGACTTTGGAATCGTAAGACTTGTTGCCTTAAGGTATTTTCTTCTGTTCTTTTTGGTATAGCACATGTGGCATATTCTTCAATAAAAGACAAAACAGTGTCATCTGAATTTGGGTGCATCCTTGATCCATAACAGCATATGTATATGAGGAGCACCTCTAGCTTGATACTCCTTTCTCCCAAAAAAATATGCAACTTTTCCAAGAGGAGGATTCTTTTTATTGCAGATAAAAGACATCATAGCTTCAAACCTTTGATTGACATATCTGCGTACATTAACAGGATCCAAAGAGCACAATTCTCCAGGTGTCTTGTATTCAGTATTTTTTATATTCGAATTTGCTTCTCGAAGAAATTCAAGTAAATCATCCCAAGCGTATTCAGCACAGCTTAGGGTAAGGAACCATGTAGGAGTTCCTAAGTTCCTTAGCATACATTTAAGTTCTCCATGACGACGGTACCAATACACATTAGTACCACGCTGATATACCATCACATTAATCAGCTGTGATTCTAAATGATCGTCTCTCTGATGTATCCATAAATTACTTTGCAGAAACATTTTGAAGATGTACTCCTGTTTTTATTTATGTGGTAAACTGCATATGAAAGTCCAGACAAGTCACTCTCAAACAAAAGATGAAATATATATGGAATACATTGTCAAAATCTAGGATCTTCTGCATACAATCTTGTTGTCAGATATTCAGATGCAGGAATCTGCACTGATTGTTCATCATATCGTCCACCTTTTCCAGTTGGGAAACAGCCGCGGAAAACAACAAGCTTTTAAACATGTTTCCCATACACTCATGGAAGTCCCCTTTGCTTTTTTCATTTGGAATAATTCAATAGTATTCCCCATCACTTCCTTCGAATGAAGTGGATGTACACTATAATGTTCATAGATTTCTTTACTTTTGGACATGTCCACTTTTTCAATTTGACCACTTGACGTTTCAGTATCATCTCCTAAAAGTATTTCTTCTTCCACATACACATTTTTGTAGTAATCCTTGTTTTTTATCAGATATAATGTTGCCTTTTGCATTTTCCTAACATCCACTAATTCTTGCCAGATGTTCTTACTCTTAGTAGGAACACCATTAAATAGAATAACTAGTGGTTCACTTTCTACATTCTCTACACCAATAGTTTAAATATTTTTCTTAAAATCTAGAGTTAAATATACAGCTCTTCCTTTCAATCCTCTCTGTAAATGTGTAGAAGGCAAGTTACCTGTTGTAGGCTCCATACAAACCATAGCTTGAAATGGGTGCACACATTGAATCAGAATAGACTCATACATATTTAAATCTATCCGTTCTGGAGGAATAGTTACCAATTCTAGATTATTATGGACAGCGCTAGCGGGCATTTTATTCTTGTCTAATTTGTTATAACAATATTTACAAATACGCTTATCAGAACCCAAATCAAAACAATTCTCTATCAATAAATAAGTTGCAAATTCCTTCCACTTATCATAATTTTCTCTTTCACTTTTTAAATACAGATCAACAGTCCTAGTTTGATTTTTATTGTGAGTTCGCCGGCAACAAATACAAGAATAATTTGGCTTTTCACCTGAAATCACCTTAAACTTTGTAATTTGTTCTTCAACATTTTTTGTAGTAGTATGTTGCACATTCTCTTCAACATTTTCTTCTATTAATGTGTTAGTTTCTGCCCTCTCTTGTTCAGGACCAAAGTAACGAAATTCAATTTCATCACAAACCTTCTTCACATCGGATACTGACCCACTCTAAAGAGCACTGTTCAAGTCATTTAACATTAGTGCTGGACTTTTTGAGTAATGCAATCTTCTGACTAACTTCCACATTTGAGAATGATGTACTGCTAACATTCTAAAATGATGAAAAACACTGACATACTTTCCTAGAAAGACAAGCCAGAGAATGACCTTGCAAACTAGTATTTTTTCTCACTCTGCAAGGATCTAGTACTTGCAACATCTTGGGGCCAGATGTAGGTCGCCAAATCCCGGTCGGTAACAGCCGATTTCCGCCATTACCGACTGGTATTTGGAGATTGAGATGTAGGGGGCCTAATATTTACCGATTCGGTAAAATACTGAATCAGTAAATTTACCGAATCGGTAAATCTAGATGTAGGTGGCACGGAAAACAGTGCCACAGGCCCTTAAGAATTAGTTATTTACCATGAAATACTATTTCATGGTAAATAACAAATTCCTGTGTACATGCACATCTGTGCATGTACACCTGTGCCATGTGGAACACATACATAACCGAAGGGCATGTATGTCTGTCACATGGCACACAAGCCAGAATCAGGGGTGCAACAGGGTGTCAAAGTGACACCCTGTCCCCCTTGACAATTCGGTAATTTTACCGAATTGGTATTTACCGCTTCGGTGATTGACATTGATTCCTATGGGCCTCATGGCCCATAGGAATCAATCGCAATTTCCAAATTGGTAAATACCGTTTTGGTAATAACCGAATCATACTGATTCTGTAAACATTACCGAATTATTGCCTACATCTCATTTACCAAATCTAGAATACCGAATCGGTAAAATTCGGTATTCTAGAGTCTGTAAATGAGATTTACCTACATCGGGCCTTTAATCTTTTGTTTAACACTTATTTTACTATACGGTCGTAAAACATTGCGTAAAATATCAATAGATTCCTGTCGTATACCACAAATACTACTGCAATCCCAATTATACACTGGGGCTTTTGGACTAGAACTTCATCAGCTATTAGTTCTTCTACATTTCTAGAAACCATCTTTTCTTTCTCAATAGGACAACCATTTTTAACCTCATAAGCTCGACCAATGGTGTCACCTGCATGCAATAAATTATTGGTCTGAAAATAACTCTTCAACAAAGAAAGGTTCTGAACTTAAACTGGGTTTCCATTCCCCCCAAAAATAACAGAAAAATTTGTCATGTTAATTACTCTTTTGTTCTTACTTTTGGCCTTCATAAATGGATTGGTTTAGCTAGTGTTCGAATTCTATTTAAAAGGAAAATGAATAATTTCCTTTTTAATTCAAAAGCCTTTTCAACAATAATTTCAATGTCCTTTTTATAGAATAGTGCTTCTTATATTTTTTCATATCTTTCAACAAATTAAAGTCAACTCAATTGTAAAACATCTTTCTTCTTATTTCTTTATACTGACTGCCTTTTTTACCATACATTGTGTTTTTTGAATGTAATTTCTCATTTTTAAATTTTTTTTTATTCATATTCTTTTTTTCTGGTTGAAGCATTCTTTGTACTTTCCACAACCTGCACACTGCTTCTAGGCTTTGAAAGTTATTTAATCAATTATTTTGTTCTCTTACCAGAAGACTTATTCTTTTTCCGCACATGTTGTTGGTCATCAAATACTTGTTGAATTTTCTTCAAATAGTCCTTTTTCTGTTCTTTTCTCTTTTTTTAGTCACGATAAGTTTATTTTAATGATGATAAATAATATCTGTAAAAAAATATATATATATATGAAACGATTTCAATAAATCTATAAAATATACTTTTCTATTACTAAACAAACACATTGTATATTAAAACCATTTAAACACTTCCATTTGTAATCACAATTAACTTACTGAAGCACAAGTATTTATTGAATAATTATTACAAAGAATACATGTTTTACACATGCATACACAGTAAATGAGTACGTAGAGTAGTACTAGTTCACAGAAAAGTATACCATTGCTTGTGTGAATGCGGACTCATTCTCCAAGAGCTTAGACAGTGAGTGGGTTCACAGGCTGGTAGTAGTTGAGAGCCTAATAAGTTTATAAGTGCTTAAGTTTCAGAAGACAAATTAGATAGTATGAGTACACACAGACTCACAGTATGTTTAAAAAAAACATGACTATTCCCTGGACTTTTCCAAGACTGACTCAATAGTCTACTGTCATATAGTTAATGCTTTTCTATATATTGTGTTAAGTTAGCATGAGTTTATTAAATGTTTAAACGACATATTTTCCTTCGGCTTCAGTTTGCACACGGCACATAATTGTTATTGTAGCTTTCAACCTAGACGAAAAATGTGATTTATTGAGAATAATATGTTATTGCTCTGATATCAGTTGTGCTTGGTACACTTGGTACACTGTCTGCACACTGAGATCTATAGCCTCTAAGAATAACCTAACACAAGGTTGCTGGGAGGCCTGATCCTCGCACCACATTAGACATAACACAAATAATGTTGCTGCCAACTTTGGGCTCTACGCGGGTTTAAGATAGAGTTACTGAGAATGCAAAAACACACTTGATGGTGCTTCGCACGAAGAGAGTTGGTAGCTGATGATATCTTCTTCTGCTGACATTTAGAGGTATGGGCCCGCCCTGCTAAAACCCAAATGAGACCTTCTTAGATATAATATAGTATGCTAAATAGGGTGCGCAAAATATAGGTGATACATATTTCTATAGATTTTTGCATTATAATATGCTATCACCGTTCGCTTACTATGGACTAGTGACTATGCTGATAACTCTGATTTTTATAATATGTATGTTGGTATTATATAAGATACTGCGTTTGAGAACCTTGCATTAAAAAATAAATATTTCAAACTTGCACGTGTGTTCTTTTACTCCCCGTTGTGGTTTGAAATGATTATAGAGCGAAAGAGTGTTCATGTGTTCCACGATACCTGAGGTACCCTAAGTTCATGTTCTGGATTGTCTAAGTCATTGGGAGTTTGTTATGACCAATGAGACACTGTAGCTAGCTAGGTAAGGGGATTTCTAATACTAAGGTGAGTTTTGGGTCATCCTAATTCACCCAGGTTCTAGATCTCTGTGCACAGTTCTGTGGGAGAACAGACACCCTGCTACACTACATGAGATTAGGTGACGGTATACATTATGCACATTTGACTGTACCACTGCTTCTCTGAAAGCATTACTCATTCTCCTAATACATACACAGTGACTGGGTTCTCAGACTGCTAATAGTGGATAGCAAGATAAATTGATAAGCGCTTATGTGTCAGCAGATAAATTAAATAAGGACATGCTTCTGTCAGAATGATTCTAAGACTGGACACAGACTCACAGTGTGATTGCAGAAGGCAAAACTATACCCTGGAATCTAGTAGGAGAGACTTAGTAGTCTGGAAGGGGTTAGGGGACCGCATACATTGTGCTCATTTGAGTGTTCCACTGCTTCTCTGTATGCCTACTCATTCTCCAAGTGCATACACAGTGACTGGGTTCTCATAGTACTAATAGTTATCATCACGATAAGTTTATAAGCACATATATGTCTACAGAGCGATTAAGTAAGCACATGCTTCTGTCAGGATGATTCTAAGACTAGACACAGACTCACAGTGTGATTGCAGACAAGCAAGACTGTTCCCTGGACTTTAGTAGGAGAGACTCAGTAGTCTGGAAGGGATTAGGGGACCGCATACATTATGCTCATTTGACTGTTCCACTGCTTCTCTGAATGCCTGACTCATTCTCCAAGTGCATGCACAGTGACTGTGTTCTCAAAGAGCCAATAGTTATCATCACAATAGGTTTATACTAATACTAATACAACTAATAGTTGACAACAGGATAGGTTTTTAAGCAGTTGTGTCTACAAAGAGGTTAAGTAACTACATGCTTCTGTCAGAATGATTGCAGAAGTGGACACAGACTCACAGTGTGATTCTAGACAAGCAAGACTATTCCCTGGACTTTGGCAGAAGAGACTCGCTAGTCTGGAAGGGGTTAGGTGATCGCATACATTCTACACATTTGACTACAGCACTGCTTGTGTGGATGCCTGAATCATTCTGCAAATGCATAAGCAGTGACTGGGTTCTAATACTACTAATAGTTGACAACAGGATAGGTTTTTAAGCAGATATGTGTCAGCAAAGAGATTAGGTAACCACGTGCTTCTGTCAGAATGGTTGCACAAGTGAACCCAGACTCACAATGTAATTCCAGACAAGCAAGACTATTCCCTGTGAAAATTGTGTCACATTTTTAAACTATACCCCTGTAGACACTTATAAAAACTACGCGTATCACTAATACCTTAACTCAACATATACATTTTCAAATTAAAACCAACTAAAATTATGCACTATAATACCAATGTACATATGCACACAATAAACAATCATAATCAGCAATGTCTATTGCATAACACACATACTAGTATACAAACTATATATTGAACAACATTTAAATACATTACAAAAAAATGTAAAATATTTATTCATTAGAAAATATATCACTAATTCCAAATGTTATGAATTATATTTTATAATTAAAAAGAAAAGCACCACATAGAACATCTCCCAAATAATTAACTCACCTTTCAAATTGATTTGTAGATTATGAAATATCTGAATCACACACCAGATTTTCTTATGCACACAATTGATGTACTGCACTGCGCTTAGCAAAAACAAAAAATGGGAAACTTTCCCTCTCCTTCTGCACACATATACCTGTAAATATCAAATCACATTGCTTTCCACATTCATTCATAAGCTAACACACATTTCTATTGGTTACACATTTCAACCCTTGCCAATTGACATACCTTTCAACACTACCCCCATTCTGCTTAATGCCTGTTACCATAGTAACAGTTCAAGGAACACAACTAAACACACAGGTCATACGTTCGGCACACAATGTTACAAATTTAAACAGCAAGTGTGCTTGACTTTCCAAAGTACAAGCTTCAAAAGTACAAGCTTAGCTTACATGTCCCCCCTCGAGGACATTGTAACACCTTTTGGCATCAAAACCATAATGTACGCCGACGATACCCAGCTGGTCATCTCCCTCAACCAATCAAGCAATAGCCAACACAATTTGGCCTGCTGTCTAGAGAAGGTGTACCAGTGGATGTGTGAATCTCGGTTAAAACTAAATGGAGATAAATTGGAGATACTTCTCCTGGGAAATCCAAACAAGATCACCACCTCCCTCCCTTGGCCACCATGCATGGGAACGCCTCCAACCCCCAAATCCGAAGTTAAAAGTCTGGGTATTTGGCTGGACCAGGATCTCAGCTTTAAAACTCAGGCTAGAAAAACCGCAGAAACTTGTTTCGGCCTCATCAAAATGTCACGAAAGATCCTTCATCTAATCCCTCCCCAATCCAGAAAACTTCTGATGCAGGGGTTGGTGAACTCCAGACTAGATTACGGCAACGTGCTGTATCTGGGGGCACCAGCCTTAGTAGTTCACAGACTGCAGTGCGCACAGAACGAGGCTGCCCGAATCTTGACTGGAACTAAAGCGAGGTGTTCGGCCAAACCAGCTCTCAGAAGCCTGCACTGGCTTCCAGTGAAAGAACGGATCACTTTCAAGACCTTATGTATTTCCCACAGAATAATGCACAACGAAGGCCCCCCCATTTTGAGACCACTGATGAAACCGTACCAGTCCAGTAAACAATTAAGATCCAACTCCCTCGCTCTCGCCAGCGTTCCAAGGATTAGGAAGGCCAGAACCGGCGGTCGCCTGTTCTCTTATAACGCCCCTAAACTGTGGAACTCCCTCCCACTCACCTTGAGGAGAGAACATAACCTCCTCAGTTTTCGGAAACAACTGAAAACCTGGCTCTTCCCTTGAACATCACTTTTCCCTTGAACATCACTCTCCTCTGCTTCCCTCCCTCTGAATCTATGGTCACTAGCGCTGGGATGCCCTAGGGTAGCTATGCGCTTTATAAATCCCAACTCAACTCAACTCACCTTATCTTATCTAATGTACCTTTCAAAAACGTTTTACTAACCAATAAGAAACATGCTTTTAAAACCAGAAACATGCACCCTATTTTTCAGTGTATAATGTTCTCAAACAGCCAATCATTTCTTTTCTTTTTTTAAAACTGCACCGTGTCCACCATTTTAGAAAGATCTTATTTTAATAACTGCCTACTTCACATACACGAGAGACCAATACAGGGTTTGGCTCCTACACAGCAAGGCCAAGCCTATTATAATCAAATAAAAAAAAATGCCAGTGCAGCTACTGCCTTCAAACTCTAATTACAGTGCATTGAGAAAAACAATGTCACATCAACCACTTTTTCAGTTGGATTAAATCCCAAATTTGAACAATTTACATTTAAGATTTATCGCCAAGACAATACAAAATGTTTCAATTTTTAAACACATATACCTTTTCTACCCTCACAGACATCAATAGAACTTCTTTACTTTCATACATACTATACTTATGCACACCCTCAACTGAAAAAGAGGTTGATGTGGCATTGTTTTTCTCAATGCACTGTAATTAGAGTTTGAAGGCAGTAGCAGCACTGGTGTTTTCTTTGTTATTTGTTTACTTCACATACAGACATCTTCTGAGTGCATCCAGACTTTCCTTCAAGATGCTTAGAGTGTGGATTGTGGGACACAGCTATATTTTCTGGTGCAAAAGGTATGCTGAAAGCAGAGGTATTGTCAAAGACCTAGGTTTGCCAAATGTAGACATTAAATGGATTAGACAGAGAGAATTAAAGTGGCACCAATTGATGCCATTGGTTAAATCCTTTTTGCATCCCCAACACCCTGACCGCATAATTGTGCACTGTGGTGGCAATAACCTAGGCACATTGACTGGGGTAGGTCTGGAAATGCTAATGAAGGACACCTTTGCAGAATTGATTTTACTTTTCCCACAAACTGTCCTCGTCTATTCTAACATATGCCAACTATAACTACCTACTGACAACGGCCAGTAGGATATATATATATATATATATATATATATATATATATATATTCACTGAAAAAACCATTGGTTATAGACCATATATAGTTAGGGATTAGCCTTTTCAAAACCTTATTTTACTCACACAAAACCATTGAAATTTCATATATAGTTAGTTGCACTAACTATATATCGCGCACCCGCAATCCACTGCTGATGATGTCACATATTACATCATTCATGACATGGTCAGTGACATCACTGATGACATCACTGATGACATCTCAAATGACATCACTGATGACATCACTGATCACAACATCCAGTGACTGTATGTTTCTGTAAAGTTAAAATATGTCTTACATATTGAAGAATGAGTGGATATATAAGTGTCTGGATGAAGGATTTAGTAGGTGCATGACTGACTGTATGAGTGAGTGATTAAATGTGTCTCACTGAGTGCATGGGTTAGTGACTAAACTGTCTTAATTTGTGCATCATTATGTCTGTTGTTCTGTAAACTGCTGCATGTGTTGATCAGTAGCTATATGAGTAACTATATGGGTTATTGATTGGTTGCCCAAGTATTTGTATGGGAGACTGAGTGTGTGTGTGGGTGGCTTTGAGGTGTATGACTGTGCATAGATGTGTGAGCAGTTGATTCACTAGATGTATGGGTTCAAAAGTGCATGTGGAAACAGCTGTATAGGCGGTTGACTGTGTGCATGAGTGTATTGGTGAGTGAATGGATATCTCAGTGCTACATGTCAAAGTAAGTACATATGTAAAACACAGTACATGTGAGAGTTGACATATATAAATAACTGTGCATAAGAGCCAGTGAATGTGTGAGTGGCTGTATGGATCATTGCGAACTTGTATCAGGGATTGTATAAGAGAGTAAATATGTGTTAGTATATGTTTGAATAAGTAAGGTGTGTATAACTGTATAGTTGAGGAAATGGAGGTGTGATTGATTCTTTGCATGACTGACTAGGTGTGTGAGTAACTCCATGGATGAGTGACAGTCTGTGAGTGTCTGTTTACACTGAGTGTATCTAAGGTTATATTAGAGTCTGAAGAGGTTCATCGTATAATCACATGAATGATGTCATCAGTGATGTGATCAGTAATGTCAAATGAGATGTCATCAGTGATGTCATTTGAGATGTCATCAGTGATGTCATCAGTGATGTCACTGACCAGGTCATGAATGATGTAATATGTGACATCATCAGCAGTGGATTGCGGGTGCGCGATATATAGTTAGTGCAACTAACTATATATGAAATTTCAATGGTTTTGTGTGAGTAAAATAAGGTTTTGAAAAGGCTAATCCCTAACTATATATGGTCTATAACCAATGGTTTTTTCAGTGAATTTTCAAGGTTTTGTAAATGCAAATTCCTAACTATATATGGCCTAAAACCTATGGTTTTTTCTGTGAATTTCAATGGTTTTTTAATAGCAAATATCAAAAGCTGTCAAATGTCAAGTACGTGATAGGTAAAAACGTTTTCGTGTTTATGCACGCTGATGTGCTTTGAACGCTGCCCCCCCCCCCTCCCCTCTTTTCTCTTAGTAGTACTCTCTCTTTGCAGATAGTGAAGGGTAGTTAACGCAGACCTTTACCCCCGTTGTAATCCGTCGTGCCTGCTTGTCTCTCCATTTGATTGATTGTTATCCAAGCATTTACTGTTTTACAATTGATTCTCTTTGGTTCATTCTCTATTTACAAACAAGCACAAAGTCGCAATACTCTGTTTAGTCTTTGCAGATAGTGAAAAATCGTGAAAAATCGTGTAAAAAAATAAAAGTAATCGAGCAAAATCAGTAGGCCACTAATTGGATCTCTTTTTGACCTCGCTAAAATAGAAATATTAGGAACAACCCTTCATGAGAAATACGAAAATAGTGAAATGAACTGAGCTCCACACCATGAGGGCTGCAAGACAGCTCAGCTCCGTCACCCACCCCGCCCAAAATAACGACAAACCCTATGCAAATATTAAAAATATATACAACACACCAGCAAAGTAACAGGGTAAAACATTTTATTAAATAACTATTTACATAACTATTTTATACTTTTTGCTGCCCGATCCGGCTAGCTCAATCGATCGAGCATGAAACTCATGCACTCTGATAGCAAGCGTTGCTACTGATGCTATGCAGACCAAAACTGGTTTTCAGTTTGTACATTTTTCTAGATTTTTCCATCCGAGGTTGGTTGAGTTTGTAGAACGATGGCTTCAGATTTTCCACATACGGTGTGGTGGCGCGGACTGGGAGGGGGCGCTTCGCTCTTGCCCCCTCCCCAAGTAAGATTTTCATACGTGAAAGTACGTTAATGGTTTTGGTCCCTGAGTTGCTTCGATGCCACTGCCATTCTCAAATGGCATAAGTTCTGGATGTTGGGTGCCAATGTTCAGAGTTCTGAGCAGCGCTTGTAACACTGTCTGAAGCTTATTTCCACCTACTGCAGCTTCACTATTCTCAAAGTAAGTGAGGGTCGTTTGTGGACCTGACTGCATTTGAAAACAATGTGATATGGTACCTCCCTAAACCGCTTGACGGAGGCCCCCGAGGGGCGATGTGATGGCACGGACTCGGAGAAGACGCTTGGCTCCGACCCCCTCCCCAAGTCTTATAGCACTGGTGTAGCCTGAGATCGCCCCCGACATAGGCGGCCGGCTCCCGGGGTCCGGCCGAACTTTTTGCCTTTTGATGACTCTTCTATTCTGGACCTTGTCCCACAATCCGTTTGACCTGAAGACACGCTGTAGTGGGGCGCCCCTTTACCGTTTTAGTTGCCATTCCGCCCGCTTTTGCTACACTGTGCCTCTTCCGCCATTCAGCTGTTTACCGCCCGCTCTTGCGACTACAGCGTCTCGCTCACCATGTAGTTGAGTTGCTCCCGCTCTTGCGATGCAACGATAAGCGACTGCCACAGGACTCTCAAAATGGCGGCCGGCTCTTCAGATTTGGGCGTGGTCCACTAAAATGGCCCTGGGACACCTTGGAACTCGGACGCTTCCCTGATAGGGCTTGGGTCCCATTCTCGAAAGCGTCCCCTCAGCCGTGAAGATTCTACAAAAGTCTTGGGGGCCCCCGACTCCCGCAGGCTTCTGGTGGGGAGCGGCTGCCATGTTTGCTCGTGGAATGGCCACGACGGAGCTACAAGATGGTGGTGCTCTCATGCTGACGCCAGCTTTAGTCTGAAACATCCAGAAACACTGTAGACTACCAATTCGATCAGTTGCGGTAGCGCCCCAACATGACCCGGTAGAGAAGAACTTGCCCTCCCCTCGTTGACTGATGGTTCTTGTTGCCTGTCCCCTATGTTGTCATTTAACAGAACTTTTTGGACTGCTGAAAGGGGTTGTGTTCCGAACGCTGGTTGGTGGAGACATTTTGACTATATTCTTGACCTACGTTGTCGCGTAATGCGTTATATGACACGCCGCGTTAGCGCACCCGGAAGTGATCCGGGGCGCGGCGCGCAGCGCGTAACGTAAGCATAACAGGTCATGTAACTTGTTAATAAAACTTTTTATTGGTTCATTTTACTTTTGTTATTTTAATAATGAAAAGCTTGGTCATATGACCTAAAAAATACGCTTTTTATTGATTTCGAACATTTTTTTTTAAAAAACATATGTTATAATGTTCCAGGCTAATGTACTTTCCCGGAAAATTTACAACTGTCCTGCAAGTAAAATATATTCCTTTTTCGAGAAAAAGGGCGTTTCTTCGTCCCATGACGGGGCCGTGAGTAAAAGAGGCTCGGCCTGCTGTCTTACTCGCCGATACGCCTGATTATCAGATTCTTATCAATCACTTTATGTTGCAGGAGTGGAAAACACAACTGCCCTTGACCATTTATCTTTACTGCGTTCCTACGTATTATACCTTTTATCCGTCATGTAATTGGACTGCTTTATTTCACTTGCTTTTTACTGATTCGAAAACAGTGACTAAAAGTAAAAACTTTACCAATGTAAATACTACTACCATGTTTTGTTTTAAAAACCTTTATTGTGAAAATGTCAGTATACAAATACGGGCCTATAACCACGTGGGCCGGCCACGGAGCAAACTGGAAACGTATATGATGAGGAGACATTTACACTGTAGAGGAACGTAACGAGCGGGCCATTAGGTTGCAAGAACTAAGGTGTCTAACAGTTGCGGAATCGGTGGACGTACATTTTGTAATTAAAATACGACAAAGCCACTTACAAAAAAAATCATCTAGATATACATTTGCGGGCAAGTACCATGGGTGACGTTAATTCGAACTTTCAATAGTACAGTAATCAATTACACATCAGAACTTAATATCAATAGGGATGTCGAAATATTCAATCAATTCTCGTCACCGCCCGCCATGAGCATCAAAACTGCATTCATATCTCGTGATATCAAGGTTGTTCAACCAGTACACAACAAGGAGTTACGAGTCCCATTTATACCGGCGCCATTTTGGGCGAGGCCGGGCAGGTCCAAGATATAGTCAAAATGTCTCCACCAACCATCGGCCAGACCAGAACCCCTTTCGGCCCTTTATGCTACAAGATGGTGTCTTCCATTCAGAAAATATTGTTGGCAGCATTTTGAAAGGAAAGATAAACAGCCGTTCTCCTAGTGAGTCTCACATTGTTACATTTAGGAAGAATGTTGAAGAGTAGTATGTTGAAAATCTGAAGCCATTTTTCTACAAACTCTCAATCAGCCTTGGATGGAAAAAAAAATCCTGAAGAATGTACAAACTGAAAACCAATTTTTGTCTGTATAGCATCAACAGCAACGCTTGAGTCAGCTTTGTGTGAAGCCGCCATTTTGATTCAATCAATAACGTCCCCCTGCACACATTCAGGGACCTGGTCGTGTCTTCAGGTCAAACGGATTGTGGGACAAGATGCAGAAAAGAAAAGGAAAAAAGTTCCGCCGGACCTCGGGAGCCGGCCGCCTATGTCATGGGCGATCTTTGGCCACACCAGGGCAATAGTGAAGCTGCAGCAGGTGCAAATAAGCTTCAGACAGTCTTACAAGCACTGCTCAGAACTCTCAACTATGGCACTCAACATCCAGGACTTGCCATCCGGATCTTGGCGCCTTGTGCTGGTTCCGACCTATTCACACATCGGTCCACTACTAACATCACCTCATAAGCCAACGGGGCACCCCACGCCGACTTTCGGCGCAGCATTGTAGGATGGCCACACCAGTGCAGCAACTTGCTGGACACCACCTCGGTGCCATCCGGATCTCGGCGCGTTCGAGTCACTGTACCGCAAGAGTGACCGGAACTCAGCTGGACACGCCGTCTTTCGGCGCAGCATTGTAGGATGGCCACACCAGTGCGGCAATTTGCTGGACACCACCTCGGTGTCCACGGCGAGTGAAAAGATAAGGGGCGCCGCACTTCAGCCGAGGAGCCTCCATCTTGGGGGAGACGCACAGCCCCCACTGACTGACGCGACCTTACAGGCCAACGGGGCGCCCCACGCCGACTTTCGGCGCAGCATTGTAGGATAGCCACACCAGTGCAGCGACTTGCTGGACAACAACTCGGTGCCATCCGGATCTCGGCGCGTTGTGCTGCCTTCGGCCTATTCGCACATCGGTCCGCTACTGACGCCGCCTCACGTGCGAACGGATTTTCTACGCTTTTTGTAGCCCTATGCCGCATAACAGGTCATGTGACTTGTTTATAAAACTTTTCATTGGTTCATTTTACTTTTGGTTTCCTAATGATGGAAGGCTTGGTCATATGACCTAAAAATAACACTTTTCATTGGTTTAGAACATTTTTTTTTTCCAAACGATGAAAGCCCCACCTTGTTTCTGGATGTTTCAGACTGAAGCTGGCGTCAGCATGAGAGCACCACCATCTCGTGGCTCCGTCGTGGTCATTCCGCGAGCAATCATGGCAGCCGCTCCCCACCGGAAGCCTGCAGGAGTCGAGGGCCCCCAAGACTTTTGTAGAATCTTCACGGCTGAGGGGACGCTTTCGAGAATGGAGCCCAAGCCCTAGCAGGCAAGCGTCCGAGTTCCAAGGTGTCCCAGGGCCATTTTAGTGGATCAGGCCCAAATCCGAAGAGCCGTCCGCCATTTTAAGAATCCAATGGCAGCCGCCTATCGCTGCACCGCAAGAGTGGGCGCAACTCAACTACATGGTGAGCGAGACGCTGTAGCCGCAAGAGCGGGCGATAAACAGCTGAATGGAGGATGAGGCACAGTGTAGCAAAAGCGGGCGGAATGGCAACTGAAACGGTAAAGGGGCGCCCCAGTACAGCAGACGAGCCTCCACCTGGGGAGGCCCGTTCACGCCGCCTCCCCCACGCCCCCCCCCGGGGCGCCCCACGCCGTTTTTCGGAGCAGCATTGTAGGATACCAAAACCAGTGCGGCAAGTTACTGGACATCACCTGGGTGCCATCCACATCTCAGCGCGTTCTGCTGCCTTGGGACTATTCGCACAACAGACCGCTACTGACGAGGCCTCCCCCCGCACCACCCGGGACGCCCCACGCTGTTTTTCTGAGCTGCATTGTAGGAAACCAAAAACCAGTGCGGCACCCAGGTAACATCACCTGGGTGCCGTCCAGAACTCAGCACGTTGTGCTGCCTTGGGACTATTCGCACAAAAGACAGCTACTGACCATTGTTGCTTCTTTTTGCCAAAAAATGTTTAAATGTATTTACAGTTTTTGTTCCGTTCGATATATTTATAAAGTTAATAAAGTTTTATAATCCTACTTTGTTGGAGTACTATATATTTTTAAAAAATCGGGTGAATGGGGCCTTGAATCGGGTTATTGTCATGTGTGGGCTTTGGAAGTGTGCTGCTACAGGATCGGACATTTCAAACTCAAATGCACGTTCTTTTTCTTACCTTTCCGAAGCATGGAGCGCAATAGCAGGCAGAGAAAGGGTGATGCAAGTGTTGAACACTGCCTGGCCTGGCAAGTTGCTGGCAGTGCCCCCCCCCCCGCCCGCTCCTGAAAGAGGGCACACACACACCGCCGCCCCGAGTACTTCACATATCTTTAAAAGACCATGCGCTTGTTAATGAGGCTTAAATGGTTTATCACCCCTTCTAGAGCCCCTGCATCTGCCCTCTGACGTTTCCTGGAAGAATTAGCACGTAACACAATACCAAGCCCTGTCAGCTGAAACCCCCGAGGAATCGGGTTTTTGCTTGCAGGAATCGGGAGGCGGGAGACTAGCACTGAAATCGATAGTCTCACGCCTGAATCGGGAGGGTTGGCATGTCTGGATTCTCTGCAGCTGGGGCCATAAACTACATCCGCAGGGCTAGGTGATAGCCTGGGACCGGCCTGGACAATCGGACACAGAGGAAGAGGAGTGTCAGAGGGTGCGGTAGTGAATAGGGTGAAAGGGAGGTGTCGGGCGGGCACAGGGTGTGATTCTCAGAGAAGAACAGCGCAGATGGGGGGAGGTTTATGGCCCATGCATGAGAGAGAGAGCGGGGGTGACCAGTGCGTGGGGGAGATGCTTGCGAGGGTGGGGAGCCGTGCTGAGAATCGACGGCGTGCAGAGAGTGGGTCTGGTCAAGGCATCTAAAATGGCTGCCGTGCACGACAAAATTGTGCCATTGGAAAAAAGGCAAGATGGCGCATACAATGTTTATCAATAAGGATTCATTTATAACAAAATATTTTATCGCAGTGACAAATTGGCGGTCAACACTTCCTGATTTCCATCGAATCGAACGTTAACAGACGTCACGCAGCAAAAAAAAAAAAAAACGCTCACGCACAGCCGCTGGAAGACATGTATCAACATATATGAGCCTCCTCAGCCACCCTCAGAAAACATAAGGGATCAGGATACGTCTCCCATACCCCCTTATACCTAGTAATTTAATTAAAACGAAACACAAAATGGCGAATTCCCGTTTCGCTACCAGTTTGCGGCCCAGTTCGCGGCCCGAGAAGCACTTCTACCGTGAAAAATCAATTTTTTTTTTTCCCACGGGACCCTTTAATAACCCCAACATCATTCCTAGGGGGTCAAGAAGGGTCTACCTTGCCCCCTTTCATTAAATTCCCCCTTCGTTTTTCACCTCTTCTTCTCTCTCGATCCTACCGAGAGATAAGATGGCGCACGCACAGCCGCTGGAAGACATATATCAACATATATGAGCCTCCTCAGCCACCCTCAGAAAACATAAGGGATCAGGATACGTCTCCCGCACCCCCTTATACCTAGTAACTTAATTAAAACGAAACACAAAATGGCGAATTCCCGTTTCGCTACCAGTTTGCGGCCCAGTTCGCGGCCCGAGAAGCGCTTCTACCGTGAAAAATCCATTTTTTTTTATTTTCCCCACGGGACCCTTTAATAACCCCAACATCATTCCTAGGGGGTCAAGAAGGGTCTACCTTGCCCCCTTTCATTACATTCCCCCTTCGTTTTTCACCTCTTCTTCTCTCTCGATCCTACCGAGAGATAAGATGGCGGCCGCTCCGGACTGTTTAGAATGTTGACAGACACCGGAAAGCCAATCAGCTTCGCATCGCAAAGTTCCGTTTCGCGAAAAGTAAGCGGACCGGAGCGCAGCCAGGAGCGCTGTTAAAGATATATATCTTGTTTTGAACGTTAATTTCTCAAAATCCACTGGAGCACATATATTGAGACCTAGCAAAGGCACATCGGGCTAACAGTCCCTACAATTTTGCCAAGTTTCGTACAAATCCATTCAGCCGTTCGAGCTAAAAGTGAAGCCAACCGCCCTATGGAAATTAACATGGGAAAAACGCGTTTTGGGACCCCCCTTTTTTCTCGGCCCCCCCTTGACGAAACCCCCCCAAATTTTCAAGGGCTGCTCAGAAACAAAATGTGCCATTTTCCTGAAAATTTCAGCCGATTCCGTCCACAAACGCCAAAGTTATTAGACATAGAATTTTCAAAAATCCCATAGGGAAAAAATCCTAACTATATATACCTACTGGCGACCGCCAGTAGGTAATATATATATATATATATATATATATATATATATATATATATATATATATATATGTGTGTGTGTGTGTAAAGGAAAATTTATCTAAAAAAGAACGAGCAGCTATCCAATCTCTGAAAAACAACACCATGATTGAAATTAAACCTGCTGATAAGGGTGGAAATATCATTATAATGGACAAACAACATTACATAGATGAAGCCCTACGCCAACTGAATGAAAAAAAGAATTATGAATTGTTAACAAAGAATCCCATTCCAGAACTCACAATGGAGTTGGAAATACAATTAAATTGTTGGCAACAAAAAGGTTTAATCACAGAAAATGAAAAGAAATATCTCATGGTGGAAAATCCGATCACACCAACTATGTACTTTTTACCAAAAGTACACAAAATATTGAATAGACCTCCTGGAAGGCCTATAATTTCAAATTGTGGAGGATTATATGAGAACATTGCAAATTATGTTGACCATTTTATTGCTCCCATAGTTCCAACTTTGACATCCTACATAAAGGACACAGGGGACTTTTTGAAAATATTGATGAACACAGACTGGCATCCATCATATCTTCTAGTAACGATAGATGTGGTGTCTCTTTACACTTCCATAAGCCATGACAAGGGAATCAGAGCCATCGAATTCTTCTTAAAACAGAGACCAATCACAGAAAGAGAACATTCAAAAATGGTACTTGACATGATTCGGATGTGTTTGTATAATAATGTATTTATTTTCAATCAGAAAATGTACCAGCAAAAGTGTGGAACCGCCATGGGAGTTTCCTTCTCTCCAAGCTATGCGAATCTCATGATGGGGTGGTGGGAGAGGAGTATTGCTTGGAGAGAAGAAAATGACCAATATATGGCTAAGGTAGCGTTATGGGTGCGCTTCATAGATAATTTGTTTCTCCTATGGAAAGGAACAACAACAGAATTTGAGACCTTTTTTAACATCCTGAACAATAATGACGAAGCATTGAAATTTACATACAACATCAGTTCTAAAGAAATTGAGTTTTCACACAAAATAAGATAGAAACAACCACACATAGGAAACAGACTACAACAAACAGCATCCTCCATGGATCGAGCTTTCACCCCCAAAAACTGAAAAAAAGCATACCAGAGAATTTCTTCGTATGAAGAGGAATTGCTCGACAAATGAGGATATAAACACACGGACATCATTCAGGGAGAGCAAAAAGCAAGATTGAAATCCAGAATGGAAACACTGAATAAGGGAATTAAAGATGACGGAACAACAGAATCACAAAATAAAGAAACGCACATGCAGACTGAACAAGGAAAAGAAGAGCAACTACGAATGATTGCAACCTATACAAAAGAAAGTTACAAAGTTCAGAAAATACTGTCAAAATACTGGCATGTGCTAATGAAAGACCCAGATATAGGAACTAAAATTTGAACAGGTCCATTAATCTCATATCGAAGAGCGCCGAACCTTTCGGACCATTTGGTGCGAAGCCATTTCTCATCAAAAAAATCTACAGATTGGCTTAAAAAAAAGAAGCAATGGTTTCACAAAATGCATAACATTCAAAGCATGTAAAATAGGACTGAATACCACAACTCTAAAAGATCCTTCAGGGAAAAACTTTATTATCAAGACAAAAATAACTTGTGCATCACTATTCGTAGTCTACATGTTGAAATGCTGCTGCGGAACGGAATACATAGGCAGCACAAAGTGTCCTTTGAAAAAGAGGATATTGGAACACATCCGGGCAATTCAAAACAATGACAACACATATGCCATGGCAAAACACATCAGAACTCATGTTGGAAAAACGTGGCAAGACAAAGTATTTAGGCCTGGCAACGATCCCGAAACAAGAATGAGGGGGAGATAGACTACTAAAATTGAGAAGATTGGAGTCCAAATTGATACTTAAATTTAAAACAAAGCATCCTTTGGGACTGAATGCAGATGAAGAGATGCATGTCCATCTGTAGAAATGGTCAAATGAAATTGAGAAGACAATATAGCATGTACTGGTTGGTCTGGGCAGAAGCAATGGCCATGAATAATGAATAACATATGGGTAAAAAGTGGGGTAAAGGGCACATAGCCCGAGGAACCAATGCGATATCACTCAGTGAAAGGCACCCTTATTCAACAGTATTATTCACAGGATTTCTTTATGTTCTTCCGTGAAACACGTAATAAATATCCTACTATAGGACCATACGTGTTAAAGGGCATCACTTCATGATAAGCATCCCAACAGTAATTCCCATTAGAAACGAAATAGAGTGAAAATGTACTGTAACAATACAATGTTGATAAAACTACATGGCCCAAAATGCATCACTCTGAAAACCGAAAGAGTAAGGGTATAAAATGTGGAAATTGAAAAGGGACTAATGTAGAACACTGCCGTGATCAAGAACGTTTGTTCGAAACGCGTAGGAGTTTTGCGCTAGACCTGAAATAAACAAAAATAACTGCTGCCAAGAAGTGTGACGCGTGATTTCTTGTTTCCTGTTTCCGAAATATATATATATATATATATATATATATATATATATATATATATTGCTCCAACTCGAACACAACGTACTTTACACAGCAAAGACTAGCATGGACCCAGGTATGTGCAGATTTTTCTTTATTTTTCAATAGCCAGCTCTGCCATTACCCATTTCGGGTGATCCCGTCCGTGATCACATGACAACTCTGACTTTTTCTTCACCGTATAAAGTGCAAGTGCATATGGTCATCTCATGGACATGGAAGAGTTACTACTTGTTTTCGACATGTTTTTCAACAATGCACACATAAATGTGAAAATCCAATAAATACATATCAAAACATGAATTATTAGTATCAGCATTAATGCATGTAACAAGATAGCCACTGTTTCCAGATTCATTGACCATTTCCTATAAAGTGACTACAATTTTTTGTGCAAAACAACAATATTCCTATGTGCCTAACAAATGTGTCCTAATATACATTATGAAAAAACTCATTGATTAAATTCAATTTCCAGCATTTCATGGCTCCGAAGTGGATCTTATTATTCATATATTTTCTCCCATACCTCAAAATACTGGAATCAATTCATGTGTCCTCTCACGAAGTAGAAATCAAAGAACACTCCAATTTATAAACTGCAAATACGCATAGGACGCTAAATATACCATACATATTATTGATAAATATTCAGAACCACATACCATCATAAATAAAAGTAGCATAAATATACTTTCTAAAAAGCTGTGTCTAAAATCTGACCATAAATATCTTAAATACATGTAAATAAATATATATAAATAATCCTAAAATTTGCCTTTAAATTGATGTTGGATGATTTTCATATATAATATAAGAAGTGCTACTTAAGGAGATCAAAAGAAAATATTGCTATAAAGTCCAGTTTGCCCTAGCATGTCTAAAATATATCCAACAATCCTATCATAGAATTGTGTACAGGTTCTCGCTATTATTAAGACCCCTGGGATGCTTGGAATCAAATTCTAAAATATACGTTGTCTCCAACCTTCTCAGCTTTGATTCTCTATCCCCTCCTCTTCTTTGGGGGCCTACTGCGTCTATGAAGTAATATCTCAGGTGTTTCAGGTCATTGTTATGAATCAGCTTAAAATGTCTTGCGACAGGATAGCTGTCATCACTATTTACAATTGCACGCATATGTTGCAGGGTTCTCTTGTGCGCTTGTAACTTGGTGCTGACAATATATTTCAAATTGCAGCTGCATGTCAATACGTAAACGACATATTCAGATTTACAGGTAAGATGTTGCTCTATAGTGCAAGGCTTGATGTTAAATGCTGTAGTATAACTAGATGTATTAACGCCATACTGGCAAGCTTTACAAGCAGCACATTTAAGGAATCCCTTCCGTGCTGTAACCCACGTAGTCTTAACCCTTGTTTCTAGATTACTTTTGATAAGCGAGCTGCCCATGCTATTTGTCTTCCTAAATGTGACCGCCAGATGGTTAGGTAACATCTTACCAATCACTGGGTCCTCCCTCACGATGGCCCAATTATTTCTCACAATGGCCCTAATCTGTTTCTCTTGACGTGAGAAAGACAAAATCAATCTAGTGGTTCTTCCGTGGCTTCCCTGGCAACAGTGCTATCCTTCTTTCGCAGCAGATCCATACGTGCCAAAGTTCTAGATTTGGCAATTGCCGCATGAATGACCTGAGATCTATACCCCTCTCCAGGAACCTATTGCGACTTTCATTCTGCTTCCGATTGCGATCCTCCTCCTCGCTGCAGATACGCCTGATGCGTAGCATCTCCCCATACGGGATACTTTTAATTAAATGGGGAGGATGGGCGCCAGTCGCATGGAAGAGAGTATTCCCTGCAGTGGGTTTCCTGAAGAGGGTTGTAGCCAGTTGGTTGTTTGTCACTTGTATTTGAACCTTTAAGAAATGGAACCATGTCTCTACTGATATTACTAGTAAATTGATTGCATTGACATTTAGCGAGTCTAGAAATTCAGTGGCACTTTCCAAATCGCCATCCCAAACTATGAATAAATCATCAATGTACCGTAACCATGTCACGATCTTAGTTTGGTATGTCTGCTCATATTGTTGCAGGAGGACCAGCTCCTCCCACCATCCCATAAATAAACAGGCATAACTGGGGGAGAAGCTGGCCCCCATAGCAACACCCTGAATCTGCTGGTACATTTTGCCATCAAACAAAAATAAATTATTCTCCAAACAGAACAGTAACATTTTGAGCAGCATATTGGTGTGTTGCGCATAGATAATTGGTCTACTCATCAGAAAATATTCTACTGCCCTCATACCATCCTTATTTCTAATGCACGTATATAAGGAGGAGACATCAAGCGCTATCAACAAATATGTACTTCTCCACTCAATGTTACAGCTCTTTCTTAAAAAGTCACTGGTATCCTGAACAAATGATTTTAAACCCTGTACACAGTCTTGCAGGAAAAATTCTTGCAGGAATAAGTTGATAATATTTTCCGTCATGATTTGTGTATTTCATTCTAGCGCTATTGATGGTCATGTTGAGTTTCTTTATTTGTGCCACTATTTGCTAGTTAAAAACATCAATAGAATCCCTAGCCGTGATTGGAACAAATTTGGACTTTAACTTGAAAGGCGGATTCAGTTTGACATTACTGCTGGGTATTCACCATGCTTTCCACATCCTTCTGACTGTCAGCTCTAGGTTCCATTACATCACTTTGCGCCAAGCTATGCATTTCTTTAAGCAACTCATAGTCCGAGTTCAATAATCCCGCCATGGCAGGTCCTTGAGAAGGGGCAACTTCCTCATCGATATCCCCTTGTTGGCCTCTTTGGAGAGGAAATGTTTTAAGCTTGAGCTTCCATATGAACCTATAAATGTCCGCTCTTGTTGTTGTATAATTAAGTTAGATTCCGGACAATACGATAATCCGAGTGATAGTAGTTGTTTTTCTGCAGCAGTTAGATCAATACCAGCCAGATTTATGATGGTATTAGCTTCCTGAATTTTAATTTCATTGTTGGCCACATTCAAATCTGCGTTTCCCTCTGCCCCTACCGCGCTTCCCAGCGTCTTCTCCCAGCCTTCCTGCGCTCCCTTCTTCTACGGGTGTTCCTGTTTGGGCAGAGGTTTTGATACGTGGTCTTAATGTTTCTCTTTGGCTGCGCTTTAAAATTTTCAACTCTCCCCCCAATGTTAATTTTACATTTCTGAGCTCCGGTCTCATACCAGGGTTGTCAGATTCCGACCCGCTCTCCAATGCGGAACTCAATTCCGACGCTCAGAGTGACTCTGTTGGTTTATATTCCTTCTTCGATTTATCATCCTCTGCAGCCCATTTACTGGCTGTAGCACTTCTCATCGAATCGTACCGCCCTGCAAAAGTAAATATTTGGCCTTTAGCGTAATCATTGCGGTCCCTTTTAAATTTGTAGGTCTTTTGAATTTGAATTCTCTTCTCCTACTTTTGTAAACGATTAATCATCTTGTCATAATATTTTTGTTTGGTCTGGGGTTCCCCCATCTGTTCCAATTATTTTTCCTGCAGCTCGCCCCTGTCAATTTACACGTATTTAACTAAAATCTCGACAAGTCGGCGGGACGACTCCAGGTTGCACCCCCCCCCCCATTCTGCCATCATTCGGGGGTTCGGTGTCTCATAGCTGGGAGCAATCATGATGCAGAGACCCCTGGGGACCCTCCCCACCTCTAGGTATCTCCGCAACGATGTAGCCCCCCACCATTTTGACTGTTCTTGCTTTTTGAGCTTCTCCAAGGTTCTAAAACTTTCCTTTAGCCCCTTGCTCATGTTATTAGATTCTTTGGTGCCCACTTTGCTGGCCCCTTGTGTTTCGTCTGGGGAGTCGGAAAACATCCCCTCGGCATATATATATAACCTACTGGCGGTTGCCGGTAGGTAGTTATAGTTAGGACTAACTTTCCATAGGAAGAGCATTTTTTGTTTTGCCTATAACTTTGGCATAGTTTGATGAATCTTCATGAAATTTTCGAAACTAATAATTTGTTCATATCAGCTCCTATGTTGAAAGTTTGGGGGTGATTTGTCGAGGGGGCCAAGAAAAAGCGGGGTCCCAAAACGTGTTTTCTCCAATCAATTTCCATAGGAAAATTTAGACAAGGCTACAGGTCGAACGGGTGAGCGGAATTACCCCAAATTTCGCAGGGAGAAGGGTTTTGGTCTAGAAAGCACGCTTTCATTTACTTGGAGTAAGTCCATTCAGTAGTTTTGGAGAAATATCAATTTACAGATATCGATATTTGGGAATTCTGCCATCTGATTAGCGGAGGCGTTAAGAGCACGAGCTTGTTGCTTATAAGCTGCGAGCGGTGCGCACAGTTGCAACTAGGAAGTGTTGGCAGCCATTTTTTGATTCTGTTGAATCGAGTAAGGGGGAAAAAGGGCGAAAAAATTAGGAAAGAGGAGGGTAAGAGCCCTTTAACCCTTCTCCCTGCCAAATTTGGGGTAATTACGTTCACCTGTTCGACGTGTAGCCTTGTCTAACAATCCACAAAGTGCAATGGGAGCTTCGTATTAAAAAAATTCTGTTGAAGCGAGTAAGGGGGAAAAAAGAGCGAAAAAAGTAGGGAAGAGGAGGGTAGAGCACTGTAACCCTTCTCCCTACCAAATTTGGGGTAATTCCGTTCACCCGTTCGACCTGTAGCCTTGTCTAACAATTCACAAAGTGTAATGGGAGGTTCGTATTTAAAAGGGACTGTATTTTACTTTAAGTTCGTGCTATCTGCAGTTGATACATTTCTTTTGCAGAAGTGAGGGACACTTCTGTTTGAAACAAAAACACTTTCAGTTTGCTCAGGTTAATGAAATCTGTTTTCAAAGTAGGTATTGAAGGCCAAGTTGAACTTTGGGAGTTACTTTGTGTGGGTGGGAATAATCACATACAACATGACAAACAACATGAATAAAAGGCACGTTTCTCTGGGTGTGGTTCTCTTCTGGAATGGCGAACGTGTGCCAGGACTGCGCAGCTTACACCACCACAAGGCTAACGCCTGGAGCGAAGGAGGCTGCGTGAATGATGCTCTCAGCCTGCTGGTACCAAGAAACCGTCATGGCTGCTGCGTCGCACATATGCCCCACAGTTCACCTTTGGACACCGCCGTATGGGAAAGAGGGCCCACCACCTGCTGGCGGAAGCTCCTGGGCCGAGGTCTGCGAGCTCGGAAGGCTCCTGAGTCCAATGCTGGCTACCACAACACAGGCACACAACCCCCAGCCTGAGGCCCAGTACCGTGGAGTGCTATGTATACTACTAACACAGTAGTCCAACAGGTACCAACAGTGGAACGGTATCTTGATCCCACAATGGACGATGTTAGAACTGCATCTGAGTGGAGATGAAGGTACTCCCTTCGACCAGGTACAACCAGCTCTAGGTCCCAACAGTGGAACGGTGTCTTGATCCCACAATGGACGATGTTAGAACTGCATCTGAGAATGGAGATCAAGGTACTCCCTTCGACCAGGTGCAACCAACTCTAGGTGCCAACAGTGGAACGGTATCTTTGTACCACATTGGACGATATCGGATATTACCCGCTGCTTGATTTTACACAACTTCCTCCGTTGATGTGCATCACACACTGTGCTTCCGTAGCTAACTGCTGCACGATTATTGGGCTTGGTTGACCGCAGTGGCTGGACTACACCGTGGTACAGCAGGTCCGAACAGTGAAATGGGGTCTTTATTCTATGATTGAGGAGGTCAGAAGTTAAAGTGAGTGATGATTTCTGTGTACCCCCTCCTATCAGGTGCAACCAACTCCGTGCTTCCGTATCCAACGGCAAGTGGCTGTTAGGCGTTGATGACCACGGACTCTGGCCTTCACTGCGGTTAGCAGGGCTCACAATTCAGATCGAGTGGTGATTGTTAACCTTTAGTTACAGAATCCAGTAGGCAACTATCTACAATGTCTATTGAAATATACACAATATCCTTTTAGAATACTTGCTTGAAGAACTTTTTTTAGATGAGTTATAGGTTTAGTACAATGGCCAAATTCTTCTTGGTAGTGGAAAAGAACACTGAATAACAGTCTACACTGTGGACAGCAGAGATTGCAGTTCGAATTGTTTTGATTTATTTATTGCAGAGGTTTTTGTAATTTATGTTGTATTTTGTGAAGAGGGAGTGAGAAAAAGTATTCATGGATGCCTGTGCGGACTACTGCCTTCAATTTACACTGCAGACAGCAGTGTTCACAATTCAGATTGAGAAGCTATTGTAGATGATGCAGTCCTGTAGGCAAAATATATTGCTCCAGTGCGCTCTGTCTGAACCACGCACACGTATTATGGCAGGCTCCGCACACACTTTTTGTTGCTTTGTGTATTACAAACTGGGCAGCTCAAGTCAATGCCAAGTGGCTGTGGGCCCTTGCTGACCACTCTCTGGCCTACACTGCAGACAGCAGTGTTCACAAATCAGATCGAGTCGCTATTGCAGATGATGCAGTCCTTTAGGCAACAGACATTGCTCCTAGTACAGCCCGCCCGAAGCACGCATCGTTGCTGGCTGTGCACATGCTGAATGCTTTTGATGTGGCTATCTGAGTGCACTAGAACTGATGGACCCTTTATGATACAATCTTTGTGTGTATTATTTCATATCTACAGCCTGTATCTCAGTATACCAAAAGTTATGGTTCTTTTATGATAAAATCTTTTGTGTAATATTTCACATCTACTGTCCCTACCTTACAGCAGCACAAACTATTGACTTTTATTATTGAATCACTGTGTGTGATCCAATGATTACTGTTGTAGTTGATGCTAGCAGAAACCATTCCCTGAGGGCTGGTTTACACTCACCCTACACGCAACCAGCACAGACATCACTGGATCTGTGACTCTGGTATTTAAAGGTAGTCGAGCACACGTGCCCGTACCTACTTCCACTATTTATCAGTGTTTGTGTGTTCATCATCTATGCATGAGACTGCCCCTGGGCCGTACCACATTACATTATGCTGTGTACAGCGTATGCAACCATGCTACCTCTGGCAGTGGGGAAAACTTTGGTTATGTAACTTTTAGGTGCATGACTATCACAGGTGGAAGGCTACTTTATAGACTATGAATATTGATTATGGTTGCATGTGTGTGTAGTACAAAGCAAAACAAATTCAAAAAAGCTCTCCAAGAAGAGAAGGCCTGTCTCATCAAATGCTGTAGAGAGAATGACTAAAATGGGTGGCGTTCTCCAACTGCTGCAATGGGAAATGTTATGAACTAATCAAATGCTTTTTTTTAAGGTCACATCGCATTCACGCACAGCGCGCAAGGAGACTGCATCCAACGCGATTTTGAGAAAGTATATTTACCATAATATAAGTTTATTACAGTTAGAAATATATAAATGTTTAAAATATTTTAGATTATCGCTTGCTCTCATATACACTTTAAAGTTATTTAGATAGAGTTTTGAGACATAAAAAAACTAGCACACGGTCAGCGTTTAGGATGTATTCCTTAAAAGAAAGGCAAAACTGATTTCAACTGCATTAGGAGCGTGTTTACAGCAGTCAGTAAATTGTTGACCGACTGTCTTAAAGAGTGCGTCCTACCTCGCTATGGAGCCCCGCTGGGTGGAGTCGATGCTACATAAGAAATTACATAAATAAATATAAGGGGGCTGTTAACTTTGTTATTCTGTTCAGAGGTGGGGGCCTGTCCTTTAACTGAAGTCCCAATAAGAGATGGCAGCCAACACTTGTTTGAAGCGGTGACCCCTTTCACTGGACCCATTTACCTCTCTTATCACAAGATCCGGGCCCGCTGTCCCCAAACTAACCGCTCCAGCCACCTTTTCAGTTCTCTTATCCATCACCAGCAGCCTCCGCCCATGCGAGGGACATTAAACCTATTTGCACAGTCGGGCCGAGTGTCCGGTGTCAAAGGACTGCTGTTAATAAAGGTGTTTATTCACAGGGCCTCGGCACCTGCTCTGAATAGAAGCGAGGCAAACACGCCTGCATCCTGCAGCCAGCCGAGCGTGGTTCGAGTCACTGCATGCCGAGCCAGAGGCAGCCGCTGCACCACAGAGTAACACTTTTGGCACGCATGCGCACGATGTAAAGCATCGCGCGCATGCGAGAGTCTGGCCAGGTTAGGCAAAAGAAGGTGCGAATGCAGGCAGGTAATCATATGAAAAAAATAAATTTACAAATGCAATAAGACTAGTATTTACGCGAGTCCTATTGCATTGTAAACAAAAATGCGGGCCCTGAGGAAGGCAGGAATGGGGGTGGGTGGGGGGGTGGTGGTGGTCAGAGAAGTCAAAGACTTTGGGAGGGAACAGGGGGAGGCAGGGGAACAAAAGAGTTGCTGAAGTAAAGGGGCTGATTGCCATGGAAGTATAAAAATAACCTCACGGCAGTAAGGAGGCGGGACTAATACGCTGGCACCCAATGAGAATGCAGCTTTTCAGATTTGAGCCAATCAAAAGCATGGGCATAAAGTGGGCGGAGCTTCCTCCACAATACAGTATACAGCATATCTCGCTGAGACAGCGCATGTGCTGCTTAGGAGAAACCTAAAAATGAGGGAATGGCAAACCCATCGTGACATCTTTGACGTAACACAGGGCCTGGCAGTGTGCACTCGTCGCATACGCAATGTCCAGCGGGCGCGACCCCATACATATATGATGTTAGGCGGGACGCGCTGCCACGAAACAGTCGCATACGAAATGCACATCCTTTACGAGTTTAGCAATATGGCGGATAGGATTCGCGTGCTGATGGAGCTTGGTACACTATCGGTACGGAAAAAAAAAGATTCTCATATTTTTTTGAAGATATAAAACATTACATATTTTTTTAATTCTTTTTATTAAACAAGGCATCAGAAAAAAAAATACAGTACAGCTGTGTCACAGTAATGCCACTTTAGCATCTTCGGGGGTATAGGAAGCCATAATACAAACATATCAGGAACCTCATGGGGATGGGGGTACTTCAAACACAGCATTCCTAGGTGGCACACAGATCTCTACTCTATATGTGTTCCAGGGTCCCCATATTAAAGCCCACTTTAGAGGGTGGCCTCTTGCTACGAAAACAGTCTTCACGGAACATACACCAATCTAAGTAATTTTTCCAGCCCTCGAGGGTAGGAGGCCCTTCAGATCCCCAATGCTGGGCGATATTCCTTTTTGCTATCATGAAACCCAGTGTAGTCCACTGTGTCTGTGCAGAATTAAGGTCGGTAGGTTCCCAAATATTGAGGTGGCATCTCCTCGCCTCTGGCAGCAAGGCGATCCCCAGGACCTCGTGTCTAGTGTTGTGAATCTTACCCCAGTAGTCGGTGATATATCGACACTCCCAGATGATATGGAGGAACGTACCCACAAGACCACACTTACGTCTACACAATCCAGCATCCCCATCCGTACAAAACGGGGTCCAGTGACATAGACCCTGTGCAATATTTTTAACTGGACAAGTCGCAGTCTTGCAGGAATGGCTATCACCTTTGGAGAGGACACAGCAGATTGCCAGTCATCATCCAGTTCTATTCCGTCTCGTGTCCACTTATCCCGCAGCTCCCTGAGTAATTCCAATCTATGATTTATTAGCTTCTTATAGATCAGGGAGATTGTTTTTTCTGGGAGGTGGCCATCTAAAATTCTGTCCTCGAGGCGAGGCGTCAGGAAGGTCTGCATCCTCAGGCAAAGCCGCCTTTAATGCGTGTAGAATCTGTGCGTAGCGAAAATACTCAGACCCTGTCAGCCCAATTTCTGCCTGCATTTCTTCAAACAATTTGATCCTCCCCTTGCCCCAGATGTCTTTAATGGTTGATATCCCTATCAAATCCCACTTATCAAATCCTCTTGTATTCCAAAGCTTACCCAGCCGTTCTGAATCAAAAAGTGGGATAGCTAGTGTCAATCTATCCCTCCATCCCAAAGAACTTGTGGCATCGTGCCAGATGTGTACCGCATGTTTAGTTGGCCTTGTCAAGTCCAATATTCGCAGTTTTTGCGTATAGTGCCCTATTATAACTACCCCAAGGAGAAGCCATTTGTCCATAGAGTATCCGGTATCAGCAACAGGACAATATGTTCCATGATTGATTGCGGCCAGTTGGGAAGCCCAGTAATATAGTTTGATATCTGGGAGGGCAATTCCTCCTTCATACCATGGGAGCGTCAACTTGGCTAAGGCAATATGGAGTCTACCCTCCCATAAAAGACTACGCTGCAGCCCCTTCAACTCACAGAAATAGCTCGCCGGCACTACATCTAAAGTATTATGAAGGGCATAAAGAAAACACGGCAGGGACATCATTTTAAAAAGAGCCGCTTGCCCCAATAAAGAGAGTGGAAGTTTCTTCCAGTTAGCAATGTCACTTCTGAGCTTCTGCAAAGGGGGAAGGAGATTCTTAGCATATCGGACCGCCGGATCGAGGGAAAGAAAAATCCCCAAGTACTTGAACCCACCCGTATTAATTTGAATGGGACAGTTTCGAGGAGGGACCGGGGGGTCTCCTTTGAGAACAATGATTTCCCCCAATCAATGGAGAGCCCAGAGTTTTTACCAAAATGGACAAGGACATCGCACACAACGATAAGGGACTTAGAGGAGAGGTCAAATAAAGCAGTATGTTGTCTGCATACAAGGAGATCTGGTCCTCCCACTCAGAGGACCACCGAATGCCCCGGATAGATGGTTCCCAGCGTATCTAAGCCGCTAGGGGATCAAGTGCCAATGAAAAAAGGAGGGGAGAGAGAGGACAGCCTTGTCAAGTGCCCCAACCGAGACAAAAGGACGCCGAGACTCGATTATTGACGACTATTTGGGCGAGTGGCTCAGTGTATAATAATCGCACCCAGCTAATAAAGACAGGGCCAAATCCAAATTTAGTCAGGACCGCCCACAAATAGGACCATTCCACAGTATCAAAAGCCATGGTCGCATCAAGTGAAGCAATGATGGCGGACTCCTGCAGAACGTGGGCCCTGGCTATCACACCATGCAACCTGCGTAAGTTCAGGGCTGTATTTCTGTGGGGGATAAAGCATGATTGATCTGGGTGATCAGCCCGCTGACTTTCACCAGCCTATTAGACAGCAGCTTGGCCAGTATTTTGGGCTCAGCATTCAGTAAAGAAATAGGCCTATAAGAGGCACAATTAGTCCTGGGTTACCCTCTTTATGAATCACCACCACGGACGCAATTCTCTGGTCAAAAGGCAAAATTCCCTTCTCCCGGGCTTCCACAAACCTACTCTTAAGGTAGGGAGCCAGCCTATCAGGCCTGAGCTTGTAAAGCTCAATAGTGAGCCTGTTTGGTCCCTGTACCTTACCCGAATTTAAAGAGCGGATAGCTTGGGCTATTTCATCAGCTGTTAAGGCACTTTCCAGAAAATCATGGTCTTCACCGGACAAAGAAGGGAGCTGTATGTCATGAAGCAGCAAATAGGAGTCCTCCTCCGGTCGATCAGAGACAGAGGTATAAACGGTTCGAAAGTGTGCCACAAAGCTATCAACAATACTCTGGGGCTCCGTAAGCAACTCTCCCTACACTGTAATGAGCTCCGGGACTACACGTTCAGCTCTGCCCTTTTTGTCCAACCAAGCAATAGGTTTCCCTGCCTTATCCCCAAGGTCGTATGGTCTACCCTACTGCTCACTTCCAAGAGCCCTAGCCCTGTCAGTAACCAAATATTTATAGTCATGTTGTTTAAGGCTCAAAACATGCAATTTAGTCTGTGTTACTTCCTGTTCCAATTCCCCTTCCAGACGACTAATCTCAACCTCTGCATCAACAACCTCTCTATTCTTTTCCTTCTTTGTTCCAGCTATCAGTGATAGAGCCTGACCCCTAATGACAGTCTTAAAAGCTTCCCAAACAGATTCGGAGGAGGACACCGATCCATCATTATCCCTAAAATAATTATTTAATGCCTTAATAAGGTCCTTACGGAGTTTGGGATTATGTAAATACCAGGGGCTATTAGGTGCCACCCTACCTGCCGTTCCTGACGTGACACAAAATCGGAACCAAAGTGTGGAGTGATCAGAAATCCCCCTAGCAAGATGAACCACCTCAGCAAAGTAAGAAAAACCTGAGCCGCTGGTACCAAGCAATAATCCAGGCGGGAGAGGCTGCCTTGGGTGCCAGAGTGAAATGTGTACAGTTTCTGGTCAGGGTGGAGCAATCTCCAGCTATCCACCAACCCCATTGCCTCAAGAAATTTGGGTAGCCATCATTGAATACGTCCAGCATCTCGTGTGGGATGTCTATGCATAGCTCCAGAGCACTGTGTTGAAATCACCCCCCAAGATCAAGAGCCCAACAGGCAGTTCGAGCAGAAGTTTTCCCAAGTCAACGAATGAGGAGGATTGCATACCGGGGGGGGGGGGGGCATAGGCAGACAAGAGAGTAAGAACATGCCCCTCCCAACAACCTGAAATTCCAACGTACCTGCCCCTATCACCCTCCCATGTGGCGTCTATCACCAAAGGAAGCGCCTTCCGAATCAGGATGCCCACCCCCCTGGACCCAGATGTGAATCCCACATAGGCCACCAACTTGTACCCCATTCTGTGCATATCCCTACATGAGTTTCCAACTAAATGTGTTTCTTGTAGTAAGACTGCATCTGGCGCTTGGTGTTTAAGGTACTGAAGGACCACCGTGCGTTTGATTTTGTCCCCCAACCCATTCACATTCCAACTCAAAACTTTCAGTTCCCTACCCCTCATCATCGTGTAGGAAAAGGAAGTGACAATCTTCTGTCAGCTGCATGGTATTCAAACACAATATAATGATGCCAACAACAATACGAAATATTGAAAATTACCCAACTCTCAACCCCCCCACCCCGCACCCCTGCATGTAGCTTACGCTCATCCCAACTAGCAGTGTGCCTGTCACCCCCACACTAATCTACAACTAACTGAAGGTAGAAAATAAAGAGAGGGCCCTGGCTATCTCACCAATCCCTTCCTCCCCATCGCCTCCCATGATCTGACCTTTAAAGCACAGCTTCTTTCAATACTGCACATCAGGGGAGACCTACTTACCCGTCCCACCCCCTATTTCACAGGTCAGCACTATTTTAACCCCCGCTGTCGCCAAATTACAACGTTTATTGTTCGTCCGCTTCTCCTCGGGCTCTGCTCTCCGCCTCGGTCACTACTACACTGTCCAGCCAGTCGGTCGCCACTTCCGGATTATCGAAGAACCAGGTTTTACCATTAAGTTCCACCCGGAGGCGGGCCAGAAACATCATTGCATATTTCAGTCCTTTCTCTCTCAAAGTGCTCTTCACCGACATAAAGCCCTGACGCTGTTTTTGTACCAATTGAGTAAAGTCTGGAAAAAAGGAAAGAGTAGCATTTTCGTATCTCAGGGGGGCTCCGACCCGGGCCGTCTGGAGGATTATATCCCTATCACGAAAGGTCAGGACCCTTGCAATCATAGGACGGGGGGGGCGCCCCTGGTTTGGGTCTTTCCCCTGGAACTTTGTGCGCCCTTTCCACTGTGAAAAAATTGCTGAGGCCTTAAGATTTGAGATAGTTGAGAACTATATTTTCGATAGATAGATCCGGGGTCTGCCTCTCTGATTTTTCAGGTACCCCAAGGATACGGATGTTATTACGCCTGGCCCTGCCCTCATATTCGTCCAGCTTGCGATCCGTAAGGGCCCTTGAGGTCACGTACCTCTTGCTGCAGCTGGCTCACATAGTCAACTAGACTGGCTGTTTTGAGCTCAAGCATCTTGACTTTTTCGTTCGCTTAAGATAGGTCAGCTCGTATCAGCCCCATCTCAATTGTAACAATGTCCAACTTATTATCCAGGGCCTCAAGCTGCTGACCCAGCGATGTCCTCACTCCATTAAGGCCGCCATAAGATCTGTCAATGTTGGCTTGGCTTATTGAGAGTAGGAGTGGCTTCCTTCCCTCCCGACTGGGTCTTTCTCAGTTCTACTGGGGACCCCTTAGATATGGTATATCGGTCCAACCTGTTTGATTGAATATTTCTGGATCCCTTAGAGGACCGAGGCTGGGATTTCTCTGAATCCATTTGTCGCTGCTCTAGTACAAATCACCAGACACGATCAGTATCTTCAAATTGGACCAAAGGCTCAGAGCATAGATCCATACACAATGCCCATCGATCAGCCGCACCTTCTCTCGTCCTCTCCTGCCAACCGTCAAGAGTTGCTCAGTATTTGAGGCTGGAATGCACCCATCCACCACTGCAATTCCCCCTGTACCTCCAACACCTGGTGCTTTCCCTGGAGGCACACTATGCTGAATAGCCACCTATTCGCGCTTCCTCCGGGGTTTGCGCCCAGTCCAAAGCATGCAGTCAAAACAATGTTAGCGAGTGGTGATAGCAGTGCGCCCCCTCCACCACAGCGTATAACTGTCCGGGTGCTCCTTTCTTCAAGCTTTTAAGCCCAGCTCTCACCCTCTGCAGTGTGGGCGGCCAAATAAGTTGTCTCCAGGGGCCATCCAGGCTCTACCCCGCCTCGAATACCGCCTCAGCATTAAATCTGTGGGCTTCAACACAGCGGGGGTCTCCATCCGCATCCGGGCATTACATTTAAATGGGCTCCTTAGGGGCGGGGCCACAGCGGAGCCGCATGACTGGGTTTCTCGCCTTCAAAGCTGTCTCTCTGCCGATAGCGGTATTGACTCCCGCCCCCGGGTGCACCAACTTGCGAGCGCCGGCCTGGCGCTTCTTCAGTTTACGCTGGTATATGCAGCTCCGGCAGGTCAGTCTTCCGGTGGGTCCCCCGGGCTACCAGGATATCACCGCCGCACACTCCCCACGTCACCGAGCCTCTTCTAACATTCAAGGCGTTTCTCTGGATTGCGCAACTCTTGGGCCGGTATCTATAGGGCCGCGGCTCCGGCAGACCCACACTTCCGGTCGGAAGCACAGGGGACGCGATGCCCCAGTCTACACTCGCGGATAGGCCCCGATCTTTAGTTCTCCGCCTCCAGATCACGTGGAAGGCTTGGAACGGCACCCGTGGGTGCCGCGACACTTCCCAGTTCCATGGGGGTGACACCGGAGCAGGATACTAATCAGGATGATGTGGCAGGGAAGGAGGGTCGGCGGAGCAGATTCCCTACGCGGCCATTTTGGTCGCCGGCTTGGCTCCTCCCCCCATTACATAATTTTTAAAGCAAAAAAAAAAAAAAATAATAGAGTTCCAAATTATTACAAAAAAATAGAAAAAATATAGGTTTTATAACTATTAAAATATGAAATTAACATTTAAAAAACCATTGAAAATCACTGAAAAAAAACAGATTTACAGACGTTATAGTTAGGAATTAGCATTTAAAAAACCTTTGAAATTCACTGAAAAAAAATAGGTTTTAGGGACATTATAGTTCGTTGGACATTTGACTCCCATAAAACCAGAGAAATTTGTCTGTTATAGTTAGTTGAGCTAACTATAACTTGTGTGCCCGCAATGCACTGATGACATCACATATTACATCACTCATGACATTGTCAGTGACATCACTCATGACATCACTGATGACATCGCTGATAACATCATCCAGTGAATGTGTGTTTCTTTAAAGTTTTAATATTTTTCATATATATCTATGCCAAGGTGTATTGAAGAATGAGTGGATTTACAAGTGCCTCAAGGTATTATTTAGTAGGTGCATGACTGACTGTATAAGTGAGTGATTGAATGTGTCTTACTGAATGCATGGGTTAGTGACGAAACTGAGTGAAAGTCTGTATTAGTCTCTCAGTTGGTGTGTAAGCGGCTCCGTGGATCGGTGAGTAGCTATATGAGAGTCCATGTGGGTTATTGAATTGTTGTCTGAGTATCTGTATGGGTGCCTGGGTGTGTGACTTTGTGCATAGATGTCTGAGTGGGTGATTCACTGGTTGTATGGATTCAAAAGTGCATCTGGGAAGGGCTGTATGGGTGAGTTAGTGTGTGTATGAGTGTGTTTGTGAGTGAATGAATGTCTCAGTGGTATATGTGTGAGTAACTACATATGTTTTAAGGCAGTATATGTCAGTGTTGGAGTATATAAATGACTATACGTGAGAGTAAGCTATTTGAAGAGTGTCTGCTTGTATCAGTGATTGTATCAGACAGTAAGTATGTGTTAGTATCTGCATAAATAAGTGATGTGGTGTGTGTATAAAGAATGGAGTTGGTGTGTATAACTGTATATAAGAGGAAATGGGGTAAGTGATTGATTCTTTGCACGATTGACTAGGTGTGTGAGTAACTATGGATGATTTGCGGAGTGTGACTGTACGTATAGGTGTATGAGTGCATATTATAGTACTGTATTGATGAGTAACTGCATGTATAAATGACAGGGTGTGTGTTGACCTACGAAATAGTAGGTGGTATGTAGTATCTGGCATTGTTGTGTGTATTGTTTCAAAAATAGTTGTCTGTATTTTAGAGTGCATGTATCAAAGTTTATATTAGGGCATCAGTATGTGCATCAGATTATCATGTGGATGATGTTATGAGTGATGTCACTAGTGATGTCACTAGTGATGTCACTGACCATGTCATGAGTGATGTAATATGTGACGTCATCATCAGTGCATTGCGGGCGTGCAAGTTATACTTAGCTCAACTAACGATAACAGGCGAATTTCTCTGGTTTTATAGGAGTCAAATGTCCAACTAACTATGAAGTCCCTGAAACCTATGTTTTTTGTGTGAATATATATATATATATATATATATATATATATATATATATATATATTACCTACTGGCGGTCGCCAGGCGGTATATATAGTTAGGATTTTTTCTCTATGGAACTTTTGAAAATTCTATGTCTAATAACTTTGGCGTTTGTGGACGGAATCGGCTGAAATTGTCAGGAAAATGGCACATTTTGTTTCTGAGCAGCCCCTGAAAATTTGGGGGGGTTCCGTCAAGGGGGGGCCGAGAAAAAAGGGGGGTCCCAAAACGCGTTTTTCCCATTCATTTTTCCATAGGGCCTTTGGCCTCACTTTTAGCTCGAACGGCTGAATGGATTTACACGAAACTTGGCAAAATTATAGGGACTGTTAGCCCGATGTGCCTTTGCTGGGTCTCAATATATGTGCTCCAGTGGATTTTGAGAAATTAACGTTTAAAAAAACAGATATATCTGTGACAGCGTCCCAGATAGCGCTCCAGATTGCGTACTTTTCGCGTAACGGAGCTTTGCGTAGCGAAGCTGATTGGCTCTCCGGTGTCTGTCAACATTCTAAACAGTCCGGTGCGGCCGCCATCTTGTCTCTCGGTAGGATCGAGAGACAAGAGGAGGAGAAAAACGAAGGGGGAATTTAATGAAAGGGGGCAAGGTAGACCCCTCTTGACCCCCTAGGAATGATGTTGGGGTTATTAAAGGGTCCCGTGGGGCAAATAATAAAAATTTGATTTTTCGCGGTAGAAGCGCTTCTCGGTTCGCGAACCGGGTTGCAAACTGGTAGCGAAACGTGAATTCGCCATTTTGTGTTTCGATTTAATTAAATTACTAGATGGAGGAAAAGCAATGTGAGTATTGGGTATAAGAAGGTATGGGAGACGTATCCTGACCCCCTATGTTTTCTGAGGGTGGTTGAGGAGGCTCATATATGTTGATACTTGTCTTCCAGCGGTTGCGCGTGAACCTTTTTTTTTTTTTTGCCGCTTGACTTCTGTTAACGTTCGATTCGAAGGAAATTAGGAAGTGTTGATCGCCATTTTGACACTGCGAGTAAATATATTGTTAAAAATAATTGTTATAAATTAATCCGTATTGATAAACATTGTGTGCGCCATCTTGCTTTTTTTTCCAATGCCACACTTTTGTCGTGCACGGCAGCCATTTTAGATGCCTTGACCAGACCCACTCTCTGCACGCCGCCGATCCTCAGCATGGCTCCCCACCCTCGCAAGCATCTCCCCCACGCACTGGTCACCCCTGCTCTCTGTCTTATGCATGGGCCATAAACCTCCCCCCATCTGTGCTGCTGTTCCCTGAGAATCACACCCTGTGCCCGCCCGACACCACCCTTTCACCCTATTCACTACCGCACCCTCTGACATTCCTCTTCCTTTGTGTCTGATTGTCCAGGCCGGTCCCAGGCTATCACGTAGCCCTGCGGATGCAGTTTATGGCCTCAACTGTAAAGAATCACCCCTGTTCAAAGGAGTTACAGTAGATCAAGGTCGCCATCTCATGAGATCCGTCACACCACACGCGTTCCTACTATCTGATAACGATCCTGTATTGTGATTAGGGAGGGGATTCTCACTGTAAGGGTGTGTGGGACCTAGCCTGAAGCGGAAGATTCCAGGGATGCCTTTTTGTACATCAAAGTCTTCACAATTATGTGTCACATTAAAAATATATAGCACTCCAACAAAGTAGTAGGATTATAACACTTTAATAACTTATAAATATATACAACGCTCCAACAAAGTAAACACGTTTAAAAAAAACTTTTCAAACAACTATTTATGACATTGCTTTAACCAGGAGAGACAAAGAAATGACACAGTGATGTAAAAGTTTCTGAAAGAAATGCCAAGAACGTCCCATGTGAAAGTGAATTTTAACTGGCAATTTTTTTCTTTTCCTTCTCATGAAAAGAAAGTTAATGCCAGGTTCGTTACCCGCCTCATCTGCAAAAAAAAAACTCTTGAGGGACCGAAAAAAAATATAGCTATGGTAATCATACCATGCATCGGCACATGGAGAGGTGGCACCCTCTTAATTATTCTAAAGCACAATTTCGAGATTTGGTGGATAATCCCCTTTTGGCAAAAACATCCATCAATGACTTAGCAATAAGTGAGTCAGAGGCAAGGGAAACAGTCCCAAATCTGCAAAAGAACTTTGGGAAGATGAGATTGACTTGTGTAGCATGTTGAAAATTAATTTCATGCGGAGAGATGAGTATTACTTTAGATCATATGAAAATCATCAATGTCCAAAACGTCCTAGAAAGTAATTTTTGTCATTTTTGAGGAAGAGAGATAACCTTCAGTGGTACGGGGTCGTTTTCGTTCGAACTAGGGGGGCCAGGTGACATTCCTTCGGGGTGGCTTAGGGGCATTTAAAACAACTTCCCTGATACAGGTAGCATATAAAGTAGAGGGTAAATACCAGGATCTTTATTGATTGCTTTATGCTGTACAAAAATGAAAAACACATACAACAAACCTGGACCATTCATATTTTCAATATTTCTGCGTACTATACGTTTTAACCCTTAACTAATTGAGCTGCTTGATTTCACCTGCTTTTAAAAAAAAAAAAAAAAAAAATCGGAAAGAGTGGCCATTTCTTCGAAACTTACCAATCTACGCGTTACAACTACGTTTGCTTTTTCAAAAACCTTTAATAAAAATGTTGGTGCCCAAATACGGGCCTACAACCCCGTGGGCCGGCCACGGAGCAGGCTGGAACTGTAAATGGGGGGGGGGTATTTATTTGTGGAAAACATAACAGAGTCAGTGGTCGTTGATTTCATAGTAAAAAGTGCGACAAGTGCAACAAAATCATATCGATAATTCATTGTGAGCAAGTACCATTAGTGTCGACAATTCCAACCTTCAATAATAAATACAGTAATCAATGATGGATTAGAACTTAATATCAATTCATTGTTCGAACGTGTAATCAGTCTTATCCCATATCAATTCATGTGCTAAAAACTGCATACATATCTCATGATATTAAGGCTGAGCAATCGGGGCACAACAAGGAGTTGAGAGTTTCATTTGTACCGGCGCCATTTTGGGTGAGGTCAGGAAGGTCCAAGAATAGTCAAAATGTCTCCACCAACTCGTGGTTGGACCGGGACCTCTTTCGGCAGTCCAAAAGTTTTCATTGAAGGGTAGCAGAGGGGACTGCTGACATGAACCATCAGTCAAAGTGGGGTGGGAGGCAACAATCTCTCCTACCGGGTCATACTGGTGTCCCACCGGAACTGATCAAGTTGGTAGTCTTGCTGGATTTTGGTCATTTCACGACTGAGGCCGGCGCCGGCATGTGCAAGACATCCCCCCCCCAGTGTTGTCGCAGCCATTAAAGAAAGAAGAGGGATCCCGTCGGCTCCTCTCCTGGCCCGGGGGGGGGGGGGGGGGGGGTCGGTGGCAGGTGCAAGACATCCCCCCCAGTGTTGTCCCAGCCATTATTGAAAAAAGAAGAACATACCGTCGGCCTCGGCTCCTCTCCTGGTGCACCTTACACGATGACCCTTTTGATGGGTGAGTGGAGCGTTGGGGGTGCAGCTGAGGGGCCCCCACCTGGGGGGGTGGGAGAGGCTCGTTCGCGCCGCCTCTCCCTCCCAGCGCACCCCACGCCGACACCTGGCGTTGATATCCGTGATGTCCGGACTAGGCGATAAGAGGGGGGGGGGGTCGGAGGCAGAGGCAAGACATCCCCCCCCCCGTGGCCTGCAGGGCGCCGCTTCAGGACCGAACGGGGAGCTCATACCAAGCCGGGGCCAGACCAGGAGATACGAGGGGAGGGTCGGTGGCATGTGCAAGACATTCCTCTCCAGTGTTGTCGTAGCTAGAGTTCCCGTCGGCCTCAGCTCCTCTCCTGGTGCACCTTACGCGACGACCCTTTTGATGGGTGAGTGGAGCGTTGGGGGTGCAGCTGAGGGGCCCCCACCTGGGGGGGTGGGAGAGGCTCATTCGCGCCGCCTCTCCCTCCCAGCGCACCCCATGCCGACACCTGGCGTTGATATCCGTGATGTCCGGACCAGGCGATAAGAAGGAGGGGGGTCGGAGGCAGAGGCAAGACATCCCCCCCCCATGGCCTGCAAGGCGGAAGAGGAAGGGAATTGGGAGACCAGTACATTTCGGCCCATCCACGCCACGGCTGATGGCGGTTAGCTGGGCCCTGCCCTGCATGTGTCGAGGCCTCATCTTCCGGATGGGCGTAACCGTGGCCCTGTTGCACTTCAGGAGTTTCCGGAATGGGGGTAGGTATCTGCTGATTTGTATCTATTTCATGTTACCGTTAATGGGCGTGGCAGGCGGTGGGACAGACATGCTTGGAGCAGTGGGGGGGTGGCGGAGCCTAGCTACCTCGTGGCTGCCGTAACATCAAGCTTGGCTTTTTTCACTACTTTCATGTTTCTTATTTCTAGCGAAGTCAAAAACTCATCAGTGGCCTACTGATTTTGTTTGATTTCTTTCCCTTTCCTTTCAAGTGTATTTCATGCTAAAGTTTCTGTTTAACAGGATTCAGTGATTACTTCGTTTTTTACATATGTCTTCATTATTAGGGGTACTCTCCGGTTGAGCGAGATGATGTACCTCTAATAAATGGTCCGGGTGGAACTAGTTTCTCAATCAGTGGGGAGTAGATGGGTATGACAGATTACAACGGGGGACAAAGGTCCGCATTACCCACCCTTCACTACTTGCAAAGACTAGACAGAATATTTCTATTCCACGTTATTTACAAACAAAGAATACCTCTAGAGAAGAATTCCTTGAAGAATAAATGTCCAGCCAATCAATCAGTGGGGAGAAAAACAGGTACATACACTTGTACATATGAGTCTGATACAGGGCGGATCTCTGTATAACTATGGATAATTAGATATTAGGATGGCATACAAAGCTCCCAACCTTCTTACTTTTTCTCTTAAAGGGTTTCAAATTGGGGACAAATATTAGGCTGTGCTCTAGAGGTTGACGGTGTTGCTCCACTGGTACTCGGGCCTTCTCATGAAGCAGAAGGAGCCGCTCTCAATCTCCTTAACTCTTCCCTTGCAAAGTTGACCGGATTCTTAGTCAGCAACTGCTTCAGCATACTTGCAGTTCCACACAAGTCCTTTTTATTGGGGTCTCCTCTTGAAAGCAGTCTTGCATATGCGGCAAGTAACTTTTCTTGCATTCAACTTTTTTAAGACTTGTGAAAATTATTTTCAAAACATTCAATAAATACGGTGTTACTATGCATTGTGTCATATGCTTTATTAAAAATATGCAGAAAATGTTCCCTTTATTTGTTGTTAAGGTCTTTACAAGAGAATTTGAAAGGAGAAAGTAGGAGATGAATAACACATGTAGGACGTTATATTTTAAACTGCAAAAATTGATAAAGAGGGTGGACCAAAGTCTGCATGTACAATGCCAGTGGAAGCGTTTCAGGCACACTGCGAAGATTTTAAAAAATATAAATATTGTCAAGTTTTACTTTGACTTGTGATGTTTGATCTCATTTAGTCACTTCAATCTAAAATTAAACACTAATTTTCTTTTTGTTTTGCAGATTAACTACAATACTTATTTTGGACTCCATATCATATGTTGTTTATTATATTGTTTTGTTACTTATAGTTCTAGTTATTTATTGTAGTGTTATATTTTAGTTATAGTTCCAGTTATTGTTTTAATAAAAGTTAATTAAAAAAGTACATACGTCTGTTTTTTTGTGGGGGTAGCAGTCATCAATAGAAATTATATTTATAATTTGAAGTATAATGCTGAATGTCACTCATTAGCAACACATTGTGGTGAAATTTTTAACCTATGTGCTGACGTAAGTGTTCCATAAACTACTACTATGGTAACAGGCAAAATACTGTTTGGGGGTAGGGTATAATACGCAGGAATGCTGTAAAAATAAATGGGCAAGGGTTGTTTTGTTTTCCACTGTTGCAACATAAAGTGATCGATAACAATCCGATAATCAGGCCTATCAGCGACTAAGACAGCAGGTCGAGTCTCTTTTGCTCAATGGCTCCCTCATGGGACGAAGAAACGCCCTTTTTCACGAAATAGGAATATTTTACTTGCAGGACAGTTGTTAATTTCTCGTGAAAATACATTAGCCTGGAACATTGTTAGTGATAAACTGTAAACATATCTGGGTCCTTTGCTTGAAAAAAAAAATATAAAATATATTTGTGAATTAGAATAAGAATATATGTTACAGCTATAGATATTTGCTATTAAAAAACCATTGAAATTCACTGAAAAAACCATAGGTTTTAGGCCATATATAGTTAGGGATTAGCATTTACAAAACCTTAATTTACTCGCACAAAACCATAGAAATTTGCATATATAGTTAGATGCAATAACTATATATCGCGCACCCGCAACCCACTGCTGATGATGTCACATATTACATCATTCATGACATGGTCAGTGACATCACTGATGACATCTCAAATGACATCACTGATGACATCTCAAATGACAACATCCAGTGACTGTATGTTTCTGTAAAGTTAAAATATGTCTTACATATTGAAGAATGAGTGGATGTATAAGTGTTCGGATGAAGGATTTAGTAGGTGCATGACTGACTGTATGAGGGAATGATAAAATGTGTCTCACTGAGTGCATGGGTTAGTGACTAAACTGTCTTAATTTGTGCATCATTATTTCTGTAGTTCTGTAAACTGCTGCATGTGTTGATCAGTAGCTATATGGGTTATTGATTGGTTGCCCAAATATTTGTATGGGAGAGTGAGTGTGTGTGTGGGGGTGGCTGGGAGGTGTGTGACTCTGTGCATAGATGTGTGAGCAGTTGATTCACTAGATGTATGGGTTCAAAAGTGCATGTTGAAACAGCTGTATGGGCGGTTGACTGTCTGCATGAGTGTATTGGTGAGTGATTGGATTTCTCAGTGCTACATGTCAAAGTAAGTACATATGTAAAACACAGTACATGTAAGAGTTGACATATATAAATAACTGTGCATAAGAGCCAGTGAATGTGTGAGTGGCTGTATGGATCATTGTGAACTTGTATCAGTGCTTGTATAAGAGAGTAAATATGTGTTAGTATATGTTTGATTAAGTAAGGTGTGTATAACTGTATAGTTGAGGAAATGGAGGTGTGATTGATTCTTTGCATGACTGACTAGGTGTGTGAGTAACTCCATGGATGAGTGACAGTCTGTGAGAGTCTGTTTACACTGATTGTATCTAAGGTTATATTAGAGTCTGAAGAGGTTGATCGTATTATCACATGAATGATATCATCAGTGATGTGATCAGTAATGACAAATGAGATGTTATCAGTGATTTTATCAGTGATGTCATCAGTGATGTCATTTGAGATGTCATCAGTGATGTCATCAGTGATGTCACTGACCATGTCATGAACGATGTAATATGTGACATCATCAGCAGTGGGTTGCGGGTGCGCGATATATAGTTATTGCATCTAACTATATATGCGAATTTCTATGGTTTTGTGCGAGTAAATTAAGGTTTTGTAAATGCTAATCCCTAACTATATATGGCCTAAAACCTATGGTTTTTTTAGTGAATATATATATATATATATATATATATATATATATATATATATTACCTACTGGCGGTCGCCAGTAGGTATATATAGTTAGGATTTTTTTCCTATGGGATTTTTGAAAATTCTATGTCGAATAACTTTGGCGTTTGTGGACGGAATTGGCTGAAATTTTCAGGAAAATGGCACATTTTGTTTCTGAGCGGCCCCTGAAAATTTGGGGGGGTTTGTCAAGGGGGGGCCGAGAAAAAAGGGGGGTCCCAAAACGCGTTTTTAACATTGAGTTTTCCATAGGGCGGTTGGACTCACTTTTAGCTCGAACGGCTGAATGGATTTACACAAAACTTGGCAAAATTGTAGATATGGTTTGCCCGACGTGCCTTTGCTACGTTTCAATATATGTGCTCCAGAGGATTTTGAGAAATTAACGTTTTAAAAAACAGATATATCTGTGACAGCGCTCCGGTTAGCGCTCCGGTTCGCGTACCAGACGCGTAACGGAACTTCGCGAAGCGAAGCTGATTGGCTCTCCGGTGTCTGTCAACATTCTAAACAGTCCGGAGCGGCCGCCATCTTGTCTCTCTGTAGGATCGAGAGACAAGAGGAGAAGAAAAACGAAGGGGGAATTTAATGAAAGGGGGCAAGGTAGACCCCTCTTGACCCCCTAGGAATGATGTTGGGGTTATTAAAGGGTCCCGTGGGGCAAATAAAAAAAATTAGATTTTTCGCTGTAGAAGCGCTTCCCGGTACGCGAACCGGGTCGCTCACCGGTAGTGTAACGGGAGTTTGCCATTTTGTGTTTCGTTTTAATTAAATCACAAGATGGAGGAAAAACAATGTGGGAAACTGGTATAAGGGGGCACGGGAGACGTATCCTGACCCCCTATGTTTTCTGAGGGTGGCTGAGGAGGCTCATATATGTTGATGCATGTCTTCCAGCGGCTGCGCGTGAGCGGAATTATTTTTGGCTGCGTGACGTGTGTTAACGTTCGATTCGAAGGAAATCAGGAAGTGTTGACCGCCATTTTGTCAATGTGAGTAAATATATTGTTCATTTCAAAGCGTTGGAACATGGAAAAGGGAGAAGGTAGAGATTGTCTTGCTGCGTAGTTTTTCTCAGGGTGTGCAGTAAGGCCCCGGTTGTGCTTATACTCACGGTGGGGTCTTCGAACACTTTAGCAAATGATGATCCAAGCTGAGGCAAAAGAGGGTGTCAGTCGGGGGGTTGGAGCAATGGTGCAGTTTTCACTTCCATGTCTAAGTGTTAAAATCTGGTTTGCGATGTCAACATAATCGGCGCCACCTTGTCCCCACTCAGGCACGTACGCTCTAGCAAGCAGCAGCCATTTTGAAAGCGCTATGGCCCCTCTGCCCCTCGCCGGTCCCCAGCGTGTCTCCCTGGCGCTACGAACACCCCCGTTCTCTGTGTGGAAAATTAATCCGTATTGATAAACATTGTCTGCGCCATCTTGCCTTTTTTCCAATGCCACACTTTTGTCGTGCACGGCAGCCATTTTAGATGCCTTGACCAGACCCACTCTCTGCACGCCGCCGATCCTCAGCACGGCTCCCCACCCTCACAAGCATCTCCCCCACGCACTGGTCACCCCCGCTCTCATGCATGGGCCATAAACCTCCCCCCATCTGCGCTGCTCTTCCCTGAGAATCACACCCCGTGCCCGCCCGACACCTCCCTTTCACCCTATTCACTACCGCACCCTCTGACACTCCTCTTCCTCTGTGTCCGATTGTCCAGGCCGGTCCCAGGCTATCACCTAGCCTTGCGGATGTAGTTTATGGCCCCAACTGTAAAGAATCACCCCTCTTCAAAGGAGTTATAATAGATCAAGGCCCCCACCCCATGAGATCCGTCACACCACACGCATTCCGGGAATCGGCGGAATGTCCTGCTGTTCCTACTATCTGATAACGATCCTGTATTGTGATTGGGGAGGGGATTCTCACTGTAAGGGTGTGTGGGACCGAGCCTGAAGCGGAAGATTCCAGGGATCCCTCGCTGTCTAAGCATGCCTGCCCTACCACCCAACCCACCCAATAACCAACAAACCCTATACAAATGAAAGTCTGCTGATACCCACTATCGGCGTCACCAGATTGGACTAGATCACGCACAATTGGACTATGTCTTTTTCTGGTTATACAGTAACATCTTTGTGCTCGTTGCCACATTACAAATATATAGCACTCCAACAAAGTAGTAGGATTATAACACTTTATTAACTTATAAATATATACAACGCTCCAACAAAGTAAACACGTTTAAAAAAAACTTTTTAAACAACTATTTATATGACATTGCTTTAACCAGGATAGACAAAGAAATGACACAGTGATGTAAAAGTTTCTGAAAGAAATGCCAAGAACGTCCCATGTGAAAGTGAATTTTATCTGGCAATTTTTTTCTTTTCCTTCTCATGAAAAGAAAGTTAATGCCAGGTTCGTTACCCGCCTCATCTGCAAAAAAAAAACTCGAGAGGGACCGAAAAAAAATATAGCTATGGTAATCAAACCATGCATCGGCACATGGAGAGGTGGCACCCTCTTAATTATTCTAAAGGAACTTTGGCCAGACGCTCACTGACCTGTGGGGGGTCATCCAGGCAGGGCTCCGGACTTCCGCAGCCTCAGCGCTGCCCTCTTCCAGCATTCCCCAGGCTCCCTGCTGCCTGCCGCTTAGCACGGACGCGGCGAGGCGGCAGATCGGGGACATCATCCCCCAACACCTCTAGCGCCTTGGAAGGCGTGCTTCCGGTCCCGCCCCCCGGAGGTGCGCTAAAGGACAGCGCGAGCCCCGGGGGAGCGGGGAACTTTGGCCAGACGCTCACTGACCTGTGGGGGGTCATCCAGGCAGGGCTCCGGACTTCCGCAGCCTCAGCGCTGCCCTCTTCCAGCATTCCCCAAGCTCCCTGCTGCCTGCCACTTAGCACGGACGCGGCGAGGCGGCAGATCGGGGACTTCATCCCCAAACACCTCTAGCGCCTTGGAAGGCGTGCTTCCGGTCCCGCCCCCCGGAGGTGCGCTAAACGACAGCGCGAGCCCCCGCGTCGCGGGATCGCGCGCGGGAGAGCGCCCGGGGCTAAGCCCGGGCAAAGGGCGGGCCCTCTGTGGCCCTCAGAGGCACGAGGAGGACGGGACGGGCCACCACACTTGGCATCATCACAGGAGAAGGTACTGTCAGGTTCTATCCTTTCTATTTCTATCCCTACCGCTTTGAGCTGTCTACTCTTGTCACCAGGATTCTGTCTCCCAACTACAATGTCCATCTGGGAAGAGCTGAATGCCCTCTGTGGCACAAACTATATCCCGGATGCACCAACCACCCCCATAGTGACCAGAGTCACTGATCAAGCAATTTGCACTCCCCAGGCATCCCCCGATACAACCCTCTTTCCATCTAATAACCGCAGCCCCTCTGTACCTGGCCCCAACCCAGCCTCATTACCATTGGATAAGGCTGAGACTCGATCCCCCCTACAATCGACCCTTCTGGCCCAAATCGAGCGACTGCTATACACTGCTCTATCTCCACTGGTAGTTAAAATTAATGATTTGGGGGACAGACTGTGCAGGATCGAGAAAACTGTAGTACGGTCATACCCACAAACCGGAAACACTGCTATTCCCTCACGCTCTACCCCCACCAACACCCAGGAAAGGTCTACGAACAATGCCCCCAGGATACTGCAAACTTGTGACTCCCCTGTTATACCACCCATCCAAAGTGGTCGCAGTGATACCCTTAATCCCGATCATGCCCCACATAGAGCTCCTGTGATCGCACTAAAAAGAAGGCATCGCATTGATTTACCCCCCGAAGCAGCCCTATACGTCACCGTTCTCTCTGGGGTCCCTGCACTCAGACCGGGAAAACGTGAACTGCATCAGGACCTACTGAACAAAGCCATCTTTTGGCTTAAAAACAATAGACCACTACCTTCTGCGCTAGACGGTGGGATACTAAGCGTCAGAAGGGTGGGGTGGCTTAGTCATCTGCCCAAAAATGCTCCGGGGGACTTGATTTTGGTTAAGTTTAAACACAGGAACATTGCCCCCTACTTGCGATCTACCCAGCCCAAACTTGGTGATGGCTCCATCTGTATTTGGGACCTGCATGACTCTTACCCTGGTCCCCGAGCACCGAATCACCATAACAGCGGGTGAAAAAGGGGGATTCTGTGTATCTTGGGTTATTATTTTGAATGCTAAACTATTTTAGTTGGGTTTAAACCTATTTTCTTTTAAATTAGGCAATGTTATGTTGAGTTATTTTTGCATGTATGCATTTTTTTTGTGTGTTGCTTTTATGGTCAAAAGCCGAATAAAGCTTATTTGATGATGATGATGATGATGTACAACGCTCCAACAAAGTAAACACGTTAAAAAAAACATTTTAAACAACTATTTACATGGCAGCCTGCTGCAACATCCATCTCAAAGCATTCACCGTCCGCTTGACACTGTCCCTGCCCCTCCCTCCCCGGAGTAGCAAAAATGGGCTGCTTTGGCCTGTCTTTTAGTTGGCTTTGGGCTATAAAAAGCCTACAAAATCCGTCTGCCTGTGAGGCGGCGTCAGTATCGGACCATTGTGCGAATAGGCCGAAGGCAGCACAACACGCCGAGATCCGGACGGTACCGAGGTGGTGTCCAGCAAGTTGCTGCACTGGTCTGGCCATCCTACAATGCTGCGGCGAAAAACGGCGTGGGGCGCCCCGGGGGGGGGAGGCGGCGCGAACGGGCCTCCCCCGCCTCCCTAGTGGAGGCTCCTCAGCTGCAGTGGGGCGCCCCTTGGCGTTTCACTCGCCATCCAGCTGAGTTGCGCCCGCTCTTGCGGCACAGTGCCTTATCCGCCATCCAGCTGAGTTGCGCCCGCTCTTGCGGCACAGTGCCTCACCCGCCATCCAGCTGAGTTGCGCCCGCTCTTGCGGCTACAGCGTCTCGCCCACCATCCAGCTGAATTGCGCCCACTCTTGCGGTGCAGCGATAGGCAGCTGCCACAGGACTCTCAAAATGGCGGCCGGCTCTTCGGATTTGGGCCTGGTCCACTAAAATGGCCCTGGGACACCTTGGAACTCGGACGCTTGCCTGCTAGGGCATGGGCCACATTCCCGAAAGCGTCCCCTCAGCCTTGAAGATTCTACAAAAGTCACCGGGGCCCCCGACTCCCGCAGGCTTCCGGTGGGGAGCAGCTGCCATGATTGCTTGCGGAATGGCCACGACGGAGCCACGAGATGGTGGTGCTCTCATGCTGACGCCAGCTTCAGTCTGAAACATCCAGAAACACTGTAGACTACCAATTCGATCAGTTCCTGTGGAGCCCCAACGTGACCCGGTAGGGAAGAACTTGCCCTCTCCTCTTTTGACTGATGGTTCTTGTTGCCTATCTCTTCTGTTGTCATTTAACGGAACCTTTTTTGACTGCCGAAAGGGGTTCTGGTCCGACCGCTGGTTGGTGGAGACATTTTGACTATATCCTGGACCTGCCCGGCCTCGCCCAAAATGGCGCCGGTATAAATGGGACTCGCAACTCCTTGTTGTGTACTGGTTGCCCAGCCTTGATATCACGAGATACGTATGCAGTTTTGAAGCACATGGGGGGCGGGGACGAGTACTGATTGAACATTTGGACATCCCTATTGATATTAAGTTCTGATGTGTTATTGTTTACTGTACTATTGAAAGTTCGAATTAACGTCACCCATTGTACTTGCCCGCAAATGTATATCTAGATAATTTTATTTTAACTGGCCCTGTCGTACTTTAATTATAAAATTTACATCCACCGATTCCGCAACTGTTAGACACCTTAGTTCTTGCAACCTAATGGCCCGCCCGTTACGTTCTTCTACAGTGTAAATGTCCCCTCATCGATTACAGTTTGCTCCGTGGCCGGCCCACGTGGTTATAGGCCTGTATTTGTATACTGACATTTTCACAATAAAGGTTTTTAAAACAAAACATGGTAGTAGTACCTAGATTGGTAAAGTTTTGAATAATAGCCACTGTTTTCGAATCAGTAAAAGGCAAGTGAAATAAAGCAGCCCGATTACATGACGGTTAAAAGGTATAATACGCAGGAATGCTGTAAAGATAAATGGTCAAGGGCTGTTGTGTTTTCCACTCCTGCAACATAAAGCGCGGGGATGCCCTCGGGTCACCAGGCGCTTTACAAATCGCTAAAATAAATAAATAAAATAAATAAAGTGATCGATAAGAATCCGATATTCAGGCGTATCAGCGACTAAGACAGCATGCCGAGCCTCTTTTACTCAACGGCTCCCTCATGGGACGAAGAAACGCCCTTTTTCTCGAAATAGGAATATTTTACTTGCAGGACAGTTGTAAATTTCCCGGGAAAATACATTAGCCTGGAACATTGTTAGTGATAAACTGTAAATGCATCAGGGTCCTTTGCTTTACAAGTCAGAGTGAGAAAAAAAAAGGTGGGGCTTTCATCATTTGGGGAAAAAAAAATGTTCTAAACCAATGAAAAGTGTTATTTTTAGGTCATATGACCAAGCCTTCCATCATTAGGAAACCAAAAGTAAAATGAACCAATGAAAAGTTTTATAAACAAGTCACATGACCTGTTATGCTTACGTTACGTGCTCCGCGCCCCGGATCGCTTACGGGGCGCTGCGCTTCGCGCCTCGATTCGCGTTCCAGAGCGCTTCCGGGTGCGCTAACGCGGCGCGTCATAAGACGCATTACGCGGTAACGTGATACGTCGCGCTTACGCGACGCGTCACAATGTTGATTTCTAACGCGGTAGTTGCGCTAATGGAACGTTTACCGGATCGCGGAACAAAATGAAGCTAACGGGAAGCTGCCCGGTTCGCGGATTGGCAGCGAAACAAAAAAAATAATTAAAAAAATATATATATTACAAACATATAAAATATATTTTTCAATTAGAATAAGAATACATTTGACAGCTTTTGATATTTGCTATTAAAAAACCATTGAAATTCACTGAAAAAACCATAGGTTATAGACCATATATAGTTAGGGATTAGCATTTACAAAACCTTGAAAATTCACTGAAAAAACCATAGGTTATAGACCATATATAGTTAGGGATTAGCATTTACAAAACCTTATTTTACTCGCACAAAACCATTGAAATTCGCATATATAGTTAGTTGCACTAACTATATATCGCGCACCCGCAATCCACTGCTGATCATGTCACATATTACATCATTCATGACATGGTCAGTGACATCACTGATGACATCTCAAATGTCATAATGGTGCTCCTTTACCAGTACCACTTGATGCAGGGCTCGCTCTCCCAGACCATCTATTGGATATGCACACTAGGAACCAAGTTTACTTGTGTAGCACCCGACTATCAGGGTAGCAAAGCAGAACAGTCCAGGGCCTACTGATGAAAGGCAGAGCGCACTAGTGTCCCAGTCTGTATGCATGCAACAAATAGCACTCAGAATAAATAATTGACCAGAAAGTGTGTTTACTTATAAAAAGGAAAAGTACTTAATTACACATACTCTAGTCAATACTACACATTAATTTATAAATATGTACAGGTTGACAGGTGGAAAACCTACAGTGACACCCTGTTAACAGGCCACGCCGCTGAGCACTAAAACCACAATACCCCAAAGGTGTACTTGACAATACTATGGATTGCAGTTATCAAAAGGCAGGCCTACTGGATCTTTCAGAGTATTATCATATTGATGAAAGAAGAAATATGTCAACATAAACCAATGCACTACACATGAAATCACTAAGGGTGGCACCATCTTACAATAACATTCTTTAGAACAAGTAATGATTTAATGTTAACTTTGTGATTGTCAGCAAAGCATATTAAAACTCCTCAAAGACTTCATTAAAACACAGCATGGTTCAGTGTTGACTCTCTCGTTGTCAATAGAGCATTTAAAAACCTTTCTTTGACCATCATTAAAACATATAATGATCCAATAAAGCCCAGCCACTTCATAACATAGGGGATCATTACGATGGCGAAGAGCCCGCCAGCTGCCAGGCAGTTGGTGGCGGGCCCTCCAGCATCATAATGCTGTTTCCCCCACCATATTATGATGTCTGAGGATTCGTTGGTGAAGCGTGGCGGTCGTAAAGACTGACCAGGGGTCCTTTTCCGACCGCCTTTCTGAACTAACACATTGGCCAACATTGTGGCGGTGCCATAGCGATTATGATATCTCTTTCATCCATTCGTTTTGCGCCGGACAAACTGCAGCAAAACGAATAGCGGAAACAGATTTGGTGCCCCGTAGCTGGCCCCCATTAATCCCTGGTGCAGGGACATGTACCCTGGGGGGCACCATATCCCTTCCACGTAGTGCAGGGATGTGTTTGCATCCTCAACTTTGCATTGTGGCAAGGGCTGCAGACCTCATCCCCGCCACAATGAAAAATGTAGGTGATGGGACCACCGTGGTGGCGGTCGCATCGTAATCAGTATTGTGGGGAGGCCACCTCATAGGTGGACGGTCCCAAATCCGTATTGAAAGCGGATGGACTAAAGTATGTCTGCAATCGTAATGAGGTCCATAGTTTGTACAACTCTTATTTCCATCAATTGACATGGGTTCCAACAATCCAGAGTCTCTGTTCCAAAACACTGGCTCCATGAGTGTTTGAAAATAATTAAAAAAAATCTCCAAGAGATATACATGTATCCCCCACTCGGACTTTGAGCAAGGATCTCCAACCTATGTTTGATTACTTTGTTGAGGTTGCCGAAACCTTGACAGTACCCCAAATGCCATTTATTCACTTGTGGGCCAACTGCCATCTCTGGGGCACCATAGAAGCAAAATCTACAAAGTTTAAGCCCTAGCTGGGTTTTAGAGCATTCCTGTGCCCTACAGCCTGCATAATTTATGTGCAGCCTCACGCTGCTCCTTTTTGTTAAATAAGTCGTTCTAGCACAGTGGTGATAATTTTTCTAATTTAGACCCGGTACCCCTGAACCTTTTGTTGGACACCCACCTTGTGGCAGTTTCTGGTACTGCATGGGGAGATAACACCCACAGTGCCTGGCCAACTCTTCACCTGGTCGACACCGTTGTGTGCTGACCCCTCAGACACAGACGTGGGAGAAGTGATAGGAGTACCTGGCACAGTCTCTTCTACAGTCCTCTGGACCTGGGGTGTCTGGCAACCAGCTGAAGTTGGGATCACAGCAGCACTGCATGGGTGGGCCAGACCTGACCCCTTTTTGTCATTACATCTGTCCCTGTGGACAATGAGGGACCCAGGTGCAAAAAGCTCCACTGAGGGAGCCCCAAGCATGCATCTCCTGTCTTTTCCTCACTTTTGTTTGCGCTAACTCCTGGGGTCTCAGCCCACCCTGGAGGTTGAGGTAGCACCAGGAGCAGAGCACTATATGCACCTGTCCTGACTGGTCCCCCAAGGGACCAAGCTTCTCCCTTTGTTTTCTGTGGCCCCATAGAACCATTTGGGACAATGATGTGTCCTTGTGAGGGCTGGGCAGAAAATAGATCTGGGAGGCCGTATGTGTGTCTTCATTTTGGTGTAGGAAGCAATTGAGCAAAGGATTACGACATTATTATTTTGGTTTTAATATTTGTTCCGGATTCATCAGGGCTTCTTCACTTTTTCTTCTCTTTTTTTAGGCCTCAAGTTATGACTCCAAGGGTGCATTATCCTCGGATTACCAGGAGAGAACACAAGGAAATTGCGGTAAGTATTATGAGTTATCCAATTGGTGAAGTAATAAAAGCAACCATCACCACACCCGAGTGCACACAGCAAACAAAATCCATTTTCTTTGTGTAATTATCCTTTTTCTTTCTGATCAACTATAACTTCTAACCCTCAGATAACGGAGGGTGAGGAAAAGAGGGGAAGTTTAGTGCACAAAAAAAAAGAAAATAAATATACACATACATATAACTAATTCTTGTCACTTTGTTCTCTTGCTTTTTTTTTAAAAACTAATTATATGGACTTTTTGTCAGTCTTCCTGAATCCATCTTATAACTCTTCTACCGCTTTAACCCTTTCTTCTGGTACTCTTCATGTAAACGTTTGTTGTTTTTTTCTTTCTCCTCAAAATTCTGTCTATTTCTTCTTAGGATCAATTCTAAGTCTTTATTACAGCAGGGGAGCTCTCTTCAGTCCCTCTGTTTTCTACTTTGCTTCCTGCGTCATCCTTCTCCACCCCGTACTCCCCGAAAGCTACTACCTTCCCTCATCCACGTACCGAGTAAAGCCGCAACTCTTCCCTGAGTTGCGGCGGGGACTTCAGATCTCCCAGGGTGACCACCACTCTTAGCTCCACCCTTCTGGAGCCTCGTCGTCCTCTGGCGCTATTCTCCCGCTTTCAGCTGCTGAAACTGGACACCCGTCTTCTTCCTCCACACAAGCGTCTTCGTCCTCCTCTCCTTTAACCCCTTGTGTCCCAACTCCTCCTTCCGTTCTGGAGTCTTCTGGATTCCACATTCCTCCACCTTCTGCCCCAGGTCCGAGTGTCCATCCCTTCACATCCGTGCTCGTTGCGGATAGGTCCTCTATGTTCCTGGCTCCGCCTTCCTTCTTTGTCTGCATCTCTGTTGTATGCCTTGAACTTTTTTTCTTTTCTTCATAGGCACTGGGTCCACGGGGCAGGTCGTCAGGCTGGAGAAGGAAAGGTAAGTCTAAATGGGTTACGGGTGCTGGGTTGGGGTCTGGGGATTCTTAAGAAGAAGTGGGGGTGGCTCATCCTTACAGTTCTTTCTCCTGGTCGCCAGCTCTAGCCACCAGGACTATTGCATTTTGGCTTCCTGGCCTCTAAACATGTATATCTTAGTGGGAGTTTGGTTTTCACTGTGCTCCCTCCGTGAACAGGACCCGTCTCCTGTTTAAGCACCTACCATAATTTGTGGGTCGGCAGTCTTCCTCAGTAGTACCCCAAAATCCAAAGGTAGACTCCCATCCATGCCTGCACCCTCCATGTCTTACAGTCTCCTGGTCAGCCAGTTACAGAGCATCTGGGGCAGTAGAGGTCAGGGTCCCCTCCTTGTGGAGGTCACACAGTCCCCAGAAGATACAGCAGAGCACTCTACATTCCCCCTGTCCACATCTACTGTCCACAACAGAGTATATGAGGGTGTGCACCATTGACCCTGAAAGAAACAAATCACATTCCCTGGGTGCATACTGAAATCAGAAATCTTTGAGTCCATTCTTGCTGCAGGGGTCAGGTATATTCTCTCTTCCAGCTGGGCCTCTTTTCGGCATCATTTCTTACAGGTCGAAACTTTAGTCTCTCCTTTGTACAGGTTTTTTTTAAGTGGGGTCAGAAAATTCTAGGAAGTATGCATCTATGCCAATCCCAGGGTGACACAATCCCTCCATCCCTGCTCCAACCTTTCTGCACACAAACATGGTGACAAAGTTGTTTGTTGAAAGACCTTTCTGAGAACCTGAAACCACGTCTCTAACTGCTACAGCTGCCTAGTCCCTTACCTCCAAAACCTCAAAGGGACACCCCTCCTGTGTTTGGCTTCAGAGATCTGGCTGTCCTCCTTTATTTCTGTGGGAATAAGCCTCAGCCTGGCCAGATGCAGTATAAAAGGTATTTAGCAAATGCACATTATATCTCCACCCTTTCCTCTCCTATGAGCAGGCCTAAATACAAGCATATGGCCTTATTGTATGTGGGGACATTTGATCTTCCTGCTGGCAAGCAGAGTAATTAATTTGGCCCGGAAGGGGAAACAAAAGTCCATAATCACATTAGATGCTGAGTCAATGAAATATGACAAATTCTCAAGCGCCAGAATGAGTGCAGATATCACAAAAGTGGTATTGGATTTGAACTCAGCAGTTCATAAACGAGGTAGCTTAAAATAAAAAATTAAATACGGGGGATTAAATGGATGAAACCCATATCTCACACTTACACAATACAATGAGCCTTATTTAGAGTATGGCAAATTGATTCCTGCATACCAGGGGATTAGGGAGTACAGTGTATTAAATATAATCAAATGTCTTTTTGCTGTTTTTTTATACAGGTCTTGGCAGATTTGGGTGGGTAGTTTAATTACATTTGAAAAAATATATATAACAATTTATTTTTAATATTTATTTCTTGTTTTTTTAGATTTAAAAGGGTATGGGGTGGGTACAGTCTTATTTTTCAATTCATTTATTAGAGTGCCATCAATGTCATTTGAAATTTCATCACTGATGTCGCCGACTGTCATGAGTGATGTAATATGTAATGTCATATGCAGTGCATTACGGGGGGCAAGTCCTAGTTAGCTCCGGTAATTATAAATGTTGGATTTCTATGGCTTTGTGTGTGTCAGTTATAACATCCCTGTAACCTTTGTTTTTTTTCAGTGAACATATATATCCCCCTGTTATGCATGCTTCCATGTTGCCTTGTAGGAGGATCGGGTCCTCCTGGTGGAGCATCGCGAGGAGTGGGTCACCCATATAGTTCAGTGGTGACGTTTTATTGACGTTTTTGTGATTTGGCGTGGCACCAAGTCACAGGCTGAAACGTGTGGATATGATCAACTCAACAGATTGAATTTGGAATTTACAGTGAACATTGATAACATAACCACCAATTTTCTTGATATTAAAGTGTATATACAGAATGGGAAAATCGAGACATGTATTTATGGTAAACCAACAGCAGGCAATTCTGTGTTGCATGCGAGCAGCTTTCACCCCCAACATATGATAAGTAGTATCCCCTATAGGTAATTTCTTAGAATACGTTGGGCCTGTAGCTCCGAGAGTAATTTACACAACTATCAACAGGAAGCTAAATTCAGGTTCCTTCAAAGGGGTTACAAACCTGCAATTTTGGATAAGGCAATCGACCGAGCCAACAGTACGGAAAGGGCTAATTTATTTGATTCCAAAGCTGTAGAGGTGTTGGTTAAAATCAATGCTCCACACATACAAGAAGGTAACAATGAGAATGTGGTTTGTTGATTATAGGAACTATCCTGTAAACCGATTTGACATAATCCAGATTAGACAGGAAACAGTAGAGAAAAACATAGGGTCTCCACAAGAAGGTAGGCCAGGAGATGGGGGTATGGTTGTTAAAGATAGCTGAGGGAGATTAAGTTTCTATCCTGGAATGTTAATGGCCTGCGCATGAGAGGAAGGAGACATAAAATTATGCACTACCTCAGAGATTCCCCTGCGCAGGTCATAATAATCCAGGAGACACATCTACTGAAACAAGAGATCACGACTATAATGAAAAGATTGAAATGGGTGGGCAAATTTCTTAGCACAGATCACAATACCAATATTCGCGGGATAGCAATTATTTTTAAAGAGAAAGCCAAAGCTCAGATTACGGACTACAGGGCGGATCCGAGCGGTAGATGGTTGTTAGCCAACGTCCTGCTTGACGGGAAGGGGTATACTCTAGTGGGGTACTATGGCCCCAACCAGGACTACCCTTCCCACCTTGACATAATACAGAACCACCTGATCACGACGCAGAATCCTATAATATGGATGGGAGATTTCAATCTCGTTCTGGACCCAAAATTGGATAAATCCCGCAGCTCTAGAGCAGCAACACACAGTAAAGCAAGGGCTACTCTTCTGACCTGTATGTCGAACTTGGGGTTGGTGGATTTTTGGAGGGAGAGAGCTGGGAATACTTTGGGGGTTTCGTTTCATAACTACAAATATAAACACAAATCTCGCATTGATTATGCCCTATTCAGCTTCACCCTCAAAGACGCCATAAAGAGCTTGGTCTACCTTCCCCCGCATATGTCCGATCACTGGGCTATTCTCTTTTCTATAATATTAGGTCAGAATGTTACTCATGCCTCACGGTCCTTTGATCGTACCATTCTTCTGGAAGAAGAGGAGAGAGAATATCTTATATCTGAATCTGCTGCTTTTTTGCATTGAAATGTAAATTCTGCCCCCTTGGTCTGTGTGTGGGAGACGTGGAAGGCATATTTGAGGGGATGTATTACCAACCGTGCCTCCTTTAGAAAAAAAATATAGAGGAGATATCAAAAATAGAGCGAGATCTGGCTCTCAGATTCAGATGACCCTATGTCCCCGGAGAAATCGGAAAGAAGGTGTGAGCTAAAAAACAAATTAGATGCTATATTGCATGAGAGAGTGAATAAAAGGTGGCAGGCTAGTAAGCTTTCCCACTTCGAATAAGGTGAGGCTGCGGGCAAGTTGCTTGCCTGGAAAATTAAAGCAGACCAGGCTAGAAACTATATTAAAGAAGTGAGGGTAGAGGGCTAAACCAATAATAGAAATACAGACTTGGAAATAGGGGAAGCTTTTTGGGGCTTTTTTCAGAATATATACACAGAGGAAATTAGAGTAAATGCTGAGGTGAGAGACACGTGGTTGGAGAAGGTGAGCCTCCCAAGGTTGACTAATCGACAGAGTGAACATCTAGATAAAGAAATAACAATAGCAGAAGTCGCAAGAGCTATTAAACAACTGAAGCAGGGGAAGGCTGCAGGACCGGGCGGCATTCCCGGTGAATTGTATCAAGTACTAGACTTCACTATCATTCCAGTCTTAACGGACTTGTTTAATAACATCTTAATCAGGGGCGAGACACTGCCTAGTTCCTGGGGTGAGGCAAATATTGCCCTAGTTCCAAAATCAGGGAAGGATCCAGTGGATTGCGGATCTTATCGTCCGATCTCGCTCCTTAATATTGATTATAAGATCTTTGCAGCAATTCTGGCTGCACGTTTGGGAAGCGAGATCAGTACGATTATCCATCAGGACCAAAAGGGCTTTATTAGAGGTCGCTAGTTGGCCGATCTGACCTATGATCTGGTCGGGTCAATAGACATGGCCTCAACGTTTGACTTGCCTCTTGCGATTATGACACTCGACGCAACGAAGGCATTCGATAGGGTCGATTGGCCCTATCTAGCTGCAATTATGGAAAAATTCCAATTTGGTCCAAAATTTTGTAGAGTAATCAGCTTGCTTTATAAAGACCCGAGAGCTAGCCTCTTGATTAACGGTACCCCCACAGAACCTTTTGAAATCCATAGGGGGACAAGACAGGGGTGCCCTCTCTCCCCCCTCCTGTTCAACATTTATGTTGAACCTTTTGTTCAGACCCTTAGAGATGACAACAACATTCCGCCTTTTTCCTTCTTTGGCTGGGAGAAAAAGGTCGGGTTGTATGCGGATGACATTCTTATATATACAACTGACCCCGACCAAGCTTTTCCCATGGTCATAAAAAGGGCTGAGGAATTTGGAAAGTTCTCAGGCTACGAAATAAACGCTGGGAAAACTGATCTTATGGCTTGGAATATCGAAAACCTTCAACTCCCGGTGACACCCTCAATCCGCTATCTGGGAATCAGAATTACAAACGATATAAATATTTTGGCTCAGATTAATCTAGATCGGATTTTCCGCGAATCTAAGGCATTGATGAAAGCATGGTCCTTTCTCCCTCTTACTATCTATGGGAGAACGAGCCTAGTGAAAATGACTATTCTACCTAAATACACATTTATTTTTAACACCATTCCGCTGACATTTGACTAAGCAACTTTTTAAAAATGCCAACAAAATATTAATTCTTTTATCTGGAGTTTTAAATCAACCAGGTTGGCATGGAAGAAGTTAAGAAGGAGAGAGAAGGGGGGACTTACACTGCCAGACCTGGATTATTATGATTGGGCCTTTCATTTGTCCCACTCTAGCATGTTACTAAAGACCCCCCAAGATAACTCAAATGGTTGCATGTTCAAGGCAATGCTATTGGGCTCTAATCTCCCACTGGACGGCATTTTGTTTAAATTTGGTCACCAGAGAATTTTTAAGAGAGTGAGGCTAAAGACTACATTTGCTCCTAAAAGAATGGACTCAAATTAAATCCAAGGTTGGGCTGGCATCTTCCAGGGCTCTCTCCGCATCATGTCGAGAGTTTTACAACTGTGCTAGTAGAGGCAGGGATATTAAGATGGGGAGAGTTGGTGGCAGGAGGGTCTTTACTAGAATGGGAGGCATTCTCAGTTAGGGTAAGCTCACCATTATCCTGGTACATATATATACAACTGTCAAGCTGGTTTTCAAGAACAGACAAAGAAAAAGGTTAAACTTGGGGGATATAGTTCCTTAGTTGAGAAAAGTCAGTGGAGGTAAGGAGGTTGCTTTTTTCTATTGGAACATTATGGAGGAAGTAGATGAAGACTTCAGCCTCCCGGTAGAATTGTGGGGAGGGAATGGAGAAGTTCAGGCAGAAAAAATATGGATGAGATCTTTTAGTCTCCTGTATAAAATCATCAAACCTGCCTGGTTGAGGCGCAACCAACTATTTACATTACACCGCGCATACTACTCCCCCCAAAGACTGTCTAAGTTCCAACCAGGGAAGTGCTGCAATAAATGCCTCCTCCCAGCAGCCTCAGACCTCCACATGTTTTGGGAGTGTCCCAATATTAGTAGTTTCTGGCAAGCAGTTAAAGCATCTCTTGAATCAATTCTTAAAACCTCAATCTCGTTTTCCTGGTCCTTAGTTATTTTTGGGCTAAGCGAGAATATTGGGGGGTTAGAGAGGTCTTTTTTATACTATGCCATTTTGTTAGCAAGAAGACAAATTTGTAAAAACTGGGCATATTAATCCGCCGACCCACGCAGAGTGGTTGACATCACTTTATGAAACATCTAAAGTCAACATGGCAAGGGTTTGTAGTCCCCGCAGTCTGAGCTTCTGGAGGTTTTTACTGGAGTGGAGATAAAACTGTCAGAGAACCCGGGGTTTTTTTTTTTCTCCCCGGGTCTGATGATTAGGCCCATTACTCCAGGTTCAACGGGAGGCTCCCCATGCCACACAGATAGCGGACCGACAGCCTGTCTTAGGCTTGGATGGAGTAAGATCGTGCAGAGGTTTCCCCCCGCCAAGATATCTGGTCTGCTCCTGTGATACATGGATCTACTTTCCAGTTCCTTACCTTTGCAGGGACATTTTGTCTTGGTGGTCGGTTAATTCTTGGAACGATGAAGTGGCTAATGAGGACAAAAAAAAAAGAAGGTAACAATGAGAATGCGGTGAGGCTGATTACAACCTATAGTAAGCAGGCTAATAAGATCAGAACCATAGTAAATCAGTAATGGCTGATAATCCTCACTGATGCCACGTTGAAGCAAATGTTACCTGACAGACCTGTGTTTACATTCCGCAGTACACCATCTATGTGGAATGAATTGAAGAAGAATAGCACAGAAATAAACAAATTGAGTTGGTTATCACCTAAATGTTTTTTTTTTAATTTAGCACATGTTGTGCATGCAAATTCGGTGTGAATACCTCCTCATACTGCACAGCATTCTCCACAAGACCAATTGACCTTAAAGGACATTACAAGTGCAGAACAGAGTATGTAGTGTATGTCCTGCAATGCAGTTGTGACCTAGGCTACGTGGACAGTACAAAACTCCAGGTACATGTTAGAATCCTGCAGCACATGTGAGCTATCGTCAATTCTGACCCAGCATATCCGCTAGCTAGGCACTTTATATCAATGCATGAGAACAAATTGAACTGCATTAAGTATTTTTACACAGATTCTCTACAGGCAAGTGAAAGAGGAGGAAACCGTGAATAGACAAGCTCAAATCAAAATACATCCTGGTGCTAGACACCGAAGGGTAAATATCGGTGAAGAACTCCATAACGATTTATAAAAAAAAGTAAGACTGTTCCCCTTTATCGCCATATTAGTAACATATGTCAGTCATTACTATAAGAATGTCACTATGGACGTGATCTCAACAGTAGTTTTTTTTTTGAAGCAAGATAACACATTTTGGTCCTTTCTTTTTCCCTGATTTGCTGCTAATCATTTATAGTTATTCCTCAGCTGTTTTTGTTCATTGTATATTAGTACATTAGTTGACATCACCCATTTGTTTTGATTGATCAAATTTAATGAGGTTGTGTAAATAGCACTTTAACATTTCTGACACTTTATTAGCACACTTGCACTTAATACACAACTACACTTTTTTAGAGAAAAGGACTGTACTTTTTGAATAGAGAATACATTCATCATCATTGGAGGTCTAAAATAGTTTGATATGGAGCATGCTTGCAACGCTATACATACTGTACTTATAGGGCAATGTACTATGAGGGTGGTAGAGTAACAGCGTACAATATTGAAGTCTTTGAGATAGGCCTCTTTTGAAGGTATGTCCAAAGAGCTTTAACAGAAGTACAAAATAATTATATTTGAAGCACAACTTTGCACACTCCGTTCATGCACTTTATGGATAAGATACTTGAATTGCAATTTTGCACAGTCATTATTATACATTGAAGATTATGCATGTTACATGTTATTGAAGTGCAATATGGGGAATCTTAATAGGCTTACAATGCATTTGTGCAATTATTTTAAATAATGTTTGAGGTTTGTAATATTTTTAAATATCTCGGTATGTTGATAACTCAGTATTATTAAATATTCTAAATATTCGTGCAATAGTTCTCATTGGGTGTTGCATGCCGCCAACAGGAATTATTCGCCATTTGACTGTATATTTATACTACACTTGTAAGTCTGATTTTGAATATCTGCTATTACATTCTGTATTTGTACTGCTATTTGATGTACCAAATGGAGAGGATATATATTTTGTACCTTTGCGCAGTTATGGACACATTAAGTGTTTTGCTTCAATCCCATAGCGTTACGATAGGCGTAGTGTGTTCTTTATTTTATTTAGTTTGGCGGTCATGTGACATGGGTGATGTAGTCACTTTAAATTTTGCACTATTTAGCGCGATCATGTGATCAAGGCTACCGCTAGTAGTCGAAACGCGTAATGGGCAATGCTGCGTGAAAACTGAATAAACTCGAATTTTGTGCACGGCAATTCGTTGACCATATAGCGTTTTTTGTTTTCCCAATAAATTTGGCACCGGTTGGGGGGACTGGCTTCGCATCCGAAGATGGTGGATGCGTGAGCCGAGAGCTTCACATCAGCCTACTCATTAATTCTGTGGAACGGTGGCGCTTTCCTGAGGGCACGATTAACGGGACCCTGTGCGCTGACCATCGGTGCCGCTTGAACCCCGGACTGCAACCAGAGACCGCGGTAATGTTGGTGGGGCCTGGAAGCGCTGTGGCATTGATGGCGGCTCGACGAGGAGAGTCGGCTTATGGCGCAAAGAGGAGATTGCTGTCCTGTTTCCCTGCGGACCCCTGCGGACGCGCTTGGAGGAGCCGGTGACTGCTTGGAGGCGGCAGATGACCCGGGGACCTTGCGCGGAGTAAAGAGCAGTGGGCCGCGAATGCCGACTGCTCCTTCTGATGCCTGAATCGGCGAGAGGCAGCAGCCTGTGTGGTTGAGAAGCGGAGCGGGGAGCGACTCCTGTGCTGATCAGAGTGCTGCCTGGGCGAACGCTACAGACTACATCCGCAAACATCCGCAAGGGGGTAGGGTGCTGGCTGTGCGATCCGTCCTGTGCCGGTGGAGGAGAGTATATTTGGCCTGCAATCATCCTCTGGCATAGAGGGGGAAGACGCGTGAAGGTTCCTGCAGGATGCATATGAGTGCTGCCTCCCTGAGCTGTGGGTGGTGAGGCGCTTGCCGCAGTGAGTGGAGACAGGCAAGAGAGTGAAGCTGCCTAGACCCCCTGGGTGACCGATAACCACCTTGTGAGACTGCAGTTTGGTGCACATCTTCTGGAGCAGGCACTTTACAGGCCCCCCCTTCCCGCTTTTCCTTTTTCCTTCGCCGGGGTGGAACCTGGGGCTGGATGTCCTCTTGGATGACCTCTTGGTAGCTGAGACGGCGTTCTGAGGTTACGTTGCTGTGACCACCTGAGTGTTAGCTGGCTGCGGCGGAGGGCTGAGACTGAGACACTTATGGGCCTCTAACATCTCTTACAAGGCACTGGCCTGGGATTGCTCCTTTGGTAACTGATAAGCTTCCCGCTGCTTGGGGTCCCTGGCTCGCTGGGAGTGGACTGCAGATACTGTATATATTCTCCGTAACAAGATTGTTCCCTACACTGCCTCAGTATTTGCGCAAACACATTTGGGAGGTGCCTGGCTGTGGCGCACGGAGCCCTAGTGACCCTGGTTGGGTAACTGAGTGGTGGAACCCGGGGACACTGGCGTCTGTGGCGAACCCTCCAGGAGAGCAGCGCTTGTAGTCCTCCACAAGAGCCCAGGTAGCGCTGCAAATGGGGATACCTAGGGGGAAGCAGACAGGGCCTCCCCAGGAATTGGAGGAAACTGCAACTGACGCAGGTGAGGTTGACGGCGCAGGAGACCAGCCGCACATTCCCATCCACCAACAATTTGCTAAGATCCTAGAGGCTATCGCCCACACAAAGGAAACCCTGAACCAGGACATCAGTACTGTGGCCGTGGGCCTGGCGTTGTTGAGAGCTGAGCACTCTAAGCTCTCAGAGAAGATGCAACAAAAAGGACAAGCCTTGGGAACGCTTTCTCCTGCCCATCAGGCCCTCACTGCTCAGGTCGGGGACTTGTCCACTAGAGTTGCAACCTTAGAGATGCGGGCAGAAGATGCGGAAGGACGCAACAGAAGAAACAATGTGAGGGTCCTTGGGCTTCCGGAAGGAGTGGAAGGGGCAGACATGGTCCGGTATATGGAGAAATGGTTCCGAGAGGTGGTGGCGCCAGAGGGACTCTCCGAATTCTACACCTTGGAGCAGGCGCACCGGGTGCCAGCAAGGCCACCGGCTCCTGAAAAACTACCACGCGCGGTAGTGGTCAGATTGCTTCACTTCCGGGACAGGGACCTGCTCTTGCAGAGAGCGCTTACAGCCGGTCCCTATATGGTTGACAACAACAAGATGTCCTTATTTCCAGATTACACCAGGAAGTCCAGAGGCACCGTACCTCCTTTCTAGGGGTGAAGCGGGCACTACGCGATGAAGGGATCCAGTATGCCTTGATGTTCCCAGCTAGACTTAAAAGAATGCTGGATGGCAAGACTAATTTTTGCGAAGACCCCAAGTCTGCCTGGGACTGGGTTGTGTCCTATAGAACTGAAGGGAATTCTAAACTGAGCACAAAGCATCGTCCCAAACAGCCAAACCGGAGGAAACGACTGCGGAGACGTCAGAAACGTAAGACTACAACTGGGCCGAGTCCTTCTAGGACAGCACTGGCGAGAGCAGAAGTGCTAAAAGCAGTGTCTGTCATGATGCGTAGCAGGGACACCTCCCTGGACAGAGATTCAGAGGCGAAATATGGAACTGAGAACTCGGAGTCAGATGGCTCCCCAGTCGGGAGTGGCTCAATGCCAGTAGTGACCCCACAAAAGGCAGATGAACTTATTTGATTGGTGATGTGTCTTTCTTTCTATGCTACAGGGTATGGCAATGTTGGCGGAGGGCTGGGTGGACCTCTGGTTGCGCGCCTCTGGGGCAGGGTTGGAACGGCCCTTCAGGTTGTGAAGTCTACCTGCTTCTTGCACTATTGAACACTTTGAACGAGAAGACCATGCTCCCCTATAGGCACTGGTGCCTGTAACCTGGTGCCTCGACTACCTGTTGTGGGTAATTGTTATGCAGTATTGCTGTGTGTTTGGGCAGCGGACAGTTGTCAGTCCGTTCATGGGTTGGAGAGTTTTATGGTTGGGATTGTTGTTGTACACCAGATGATCTAGCTTGCTTTTGCGGGTGGGCGGGGGGAGGTGGCGAGAGGTTTTCATGTATAATAATGGCTAATACTGCTGATCTGCTGGTGGAATATAGATTCTTAACATGGAGTATCAGGGGTATGGGTTCCTCCTTGAAGCAATATCAAATCCAGAATTATATCAGGCATCGGGGCGTGCACGTGTTCCTCCTCCAAGAGACACACCTTACTGAGGTAGAGTTCACCAGACTCAGACGTAGCTGGAGGGGACAGCTGTTTGCGACCGCTTATTCAGCCTTTGCGAGAGGCGTGTTAATATGAATCCACCCAGGGGTTCCATTTTCCCTTAATAATTGACACAGATGGGAGGTTTGTGATAATCTCCGGTACGTTGAATGGGAGAGAGAGCTCGATGTGTTGTGTGTATGCCCCTAACCGGGAGCAGCTCCCCTTCCTTGAACGTTTATCTGGTAAACTGGCTGGAATCTCCAATGGTAACTTGTTGTTGGGGGAGACTAATTGTGTATATGATGTAGGGGGGATAGATCGACCCGCCGCTGAAGGGTACTTTAGCCGCTAATACGGCAAAGGGCCTTAGGAGCTGGGTGACGGGCTGGGATTTGTTGGATACTTGGAGATTGCAGAATTCACACCGTAGAGAATATTCCATTTGTAGGACTTGCACACCATGTTCTTCTGCTCGGCTGTATTGTGGATATGTTAACGGGAGCTGAATACTTGGGTAGGTCTTTGTTGGATCATAGTCCCCTGCTCCTGCGATTTACGCCCACACTCGAGAATACCCCCCATCCCCCTGTGGAGATTGGACTCAGGGCTATTGGAGGACGAAGGCTTCCGACAGGTACTGTCGGCAGAGTTGGTGCACTATTTCATGGAGAATCAGGGGACGGCCAGCTCCCCATTGATAGAATGGGAAACGTTCAAGGTGGTGGTGCGGGGACACTGTTTGGGCTAGAAGGTGGGACTTAGGCGAATGGTGACCCAGGAATTGGTGGACTTGAAAAAACAAATTTTGACCCTGGATAGAGAGAATGCGGGGGGATTTGGATTGCAGAGCAAGCTGGAAGACATGAAAAGCCTATATAACACTACATGGGACAGGCTGCGGGCATTTGACCTAAAAACCTATCGATCACGCCAACATATGGAGGGTGGTAAGGCTGGGCGATTGCTGGCCTGGCTGATTAAGCAAGAAGGCAGAGGTACGCCTATTCCCAGTGTAACAGTTGGTCAAGACCTGATCCTTTCCTCCCCCAAGGCTATCAACACTGCATTTCGAACATATTATGAGACGCTGTGTGGGTTGCCGGGGTGACTCTGGAGGAGAACTTACTTCTTTATCTTGAGGGCTTGGAGCTGACAAGTCTAGAGCGCAAGTATGGCGATGCATTGGTGCTCCCAGTTAAAGCGGGAGAAATTAGAGCGGCAATCAGACACATTGCTAGAGGAAAAACACTGGGACCTGATGGTCTCCCAGCCGAGTTTTATGCTATTTTCATAGTCTTGCCCCAAAATTAGAACAGGTGTACGCCGTTGCATTTCAGGAACAGCGACTACCGCCTACACTTAGAGAGGTATTGGTAATCCCACTGCCAAAGACTAAAAACATACATGCTCATTTGACTGAGTTTCGACAGTTACCCATGTTGAACATGGATTTTAAGATCCTGAGTAATGCGCTGGCGATGAGGCTTTTGCCCCACATGTGGCGTCTGGTTCACGAAGACCAGAACGACTATCCCCGCACGGTCCACGTAAGATAATCTTCGGCAGCTCGATCATGCCATGTTTCACCCCGACATAGGGAATCTCCCTGATGCTGTAGTGGTAGCGATCGATTTAGAAAAAGCGTTCAATTCATTGCCCTGGGATTTCCTACTAGCAGTGATGAGTAAGATGCAGCTGGGGAGGGGTGGGGGAATTGGATTTGCCTTTTATATGCAGAGCCTATGGCCCTGGTGCATACTGGCCACATAATATCGACCCCGTATTACATCCATAGAGGAACTTGACAGGGATGTCTTTGTGTTATAACTTCCCCTCTTTTATGTGACCCTTTATCTTCTTCCTTCCCTGCTCCTTTCCTCCCCTCCTCCTCTTCCCCTCTTGGTTCATTCCCCTGGAAGTTGAATTCGAACGTTCACTCCTGTGGTACTGCGCTATCACTGAGTGATAAGAGGAGCATGAAACTGGTTGGTGAATAAATATCACTTTTTCAACTTACTTGAAGTGGACTTCTTTTCTCAACAATTTGGCGACGAGGATGGGACCTTAAAGGATGCTGAGGTAAATTACTCTACCGTTGAAAAAGAAGCTCTGTCATGTTTTTGGGCCACCAATTATTTCAAATACTTTTTATGGGGGATACCATTCAAACTTAAAACTGATCATAAACCCCTAATCTCTTTATTTGCTTCTAAAAGCATAGAGAAAACCACCCCTAGAATAGGCAAATGGTTGATTTCTCTTCAAACTTTCAACTACACCATTGAATACATTCCTGGTGAGAAAAACCTTATAGCGGATTGTCTTTCCCGCTTACCCATAGAGGCATCTATTTCTATAGATGAGAAAAAAGAGGATTTTGATGTTTTACAAGTTTCCATTCCTTCGATCTTAGAAAAAGAATGGAAATGCTCCTATAAGAATGACAACATCCTTAAGGATGTGAGAGACAAAATCAATCACGGTTGGCCTGACAAGTACAAAAATCTTCCCTCAGATCTTCATCCATACTGGAATGTTAGGGATGAACTGTCTATAGTGGATTCTTATGTATACAAAAATGACAAGGTTGTACCCCCAGAAAATCTCAGGAAACAAATTTGTGAAGTAGCACATGAAGGGCACTTAGGAAGGAGCCTCACTAAAAGTAAACTACGTGCTGGATACTGGTTTCCGGCAATGGACTCTTGTGTGGAAGAGTTAGTCAAGGGTTGCCACGCATGTGGTATAAGCGACAAAACTAAGATTACCAGAAGAACACCCTTAGAACCGGTTCCTATTCCGATCAAGGCATGGAAAAAGTTAGGCATGGACATTATAGGTCCCCTACAAGTTCCTGGTTTGCAAGAAAAGTATTTTCTGGTTCTAGTGGACTACTTTTCTAAGTGGATTATCACAAAGTTTGTAAACAAAGTCTGCACAAAAACCATTAAATGTTTCTTATCAGACACCTTTTCAAATGAAGGTGTTCCACATACACTCATTACGGACAATGGGGTTCAATTTGTCTCGGAAGAGATGAAAGATTTCTTGAGCAGTTTAGCCATCAAACATATTTCAACACCATTGTATTGTCCCCGTGCCAATGGTCTAGTGGAGCGATGCAACAGGATGATAAAAGATACATTGCAGCTGGCAGTGGCATCACACAAACCTATTATTCAATCAGTCAAGGATATGACTTGGTCATATGTCATTACTCCCAATAGCGTATCAGGTTACTCCCCTTTCAGCCTTTTGAGAGGACGCAAACCTGGTTCAAAGCTCACATCAAATTGGTTGTTCCAAGATAGTACCTTTAGATGGGACAAACAGATTGCACAAGAGAAAATTCGAAGTAACCAAGAAAAGTATAAATGTGAATATGATCAAAGATGGGGAACCAAACCTAGAGTATGGGAAGCTGGTCAACAAGTTTATGTAAGGAAACCTGTGTCAACGAGTAGTAGGTACAATAAATTTTATGGAGCAGAAAAGATAAAAGAAGTAGGGAAAAATGTGGTTACAATGTTGGATGGCAGAAAATGGAGCATGGACAGATAGCTCAAAGTTCCTGATCTATCTTACAATTCAATCTCACGCAATGAGGGCGAGATTGCTCATGAGCATCAGAATAAAAGAATCATAAGAACACCTTTATGGCAAAGAGACTATGTGATGAAATAATTCTAGAATTTGTGATTAATTTACCATTATTTGTGATCGTTCTGTATTTCTGGCAGAAAGGAAGATGTGTTATAACTTCCCCTCTTTTATGTGACCCTTTATCTTCTTCCTTCCCTGCTCCTTTCCTCCCCTCCTCCTCTTCCCCTCTTGGTTCATTCCCCTGGAAGGTGCATTCGAACGTTCACTCCTGTGGTACTGCGCTATCACGGAGTGATCAGAGGAGCATGAAACTGGTTGGTGAATAAATATCACTTTTTCAACTTACTTGAAGTGGACTTCTTTTCTCAACAATTCGGTCACCCCTGATTTTCGCACTAGCAATGGAACCACTAGCGGCACGATTTCGACAGGGAGGATGTGAGCTGGGGATCCCGCTTGATGGGGACGAACACAATATCACTTTACGCAGATGATGTGTTGATATATCTGCGGGATGGCCTCAATGGGATACATACTGTGATGCGCATACTTGATGATTTTGCAGAACACTCAGGTCTGCGCGTGAACAGGCAGAAGACCTCTGTTTTCCCACTGTGGCCGCGCTTCCGCGGCCACAGGGTTTCCCACCTGGAATGGACGCCAGTCTCCTTTAGGTACCTGGAGATACAGATTTATCATTCTCAAACTGATCTTTTTGAAGGCAATCTGGGGGGGGCGAGGATCCCTTTGGACGAACATGGCCTTCTGGCGGACGCTCAAACTCCCGGTCATGGTCATGCTGCCACGCCTTTTGTATTATTTTGTCAACCTGCCTGTTGTGGTGCCCAAACAATGGTTCAAAACTCTTGATGGGATATTGTGAGATTTGGTGTCGGATGGTGGCAGGAATAGGGTGTCGCAGCAGACCATGTGACTCCCGTTGGCGAACAGGGGGCTGGGGGCCCCGGATTTCGAGGGTTACTATCTGGCAGCCCAGCTTCAGTGGCTTGCTAGATGGTTGGATGGGAGGGACCTATCTACGTCATCGCTTTCCTCAGAGGCTCTATGCATGTTACTGATCCCTAGATTACTTAACCGTCACCAGAAACTCAATACTGTGGGGGTGCCTTGCTTACCGTGGCGGTGGCCTGTTGGGATAGATGAGCAGCGTGCTCTAAGGAGACGTTGCTCTATGCACACAGCATAACAATCACCGGTGTCCCTCAGGCAGGGAGAGGTCCACCTCTTACTGGCAGGCACCTGGCGGGATGGGAGGAGGTAGGTATACAGACAGTTGGAGACTGTTACAGGGAGGGTGAACTGTTGCCATTGACAGTTTTTAGAGTACCATAAACTTCCATCAGGACAGCTTTTAAACGACCACAAAATTCGGGGGCATTGACAGAGCTTTGGGGCGTAGCAGAGAAGGAACCAGGCACTCATCCTGCTTTACAGGCACTGCTGACGCTGGGCTCAGCGGGGCACTTAGTGAAATGGTTGCACTTGGCTATAAGGGATCTAACACCTCCTTCCCTACCTGGCTTTTTGGAACGATGGGAAGCCACGCTAAACAGACCATTGACTGAGAAAGAGTGGGAAAGGACCTTGGGTGGTCCAAAAAAGGTAACCCGAAATGCAGCTTTTAAATTAATACAATTTAACATTTTACATAGAACATACCTTATCCCATATAGGTTAAACGTGGTATATTGCAGGGAGGATCAGGCCTGCGCTAGATGCTCTGAATTGGATGCAGATTTTTATCATATGCTCTGGTCCTGTGGGCAGCTGGTAGGTTACTGGTCTACTGTTGTAGGTATGCTTAATAGGGTCTTCTCTAGATCCTTGGCGTGCTCCCCAGAGGTTTGTCAACTGGGATTATTCCAGAGACCGCAAAAATTGGGGCACAAGTTTATAGATCTGGCCCTCATCCTGGCTAGGAGACTGATAGCTCTTGGGTGGAAATCGCAGCGTACCCCACTAGTAAAAATCTGGGAGGAAGACATTACCTGCTGGGTCAGGGCGGAGGAACCAGCCCTGATAAGGGACGATAGGGTCACGAAAAGACGTAAACCGCTGGCAGAACCCTGGGCAGATAAGGTGGGAATGTGGGAACAGAGACATGCACCAGAGCAAACTCAGACCCCCTCTTCTGCCAACTCTGAGGGATAGCTGCAAATGCTCCGTTAGGTATTAAGACCCTGTGTCGCTTTCTTTCCTTCCTTCTGTTTTCCTCCCTTACCCGCACCCTGCAGACGTTTGATTGGACATTTTAAACTAGAGTCACAAGCGTGGGTGAGCGACCCTCTGGTGGTTTGGGTTTAGAAGTTGCTATAGGTTCGTTTATTCAGATTTTTTTATGGAACTTGTACACTTAGTTTTGCTCATATTATTTGGTTAGTAATTGCAGAAGAATGTACTGGAGATATCAAGGACATGTCTATGGGCAACCAGTAGGGAAGAACCATTTGACATAATGGATGCTCAATTACCCCCCCACGGGATTGGAGCTATTATATAATTTGATTATTTAAAAAAAAGGTGATATCTACTGGGAATTACGTACTGCAGTAGTCAGTATTAAGTCTGAACATATACAATGTATTAATTTCATTTTGAACACATGTATAAATGCGAATAAAAATATATTTAAAAAAAACAACCCTTGGAGCCGGTTGACGAATCTTCGTGAAATTTTCAAAAGTAGTAGACCACTCCGGTCAGCTCCTGTCTTGAAAGTTTTGGGTGATTTGTCAAGCGGGGAACGAGAATAGAGGGGGGTCCCAAAACGTGTTTTCCCCATGGTATTTTCCATAGGAAACTTTAGAAAGAGCTACAGCTCGAAGTGCTGAACGGAATTACACGAAATTTGGCAAAAAGCTAGCCCTTGGTTCAGAAAGCGTCCTTTTTGTTAAATGGTGTAAATCCGTTCAGTAGTTCCTGAGAAATTTGAAAAAGAAAAAGTTTTGATATCGTGAACCCTCCCGAGCACGAGCTTCACTCTGGCAGCCATCTTGTGACTCGGAAGAACAGATTCACAAGAAAACAGTGAAACAACAAGAAAAGGGGGCAGGATAGAAACACCCTGGCCCCCTAGGCTTGCTCTGGGGTCCCACAAGGGCCCCCTGGGCCAAAAAAAGCATTAAAAAAATCATCCGAATTCGTGCTGGGGTTGCGAATCCGGCTGAGAAAATAATAAGAAACTGAAGCTTGGGCTTCTGCACTTTTTTGTCTTTAAGCCTCGGGTGGGCCAGGTCCCGGGGCACTGAAAAAAATGTGTGGGGGTCCCAATCCCACACACACAGTCCCAGGGACCTCCACCTCCCCGGGGCTCAGTTTAAAATTTAAAAAAACAAATGTGTGGGGAGGGCATGAGCCCCTCCACATGCCCCAGGGACCACCACCTCCCAGGGGCCCTGTATATTTAAATTTGGGGGTCCGTTACAGACCCACCTAGCCCCCGGGAACACCACCTCCCCGGGGCTTTCTAAATGAAGGGAGGGGGCCGCGTGTCCCCCTCCTGGAGCCCTTGATGGCCCTAGGGACTACCAGGACCAGCTCCTGCAGTGCCCACCCCCGGGACACTGCTGTTTGCTATGACAGGGCGGGTCATAGCAAACTCTGGTTTGGATTTTGGAAGAGAGCAGAATTCCTGCTCTCGCTTACAAAATCCAAACCAGATTGCTTTTCCACAAGGGGAGCAGCATGTCAGCAGCGCCCCGTGTGAAAAAGCAATGCCGTCTCCCACAGGGGGCGGGGAGCTGGCGGGACCGTGGGGGCAATGGGGCTCCCCCCAAGGTCACCAACAGGACGGCCAGGCCCCCGGGGGAAGGGGTCCCTGGGACTAAAAGTGGCCCTGGGGCCACATGGCTCCCCTCTCCAATAAAATAAAAATACTAAATTTTAAAAACGAGGCACAGCCCCGGGGGATGGGGTCCCCGGGGCTAATACATGCACTGCTACAATCCCATGAGCACTATTGATGCAGTCCAGCCATCTCCTTGTCACTACCCATGCACTCCTCCAATCACCCAGCCAGTTCCATGTCAGTATCTAATCACTGCACCAAAACACAGGCACTTATAAATTCACTATGCACTCTCCTTGCAGAACTCTAATCATCCAGTCAGTACCCATGAACTCATGCAATGACCCAGGCACTAAATCATGGCAATACAGAGGTCATGCTAATCACAGGGGTACCCTAACGCATAGTGTTCCCTAGTGTATATAGATATTTTCACCGTATTCTAAGTATCTTAGCATAGCACTGGCTCTAGGCCTGGTTAGTCAGAGTCCGTTACCACCAGTACCCATCAGCAAAAAGTTGGGTGACCAGGAGGACTTTTAGATTCTCTGTTGGTTCTTTCTGCACATCTCTTGCTTCTTCCTGCACTTTTCTTTGTCTTTCTGGACTTCTGTTGCCTCTTTCTGCATTTGTATTGCTTCTTTCTGCGCTTTTCTTCCTCTTTCTTCACATGTCCTACCTTTGTAGGCATAGTTAGAAATTTGCATTTGAAAAACCTTTGAAATTCACTGAAAAAACCATAGGTTTCAGGGTTGTTATAGTTAGAAATTAGCATTTAAAATATCTTTGAAATTCACTGAAAAAACCATAGGTTTCAGGGTCGTTATAGTTAGAAATTAGCATTTAAAAAACCTTTGAAATTCACTGAAAAAAACACAGGTGTCAAGGTCATTATAGTTAGTTGGACATTTCATTCATACAAAACCAGAGAAATGTTGCCGTTATAGTTAGCTCAGCTAACTATATCTCGCGGCCCAGCAATGCACTGCTGATGACCTCACATAGTACATCATTCATGACATGGTAAGTGAAATCCCTGATGCCATCTCAAATGACATCACTGATGACATCACCCACATGATAATCTGATGCACCTCCTCATACCCTAAAATAACCTTTGATACACACACTCTAAAATTCAGACTACCATTTTCAAAACAATAGACACACCAATACCAGTTAGTACATACCCACTCACTAATTCCTAGGTCTACACACACATCCACTCATTCACCCATACAGTCATTCATACATGCAGTCAACCATCAATACAGCATCATATGCACTCACATCTATACAGACACTCCCACACCGCCACTCATCCACAATTACACGCACCTAGTCAGTTATGCAAATAATCAAACTCCCATTTACTTCCCTATGCAGTTATACACACACACACCACCTCACGTTTTCAAAAATATACTAACACATACTTACTCTTATACAATAACTAATACAAACACACACTGATCCATACAGCCACTCTCACAATCACTCGCTCTCACATAGTCATTTATATACTCCAACACTCACATATAATGCCTTTCACATGCAGTTACTCACACATGTACCACTGAGGCATCCATTCACCCATCAACACACCCATACACACACTCACCCACCCATACAGGCCTTCACAGATGCACTCTTGAACCCATACACCCAGTGTATCATCCACTCACATATTTATGCACAGTCACACCCCCTACCCACCCACACAGACACTTGGACACCCATACAGATACTCAGACAACCAATCAATAACCCATATAGATCCTCATTTAGCTACTCACCAACCCATGCAACCGCTTACACACCACCTGAAAAACGAAACTGTGTGAATGTCTGTATCAGTCATTCACTTATACAGTCAGTCACGCACATACTAAATCATCCTTCCAGACACTTAAACACCCACTCATTCTTCAATACACCTTGGCAAATATATAAAACATATTTCAACTTTATAGAAACACAGTCACTGGACGAGGTCATTTGAGATGTCATCAGTGATGTCACTGACCATGTCATGAATGAGGTAATATGTGACGTCATCGGCAGTGCATTGCAGGGTCGCGAGTTATAGTTACCTGAACCAACTATAATGGCAAAATTTATCTGGTTTTGTAGGAGTGAAATCTCCAACTAACTATAACGTCCCTGAAACCTGTGGTTTTTTCAGTGAATATATATATATATATATATATATATATATATATACACATTCACTGAAAAAACTAAAGGTTTCAGGGATTTAATAGTTCACTCAGATTTCACTCATACAAAACAAGTGAAATTCAGCAGTTATAGTCACCTGAGCTAGCTATAACTCAGCAGTCGTGCTTGGGGAGACTTGCTGGAGGTAACAAGAGGCCTTGTTGGCCCCCAGGGACCCTCAGAATCCAAGGGGACTTCATCCCATAACCAGCAGTGCACCAGGAGGCACGTTTGCAGAGTGGTGGAAAAAGGGTGTGTGGCCTCCAAAGACCTCTCAGCAATCCAGCTGTGTGGAAGCAACTGGAGGTAACAGGAGGGCTTGTTGCCCCCCCAAGGACCCGCTAGAGCCAAGGGAACTTCATACCCCAACAAGTAGTTCACCAGTGCGTTTGCGGAGTGGTGGTGAAAGGGAGCATGGCTTCCAAAGTCCTCTCAGCAATCAGGCTGTTTGGGACTTACTGGAGGTTAAAAGAGGGCTTGCAGGCCCCCAAAGACCCTCAGTATCTAAAGGGACTTCAACCCCCAACCAACAATGCACCACGAGCTGCATTTGCAGAGTGGTGAAGAAAGGGGGCAGGACATCTGGCAACTTGCCAGTCTTTTTTTATTGATTTGGGGAGGGAGCCTTGTGACACCCTTTCCCTTGTCCATTCTTTGTTCCCGGGACCCCATCCCTTGGGCAGACCTATTTTGTATAGGAGAGGGGGCACAGGGGAGGTGGTGGTCCCCGTGGCAGCAGGGCAGCCCTTATGGGCCTCCCCCACTTAAAAAAAAAATATCAAGCCCCATGGAGGTGGCGGTCCTTGGGGCTACTAGGAGCCCTGGGAGGGAGGCCCCCTGTGTCCCGGGACATGGCCCACCCATTTTCTTTTTTTTAATGCTTTTTAGATGTGGGTGGGTCTCTGGGAGACTCTTGTACCATGGCGAGAGTCTCAGGGTGTCCCTACCCTGCCCCTTTTCTTTATTTAGTTTTTTTGTGGGACTTGGCTTCAAGCGGAGTCCCAAGATGGCTGCCAACACTTCCTGCTTGAAGTAGATCAATTTTCAGTAGACTCTGAGAATCCACTGCAAAGACTCGCATCCCCAGATATCTTTATTTTTTAAACTTAAATATCTTTGAAACTACTGAACAGATTTACACAAAATCACAAGAAGCAGACTTTCTGGATCAGGATCTAGATTTCTTTCATATTTGATGTAGTTCAGTATAGCTGTTTTTGATGTATCCCTGTACAATTATACAAAGGAAAAATGCATGAGAAAAATATATTTTGGGACCCCCTAATTTTATTCTGCCCCCCACTTGGAGTAGCCTGAAATTTTCCAGAAAGAAGCTGAGGTAGATGAGGGTTTTCTAAAGATTTGTGAAGATATGTCAAATGGCGCCAAAGTTACTAGCCAGACAATAAAGGTTGCAGTTGGCCACAGTGCCTGTGCCTAACCTCCCCCACTCCCAGTGGTAAGCCAACCGCCTACCACACACAGCATTTGGCTGTGCGCAGCATGGGGTTGGCCGCAGGGCCTGGACTAGGGCCAAGACTAGCATCCAACCCCCACTGCAGCCAATCCCCCGTCGCACACAGCCTTCAGTAGTGCACACCATGGGGTTGGCTGTAAGGCCTGAACTAGTAAACTAGTATTAGCAGCATTTGCCCACAGCTACTCTGTCATCTGAGCTTCATGACTGGTGGTTTGGATTTGCATTTACTTGCTACTAGATAACACTCAAGATTTTTGTGATGCTGCCTACATCCAATCAAGGAACATTCCCACTCATGTTCCACTACTAGGTCCTCCTTCGGTTAGAAATGTTACAATGCATAGATTACCTTTTGAACCAAGCCTACCTTTCCCTTTCTCCAAATGTAAGGAAGGAGTTTGTATAGTAGTTCTCTCAAATTACATTCTGGATTTGTAAACCCCTTTATTTGTATTGTTCAAGTTTAGTTAGAATCTGGTACCACCAAACTGGTGAGTGAGATCGACAAAGGTCAAAAGAGGTTTTAGTGATGAAAGTTGGATGCAAAACATTACTTCATACTATTTCGAGGTTTCTTAGCTATAACATAGGTATAGGGTCAAATTATGTATTCATTTATGCATGGACAACATGTCAGCCAGGTCACAAAGAAACTAGGGAGCTATCAAAAAAGAGATCAGCAGATGTGGCTAGAGGCTTTTGGCATTTCTTACTTGGCAACAGAATCATTTCATCTGAGGAATACTTTCCAATTCATCGGTAGTGAAAGGACATGATATTTCAGAAAAGGAGTGATTGCTATCTGAACCTGAAGGCATTTGTTTCAGCCACCCTTGTCCTTAGATCGGTTTGATTCAAGGCTCGAATATAAGCTCAAATAACTTTAGTTAGTACCCAAATCCAGAAGTGATGTCTCTGGCTGTATTCCAGTAGTCTTTTTGCTGGCCTTTGAGTTATACCTTTTCACTGTTCCTCAGAACTCTAATTGATGCTCAGAGTGACAGGCATTCTCAGTGATAGTACCTTCATTTTGGCCAATTTCATGTCTTGTTCCTGCACTTGATGAAGGTTGCAGTACCTTTTTCAAAAGTACTTCCTTTTTTGCACAACATGCTCTTGTATCTTGTGGAAACCGCTGTACATTGATTCTATAGGGTCATTTGGTTCTACTGGTGCGGAATATTACTAGGCCAGGCCTTTTAAAAGAATCACCCTCACTAAACTGAGGTTTTTGAGCTTAATCAACTTACTCAAATTGTAGTTACACCTGGTTTGTTGGTGCTTTGAACAGGCAATGTAATCCTGAGCACTACACTCCAATATTTGTGCAGAATTTTCTGCATAATTTGTTTGAGGAGAGAACCTATTAGGCAATTAATTCATACAGAGGGCTATTTCTACTGTTCACGTTCAGCATGACCTGCAAGTGAATACCTTCGGCATAAGGATCACTTTCAGAGGCTTTGTTGGGTAACCATTTCTTAGTTAGTAGGGTGTTGGGTTGTGGAATTGTACTCCTTGCACTCAGTCTTTGTCGTGTGTTTTGCACACACCAGGGATGCATCAAGTTATGTATTGGAAGAGTTCTGGAATGGTGGTGAGTGGGCAGCAGTTTGGCTGGCGGTGCTGTTTGAAAGGGAGGCTTTTCTATGTCCTGCTGTCATATGAATAAACATACAAACCTAACAGCACGTCTGCATCTTAATATAGGGCTTGCTGGGCATCATGGTAAGGGTAACCCAAGTACTACTATTCATCCCTTTGGCATGTCAGAAGGGTTCTATATATGGCTGTAGGATGGTGAAGTAATGATGCTCTTTCTTGATAAAAGCTGTCAGCAAAGTTAACCCAGCGTTTGTGGCTCATTTGTTTTCATAGTATACCAAGTGTTGAAGCTCCAGATATGAATTTTCCTTTGAAGTAATATTTATTTTACTTGGCAGACTAATGTACATCACAGGAGTACTAGTAAATGTTATGAAATGAAAACATCCTCTTTTCAGGCTTCCTTCAATGATCCCTGAATACATGACTGATCTTAAGAAGCCCTTTAGTATAGTGGCTTTTCCTACACTGTCATGGCAGTTTAGATGGATCATGGGGGAGAGGGAAATTGACATGCTCGTGATTGGAACTTATTCCACTGGAGATTCGTTGGACTCTTGGACCTTTAGGGCTTCTGGGATGCTGGAAGATTTGAAATTTGAGTCTTGAAAATCATTGTTTATGACCATGTGCAATAAACTAGTGTTGCAGAATGTAACTGACAGGCTTTCAATTTGTCATGCTAGAGCCTCTTGTTCTGCAACAGAATGCACTATTTCCATCAACCAACTGAGTGAAAGTTTAGGCTTTGTTAAAGACAGCAGCAGATGACATCCCATTCTCCTTACCTTGTTGTAGCTGTCACTGTGTTTAAATTGTTGATAGAGATATAGAACCAGCCACAAAAGGTCCTTCAATTATGGTGTTATTCAGCGGTGATGACAGAATTTGAGTGCTACTTCTACAGTGCTTTTTCATTTCTTCACTTAAGCCTGATAAAAGAGGACATAACATTGTTGCTAGCCTAAATTGATGAGGCATCAATGCTGCCATTGGTGACGATATCATAACTTTAGACTTTTAAAGAAGAAAGAGAAGATTATTTGCACTGGCTATGTTTAAACAGTGTCTGTTCTTGCTGGTGAAAAGTAGAGAGGTAAGCTCTATAAACAGCAGCAGAGATATATAGTTGTCCGCTTCTTGCCCTAAGAAAGCATTTCATTGTGTCACCAGTCGGAAGAAATTATTATTGCTTCTGCTCTGAAACTGAAGAGAATGTACTAAGTATTTGTTCAACAAACCATCATTTAAGTAAGTCTTTATGGGGTAAATAAACAATTCAAGTAATTATAAAAGACAATTTCAATCTAGCAAATATAGGAGACATCGTACGCATATCCGTGTCCCACATATGCTTATAAATTATTGATTCTATGGCAGGATCATAGGTATATGATCATGGAAGTTCAAAGCATATCAACAAGCATGGGAAACGGCTCACTTAGTAGTTTGTAATAGCACTCCTTAAACTGAGCCTGATCACCATATTAATTCACCACTAATCCTTTATAGGCTTCCTGAATAGCATGCGTCAACAAGCGATAAAGAAATACAAATCTTTGTCCTCCTCTATCCTTCTGCTATCATTCCAAATCCAAATAACTGACTAACCTATCCACCACTTAAAATGTACTTGCATGTTTCACTATACTAATTCAACACTAATCCTCTATGGGTCCCGGAGTAGCGTGCTACCCGCCGAAAAAGCGCTTTGACGCCTCGTCAGGGGTAGTAAGCGCTATATAAATGCAATTACAACACAATACAATCTGCCTTGTGGATTATGTCCACCAATAGGGCTCCAGCATTGAAAGGTTTAGAAGGCATCGCTCCACTGACTGAGTGAGTGGGCACCAAACATGGAAGTTCAATGCCTTCTTCAGATACAATCCATTTGATCCAATGAGCTAGTGGGGGACAAGTAACAGGACCATGTAGATGTACAGAGGACAGTTGGCCTGAAGGGAACTCTGATGGAAGAAGCGACACTTCAATTTGGCGAAGGCAATGTATAACAAATTGTTTTTGGTCTCCTGGCAAGGCTGGAAAGAAGATTTGTCTGGAGACCAATGTGGTTCTTTTGGGGATTATAAAAGCTACTTCTTCTGCAGAAAAGAGCATATATGCCAAGTCCAGGGCTAAAATGTGGGATACCGCTTGCAAGAGACCAGACAAATAAGCAAATCCAGTTTGATTGAAAGTAGTTTTCAAGATAGGAGTGCAGTTTGCCACTGTGTAGTTATCATTAAGTTAGAATTTCAATGGGATTTTTTTTTAACCACTAATATTTTTGGCACCATTTCACAAATGTTCACAAAACCTTTGGAAAAAAGTTCAAATATTTCGGCTCCTTCTTAGCAAGTTTTGGGATGATCCGTCAAGCAGGGTCTGGGAAAAGGGGAGGGGTTCTCAAACATCATTTTCCCATGTTAATTCAGATAGGACACTTCGGAAAGTGATATAAAAGAAACAACTGGACTGCATTATACCAAATTTGGCAGAAAGTCAGATCTTTACTCAGAAAGCACGCTCTTTGTAATTCATTGTACATAATTTAAGACATTTTTAAGAAATTTGCGTTTACAGAGGTGCTCTGGGTGAACATGAAGGGGTTAAAAAATATAGGGATAACTGGACAATTGTTCCCACAGGACTTTCGCTGTACCATAAATTTACAAAAGAAGGGTTTCTGTTTGACAAGAGAGACTTTTCAGTCCCCTGGGACTAGTAACCAAACAGTATAAATTATATCTTACTTTGCTCTTTCCACATTGTATCTGCCTCTCCCTTTTTTCTACCTCGCCTTTCTCTACTCCATCTGCCTTTTTTCTTCTCAGTCTTATGATTCTCATCTCTCTACCTCACCAATAACTAAATCTATACCATTCTCTGTACCTCTCGTCTTTATCTACCCTTCTCTATATTTCCAACACCTCTACCACACTTTACCTATCTCTGCTACACCTTTATTTCTCATGATGCCCTTACTTCACCTCCTCTTTTTCCCCATCTCTCTCCTAATATTTCTTCTCTTTCTACCTATCTCTGTGCACCTACTTTCTATTTCCACCTCTTTCTATACTTTCTCTTCTTTCTCTACTTCACCTTTGTGTACCTCGCCCTCCTTTAAATCACCTTTCCCTACAGCTCCTCTATCTCCTCTCACAACCTAACCTCTCTTGTCTACTTGCTTCTCTTTCTGCATCTCTTCCTCATCCCCTCTTAACCTCACTGCTCTATTTCCATCTCACCTCATTTATCCCTCCCCATGTACTGCACTTCTGTAAACCTCATCTTTCTACATCGCCTCTCACTCTTTATTTCTACTGTACCTCTCATCTCTACCTCACCACTTTCTATCTCACACCTCTCCATCTAATTTCCCTCTGTACATCACATCCCTTGCACTACATCATCTGTCTTTAGCAGTTTATCTTTCTTGGTTAATCCCATTTTTATTACTCAGGACAGCCACAGGTCACTCTGTCCACATAGGAAGAGGAGTGAAGGGGAAAAGACACAAGAAGACAATTAAGGAGAATTTTGATCATCCTCACAGCAGTACTTTGATTTTCCCTGTTGCAGTGAGAATGCCAATTGTGAAGATCAATCTTTTGGAGGATTCAAAGACCCTAGTATTAAAGCTAACATTTCAAGAGCAGATGTGCACATAGCCCACCAAGTCATCATTACCATATCTAATGTGCAATGAATGTAGCAGGTTGGAAAGACACTGAATTCCATAAAACATTTTTGTTGCAAAACAAAAAAATCAAGATTCAAGATACAAAAGGCATGGATCCTCAGTGCTTGTTCAATCTTTCTTTTGGTACTATTTGGCTTGAGCTTTTTTCCTGTTTTGTGTTCCAGTGTTTCTGAAGATTTGAGGTAGAATTCAATATTATTTGGCAATCTAAGGGCTTGAATTGGTTGAAAATAGTAATACATTCAAAGTTGTTCTAAACAGGGAGCTCCAAAATATGTTGACTGAGCCCCAAAAATCATTAAGATGGTGTTGCCAAATAACCATATTTTCCTAAGACTATGTTAACTTCATGATTATTATTTGTTCTAGTATATACAGACTCACTTTTTGTTCACATGTTGTCTAATGTGCGATCCTTGGGACACTGAGAACCCTTTGCCTTTTTACCTGGTTACCCGGCAGAATAAATAAGTTTTGCATCTTTTAAGTTAATTAATTGTGCATCTCCTAAGGTACATTGACTGCGGTGAGTTAAGTTCCTTGTGCTCCAAAGTTACTTACATGTATGTTTGATGAGACCATAGTGAACTACTGTTGTACATATATTTGAAAATGCCAGTCATCCACAGCTGATCTATTGTCAGTATTCACCTTACATATTGAAACCCTATGACTCAGACCTACTGACAGCATTTTACTAGGAACCTCATCCATGGTCCAGCATGAGCCATCCCTTCTTATACAGATGTTGCTGTTGGTGGAGCACCAGACCTCACGTGGCAATGTTGAGCTTTAATGCTAGCACTCAAGCATGTGAAAACCCTGTGTAGGCAGAAAAAGAGAAATATCAGAGAGGTAATGGACTTATGTCCAAGGGTGAGGATTTGCATGGTTAAGGTCATTAGGCAGTTCAATTGAGGTGTCTAAGACAGCCCCTTATTCCTGCTGTGAACCTGATTTCACATTCGCATTGCTGGTGGGGCAGGATGAAACCAAATTACAAACATGCACTTCCAGTACAGGTTAGCTGAAAGAATCATCATGGCATAGCATCCATATAAAAGTGAGAATCTGCTGACATGAGCATCTGCAACAACATAGGAGTACATCATTCTGCAGCAAGTCAGGGAGCAGTCATGAACACTGACAAGTTGAGTAGAAAAAATCAAGTCAAGTGTTTCTTTCTAACACCTGCATGATTATGGCTCCAGTAGGCTTTGGCCAGCTATCCACCATGCTAGGGGGCATGTCTGCAAACATAATGGAAGAGTGTGTCATTATAATGAACATTTCCCTCTCAGACGTAACCTAATCCAGCTTGGCAAAGTTTGCCATGAATCAGAACCTAAACAGACACTAATTGTGCTCTCGAAGTATCACTGAATTGAAGCACACACAGAAACTGCTTAGACACTGACCCCTCACTACGGGCTACCACATGGGAAATCTCTAAATCTCATATATTGTTATGAAGAAAGCAAGGATAAGGTGAAGGCACTTGGCACGCAATGTATTGCTTCATTCTACAATGGATAATCATCTGTGCGTGCAGTGTAATTTGTCTCTTGAGTGAGTAAGTTGAAACAACTTCCAATTCTATCACAAATAAAAGTATCTATTTTGAGGTGCTACTGGTTCTCATCTGAGGTTATTTCCATACTAAGTAGATTAATTTGACCAATCTCATTTGGCAGCATTTTACATGAATCTGTGGCACGATAATAAATATTGGCACGGAACCACTTGCAGATGGAATCCTATATTACCTTCTGGAAGTCTCTACGTTTTTCATGAGGAGACCGTGCAGCAATCTGGCAGCTGCTTATTTGGAATTTTTTTTTGTCAAGAAAACCAAGAATTCAATTGGAAATGTTTTGTGCATCTAAGGAGGAGGACTATTGGGTGACACTTACCCCAATTTACACACCTGGGGACATATTATGAAGGGGGCCCTGGAGCGCAATGGGTTTTTGTGGTCGCTTTGCGCACCCCCAGGGCTTGTGCAGCCCCTTAAGCGTGAGCGCTATCTTCAAAGTGGGTTCCCTCATTTGCATGGCGGCATGGCCCCATGCAAATGAGGGAATCTCTTTGCCTTTGCGCCCGCATTTGTAATACGGCGCGGGCACTGAAAAAGAAGCTCTCCCCTAAAAGGTGGTGCACTCAGTGCACATCCTGACTGAATGACGGGAGCCCTCTGGAGGGGCAAGAAGGTCCCATGGACCCCCAAACATCCCCTTGCAGGCAGGTGCAGTAACTGACTGCACCCACCTGCAAGGGGATCTCTATTCCCCTTCAAAATGCAGGTGGGTTGCCGCTTGCATTGTGAAAACAGGATTTGGCTTTAAAGCAGCTGCTCTGTTTTTCACATGAATTTGTTGCCCTGGTGGCAGTACAAGTTAGCGGCTGTCCTGGGGGTAGCATATTTACCATAACGAGGCTAATTTTTGGGGATTGCGTTTTTGAAATGTGCACCCAGCGTAATCCAGGAAAATATGCCACATTTATAATATGCAAAAGAAACAATTGATGGACGGAATGCTGGACAATGCAAACATTCACCCCCAGTCAGAAGGATCTGGGTTTAATCCATCAGCGTTTTGCTCACCACACCACCCCACTTTTGGACCCAGCCATCTGCTAATCAGTCTGGACTCTGTTCCTTGTGGGAACAGTCCAGCCCCAACTGCCAAGCCAGGTCTTCCCTGGACCAGAAACAAGCATCCTGGGACCGGTTTCAGGGCATCAAACTTCATCAACCAGGCGAGCATGAATCCAGTGGTGTAGTGAGCAGGGGACCCATGTCTGAGCATACCCTTCCCACTTAGGGCGGCATATGCAAAAGAAACAATTGATGGACAGAATGCTGGATAATGCAGACATTCACCCCCAGTCACAAGGATCTGGGTTTAATCCATCATTCTTTTGCTCATCACACCACCCCAGTTTGGACCCAGCCATATGCGAATCAGTCTTGACCCTGTCCTTTGTGGGAACAGTCCAGCCTGAACTGCCAAGTCAGGTCCTCCCTGGACCGGAAACAAGCAACCTGGGACCGGTTTCAGGGCATCACCCTTCATCAGCCAGGCTACCATGAACCCATTGGTGTAGTGAGCACAGGACCCACATCTGGGCATACCCTTTCCACTTAGGGCGACATACCACCGCGAATATATGACGTTACAATGCAAACAAATACAACACATACTTTTACAATAAAACTTTTACAACGCAAGTGACATTACAATGCACACCATAACAACGCATATATAGTATATTACATTGAATGATCCATTAAAACGCATATTACAACGCACACTTTTACAACGCAATATATTATTTTTTTGTATAAAACTCATGTAGCGGGATGCAAGAAAAAGGGTGGGGAAGTGTATTAAAACATGGATATTGGAAATTAATACATAGGTATTAAAATGAATACTTGAGTACTAAAATTACTCGAATACAAAATGTATGAATTATAAAATTATATAAATTTGTTTAAAATATTGCTACAAACGTTACTATTTTATAACACGATATTTAATAAAATTGTCCACTTCTAACAAATAATACTCTAGTAATTAAATTAATACTAGAGTACTTTTTCAGAATATTTTTAATAATGTGTACTGACCATTACTAAAATATATAAGAACATAAAATAAATATCAAACTTAAAGTAACATTAAACAATTTAGGTTTGATATTTTAACATAATATCCATTTAACCAAAATTTTTATAAATTCACTATATAAACACAAAACAAATAAACATTAATACAAGTAATATAAGAAAACAAATTAATATTAGTACATCCAAAAGGTCCACATAACAAAAACACTATAACACTACTATCAACACAAAAAAGAAAACTTCAGTTTTTAAATTCCGAAAACAAAAGTCCTACAACTCTTTCAGTGAAATTACTTTGACCCAGAAATACTCAAAAGGAACGTTATAACATACAAAAAAGTTACGAAAACTAACATAAAATAATTTACATTCTCACACACCATTAAAAAAAAAAGAAAAACTGTATCCAAAACATACTTTCCGTTCAAATTACGTTCAACATAAAGCATCTAAAAGAAGCCAACCACCATTTTAAAAACTGGAGTTACCTGATTACCAGAGACTGCATGCGCTTTTTACTGCTGCGAGTGACAAACCTCAAAGCAAGCCTTCTAAAACACTAAGTACAAACACTAAAAATGTTTTACTACTCAACAACTTGTAGATAAGCAAACAAACGAAAATAAAGTATGTCAGCTTTTTTTCAGTTGATTCGAAAACTTTCAAAATCCAACTAAACATTGCAAAATACTAGATTTAGGACAATATATAAAGTAAGTGACGAAATATTTTTTTTAATGTTTTTAAATAAATGTTCAATAATGTGTTTATAAAAAAATAGTCTGAAAATGTTTACTATTCCGAATAAAAAAGATTCTTAACTAAAGCAAAGTGCAGGATAGTGAAATATTAAAATAATTAATGCTACTCTAAACACTGTTTCCGTCCTATTAAAAAGCTGCATAGTGATGTATTTAAAATTACTATTCCAAATCCAAAAGCTGCTTCCCTCTCAAAAACTGCAAAATGATGAGTTTAAAATTACTATTACAACTCCAAAATAAACTATCCTTAGTAAAGATGCAAGATAGTGGTATGTTAAAATTACTATTACTATACCATAATATGCTTGCCTCTGAAATTATGCAAAATATGAAAAGTGCAGTATAGTGATATGTTAAAATCACTATTCCCACTCCAAAGCATGCTTAAATCACACAAAAAGTCGATAGTAATGGGGTTAAAAATACTATTCTAACTCCAAAAGATGCTTGATTCTGAAAAAGTGCAGGATAATGGCAGGTTTAAATTAATATTCCTACTTTAAACAGTGTATATCTCCTATAAAATGCTGGATAGTAGTTCATTCAAAATTCCTATTCCAACTCCAAAACCTGCTTACCTCAGGGAAAACGCTGAAAGACGGCAGCCCGGGGACGCCGCAGATAAAGTAAGACATTTTCTTATTCTTTCAATCGCTTTTTTTAAAGTTCCCAAAAATTGTTAATAGCATGGGTGGGAGGTGGGTGTCATGCAGCGGACCTATGCGGATTGTGCAGAGATTGGTTTCATCTCCGTGGCAGTCGGCGTAGCCCCGCTACACCCACTACGCCCAGGCCAACCTTAAATCACAGAAAAAGCTGGATAGTGGTTCATTTAAAATTACTATTCCAACTCCAAAACATGCTTACCTCAGGGAAAATGCTGGATAGTGGTGGGGTTTAAATTACAATTACAACTCCAAAAGGTGCTTGATTCAAGAAAAGTGCAGGATAGTGGCATGTTAAAATTACTATCCCTACTCCAAAGGGTGTTTGCCTTCTGTAAAATGCTGGATAGTGTTTTGCATAAACTTACAATTCCAACTCCAAAAGGTGCTTGCCTCAGAGAAAACTCTGGATAGTGATGGGGTTTTAGTTACTATTCCAACTCCAATAAGTGCTTGCATCAGGAAAGGTGCAGGATAGGGATATGTTAAAATTACTATTCCCACTCCAAAGGATGTTAAATCACAGAAAAAGCTGGATAGTGGTGAGGTTAAAATTACTATTCCAACTCCAAAAGGTGCTTAGCTCAGAGAAAACAATGGATAGTCATGGGGTTTAAATTACTATTCCAACTCCAAAAGGTGCTTAACTCACAGAAAAAGCTGGATAGTGGTGGGATTAAAATTACTATTCCAACTCCAAAAGGTGTTTGCTTCAAGAAAGGTGCAAGATAATGGTAGGTTCAAATTACTATTCCCACTCCAAAGAATGCTTAATTCACAGAAAAAGCTGGATAGTAATAGGGTTAAAATTACTATTACAACTCCAAAAGATGCTTCATTCAGAAAAAGTGCAGAATAGTGATATCTTTACATTCCTATTCCTACTCCAGACAGTGTATATATATCCTATAAAATGCTGGATAGTGGTTCATTTAAAAATACTATTCCAACTCCAAAACATGCTTACCTTAGGGCAAACGCTGGATAGTGGTGGGGTTTTAACTACTATTCCAACTCCAAAAGGTGCATGATTCAAGAAAAGTGTAGGATAGTGGCATGTTAAAATTACTATTCCTACTCCAAACGGGGGCTTAACTAGGAGGAAAAGCTGGATAGTGGTGTGGTTTAAAATTATATTCCTACCCTAAAACATGCACACCTCAAAAATAAACCTAAATAAAGATGAAGATAAAACTATTATTTCTAACAATGTATTTCTAACTTTGTAAAAATACTGTATTTTGTCGAAAAATAAATTGCTAATAAGACTAAAACATCAACTTATCTCAGTAAAACATTATACTGTATTTTGACCTACATGAAAAATGTTTTCACAAACTAAACTTTTATACTTCTTTATTATATACACAAATAGGTCAATACTACATCCAAAAACAAAATACCCAGAACATTTCAAGAGAATACATATAGAAATATCCACAAAAAGTTGAGAAAAGCATATTGCAAGGTAATTTCCTTATATATGAACAAAAAACAAGTAAACAAATTAAACAGTATACAAACACAAATAAAACTAATTTAAAAACATCAAATTATAAAAAATGTCCAAATATTTTTTCTTTCAGCTTTCAAACCTTTTGACAACCATTTAAAAGAAAAACATAAGGAAATTCTCACATCAATAAATTATTATATTAAAAATTGTACTTCTATTATTATAAATTGTTTTTTTTCTTCCACAGAAAAAGACAGACCAGTTAAATAGATAGTTTAAACTTGATTAAATATAGACAAATAAGCACAAACTATTTCTTCAATGAATAATGATGAACTGTTTTCCAATTATGAAACCTGAAACTGTTGTTCCTAAATCAAAATTAGATTATATTTCAGGCAAATATTTTTTAAATACTTTCAATATACTAACAATAAATATATCTCTCCTTTTTCAGAACACAACAACTAAAACTCACTCACAAAATCAAGAAACAACTGTAACAATACTATAAAGGTAAGATTTCAGAAACAAAAACAATTAAAGAAATATTAACTACCGTATTTTCCGGCATATAAGACGACTTTTTAACCCTTTAAAATGTTCTCGAAAGTCGGGGGTCGTCTTATACGCCGGGTGCCAAATTCTACGGTATTTATTCATGCGTTTTTATATAGCGCGGACTTTACCCGAAGGTGTCAGACCGCTTCACAATAGGAAATGGTGCATTACAGGATGAAAAAGTGACCATACTCCGGTTGGTTAGGCATATTATGGCGCCGTGACCCAATACTGAGCCGCAAAACGTTACCGGTACCGTACGGTACATTACATGAGGCAAAAGTAACAATTTAACAAATGGCGCCGTAGAGATATACGGTAATATTGCAATAAATGGAGGGCACTCAAACACAAGAACAAACGTTACATGAGCCAATGGTGGCACTGTGCAAGTATCGAAAGCAAACAAAAAGTAAGAGGTAGCAAACAGAATAAATGGCGCTGTGAATCCTACCTAGACCCAACACTGAGCCGCAAAACGTTACCGGTACTGTACAGTACATTACATGAGGCAAAAGTGACAATCGAACAAATGGCGCCGTAGAGGTATACGGTAATAGTGAAATAAATGGAGGGCACTCAAACACAAGAACAAACGTTACATGAGACAATGGTGGCACTATGCAAGTATTGAAAGCAAACAAAAAGTAAGAGGTAGCAAACAGAACAAATGGCGCCGTGAATCATACCTAGACTGCAGCTTCACACGTGCCTCCAACCACTTGCGATGCATACTTCCCCAATTAAGGCAGACGAGGCAGCAGGACGTCCGAAAACATAACGGGCAGCGCTGAAGCACCTAAGATGGCGGCCCCCACTGTGTTGCGGGTCTGACACGCGCTCCTCCACATGTGCTGATCTCCTCAGTCCATGGTCATAGAAAGGGGACTGTAGAATGTTCACAATGGCAGTTTTGCAGCAGTTATTTCAGTATGGTACATTCCTAATGAATTACGGTACAAAACACACTGCATTTCTTTTTAAGGTTTCTATATGACTGACTGAGCTATACAATCTTCCTTATTATGTTGAATTCTTACATAAGGTACCTTCCTTTGATACACACCTGAAATGCACTATACTGTTTAATAAAGAAAGGAGATGCTTGTAGAGGGCCTGTAGTGTGAGCACATAGTAGTAAAGAGGACACTAACAACACGTTTTAGAACATGAGAGGAACTACAAACCTCCAAATCCAAGCAGAGTTTTTATGCAGTGTGCACAGGAAATACCGGTACCAGTACCAGTAGATCGCTTGCCGTGATTGGCTGGTTGTTGTAAACAGGGAAGGCAGTCTGGTGAGCAGATACACATGTGGTAGTGAAGACAGTACAGCACCAGTCTCTGTACCGGTTCATACAGTACAGCACCAGTACATACAGTACAGTATGCAAATGGCTAACAGTCAAGAACCCATCATGGCTCCAGAAGCAGCAAGAAGAAAGAAATATGAAGCCAGTTACAAACTTAAAGTTGTACATTTTGCCATGGAACATAATAACTGTGCTGCTGCAAAACAATATGGAATAACAGAAAAGATGGTTCGGCACTGGAAAGCAAATGAAAAAGCATTAAGGAGTATGCCAAGGGGTAAGTGTGCATTAAGAAGAGGCACCCCACATTGGCCAGAACTCAAAAAACATGTAGCAAATATGGTGAATGAGCATCGCCAAAGCGGTTATGTAGTGACACGAAATAAAATACGTTTGTTTACACTTCAGTGGGCCAAATCTAACCCAGATCTCACCAACAGATAGATTTAAGGCCACTGTATCCTGGTGTACTAGATTCTTAGGAAGGCATAATCTGGTATTGGGGCAAAGGCGAAAATTGCACAAAAATTACCTGCAGATCTTGATGCCAAAATACATAGTTTCCATCGCTACGTTATTAAGCTGTGCAATGAACATGGCTATGCGCTAAGTAGTATCGGAAATATGGTTGAAACTCCAATGAATTTTGATATGGTTGCAGACAAAACTGTCCATCCAAAAGGTGAAAAAACTATTTTAATCAATATCAAATCTTTATTTCGATCATTTCAGATCATAAAAGATAAACACATAAACATACCATAAAACATTAAAAATGATTTCAGTATTTGCAAGTTTTTAAAAGGCCATAATTGGAATCTAAAATGATGTATAATTTAAGCTTGAAAGTTAGTAGGGGGTGCCATATTGAAGTCTTTTATAATTCTTGCGCGTGCTCTCCACATTGCCGTCAAAAATTTCGCCATGGCAAAGACAGTTGTAGGTGATAAGTCTGTTTTTAGCACTCTATACGCTGGGGCATAAGTTCGGAAACCCAAGTTCTTTAAGTATGGGACCAGCCAATAGCTCCTGATTTTACTGTAAGCTCTACAAAAGAATACCACATGTAGCTCACTTTCCAGCTTGTAATTGCATGCTGGGCAGGTAGCTGACTCCAGGTTGCCATTCCAGGATTTGGTGAAGGCCCTCAGTGGTAGCGAGCCATATCTCCATTGCAGGAAAATCTTTCTTACATGCACAGGGGACATGGCGTCCAAAACATACTCTGGTCTATAGGAGTCTTTTGCTTTGATGAAAGTGTCACTTAGAGATCCTTCCCGGATTGAACCCAGAGCTCTCTGGAGCATAAAATTGTAAAACAGTCTGGAGAGTTCTTTCCTTGGAAGGCTTGTGGCAGTTACTTGAGGGTTACACCACAGTTCAGGTATTCCAATTGTTGTGCACATGTCCCTGATATACTTCAACCAAGGGATTTTGGACACATGTATTAGCCTAAGAAGCTCCTGTAATTCGCTTCTGTAGTGACCCAGATCCTGACTGCTCCACAGACGTCTCCAGTAAGTCAAAGGTTTTAGGCCCAGTTCTTCAGTGATTGGGCGCAGTGCCAAGTCCATTCTCAAGGGGAGAAGGGGGCTACTCGATGGAAGAGCCGCTAGCTGTCTTATAAAATTATTTTCTGCGACCTGTATAGTTTGTAGCGATGTGTGTCCCCCAGAGACTGGTTAAGTGTAATGCCCAGGTACTCGATTACTTGGACTCTTTCTAGAGATACAGCTCCCAGTCGGGGATTTGGGCAATTTTTGGTTTTTTTGCTGAGAATCATGAATTTGGTCTTGGAGGGGTTTATTTCTAAACCCCTTTCATTACAGAACTCCTAGAAACCGTCTAAGACTCTCTGCAGCCCCATTGGTGTTTTTGACAGCAGCAGGGTGTCATCCGCGAACATATTCGCTGGCACCCTGCTGTTGTTTAGTTGTGGAGCATCGACATTAGGGATCCTGCTCAGATGTTCTATTACCCCATTTGTAAATAGACAGAAGAGGGTCGGCGCCAACACACATCCCTGTCTTACCCCACGTTGGACAGGGAATCTATCTGTTAGCCTACCGCCCTTTCCATATCTTACACGGGCATAATTATCTGTATGTAGCCTAATTAAAATGTGCAGTATATCACCGGGGACACCCAGATCCGCCAGTACCGCCCACAACCTGGCCCGTGGGACCAGGTCGAAGGCGGCACGGAGATCTACAAAAACCGCATACAGTGACCCCCCTTCTAGGTGTGTCGTCTTCCAGTACAGGATGTTAAGTCTAAGTAACTGATCGACTGTTGAGACTCCCCTCCTGAATCCCACCTGGAGAGGGCTTAAAATGTCAGTCTCGTCCATCCAGCTTTGGAGCCTATCAAGGATTAATCTGCCAAACAGCTTTTGGGTCACATCGATGAGGCTAATTGGACGATAGTTGACTGGAAGCAGAGGCGACCCCTTTTTGAATATCGGGACCACCTCCGCTCCCAGCCAAGTGTCCGGTATTCTCATCCCCCCCAGCACTGCATTAAACAATATCATCAGATAGGGTGCCCAAATCTCAGGTTCTTGTTTGAAGAGGTCGCCCGGCACCCCGTCAAGTCCCGGGGCCTTTCCGGAGGACAGCCCTGCTATTGCCACCCTTATGTCTTTAATGGTAAAAGGGACAGCAATATGCGTGTTATGGGTAGAGGGTTTTATTGTTGCTAACTCGTCATTGTCAGAGGAATATAGCTGCTGGAAATGGTCCTGCCAGACGTTTGCAGCGATGTTTGGTTCCACAGCCGAGGGGAGATCCCCACTTCCATGGTTTATAATTCTCCAGAATCTACGGGAATCCCTTTCAGCTAGGGACTCCGAGAGATTCTCCCAGTGCTGAACGTCCCACTCTATTTTAGCGTTGGTTATGAGTGATTTATAGGTCCTCCTTTTGAGGCGAATTTCCTCCCTCGAGCCCCCTTCCTTTATAGTGGATAATAGGTCTTGCTTTGCCAGTCTGCAGGTGCTATTGTACCAGGTATTTTTGGCTAAGCCCTGCACTCTTGGTCGTCCTGTGCTTAGAAAATCAGCCTCAAGCTTCTTAGTTAGATTTAGGTGTAACTGCGCTATATCCTCGCTAATGTCTTTTATGGAGTCAAGGCGCCATAAGTCAAAAGCCTCGTCAAGAATGGGGATAATCCCAGTATAAAGGGCGGCTAACTTTTCGCTACTGGAGGCAAGCTTTTCCCATCTTATCCGCCTCCGGTTGTTCTCCAAGAGGTGCCCTCCTCTCAATTCCTGTGCACATAATGCAGTCTCCCCCGGAGGAGGGATGGCGTACTCTAGCTCCAGGGCGTTATGGTCACTATCGTCTCTATCTATTATTTTAAAATCCAGTACCCTTTTCCACGCCTGCATTTGTACCAGGAAGTAATCCAGTCTACTTTGCCTACCTGCCTTGTTGAATGTGCATTTAGATGGAATGTCAGATCTGGTGCGGCCGTTGCAAGCTCTCAAACCAAAGGTGAGATTTAATGTGTTTATTTGAACGGCCAACGGTGTCCAAGCTATGGGAGGGGGTGCTTCTGTCTGAGGAACCTGCCAGCTTGAATCCTCCTCTAGGGAGGGTCCATCAAGTAGGCCAGGTAATGGCTCAAAGTGTGAGTTGAAGTCCCCCCCTATTAGGTAGGACATATCCCCAGGGATGGCTTCTAGAATGGACGACAATGACTCTATAGTTTTGGAAGTGGCCGCTGTTTGAACTGGTCTGGAATAAATGTTTATAACTAATAATTTAAAAGGGCCTGGCCATTCCAGTAGTACTGCCAGTATATCTTCTGAGTCTACTGGGTATTTTGAGGCTATGCATCCTAGGTCTGAAGCAACCCAGGTTGCCAGTCCTCCGGATGGTCGTCCTCTCCCACCCCATAGAGCGGGGATTGAGAAAATCTGGAATCCCCTTGATGATGTCTCTTCCCTTGTCCAAGTCTCTTGAAAGAGACACACACTTTTTGGGTGTATTAGCTCAGCCCATGATTCCGATTCTATTTTGTTACTTAGACCTGCAACATTCCAGGAGAGAAATTTTAGGATTAGTGGGGCAATCTGTGTCCCAGCTTGGCTAGCCCTTAAGATAGTATGGGCTGAACATAAGGCGGAATCTGTTTGGACTTCCTCAATTGACGGGGCTTCTAGAGTATTTTCCCTTTTGTTTGGTTCATAGTGACAGTCTTGGGTCCCAGTACAGATTTCCTCCTCGCTGGTAGTGAGGGAAACTTGGTTACCTTGATCAATGCCTAACGGACTCTCTTTTGCCCCTACTACAGAGGCCAGCTGTCAGTCCACCATTTCTAGGCAGTCATAACGGTTAGACAGCGGTAGGAAAGGTGGCTGATAAAATCTTGGGGGCCATGGCTCCTCTCTATCATAGTTTCCCCTTCCCATTCCTCTTCTCTGTACAGTTTCCCATCCCTGGGAATCACAGTATGTAGGAGGGTAGATAGGGGGTGGTCGTGCGTGGTCATAGGGGATTCTCCTCCTTTCCTGATTTCCCTCCCAGTTTCCCCTTAGGTCCGGATGGTAACCTCTCCTCTGTGCCTTAGTTGGATGATCACTAGGTGGATAAAAGAACGAAAGAGGGACTGGGTGAATAGTACTCCCTTCGTCCTCCAGAAAAGAACCACAAATGAATGGGACTGTACCTGGTTCTTTAAAACTCACCAGAATACAGTCACCACTAATTGTTTTAGGACTCTTGCCCACCCATGAGACTCTTCTTGCCATGCAGATGTCGCTGGTCTTGCCTCTAGGAAGCGGCCTATGTGTTGAGAGCCAGTTAATTACTTTGTTTTTCAACGACTCCCCTGTCTCATATGAGTCTGATTTCAATTCGGGAACCCCAATTAAAATAGCAGTGTATGGCGCTACCTCCGGTGGAATAATTAACAGTGACTGTTCTTGGTGGTTTAGTTAAAAGATTTTTTGGGTCAGGTGGATTTTGATTAGTGTTCAACTGAGGTTTTGGAGGACTTTTGTGTTGCGCATTTGCCTGAGTTTTGTCAGTTACTATTGGTGATTGATGTTGTGTAGCACTATTTTGTTTATTGATAGCGCCTCCTGAAGTCGCTGGAATTGCCAAGTTAGATTTTGGTTTTGATGGTTGGTTACTGTATGATTTAATGTTGTTAGCCCCCGCTACAGTTGTTGTTCCTGTCTCAGAAGCTTTTGCGATTTTAAGGGGGTCCAAAGTGTTGTTGTGTTTCGGGTCCGTTGAGGGGGATATGGAGCAGGGAGCTCCCGATTTCCAGCCTTCCATAACTTTTAGGGCAGTCTTCTCAATTTTGATTAGTCTCGCCTCCATTTTTATCAGGCGAGCTTCCAAAGAACCTATGATTGATTTCAGGAGGTGGCCAATGTCCGCTAGTGTTATGTCCTCTTCCGCAGACTCGAGGTTGTGTTCTACGGAGGGAGGTAGCGGATCAGTGAGGGTATCACTAGGCAGTTCCTGGGGCGGATCAATTATTATCGTAGGGGATGTTCTTTCCTGGATATTATAGTCTGTTCTAGTTGTGTTATGTGTTGCCCCCACATTTTGTTTCGTTTTCTTTCCCTTCCTTTCCTTACTACTCTGTTTCCCAGTTTTCCTCTTTTGTATGGCACCCTCCCTTCGCCCTCGATCTACGCTAGATGACTTTAATAGCTTTGGGGTATTAGTGGTAGTTATAACAAGTTCTTCCCTCAAAGGTGGAGGGCTTGAAGTAGTTATATCAATGTCCTCCCTCAATTCTGTACTGTTTGGAGGTTGGGTGATTTGCGTTAGGGGGAGGGACAAAAGGCTCATGTCATCTAAGTCACTTAATGTTCCTTCGGAAAGATCTATACTGGTGGTTCGATGTGCCCCCCCACATGCACCAAGCTGAGAGCTATCTGTAGTCCGCCTATCCTTGGGGGTTTTCGACATTGCTATGACCCCCATCGACGACCTCCTCACCCATTCTATTTCCTGCGAAATTCGTCTTTCCAGGAGGGAAAGGGAGCCTGCCTTTAGAAAATAATCATCAATTTTGCCTTGGTTTGGGGCAGTAGTAGTAGGGGCATTGGCTGCCAGGCTAGCTTTACTCCTAGTCTCCATATTGCTCATGATGAGCAATATAGCTCAAGGGGACCCAAGATGTAATAGAAGAGTAATGTATTGAGAGGGAAATGTAAGTTAGTACCTGGAGTAAATAAGGAGGCCCAGTCCAGTCTCTCCGGTCCTCGAACGGCCTCAAACGGCCCGCTCTTTGCCCGGTCTTCGCCCCGAGCTGCGTCCCGCGCGCGTCCCGCGGTGCGGTGTTGGCCAATCCTGATTTGTACGAGGAGGCTGGGGGCGTGGCCGCCGGGGGAAGAGGCACCAGCTGTGGGAAGCTGAGGCTGCTGGTCCTCGCAGTCCCCCGGTAGGCTCCACGCGCTGTGTAAATTTCAAAGGGCTCAACCTGGGAGCGTGTTTGCTCTCCACCGACTGTGGAGCCGCTCACACCAGGGAGGACGGGGTCAAGCTGCAGATGAGCGGCACCCGCGAAGCGGGTGTCGCGAAAGGTGGCAGAATAAGCGGGCAAGCAGGCAGCAGGAGTCTGTCTCTCACACGGCAAAGGTAAAGACCCAAGAAGCACCCGCTCAGCCAAAGAACCCCAGCGTTGATATCACCGGAGGCTGGGGGCGTGGCCGTCGGGGGAAGAGGCACCAGCTGTGGGAAGCTGAGGCTGCTGGTCCTCGCAGTCCCCCGGTAGGCTCCACGCGCTGTGTAAATTTCAAAGGGCTCAACCTGGGAGCGTGTTTGCTCTCCACCGACTGTGGAGCCGCTCACACCAGGGAGGACGGGGTCAAGCTGCAGATGAGCGGCACCCGCGAAGCGGGTGTCGCGAAAGGTGGCAGAATAAGTGGGCAAGCAGGCAGCAGGAGTCTGTCTCTCACACGGCAAAGGTAAAGACCCAGGAAGCACCCGCTCAGCCAAAGAACCCCAGCGTTGATATCACCGGAGGCTGGGGGCGTGGCCGCCGGGGGAAGAGGCACCAGCTGTGGGAAGCTGAGGCTGCTGGTCCTCGCAGTCCCCCGGTAGGCTCCACGCGCTGTGTAAATTTCAAAGGGCTCAACCTGGGAGCGTGTTTGCTCTCCACCGACTGTGGAGCCGCTCACACCAGGGAGGACGGGGTCAAGCTGCAGATGAGCGGCACCCGCGACGCGGGTGTCGCGAAAGGTGGCAGAATAAGCGGGCAAGCAGGCAGCAGGAGTCTGTCTCTCACACGGCAAAGGTAAAGACCCAGGAAGCACAGGACAACAGGACATGAGAAGTTCAGTTTTACAGTGGTACTAGCATGCACAGCTGATGGAGCCAAACTGAGACCAATGGTTATTTTTAAAAGAAAAACAATGCTGAAACGCAAGTTTCCTGTTGGTTGTTTTGTACATGTGAATGAAAAAGGCTGGATGGATGAAGAAGGGGTAAAGCTATGGCTTGATAATGTATGGAGCAGGCGACCAGGTGGACTTCTTCAAAAACGTAGACTACTGGTGTGGGATATGTTCAGGGCCCATTTAACTCCCAGCATCAAGCAAAGGCTGGCAAGAATAAAAACAGATGCTGCAGTTATTCCTGGAGGATTGACATCGTTGGTACAGCCACTGGATGCGTGCCTAAACAAGCCATTTAAAGATCGCATTCGAGAACAGTGGAATGAGTGGATGGTTAGCGGCGAAAAGTCATTCACAAAAGGAGGAAACATGCATGCTCCACAGTTGGATGTTTTGTGCAAGTTTGTCATAAAAGCCTGGAATGATATCAATGCAGAAACAGTCAAAGTCTTTCAAGAAGTGTGGCATATCAAATTCATTAGATGGTATGGAGGACGACTACTTGTGGCAAGATGAAGAGGAAGCTGAAGCAGAGACCACAACATCTGATACGGAATTACCAGATCCATGCGATGACTGCTTTACAGATGAACCACAAGATCACATCGATTTACTTATGATATCAGATGACTAAGAGGAGGATTTTGAAGGCTTTTAAAGGGAACGCCAGCAAATCCTGTAAAAATCGCTTGGAGTAATGAAAAGTTTAATCCACGGCAGCAGGAAGGCCCCGTGGTTCACCGACGAACTCAAGAGCTCCAAGAAGAACTGCCGAGCCCTCGAGAAAGCCTGGAGAAGGGAGCCAACACCGGACAACATGACCACCCTCAAGCTTGCCACCCGGAAGCATCACCAACTGATCCGCGACACCAAGAAAACTGCATTCAAGGACCGGTTGGATAACAACGCACACAACAGCAAGGAACTCTTCAACATCGTGAAAGAGCTCTCCAACCCCAACGCCGGAAACAACGACATCACCCCATCGCAAGAACTCTGCAACTCCCTCGCCTCCTACTTCCACAACAAGATCGCGGACATACACAATAGCTTTAACACCCAACCGACGAACGCCACGTCTAACTCGACCGAACCACCGCCCCCCACCACCACCCTCCGCGCCTGGACTCCGATCTGCACCGAAGAAACCGTCCGCATGATGAACTCCATCCACTCGGGATCTTCGACCGACCCCTGCCCTCACCACGTCTTCAACAAGGCCGACGCCGTCATCGCACCCCACCTGCGGGACATCATCAACACCTCCTTCACCACCGCCACCTTCCCTGAGAGCTGGAAGCATGCCGAACTCAGCGCTCTACTCAAGAAACCAACAGCGGACCCCACCGAACTCAAGAATTACCGCCCCATCTCGCTGCTCCCGTTCCCAGCCAAAGTCATCGAGAAGACCGTCAACAAGCAGCTGGCCGCCTTCCTCGAGATGAACGGATCCCTCGACCCCTCACAGTCTGGCTTCCGAGCCAACCACAGCACCGAGACCGCCCTCATCGCTGCCACCGATGACATCCGAACCCTGATGGACAACGGAGAAACAGCGGCCCTCATCCTACTAGACCTCTCCGCGGCCTTCGACACCGTCTGCCACCGCACCCTAGTGCAGCGCCTCAGCAAAGTCGGAATCCAGGAGAAGGCGCTGGAATGGATCATCTCCTTCCTCGACGGAAGAACACAGAGAGTCCGTCTACCACCGTACAAGTCAGAGGCCACCAAAGTCATCTGCGGCGTCCCTCAAGGATCCTCGCTGAGCCCAACCCTCTTCAACATCTACATGAGCCCCCTCGCGGCCATCGCACACCAACACAACCTCAACATAATCTCCTACGCCGACGACACCCAGCTGATCCTCTCCCTGACCAACGACCCCGCCGCCGCCAGAGCCAACCTGCACGAAGGGATGAAAGAGGTAGCCGAGTGGATGTCGACCAGCCGCCTGAAGCTGAACTCGGACAAGACGGAAGTCCTCATCCTGGGATCCTCGCCCTCCGCCTGGGACGACTCCGGGTGGCCCCCCGCCCTGGGCACCGCACCCAAACCGACAGACCACGCACGCAACCTGGGCTTCATCCTGGACTCCTCCCTCTCCATGACCAAGCAAGTCAACGCCGTCTCCTCGTCATGCTTCAACACCCTGCGCATGCTACGGAAGATCTTCCGGTGGATCCCCACCGAGACTAGGAAGACTGTCACCCAGGCACTCGTCACCAGCCGTCTGGACTACGGCAACGCCCTCTACGCCGGAACCACCGCCAAGCTCCAGAAGAGACTCCAACGAATCCAGAACGCCTCAGCCAGACTCATCCTCGACATCCCACGACACAGCCACATCTCCGGACACCTAAAAGACCTGCACTGGCTCCCGGTCAACAAGAGAATCACCTTCAGTCTCCTTACCCACGCACACAAAGCTCTTCACGACCAAGGCCCGAGCTACCTCAACAACCGCATCAACTTCTACGCTCCCAAACGACTCCTCCGATCAGCCAGTCACGCCCTCGCCGCCGTCCCCCGCATCCGAAGAACGACAACAGGAGGAAGGTCCTTCTCCTACCTGGCCGCCAAGACCTGGAACTCCCTCCCGACCGACCTGCGCCTGACCCAAGACCACCTCGCCTTCAGGAAGAAGCTCAAGACCTGGCTGTTCGGGTAGCAGCAGCACACCCCCCCCCTAGCGCCTTGAGACCCTCCGGGTAAGTAGAGCGCTCTATAAATGCCTATGATTGATTGATTGATTGTTTCATGTTTACCGTACATGTTTGATGACAAACAGCCTTATGTTTACAAGTGGCTGTTTTTCATATGGTTCTAAATAAAAATATTGTGACTAAAGCAATATTGTTTATACAACCAGTCAGTCAGTCAAAATTCTTTGTTCGGTACTTACAAAGATACCATTAAAGTGCATAGAGAATACATACATACAGTTTTAAAAAGCACAGTTAAAAAACATTTAAAAAAAAAAAATATTTCAAGAAAATTTTTAGTTAAAAAAAAGAGATTCATATATAAAAAACAGTACGTCATCATAAGTCAGTGGGGGTTTCAGACTGCGTTCAAGTGGAGTATATGGTTGTTTCCCTGGTGTTCCTCAATCTCATAGCAACTTTAATGAAGCTTATAACGCTTGGCAGAGTATGTGGATCTGATGCTTTTTGCAGAAATAGAAGGGCTGCTTTGGCGTGCTTCAGTTTTTGGTTTTTCAGGATCCTAACTAAAAACTTCTTTCTTGGCTCTGAGTAGAGAGGGCATAATAAAACAAAGTGAAGGGTGTCCTGCGGAGACCTAGAGTCGCAGCCGCAGGAACCCTTCGCCTCTACAGTAGATGTGAAACCTGCAGGAACTGCCAATAGATGGTGTCGTAAATTCAAGCGGAACCTGGTCATATAAAATCTTTCCTGCGCATTATACAGTACCGCTAGGTATGGTTCCATTTTGAAGTTTGTAGATACCACTGACCCATGTGCCACCACCGAGGGTTTTTTGTTTTCAGTGATCGCCCTCCTTGCTGTTGACCATGCATTGAATGAGTTTTTAAGCAGTGTTTTATTCTGTGCGGTCATCTGCTCAGGGTCAGTGAACAGATCTTTACAGCCAATACAATCCAAGGTGTCCTTTACGTATTTTAGCCATGTGATTTGTTCCCATTTGTCCCGGCTCAGGCAATCCGTAATAATCTGTCTGCTAAAGCAGGCCTCTGGGTTTGTCCATATCCTGATCCAGGCCATAAGTGGTCGAATCTTAATTTTGTCCTCGATATAGGGTTCTCCCAGTTCCAAGTGGGTTATGTGTGCGGGGGTGCTCTGAGGGACCTTGAGTAATCTTTTAAAGAATTTATTTTCCTCAGCTTGTATCTGCTGTATGTGGTTAATTTTGCAGCCCCACACTTCTGCTCCATATGCCGCTTTAGCGCAGGATACAGCTTTGTATAGGTTTAATATCTGTTCCGGTGACCACCTGCCTAGCCTCCTTCCGAATGCCATTATAGCACCCGTTGAGGCCACCAATTTGGATGCATGTTTTTCCGCCAGATTTTTGAATTCTAATTTCTCGTCAAAGAGGACACCAAGGTAGGAAAATGTCTTAACTGTTCCCAGCTTGTGGCTACCTATGCTGTACGAGAAGTTGTTTTTTGGATTCCGACCTGTGGTCATAACAAAAGATTTTTCCAGGTTTGCTGAAAGGTCCAAAGAATTCATAAAATTTACAAACCCATCAATTAATTTTTGTAGTCCCAGTGGCGTACGGGCTAGCAGCACAGCGTCGTCCGCATAAAGGAGGACGGGTACCGGACGCTGGCCGATCTTAGGGCAATCCACTTCCAATTCCGTGAGTTCTTTGTCCAGGTTATTTATGTACAAAGAGAATAAAAAAGGCGCTAAAATGCAGCCCTGCCGCACTCCACTTGTGCAGGGAAACGGTTCAGTCTTCATCCCTTCGTTATTGTAACGGACTGTAGCCGTAGTCTCCCAGTGTAGAGCCTTTAAGATGTCTACTACTTCATGATCCACCCCCATGGAGATCATCAGGGCCCATAATTTCTGTCTGTTGACGCGATCAAAGGCCGCTGAGAGATCCATAAAACCCATATAAATAGTCCCCTTGGCAGCGATGGTGTATTTAGCGGTAAGGAGATATAGGTTTAAGCATTGGTCTGTTGTGGATCTCCCTTCTCTGAATCCGTACTGTACATCAGTTAAAATATGATGGTCCTCTGCCCAGGATTGCAGACGATTTAAAATAACACGTCCCAAAACTTTTGCAGTAACATCTATCAGAGAGATTGGGCGATAACATTGGGGGTCGTCCCGACTGCCCTTTTTGTAGATGGGGACAATGGATTTTGAAGGCTTTTAAAGGGAACGCCAGCAAATCCTGTAAAAATCGCTTGGAGTAATGAAAAGTTTAATCCACTTGCACTGTTTCATGTTTACCGTACATGTTTGATGACAAACAGCCTTATGTTTACAAGTGGCTGTTTTTCATATGGTTCTAAATAAAAATATTGTGACTAAAGCAATATGGTTTATACAACCAATTGGTGTGAGTTCAGTCTTTGAGTGTGTACAATAAACGTTTAACACTGTCCTCTGATAAAGCCTTACTGCTAACCCACACGGAGGAGGACTAGAATCACTAATAAGCCCAAAATAAATTCTTAAAATGGCTATGCAGGACTGCGTTGGAAGTGGAGGTAGTCTTATACGGCGAGTATAGCACGAAACCTAAAAAAAGTAGGGGGTCGTCTTATACGCCCAGTCTTATACGCCGGAAAATATGGTATATTTCTCTCCCTAGGAAACTTTACAATAAACAATATATATATATATTATAAAACGCATAAAAATCGTTTAATTTCAGAAACAAAGAAAATTAATAAATTTACCAAACAAGAAGAATTAAACCACAGCTAATTCAAAGGTAATTTTTTTTTTAACTATTTCTCCATACAAATTATTTTTTTTTCTCCCAATAAAGCAGGAATCTTTATGTAATAAACCAACTAAGTTAGAAAATGAAAAAACTGAAAACATTGAACAGGACATGAAAATGAATTGCAAACTGCCAAATGTATCATAAAATATACAGTCATTTTCCCTCTAAACAGGTATACACAATAACATTAAATATTTTTTTTTTTCCTCTTTTCAGAAAATATGACTATCCTATCCAAAGAAGCAAAATACCAGAATCATAAAGAGGGAAAAGACCACTAAACCATAGTGGGTATGTTTATTGTAAGGAGAGACTATCTGAACCCCAGGTGTCATTGGAGGTGTGTGCAACATTATTCAACCCATTGCACAGGTAGAGCAGTTACTCTTTTAAGAACCACAGACCATAACCACTCTGCCTCTGCAATGGAGATTGAAGTTAGAGAAAGGATTAATGAAATAAAAGATATTGCATCCACCTCCAATGAAACTTGTGGTGCAGTTTTAAGGGAGGTATCCCAACACATTCTCCTACATGTTGCAAGTAGTATGATCATCATTCCTAATTTGCGAATGTTAGAATTGGGGGTCTCTAGTTGGCACAGGTAGGTACTTGTGAAAAATAGGGACCCTCTCCTCTAGTCAGAGTAAGGGGGATTACACTCCTAAAATAACCCCTGCTCACCCTCTACATAGCGTGGCGCGAGCAGTCAAGACTTATTTCAGAGGCGGTTTAAGTTAAGCATTTGTGATCAAATACAGTAACCCAGTGACAACACTACAAATGGACATCACACAAGGTTTTAAATCAAAAATAAGTATATTTTATATAGCGTTACCAGAAGATCAATAAACGACAAAAAGAATCCACAGTACTATTAGATTTCCAGAGTACTTGTAAAAAGGCTTAAATCAAGGTTCTGTGCGAGTAGGTAGCCTGGTCCGGCTAAAGCGTTGGTGAAAATAACAGTCTAGCGGACCGCATCGGTACGCGCCCACTCAAATGTCGACAGACTCAGTCACAGTACCTTTACTTGAGGCGGCCGGCACGGATGTGCAAACCGGTTCCGGTGTTCGTTGCGGTGCAGAAAGGGAGCGTTGCAGGACACGTTGTCCCTCGATGTGGTGCAGGCAGCGGCCAGTTGAGTCGGTGGATCCAAGGCTTGCGTTGCAGGGGGAGACGGTGCTTTGTTGCGGTGCTTGCAGTGCGGTGAACAAGCCGGAGTTCGGGAGCTGGCGTCGATCAGTCCGGACAGCGGTGCGAGTCAGGCGGTGCGTCGCAAAGCGTGCAAGGCGGTGCCCAACTCCGGTGCGGTCACAGGACTCTGAGTCAGCAGCAGGGACCGCTTCGGTCAGACCAGTTCGATTCGGTGTAGCGAGGCGTTTCACGTTGCAGTGTCTACCAGTCGCGGTGCATGCTGCGGCTCGGTGACGGCATCAGGATGGAGTCGGTGAGCGCAGAGTTTGCGTTGTTCGAGGCGGATGTTGTTGATGCGGTGCCTACAGGATACCAGGCCGGTCGTGAGAGACAGTCACAGCTCCCTGCCTCTGTAGCCACTTGTTTCCAGTATCAATTCACAAAGGATGATGAAGTCCACTGGTCCTGGGACTTCGATCAGGGGGCAAGCTCTCTTCCAAGCCCTTGGAGATATTTTGCACAAGTTGAAAGTAAAGTCCACCAAGTTCTTTCTCCTCTCTTTGGCAGTCAGGCAACCACTGCAGGCCAATACCCCAAGCAGCACTTCAGCTTGGGAATAGTCTCTCCTCAGTTTCTTCAGGTTCCTCTCCTCAGCAGAGGTTTCGTCTTGTAAGTCCAGAAGTGATCTAATTTCTTGGGATCAGAGTCCCAATACTTATACCCCAAAATCATTTGTTCTCTGAGGGGAGAGGGGCCTGTGCTCAGTTCAAGCCAGCTCTGAAGCACTCTGTTTACCAGACTTCTCCTTTCCTTTCACAGGGCAAGCACATCACACCCTCCACAGGAGGTGGAGCCAGCATTGCGGAAGGCAAATACAGCCCTGGAGCACTTTGTTGACAGTCTTCCTTCTCTTCTTTCAGTGTGCAGGGCAGAGACATCAGACGCACCACAGGGGGTGGAGCTGGCATTGTAGAGGGAAGGCCCAACCCTATTCAGGTCCCAGGTGCAACTCCTCCCTCCCATCTAGATGCAGATCTCTCTATTCACCACCCGGCTGCCCCAGCCTTTCTCCTGGAATCCCCCAGGACTGTCACTCACAAACCCAGACAAAGGAACACACAACCTAGCAGAGACAGGCTCAAATGGTTAGGCAAGCAAATACCTACTTTCTAAAAGTGATATTTGCTAACACAGAATCTTAAAATAAACGTTACTAAAAGAGGTATTTTATTATTCTGAGTCCAGGAATACTAAACACGAATTTCTACCATGTTCCTTGAGTCTGCTAGGATTATAAACATGTAACAATCCAGCTGCCCATTCTGTCCTATGGAGAACAGGTAGCCTTGCAAAAGTGAAAAACGAAAATGGCTGTAATTCACTATTAGGACATGCCACACACCAGGGCTTGTCCTACCTTATACTTACAATGCACAATGCCCTTGGGCCTACCCTAGGGGTGACTAATATGAAGTCAAGGGAAGGTTTAGGGACTGGCAACTGGGTGCACTTGCCCAGTCAGCATGACAGAACCAGACTGCACGCAGGCTCTGCAATGGCAGACCTTAGACACGTTTTTCAAGGCCGCTTCTGTGGGTGGCACAACCAGTGCTGCAAGCCCATCAGCAGCATTTGGAATTACACGCCCTGGGCACACTCAGTGCACTTTACTAGGGTCTGACAAGTAAACCAACCATCCAATCGTGGAACCACTAATCAATACATCAATTTACAGTAGAGAGCACTCGCACTGTGGCACTGGACAGAAGTGGCACAGTGCTCAAAGCATCTAACACCAGCAATAACACGAGGCAACAGCAAAAATGGAAGCGAGACCCACGCCAATGGTGTCAGGTCTAACAGCGAATTATTCAACATCAGAAACAGACAAGTAACTCACAAAGGGGACTATTATGATGGCGGCGGAGGCACCACCGCGGTGCTGGCATTGGCGGAAAATGCATTTTTCCACACGCCAGCAGCGGTCCTCACGCCCGCCACATTACTATGGCCAAACATAGCCCATTTCCCGTCTGCCGCGGTGCGAAGCGAACCGCCAAAGTGCGCCCACTACCACGGCGGTGGGAGCCAATGGACACTTACCGCTGTGCGGAATGACTCCCGTCCGCTGTAACAAATCAGGATGCCCCAAACATCCAGTCGCACCGCAGCCGAGAAACCGCCCAACCACAGACAGCGGAAGCATGTCATCGGAGCGCAAAACCAGAATCCCGGTCCCTTCTGCACCACACACGAAACAACTAGGGAGACAGCCACAGCAGGTGAGGCTGCAGAGGAACATACAGAACAGAAGCACAGGGCCAGGGCAACCCACACACCACACTCATGGCAAGGAAATGGAGTCCAAGCACAAAATGAACACACACACAGATAATGAACAACCACTCAACTGGACACATAGCCTTCCAAGTCACACAGACATACCCCACACTGACACAGCCACATACACAGACCACATGCCAGCAGCAATGGAGGTCAAATATAGGAAAGCTAAATTGAGGAGCACACAAATGGAAGACCAAGGAGTTAACCACCAAACATGTGTACATCACATACAAGACAAGGAACATATAACACCACCCTCAGCCCATCATATCACACATGGCTAGCACAGTAAGTAAAGTCTAACCACAGTCCCCTCCAATGCAACAACTCAGGGAGACAGCAAGGCAACCCATGTATAGGCACAGGGATGAAAGGAAGGGTATGAATTCAAACAGTGAACAGCCACACATCTGTATCCAACTACTTGACAGGAGTATGTCATCAGCACAACACACAGGGCCCATTGCAACACTCCATGACTGTTAAACACAAGGAGGATCCTTCACACATACCACCCCATCACACCTGCAGCACATAACACCAGTGTCAAACACACAGAAGGATGTCAATAATGTCCAGTCAATACACTGAAACAATCACACTCCATGGGGGGTTATCCACAAACACACACACAGGGATGCCTGAACCAATGATTTCACAAACAGCCAAACACATAACAAAAACACACACAGAAACACAACAAGACCTGACATTACCTATGCAGCAAAACTGTGAAAAGGCAATTGGGGGGGACAGACCACAGGAGTGCACAACCTCAGACAGTAACAATGCACAGACAACATAACACAACACAGACAAGAAGTGCACCATCACAAAACAATCATGGACACAAACTGGGAGCAATGGGCCTACAATGACACACAGACAGACATACCACACCACCCATCAAGTCAACATGGTGTCACAGTGTACCACATGCCTGCACATCCACAAGAATGACAAGAGACAGCCCAAACATAAGAAGAGAAAAGACCAAGGAAGCACCTAACACAAGCACAGGAACTAGAATAGACCTTAATTCATGTGACAGACACACAAGTAACAATGAAGTATTAGCAAGAAAACTTTTCACTGGGTTCCAAGCGAACCCTCCTTAATCATGTAATGTTCTAAATGAAACAACTTACTCAGTTTGAATTCATACAATAAATCTATTATTTTTATACATCAATTTCACAATCAAATTTAAAAGAAACCATGATATTTATCCATACAAAATACATTTCAACTATCTAAACATAATTTACATGATGTAAATCAAAAACAATGCATAGCAAAACATGATTATTCCATGCAGATCTTATGAAAGCTCGATGCCTTTCAGGACTATATCGTCCCTTCCTCAGGGACAAAACATTGTCTTTCCGAATAGGCACTTGGTATGACAGCAAGTGCAGCACAGTAGCACCAATAGTTAAAGATAAGATATCATTCAGTTAATTGAAAGGTGTGCACCATTGTTCTTTTCAAATAGACACACAAGTAAGGCACAACACACTGGCAACACACATCTGAATGAAACACAACACACCAACCAAACTCACACAATGGCATGCAAATATAACACCACACACAGAGCATCTGTCAGCTGCAAGAGACAACACAGCCCAAACACTGCACACAGCCACATCAAACACACAACAAATGCACATGTCAAGAAATCACATTGCAAACACAGCAGGACATCTGGGGTGCACACCAGGCAAGGACAAGGCAACACTTATGGCACTGCATGCACACCAAGCAGAGTGTGCACAACAAACTTACCTGTACCTCAAAGATATGAGTGACACACCATGAACACCAACAACATCAACAATCAAAACAGCATACAGACAACACCACACCCAGGAAGTTAAGCAGTCCCTCAGCAAACACACATACAGCTATCCCAACACCCACAGATGCACAAATCTATAAACATGATCAGAGGAAACAAGCCTTTGGCAATGTTGAAGTGGCATATAGTGCATGCAAGGCCGGACTGGGAACCAAAACCGGCCCTGGCAAAGTGCTCGGCCCCCCCTCCCTCCCCCGCAGGGGGTTGGGGGTGCCGCCGAGCTCTTTGCCAGGGCCCGTTTTCAGACGATTTTGTACAGGGCCGATTTTTCAGCTATGCTGCAAAAACGGCCCTGTAATAAAATCGCCCCCAGGGGCCCAAAACCGGCCGCCACCTGTGCGGGGGATTGCCTGGTGCCCGCTACGGCCAGTCCGGTCCTGAGTGCATGTGTCACAGTAAACCATACCCACACAGAAAACGTTTTATTTAGCAAGGACACTGACCAGGCAGACAACAGGAGTAACTGTTTTTATTTACATATGAAACAGATAGGCACAAAAACTAGACTAGAGCAAGGTCAGTGGCTAGGACAAAGTGCAGTTGAGTTACATGAGATCCAGCACAGGCAAGAGCCAAACAGCAGTAAACTACAAGGCCAGTGGCCAGGACAAAGTGCAGTCGAGGTACCTGAGATCCAGCACAGGCAATGGCCAAATAGCAGTAAACAAAAAGTCCAGTGTTCAGGACAAAGTGCAGAGTAAGTACATGAGAAGCTGCACAGGCAAGGCCCAATCAACAGGGAACAACAAGGCCAGTGGCAGGGGGCGCTAGGTGGCGCACTAGCGAGATGGCCGCACTGTAGTGAGGCTCCTGCAGCCCAGTGCAACTATCCTGTAATTATCCTACTTATTGACCTTAAAAACCACCGCAACCGTGCTCTGCTTGAAGAACATTATCATATGCAGGTTCAGTGAAAATCTAGTAGCAATCGGGCAAACACTGACCGAGATCCGGCGAGTTGAAAATGGGACCGGCTGCAGCTGCGGAGGTCTGGAGAGGAGCAGGCAAGGATACGTGGGCTATTGGAGGCCGTGGCTGCCTTGGCGGTGTGTAGGCCTGTCAGCGGAGGCGCCGCAGGAGGAGCGGATACGGAGCCTTTCCTGCCCGTCGTACAGCTCGACACAGTAACGTGTGGAGATCGTCACGTGAAGGAAGACCCCCGTGAGCGCTGCGGCCGGAGTGTGATCTGTGTGGCCGTGGGCGTTGCAGAGAGAGAGGAGGAGGCCATTCGCGGGGAGGTGAGAACGGGGGAGATGCTGTCCCCTCCGATGCGGAGACAGCGCTCGCAGCGGAGCACTGCGGGTAAGTAGGAGCGACACCACAGCAGCGATGCGGGCCAGTGGGGGCATCGCAGAGGCAATCGGGGCGGCAGCCCCCCCTCCTCCCCTGCGCGTCTCCCACGTAGAGGACAGTTCGGCGGTGAGAGGCATAATCAGGAGGCAGCTGCGAGCCTGGTCAGGGGAGCGGTGTTGAAGCAGGGAGATCTGCCCCCCTCAGATGTCTTCAGCACTGGGAGTGTGTCCCCACTAGCACCATTCCTTTAAGCAAAGACCTCCGCCATCTTAGAGAGGAAGGTGGAGGGAGCATAGCAGTACTGGCAACAGCAACACCTGGATCTGGCCACTGATTGCGGACTCCACTGCCTGACAGATTAAAGGTGCAATGCCCCCTGCTGAGGGACGACAACCCACCAGAGACAAGTAACTGCTCCTGCTGGCTAAGGTGCGCGGCATGTGTGGCTCATGCCCCCCCAAGGTTGGTGGAGGTGGAGGGGCTGCCTCCCAGGCTGTGTAAATGTGGAATTGACCCAGAGGGAGCGGACACTGCCATTGAGACTTGCATATGCACGACGTGTGCGGTGGTGAAACACGTGGTTGGCACTCCTGCATACGAATGACAGTAGGTCAGAGCAGACCCCCCACCTGAGTATTGTTTCAGCACGCTAACTGCCTGAGAGCGATCTGGGCTGCCTATCCATCGCTGGGACCGGGATACAATTTGCTTACAGGCCACGCCTGCTCAGGTGCCACTATGGGGAAACGGGACACGAGGCAGCCAAATTTGATGCAGCAAAAAAATCTCTCCGGAACTCACAGTCTGATCCAGAACAGGATGGAGGCGAGGACGCTCAGGGTGGCACCATGACCAGGCGGCGGACGTTCAGGGCATCATGCTGGAGGTCAGGCAGGGTTTTTGCCACTGTCGTGGACAAATCTGACCGTATGGACGCTATAGTGCATAAGTTAGAAGGCCATGAAGAACGGATAAAGGAAGCGGAGCGACGTATTTTGGATTCTGAGGATGTGGCGTCTGGCCACACTACGCAGCTGGCACGCATGGATCAGTTATTGCGGGTTATAGCGCCCAAGAATGAAGATTTGGATGGAGGAATGGAGAAGAGGCATGGACCTGTACATGGCAGCTGAAAGGGTCACGTACCATGCGCGGGGATGCCCTAAAAGGTTTGGAAGAGTGGGGCAAATGGCGTAGATATCATGGTCTGGATGAAGGTCTGTGAGCCGGCAGGGGTACAGCTGTATCTCAAACAAGATGGTAGAGAGGGTGCTACGAGACTTTATGATATACTAGGGGAGGATCAGGGATGAAACCTTCCGGGTCTAGCTGAGGTGGCAGAAAGTGACTTGTTTCTAAGGATGAATCACGGAGGGAGGGGGGGGCGGAAGGGTGGGGTGTGTTGATTGATGCTGACTTGCTTGTTATGTTCATGTATTATAAAATGCGAATAAAAATATATATTTTTTAAAAAGAATGAAGATTTGGAAGCGGGCAGTAGGCGCAAAAACATACGCGTGATTGGGATCCCGGAATCCACCAACACAGGGAAGATGGAGGAGTACATAGAAAGACTACTGCTGACGAGAATTGGAACTGACTCCTTCTTGAGTCAATTTATTGTGGAACGTGCCCATAGATCACTGGGGCCGTGCCCACCACCGGGCACCACTCTGCGGCCCATCATAGCACAGCGCATGAATTATAGAGATCGCGACGTAGCCCTGAGAGCAGCTCGCAGCAAACAGTCGCTGTCGTATGAAGGGAACAAATTCGCCATATACCCGGATTTCACGCCCATGGTGCAGGAGCAGCGGAGAAAATTCCTGGATGTTAAAAATAAACTACGGAAGGCACAAATAGATTATGTATTATTATATCCGGTACAACTCAGTTACGCATCAAGGCAAACAACGATTTTTTACAAAGCTGCAACAGGTGAAGGACTTCCTCAAGCAAATCAGACATGCACACCGGTCGGAAGGGGTTGAAGATGCGACACAGCGGGCTCGATCCGCGGAGAGGGACGACGGCTCGCAGTGAGCTCTGAACTATTTGCTTGGATATGATTGTAATGTTTGCTATTATTCCTTTATTTGGTTGGGCACTGCAAAGAAGTAAGACTTGAAGCTCATTACAATAAGAGGTATGGTTAAGTGGGGTCAATAGGACACGCTTTCAGCGCACTGGGCACCCCAGACTTCCATGGGGCCCGTGCACACTGGTTGCAGTGGGGCTCTCTGAGAGGAGGGTTTCTGTGAGGCCACCTTGTAATGTCCCCCATAGGGTATACCCCACGTAACGTTTGCTGCAGGTCTCGAAGAGAGTTCATGGTCTGGGTTTGGATACGGGCTGAGTTGGGGTTAGGGAGGGGCAGGAGGGATATTGATACTGGCAAGTTGGGTATGCTGAAGTGGGAGGAGGGCGGGATGGGAGTGGCGGGATCGGGGGGCACAGGGGTGGGAGGTGGGGAAGGGGAGTTTCTTGGTTGAAATGTTGTTTCCTATGTCGGAATCAGAAAGAGCCTATTGAAAGAGGTGCAAATCTCACAACCGAGTTGGTACACAGTGATCATAGTATATTCCAGGATTTTGCTATGACGGTCCAGGTGGTATAAGTGTTGTACACTTTTGTTTGATTCGACCAAGGCGAGTCTCTTAACAGTAAGACTAATGGTGATTTTGATGCACTTAACATTCTCACATGGAATGTTAGAGGCCTGGGCGACCGGAGAAAAAAACGGCACATATTGGCTTGCTTGGACAGACACCGAGTACACATAGCCTTGATACAAGAAACATTTCCTTTCGCAGAGTTCTACCAACTTCGCCAGTAGATGGGCAAATCATAGGCTCTTTTTATCTTACTCATCTTATGCGAGGGGCACGGCGATAATGGTGAAGGAAGGGGTGCCATCTCATCTGGTGGGTACTGCAGGAGATCCACAGGGCCGCTATTGCTTAATGTGGGGGATACTGGGGACTAATCTGTTACGCTGGCCTGCTGTTATTGAGGTTCCGTGATTCTGAACCCGTTCAATAAAGGTCGTCGTATCGTGATTTTGGTATCAGCGAACCGCAAATGACGAGTGCCGCATGTACAAGTGTTTTCGTCATGTTCGATTGATGGATTCACTGTGTATTCAGGGATTTCGTTCCGAACCTACGGGTTCCATTTTGTGTATGGCAGCCATTTTGTGGTTGCCCTCACATAGGCCGATGACTACGGCTGAGCGAGTCTTTGGGACACGTACACCTTTAGCTGACTTCTGTGTGACCTGAGCGAACTGACTCCATTGCCCGAAGCTAACCTTGTTGAGCCAGTTCCTTGTTCGGCAGCTGGTCAGATAGAGATCAAAGAGCAAGACATTGCTGAGTTTATGGTACACGCACACACCCTTCTATCTTGCTTCTCATCTGTTTCTGTTCCTTCGTATATGGCCTATTTTATGGTTTGGGTTGAGGTCCTTTATTATGGGTTCGTCCGGCCTGTCCGAGCAAGAATGTTGGGTTTTCCCTTGTAATTGATGATGGACTGGACAACTGGAAAGTGGGCTTGTCGTTATGCGATATCTTTTGAAATGTCACTTGTGATTGGACAGTTTGTAATTGATGCTAGTCAGGAATGTGATTTTTGGCATAAAAGACGATGTCTCGCAATACGAAATTGTGCAGTCTCTAGCAAACCACCCGTGTTGTGCTTCGTAGACTTCTGTTCCTAGTTGCAGCCAATAAATTTGATCTTTGACGTCACCGAGAAGTATCCCGTGTCTCTGTATTCTAAGACAGGTGAACCCGAAGACATTGGGCGTGCCCCTGGCGCCGATGGGTTCTAAAACCCGGTTCTTCAGTATGGTCCGAACACTGATGACCCGGGCTATTTCATATCGCTGTGGGCCAAGATTTTTGAGCTGGGACCTACCCATATAATATGGGGAGGTGACTTTAATGTCACACTGAACCCCAGTGTTGACAGATCGCAGCCTGCACCACATCTTTACACCAATGCACGCACAGTACTGACGGACATCATAGACACCCATCAACTGATTGACGCATGGAGATACACTCACCTTAATACACAAGAGGGTACACATTACACAGCCCACACAGCATCATGGGTGAAGTTGGACTATTGGCTTGTCTCTCAGGGACTAGCCCCTGCAGTGCTACAAATGCGCCATTTGGCCATGACATACTCGGATCACGCCCCAGTTTTACTTACGCTTACCTCCTGTGATTTTGCTACACCGCGTAAAAGTTGGCGGCTCAATGCTTCTATCCTATTAGATACTGTGTTCCAGGAGGTGTTGCGTGAAGAATTACAGGAGTTTTTTGTGCGCAATAGGGGCTCTGTGAGCAGCGGTGAGACGATCTGGGAGGCATTTAAAGTTAGGATTCGTGGGTACAGTATCTCAAAAGGTGCTGGGGTACTTAAAGATATACTCAACTCCATACGGAAGTTGCAGCTAGAACTTAAGGCTCAGGAAGGGGAAATGGGGGCGGGCCCAAACGAAGAAGTCCAAGCCAAGTTTCGGGCGACACTCACGGAATATATGGATGAGGCACAAAGGGAAGTACGATTTCGGGGTAGGCACTAGGTAGCTAGAAGTTCTGGAGAAGGAGGTCGACCGGGCAAAGTCCTGGCACAAATAATAAGGAAGCCCCCCTGCGCCAACTAGGTCTTAGAAATTGAGGACCTTGATGGGAAAGTCTATAGAGACACAACCAATATTCTAAATGCATTTACACGCCATTACCAGTGACTGTACACCGCGAATAGGGTGGACGTGCTAGAGCTTGTTACATTTTTGGGGGACGTGGCACTAGGGTGGCTTAGCGATGTCCAGAGGTCATTTTTATGTACCCCTTTTGAACTGGATGAAGTAAGAGAAGCGATCATGGGCATGCAATCCGGGAAAGCCACAGGGACTGATGGAATTCCGGTGGAATTTAAAAAAAAAAACATTGATATGAGGAATCTTTAGAGAAGGGTAGCCTCCCACCCTCTATGAGGGAAGCCCTTATAATTTCACTGTTGAAACCAGATAAGCTGCCATGACACTGCGACTCGTATAGGCCGCTATCTTTCCTTAATTGTGGTGCGAAAATAATTGTCACCCGGCTGAGCCTGCTAATGGAAACATTGATCCTTCCTGATCAGTTGGGATTCGTGCCCAGGAGAGCCACCTCCCATAATCTGAGGACGCTTTTTACCATCTTAAATAATGTATACCAGGAACTACCTATGGCGGCAGTATTCCTGGACACCACCAAGGCCTTTGATTCTATTGAGTGGGACTACATATTCGGTGTTATGCCCTGGATGGGCTTTCCCCCCTCTTTCTCTCATGGATTCAGCTTCTATATCATCTGTCTGGAGCTAAGGTGCTGATTAATGGGCAGACTTCGCCACTGTTTAGAATCACTAGGGGCACACGTCAAGGATGCCCGCTTTCCCCATTACTCTTCGCAATTGCAGTAGAGCCGCTGGCGGCAAAACTGCGACAGCACCATAATGACAAAGCCCTGCAATGTAACCTGCGTCAAACACTTATATCCTTGTATGCCGATGATATCACTATTTACATCCGAGACCCGCAGCAGAATTTAAACCCAGTGCTGAGGGAATTTCTAGTCTTCGGGAGCTTATTGGGAATCCAAATTAATTAGGGAAATCGAGCATTTTCCCACTGACGGCAGCCACGGTTCGCTTCCCACTTGACTATCCGCTAGAATGGTGTGATGACGAGCTGAAGTAGTTAGGGATCAGAGTTTCTAAGGACAGGGAGGAACTAATGAGATTGAACTATGGTACGGCCATAACCCGAATCACGGATTGCATTACAAGATGGATCGCTTTGCCACTCTTAATGGCGGGTAGGGCATCCTTGATTAAAATGGTAATACTCCCCCAATTGTTATACCTTTTTTAAATATCCCATTTTACCCCGGAGCCGCCTTCTTCAAAACATTGAGATCTGAGCTGATGAGACTAGTATGGGGTGGTGGGCAGCCACGACTGAAATGGAGTGTGCTGACCAGGCCCTACTCACAGGGGGGGTTTGGGATACCAAACTTTGAACTATACTACTTGAGCGCGCAAGCACATTATGCCTGGTTTTGGGTAACACAACCGCGGTATATGCCACAAGTCGCGGCAGAACACTGGTTGGCACACCCAGTACCCATTGATGGTGTCATATATGAAACTGTGAGAGCTAGAGACAAGACGCCGAAGACTCTTACATGCACGATCTCCGCGTGGCAGCGCATAGGGCGAATGTTGAGCACTCCCATGCTTTACTCTCCATTGTTGCGTCTCACTTACCACCAGAGGATGCCGCTTCTGGAGGAAGTCATCCTACATACTTTTAAAAAACTTACGCACGTTTACAGCTGGGGATACCTGTACATTGAGGGCCAGTTTTGTACGCAGGAACATATGCTACAGAACGCGCAACAAACCCCAATGGATTTTTTTTGTCTATCCCCCTTAGGCAGGGGATACGAGCTTTGACGCCGGAACCACAAGCCTTGACACCACTGCAGTTGATGCTACAATGTGGGACAGCTAGATGCCTTGAATCCTTAATATACCGCACAGTGCATTCACTGCGGGTAGCCCAGGACGCTGCAGCACGCAAGAAGTGGGGAGAGGAGCTGGGCTTTGACCTGACTGACGAACAGAGGGAATTCTGTTGTCTGCAAACCAAACAGGTATCAGCCAGTAGTAGACTACGTATAATTCATTATAAGTTCCTGCATAGATTGTATTATACACCTGCTAGAATGCACAGATTTGGATTGAGGGACACGGATAGGTGTGAGATGTCGAGCCGAAGGAGCAGACTTTCTCCACCTGGTGTGGGTGTGTCCGGGAATGAACGCGTACTGGGAGCAGGTCTTTCAGGCTTTAGCAGAGATGATCCACATGCATATTAGCCCAACCCCATTGATGGCACTATTAGGTTATGTTAAACAAGTGCATGCAGAACACCGTAAATGTGTGGCTATAGCATTACTTATGGCTAAGAGGAGAGTAGCATGCCGCTGGGGGAGGGGGCGAGCACCCAAGTTTAAGTCTTGGATTGATGACTTAGTGACTTGCCAGTAAAGGCTCCTGACTTACGCAGAAATGCTGCCTGTGGCCTATAGGCCCAAGGACATGTGGGCCCCATTAACATGCTACCTGATAGCACACCCACGAGACCCCACGCAAGTCGTTTTGTCTATATTAATGCAATAGAGAGACGGGAGGCTGCGGAACGGAAGGTTGAAGGCACACAGGTTGGATGTATGACATGGAAGTTGAAGTGCTGTGTGCATGGTGGTATGGTGGAATCTGTAATCCAGTCATTGCTTAAAGTACTGAGAACTATATATACTGACGTGATAAAAATGACAAGACATCCTGATTAGAAGTACAAATTGTAAGGCGATGCCAGGTCATCACAGGAGGAGGGATATCGCTGTATGTGATCAGTGCCTGTTTTGAACTGACGTGAAGAGTACCTGGAGATCCGTATAAAAAAAACTAAATAATTGTACCGATGTACCAAATACATAGAATGTACATTTTGATGATGATTGTATGTTTGTTCTACGATTAAAATTACAATAAAAAGAGCTTAAAAAAAAGAAAGGGCAAATGCAACACCTCCAACTACCACTAGCCCTCTGACGCACCCTATAAACTGGGGCTAAATACACTCAAAGCTCCTCAAACTGGGGTACCCCACGCTCATGTATCCAAGCACTATTCACACTCACACCTACTACATTCAGGAGAACTGAGAGAGTACAGACATTATGAACCAGACGGATTTGACATTAAAAAGTGATTAGACAGACTTCCTTCTTGGGTGTGCAGCTAAAAAGGCATGCACTCCATAACTGTAGATCAGTTACCACCGATAAGTACTTAAATAGTGGCTAGGTCATGGGGACAATAATCACCCATGATGAAAGGAATTCTAGTTTGGATGATCCCCTTCACTGCAACAGAGTCCATTACACAACTGAGGGGCTACCTAAAACGCATACAAAGAAACAGCCAAGGGATTCATAACTTGAGTCCTGTACACAGGAAAACATACTGGAATGATCTGAAGGATGAGCAGGACCTGACATGGCAATTGTAATACAGACTTTCAATACTACATCGTTGTATATTACAAGTAGTCCCATTTTGGGGTGGGTCCTTCTTCAGAAGATTTGCACACTCTGCTAGGGACGAAGAGCGTAGCCTACAAATTGAGGACGCACACTGGGGGGAATGCGTTTCCAGGTCCAGTCCGTTTCTAGCAACGCTAGATGTAAGCTCACACATTTACTTTCTACACTATAACTACACAACACTACTCATGCTCCACAGAATAGACCTTGCCAAATCTCAGCATTTTCCACATTGTCACTATACAACAGTTTCTTTCTTGCATCTTGCTTGGTACTGCCGGACAGTTCACGCCTTCCGGTTGGGGCTGGTCGAGAAGGTGAATGTGGTGGTGACAAGCTCCTGTCCAGTAGATCCACTAACTTGCCTTTTAGGGGACATTCGCCATAAAAAAGGTCAGAAAATGGCTTATAAGTTCCTACGTACACTCCTTGTCCTCGCCAAACAATATGTGGTGATCACAAGGTTTGGTACAACTGTCCCCGATCTGGAGCGATGGGAGGGTAATGTGGCAGAATGGGCTGTAGCAGAGGAATGGAGATTGATAGTGATTGAAATGGTGCAGATGCGAGGACAAACTGAGTGAAAACCTGAATGTGTGAAATGGTCTGACTGCTTTCCTGGACCACCTGGGTTCACAGCATGCCTCTGTGGCTAAGAGTGAAGGGTCCACTGGTTCGACGGATGTCTAAATGTTTTTCTGCTATTCTGTATACATGATACCCACAAACTAGGTACTGCTTATGTTTTATCTTCTGGCACTAAATGTTACCTTAGGTGTTTTATACCACCATGAACTACGTTTCTACGAATTTGGTACTGTATTTCCTTGTGCTAATGTACTTTATGGCAATTGTTTGTTGTAAATCTGTTTATGGCTTTGCGGAAATTGAAGCCGACCAATAAAAAAAAGTTTTAAACTCCCCCCCAAAAAAAGTTAACCTTGTTAATGCTTAGCATTGCTTGTGCTCAGCAATATCATGACAAAGTCTGCTACTGTCACTAGCCACGTGTAGAGTTCCTACACAATTATTTTTTAATTTATTTTTTAAACATTTTATTGGGTGAGTAAATGGGTTACACAGCTTCATGCCTACAACCAGTTGTGTGGCCGGCAGCGCTTACGAACAGTGTGTATCATCAGTAGCAAAGGACGATAGTCCGAATTTTCTAACACAGCAAGCCGCCTACAACCTCTCAGGGCCGGCCGCGTCTCAGCGTTTAAGCATTTCTGAAATATACATGTGCATGATGGAACCCACAACAGAGAGAAAAAGGTGCAGTGGTCATAATGGTTGTCTTGTTAACCTGGGTCAAATAATAACATTCAGCAAGTAATAGCTAGGAGCACACTACACAATAATTCTCATAACATTGTACACGTAAATATAATTCAAGGCAAGCATGAGAATACAAAAAGGCATAAGGGGGTGACTAGGGGCTCCCTTCCCTTGATATGATCCTCCGGGGTCTGCAGGACATAGGGGTTGTTGGTCAGGAAACAATGTGCAGGAAGGCCATTCTAAGAGCTTAGTACCACGGAAAGACAGATCCTGCACCTAAGTATTAGCAATATGTTGGTCGTCTGCCTCAGCGCGCGACAATAGATAAGCTGCAAATGGCGCCCATATCTCCCTGGGTTGAGTTGGTAGGGAGAAGTTCAGCATAAAGAGTGGAGTGATCTTGGCAGTGTATCATATCTGCAAGCCAGTCCTTAAATTTGGGTGCTCTCCCCCTACACCATCTGCAGGCTATGGGACGCTTGGCCATCAGTAGAGCAAGAGCCACTAATCTGCGGTGCGCTGTGGGGACATGCTGAACATAGCTCAGTAATGCAGTCAATTGGGTAGCCTCAAGGCTTGCATTGATCACCTGGGTAAGGGCTGCAAAGACTTGTTTCCAGTACTCTGAGACGGCGGGGCAGTCCCAGGCCAGATGCAAGAAATCTGCCTGCGTCGTGCGGCATCGAAACGCAGTGGTCCGTGTCGCGCAGTTGGTGTTTGTGCATGCTAACCGGGGTGCAGTACAATCTATGTAGATATTTATAATGTATTATCCTAAACCAACTGCTGGCAGATACTCGTTCAGTTTGTGAGCAGCAGTATTCCGACTGTTCTTCTGTTACTGGTGTGCCCAGTTCAATCTCCCATTTAGTTCGAGATGGCGAGTCCAGTGTCACAGGTCTGGTGTGTATAGCCCGGTAGATGAGCGAGACCAATCGCCTAGGTGAGGGTTGCTGTAGTACAGCGTGAAGTGGTGGAAGCAATGGGGGCTCAGCAAGAAAGTCAGAGTGAAGCGCCCTCATTCCCTGTTTGAGTCTAATATACAGAAAGCTGTCTAATGGAGTATGGTGTACATCCTTGAACAAGTCGCTTGAGTCCCTGAACGCACCATTCGTGTAGAGGTTTCCCCATAATGGGATGGATAATCGTTGCTGCAGCCTGTGGAAGACTGCCTCCCGTAGCAGCGGCATGTCGGGGTGATAGGCCAGAGGAAGCAACGGCGAATACAACAGGGTGAGATTGAACAGGCTCTCTATTCGTTGCCATGCTGTGATTATGGCATTCACTGTGGTCTGTGTGCGTTCGAGCATTCAGAGTCATATAGACTGCTACTTCTATCGGGATAGGGTGTAGCAGCCAGTGTTCAGCCGCAAGCTGTGGCATGTACTTGGGCTGTCGAATCCAATAGTATATGTAATGTGCCTGGGGGCTAATATAATAAAGTTCAAAGTCAGGAATGCCGAATCCACCCGCTGGATAAGGTTTAATTAGCGTGGACCACTTCAGTCTAGCTCTTTTACCGCCCCATACCAGTCTTCCCAGTTCGGATCTGAGGGATGTAAAAAAATGTCTCCCAGGAAAATAGGGAATGTTTAGGAACGGGTACAAGAACTGTGGCAGAACCACCATTTTGATCAATGAGGCCCTCCCCGCCATAGAGAGTGGGAGTGTAATCCAGCGGTCAATTTTATCCGTAAAGCGGGAGATTGCTACACCATAATTAAGAAAAAGTTCTTCCTTGTCCCTGGTGATTTTGATGCCCAAGTAGCGCAAGTCTTCGTCACACCATTGCAATGGGTAGTCCAGGGGGAAACGCGTCGCCGCTTCTGTGAGCGGGAAGAAGCAGGACTTACTCCAGTTTATGTGGACACCCGACAGACGACCAAACGTTACAAACTCTCTGAGTAGGGTGTTTAAGTTATGCTGTGGGTCTCTAACATACAAGGTAATATCGTCGGCATACATGGATATTAATATTTGCCTCATGTTACAGCGGAGAGCCACATCATTGTGGCATTGTCTTAGGCGGGCAGCCAAAGGTTCTGTGGCAATAGCAAATAAGAGTTGGGACAACTGGCATCCCTGCCGCGTGCCCCTGGTAATCAAAAAAGTTTGTGAGATCCGCCCATTGATCAGTATTCTCGCACCTGGTTGGTGATATAGTAAGCGTATCCACGATAAGAACGGGGGGGAGCCCATTCGGTGCATTATCCCAAAAAGGTACAGCCACTCAAGCGAGTCAAAAGCTTTTGTTGCATCTAGAAAGACCGCTGCGAGGGGTAGCTCAGGGGACACGTTGTGCAGTACTGTAAACAGGGTTCTCAGGTTGTGGGAGGTGGACCTACCAGGGATCCGGACTGATCTGGCAATATTAGATGTTCCAACAAGAGAATAACTTGGTTGGCGATGAGTTTGGCCAAGATTTTGGCGTCGCAATTGAGGAGTGAAAGGGGTCTATAGGACTCTCACAAATGAGCAGGCTTGTCCGGTTTTAACAATGAGATTATGAGTGCTTCCCTCATAGAGGCAGGCAGAGATCCCACTTCCAGTGATTCTTCATATACATCTCGTAGAAAGGGTGCCATTAAATCTATATAGGTTTTGTAAAATTCAGCAGGCATGCCGTCCATACCTACAGGCTTACCCGACTGAAGGCCCAATATGGCTTCCCGCACTTAATCTAGTTCAAAGGGAGCACACAGGAAAGTGCGATCTGCCTCACTCAGCCAACCTAGCGCAATATCTCCCAGGTAGGCGTCTAGATCTATGTCTGCAGAGCCGGAGGTCGTGTATAAAGCTGCGTAATGGTCAGTAAACTCTCCAAGTATGCTCTCAGTGTCGCAGTGGCGTGTCCCATCCTGACCCTCTACTTCCAATACAAAACCTGAGTTTCAAGGACGTCGGATAGTGTCCGCTAGGGCCTTACCAGGGCGCTCTCCTTCGCCATACTGGCGTGCCTGCCAGTGTTTCCCCCTAAAACGCACTTCTCTTTGTGCCTCTTCCATGTATTCATTAAGCAGGGTCCTGAATTTCTCCTGCGTTTCACCATTTGGTGTGCACCTGAGCTTATCTTCCAGTGTCCGTAGCTCTTTTTCCAGCCCAGACAAAGTGTTCAGGATATCCTTAAGGATCCCTGCCCCCTTAGAGATACAGTAACCCCCAAGGGTAACCTTAAAGGTCTCCCAAACTGTTTCTACAGCATTTACTGACCCCTTATTTCTCTCAAAGAAGTCTCGCACCTCTGCGCGCAATTCCTCCTGAAAGACTATGTCCGAGAGCATGCGTGTGTTGAGTCGCCATGTGCTGCGTGGGGGGCTAAAGTCAGCATATGAAAAGGCTATCCGTACAGGGGCATGATCCGAATATGTCCTGGCGAGGTGATGAGCCTGGCGCAGTGCAGGGCCAAGACCTCGAGAGACAAGCCAAAGATCTAGTCGAGCCCAAGTGGCTGCATAAGCCGTGAAGTGTGTGCCTTCCCTGTCTAGTGGATGCATGTGACGCCAGGCGTCAATCAATTGGTGTTCTTCTATAATGTCTTTCAGCAATGAGCCGGATTTAGTGCGATGTTGCGGACCGGGGTGAGATCTGTCCAGGGTTGGTGCATACATAACATTAAAATATTTACAACAAGGGGTGGTGAGGGACAGAGTCTCTGAATTAAGCAGAAAGCTCTCTGATTTGCATATAGCCAGGTTCTGAGCTGGGATGGGGCAGTGAGATAAATAACGGTGATGGATCAAGCCCTGATCTTTGGACTGGGTAAGAGTGGTCTGCTCAATTCAGACACTCTGTTCATCACCACCCCCTTTTGTAAATCGATTTTGGCCACTATAGGTGTGGCAGGGTATACTCAGACATGAGTCCCTTTCTCACTGCTCCATCAGGATTCAAGCAAGCCGGGCCGACGAGGCTGAAATGCCAGAAACCGGTCCCCGGTAGCTTGTCTCCTTTCTGGTAAAGAATTGGCTTGGTAGTTTAGTCTGCCCTGTTCCCATGATGCACTGGGCCAGGGACAGACTGATTTGCATATAGCCAGGTTCTGAGCTGGGATGGGGCAGTGAGATAAATAACGGTGATGGATCAAGCCCTGATCTTTGGACTGGGTAAGAGTGGTCTGCTCAATTCAGACACTCTGTTCATCACCACCCCCTTTTGTAAATCGATTTTGGCCACTATAGGTGTGGCAGGGTATACTCAGACATGAGTCCCTTTCTCACTGCTCCATCAGGATTCAAGCAAGCCGGGCCGACGAGGCTGAAATGCCAGAAACCGGTCCCCGGTAGCTTGTCTCCTTTCTGGTAAAGAATTGGCTTGGTAGTTTAGTCTGCCCTGTTCCCATGATGCACTGGGCCAGGGACAGACTGATTTGCATATAGCCAGGTTCTGAGCTGGGATGGGGCAGTGAGATAAATAACGGTGATGGATCAAGCCCTGATCTTTGGACTGGGTAAGAGTGGTCTGCTCAATTCAGACACTCTGTTCATCACCACCCCCTTTTGTAAATCGATTTTGGCCACTATAGGTGTGGCAGGGTATACTCAGACATGAGTCCCTTTCTCACTGCTCCATCAGGATTCAAGCAAGCCGGGCCGACGAGGCTGAAATGCCAGAAACCGGTCCCCGGTAGCTTGTCTCCTTTCTGGTAAAGAATTGGCTTGGTAGTTTAGTCTGCCCTGTTCCCATGATGCACTGGGCCAGGGACAGACTGATTTGCATATAGCCAGGTTCTGAGCTGGGATGGGGCAGTGAGATAAATAACGGTGATGGATCAAGCCCTGATCTTTGGACTGGGTAAGAGTGGTCTGCTCAATTCAGACACTCTGTTCATCACCACCCCCTTTTGTAAATCGATTTTGGCCACTATAGGTGTGGCAGGGTATACTCAGACATGAGTCCCTTTCTCACTGCTCCATCAGGATTCAAGCAAGCCGGGCCGACGAGGCTGAAATGCCAGAAACCGGTCCCCGGTAGCTTGTCTCCTTTCTGGTAAAGAATTGGCTTGGTAGTTTAGTCTGCCCTGTTCCCATGATGCACTGGGCCAGGGACAGACTGATTTGCATATAGCCAGGTTCTGAGCTGGGATGGGGCAGTGAGATAAATAACGGTGATGGATCAAGCCCTGATCTTTGGACTGGGTAAGAGTGGTCTGCTCAATTCAGACACTCTGTTCATCACCACCCCCTTTTGTAAATCGATACATAACATTAAAGTCACCACCCCAAATAATGTGTGTAGACCCTATGCGTCTGATTGCCTCCCACAGAGAGGAAAAGAACTCTGGGGTGTCTACATTCGGGCCGTAACAGCACACCAGCGTGACCCATTCCAGGCCCAGCCGACCCCAGATCATGCAGTACCGCCCCTGATCGTCCCCCATCGATCCTGTAAGGTGAAATGGGATGTGTTTCTTTATTAATATCGCAGTGCCCCTAGCATAGGAGGAGGATGAGGAGAAGATGCTATGTGCAGCCCAACGGGACGCAAACGTTGTGGGTCTTTGCGGTGACATATGCGTTTCCTGCAACATTGCTATGTGGGTGTGATGCCTATCAAGGTATGCCAATATCTGTCGCTGTTTCCTGGGGTCCCCAAGTCCCCTAACATTCCATGTAATTACATTGAGTTGTGCATCTGTCTGCTTAGCCATTAAGTTTCAGAATTCATGAGATCAGATATGGCGCGCAATATTACACTCACATCAGATAATCCAAGCCCAACCGAGAACCACCATGAAAATAAAGCACTCATGTAAATAGTAACACCAACTGTACCAACTTCGTCATCCCTCCATCCTACCCCCCTCCCACTAAAGCAACCCCAACTTGCCAGTATAGGAACCCCCCCACCCCTCTGGGGAAATGCTGGAACCAGCAGGAGGCTTGGCCTGGCCTTGCCTTCGCCCCTCCTGTTTACCAGGTGTACCTCCCTACAGTGTCCTCCTTACCCTGCTTCACAGGGCTTTGGATAGGAGTTGAGGTTTTGGGTGAATCTGCCTTGGAGCTCCTCTTCTGTGTACTCTTAGCAGGCACCACCTTCTCAGCAGGCACGAAAACTGTCTGCTTGTCTTTACGATATGCTTTTGGGACAGGAGAGTCCTGGGCTGGGGATGCCTCTGAGGCATAAGACCCCAAGACCTGCTCCTTGGCTTTGTGGCTCTTGGTGTCGCCTGACGGGTTTTTGTGTTTGCGCTCCAGGGAGGCTTTAGCTTTCTGTGGGGATGGTGTCTGCACCCTGGACCGCTTGGGCTGCTGCCGCTGTGTGCTACATGTGCTGCATCTTGCCCTTGAGGTCTGTGGAGTGTGGTCACTATCTTCAGATGTGGCCACTGGCAGGGGGGTTGCCAAAGGGACTGGAGCTGGACTCAGATTGTGCCAGTTGAATGGCTGCCGTCACTGCGGAGGACAAAGACTGGACAGACCGGTGTAGCCCATCCACCTCTGAATGAATGCCCTCCATGAAAGCAACCACCTGTGCCAACTTTTTGTCATGGTCTACAAAGGCATTGAGGAGAGCAGTCTGGCCCACACACAGGTGGTGCAAAAGGTCCAAAGATTCAGCACTGATGGAACAGGGGGGACAGGGGCAGCGGTTCCTGGGGTGAAGGACACTCTTCCCTTCTTACTGGTGTAAACACGGGCAGCAACAGTGGAAGTAGCTGGGAGGGTAGGCACTGTATGACAACCCCACACTCAGGCACATACTGCAGCAGAACAACTTAATGTGTGCCCCACACTGCACTCTAACGCCTACTCTGAAACACTTACCAAAACATTTGGAGCACCATATAGCCTCAGATACTGTGTTAGCACCTCGTCCACCAAGACCTCCAGCTCCTCGCTGGTGAAGGGACTAGCACGGTTCTTCTCAGTCCTCGACATTCTTATTATTATTATTATGTTTCTTATATAGCGCCAGAATCGACCCCCGAAGGGGTATCTCCGCGCTTGCCTTGGGAACCCATCCTGGCTTTTCCCTGTGAGATAGCCCCTACAGGGTATCCCCAAGGTGAAAGCCAGGCATCCCGCCGCGGGGGGCCGTTGTGGAGATTAAGCAAGCTTAATGCCCAGAGTTGCAGAGTGTGAACCCATGATTAGGTCAGGCACCAAAGCGAGAATTATCGAGTCCATGGACATTTTGAGCTCAAGACCCTGCCGCGTCGGGAATTGAACCCTGGTCCCGGGTCTGACCTCTGCTTCAGGGTCTGCCTGCTCTAACCAGTGAGCCACACTTCTCCACATCATTGTGGCCAGGAGACAGCAGCAGCAGTTGGTGGAGAGGGGTCTCGGGCAGCAGTCCCTGGAGACAGGTGCAGCAGCAGCAGTTGGTGGTGAGGGGTCTCAGGCAGCAGTCCCTGGAGACAGGAGCAGCAGCAGTTGGTGGTTTAGGGTCTCAGGCAGCAGTCCCTGGAGACAGGAGCAACAGCAGCAGTTGGTGGTGAGGAGTCTCAGGTAGCAGACCCTGGAGACAGGAGCAGCAGCAGCAGTTGGTGGTGAGGAGTGTCAGGCAGCAGACCCTGGAGACAGGAGCAGCAGTTGGTGGTGAGGGGTCCCAGTCAGCAGACACAGTGAGCTGTGGAAATGTGGGGCTCTTTCCCACGCATATATATCCCCCTGGGGTCGTTTCACTGGTTCCAAGCTGCTGCAATTGGTGTTCCAGGTCAGCCTTTTTCAAATGCATCCAATGACCGGCTCCGCAGTGGCAGAGCACGCCTACCGCGGTCTTGAAATATTGCATTGTGCTACCGTGATTGTGGTTCCCATCGGCTGTAAGGGATTGGTCCATGGTGGTGACACCGCAGGGGCCAGGCAGGCGCTACCGCGGTGGTGTATCTTTCAATTGCAGCCAATGACCAGCTCCACGGTGGTGGAGCATGCCTACTGCAGTTTTCAAAATTGCATTAGGCTACCACGATTGCGGATCCCATTGGCTGTAAGGGCATGGTCCATGGTGGTGACACACCGCTGGGGCCAGGCGGTAGCTTCCGCGATTTGGGTGCCATACATTCACATGGGTGACCGGGATTTGGGTGGCAGAGCATGCCAACCACCATTTGAGATTGTGCATATGCCTATCCCTACCTTGACCGTGTGTTGGGAATTGTTGGTGACACACCACTGGGGCCAGCCGGTAGCTTCCATGATTTTGGTGCCATACATTGACATGGGTGACCGGGATCTGGGTGGTGGGCCATGCCAACTGCCAATTGAGATTGTGCATATGCCTATCACTACTGGGATCGTGGCGGAGCACTCCGACAGCACCTATGGCTACATCATGCTGTGTCAATGGCCAATGGGCAGTTGTCAACAGTGCACAGTGGCCACATGATTAATGGCACATCATTGTAAACACAATGCCAATGGAACATTTACCCGACTGCTGACTACACATGCCATGTCTGTGTATGTATTTTTGGATATTTGGATGTACTCCCTCACATGTCACTTGTGGTATTGATGTGCATGTACACAGAACGGTGTTGTGATGGACTCTACAATGTGTACACATACATGTTAATGTCTGAAAGTGCTGGGGAAATCACAGTGATGTATGTCCCAGTGAACAATGTGCAGAATTGACAGTAATTTTCATGGACCATGCACATACTTGTCAATAAACACACAGACTTGGGTCATTGTGTTGTTGTGTGCCATATTCGACTTATGCCTGAAGGTATGGCAGGTACAGTAGCTAGTTATTAGGCAGTGGATGTTTCACACACATGCTGTATGACATACTCTCAGGCCTGCTCAGGTTAGATGTGGCCATATCCCTTTGTGCATTCTCAAAGTCCGATGTTGTTTCAAAGGTACTTGCTGTGTGAAAGGGGACAAGTGTAGCTGAAGGTGTCCCTACATGTAAGCTGGTCTGTAACTCAAATGTGATGACAGTCATTGTTGGTGTAGTGTCAGTCAAAACGTAAGATGTTGTATACATCTCATGGTATATTGCATTGACATGTGTCCACTTCCATCTCAGCTAGGAGGAGACCAAATCTGCATCGTCCCTTCACAGTGCTGGCACACATGGAGGATGAGGAGGTCATCCGCAAATTCCATCTGGATCAACCCACCCTACAAAACCTATGTGCTGTGGTAGAGCTCCGCTTGCAGCCTCGCAGAACAAATCCGACTGCTTTCACCTCAACGTTTAAGGTGATGGTGTCCCTGCATTTTTTTGCCACTGGATCATTCCAGCACACGGTGTCCAACGCAGGTGGGATGTCACAACCTATGTTTAGCATGGTGCTGCGTGATGTCCTGTCCGCTATGATGATCTACAAGGACAGATATATCCATTCCCCCAGTGGGCGTGAATAGGCGGCTGTGAAGGGAGATTTTTTGCCCTTGGACACATCTCCCATGTTGTTGGTGCCATTAATTGCACCCATGTTGGGCTTGTTCCACCACAGGCACGTGAGCATATCTACAGGAATCGTAAACATTTCCACGCCATAAATGTGCAAGTGGTGTGCCAGGCGGATATGACCATCTTGCACGTGTGTGCCAAATTTCCAGGCTCAGCCAATGACTCATACATCCTGCGTAACAGCATTGTACCACATCTGATGGCTAATCTGCTTCCTGAGTGAGCATGGACTGTGGGTGACTATGCATAATCAAATAGCATGCTGTGTGTGGGACATGCTGTCCTCTGCCACAGCAACATTACAAGGTTTCCCTGTGTTTCTCACACCTAGGTGACTGCATATCTCAACCGTCCTTGGTTGCTGAACCCACTGCGGAATCCTAGGACACTGGCTGACGTCCGCTACAACGATGCCCATGGGAGGACACTGCATGTAGTGGAGCGTACTTTTGGTCTCCTGAAGTCATGACCGTAGGTGCACTGATGTACTCACCCAGGAAGGTGTGTCAGATTGTAGTGGCATGCTGCATGCTCCACAACCTTGCCATTCGCAAGGAGATCCCCCTGCTCCTGGATGCTGATGAGCAGCCAAGGCCCCAACCTGCAAACCATTGACGAGGATAGTGGAGAGGAGGAAGGTGTCGACCTGTGTCAACAGCTCATCACCATCTACTTCACTTGGTGTGTGATGGTGTACAACGGACCCATTGTCTGATGATGTTGCTGTTGTTGTCAAGGTGTATGTAAGCTTTGTGACTGCAGCAGGTTGTTGACTCAGTGGTGGCTGGCAATGTTTCTGGGACAGGGTATTTTGGTTCATCTACAGGATGTGTATGTTGGCACTGTTGCTCATTGTGATGTGTGCATGATGGATGTGCACACATCACACCAGACAAGTGAATGTTCTGTTTTGTTTTCCTAGGTCCCTTCAGCCTCTGCTTGCCTACATACATTCAATGCTCCTGGTAGATTCTAATCATGGTGAAGACTGCACATCCTGGAATAAACACAGAGCAGAGACAACATGTATGTAAGGAGTATTTATTTACAATGGTGACTTGAGGGGGCCATTTACATTGAGGTGATTAGTGAAGCAGTGAGTTAACAGTTATGGTAAATGAGAGATTAATGTGGTGACAATCCAACAGACAAATTCCATTCACAATGCAGTGTGGGTAAGGACAGTCCAATAAAGTCAATGTAGTATTGAAGAGGGTTGCCATCATGGCTAGCTCCGTGAATGGCGTTTGGTAGGTGCTTTGCCGCCAGATACTCCCAGGGGGCAGGGCGGCTCTGCTGCGGGCCTGTGGGGTCTGAGGGCTCACCTCTATCTTTGGCCGCAAGAGAGGATGGTGATCTGTCATCCTGCGGCCCACCAGAGGGAGGTGGAGGTGTTGGTTGTGGTCCAGACCTGTCCCTCAGTACAGCCACTAGCTGCCCCAAGATGTCCACAATTTGGCCCATGCGTGTGTCCATGGACCTCATCAGCAGGAGGCGCTCGGGTGAATTTTCCTCAACCCGGCCCCTTTGTCCCTGGGCCTGTTCTGAGGCCCCAAGGACTCTGGTGATGTTGTCCAGGGCTTCGGTCCCAGTGTCAGGTTGTCTTTGACGTAACCTTGCCCTCCCACCTGCCCTGCTGCCACAGACCTGTTGCCCCACCACTGTAGGCACCCGTATCCTCTCCCTGCCCTCAGTTGGTGGTTTGGAGTGGTCATCCTCTGGGTCAGGGAGGGTGTTGCAGGCATCACTGGTGGTGGTGAAGGGCACAGAGGCCATTGCAGCAGGGGTCTGCGGATACAGTGGTATCGCTACAGATATGGTAGGTGGGACGATGGGGTCCTGGGATCTCTTGCGCCCTGGCACACAAAATAGGCAGGCTTCGAGCTCCTCGTCCCATGAATCCCAGGTGTCAAAATCCGAGAGTCCATGTTCCGGGGGGGGGGACTGGCTCTGCAGGTTGCTGGTGTTGTCCTCTGCAGTCAGTTCTTGGTCACTTGTGGGACTGAGGGGAAATGGTCATTGAGGTGCACCCCTCAGGCTTCGTGTTAGATGTATCTTATTCAAAGGTCATACACCACACAGTATACTAGTTTGCACATTGTTTGTATGCACAGTACTGTGCATCCTGACATGATGTTGCAGTACATGCATTACTTGGCCATGGTGTGACGTGTCAAGACATACCATGCACCACGTGCATATTTTGTGGTTACAGGGACATGTCATCTAACGATTAGCGCCACAACGAATGAATGTGAAGCATCTGTTGATTACTCTGCCTGGCAGACTTTACATCTGAGCATGGACTGCCCATTGTTATCCCATGCATACCGTTGTCAGGACATGTGCACATTTCAATTTGTACTACAGGCCATGCTTGCTTTGTTTTCATATTGTCCTTGCTGCTCTGCCCCATGACACTTCTACATGGCATTCAGTGCTGTGCATGACTGTGCACAAACTTTCTTCAACATGGGAATTAGTAAGTCACACTCTGGTTGCTGTGACAGTTACATGTGCTTAGCTGTCTGCACACTGTAAGTGGCAATTGGATCTGTGTGACGTTTTGTGGGAAATGAGGGCTGGTGTTGTCATATGGCACCAAGCTTTTTGAGAGGAATGGCAAGGTGCATGCACTGGCTACTTACCTGTTCTGCTTCCATATTTGGGTGGGATTTTTAACACATCTGTGTGTGTGTGTGGTGGTGGGCTCCATGCTACGCAGGGGAGGACAAGAGAGCATAATATGGCTACCTACCTGTTAGTTTGTTTGTAGTGATACAATGGCTGCCACATGCATCGGGGTGGGAGGGAGTGCTCCACCTTGATGGGCTGGGGAACAAGGGGACATGGTGGGAGTAGTAGTTCAGGCCTCCCAGCCACAAACAGAACAACCTTGGACAATGGCTACCTACCTGTTAGTTTGTTTGTAGTGATAAAATGGCTACCAAATGCTTCGAGGGGGGGGGTGTTCCATCCTGCTCAGGGGTGGGACAGGGGTGCCTGGTGGGAGTTGTAGTACAGGCCTCCCAGCCCCAAACAGTCCTCCCAGGGAAGATGGCTACCTACCTGTTAGGCAAGGGTGAACCATACAATGGCTTACACATGTTTCTGTGGGTGGGGAGTGCTACATCCTGCTCAGGGGAGGGACAGGGGGGCCTGGTGAGAGTTGTAGTGCAGGCCTCCCAGCCCCAAACAGCCCTCCAAGGGAAGACGGCTACCTACCTGTTAGGTGAAGGTAAATCATACAATGGCTGACACATGCTTCTGTGGGTGGGGAGTGCTATATCCTGCTCAGGGGTGGGACGGGTGCCTGGTGGGAGTTGTAGTGCTGGCTTCCCAGGCCCAAACAGCCCTCTCAGGGAAGACGGCTACCTACCTGTTAGGTGAAGGTAAATCATACAATGGCTGACACATGCTTCTGTGGGTGGGGAGTGCTACATCCTGCTCAGGGATGTGTCAGGGGGCCTGGTAGGAGTTGTAGTGCTGGCCTTCCACCCACCCACACACCTCCCTGTTAAGATGGCTACCTGTCTAAGTTTGTGTGTAGCAATACAATGGCTGACACATGCTTCTGTTGGTGGAGTGTGCTACATCCTGCTCAGGGTTGGGACGGGGGCTGGTGGGAGTTGTAGTGCAGGCCTCCCAGGCCCAAACAACCCTCCCAGGGAAGATGGCTACCTACTTGTTAGGTATGGGTGAACCATACAATGGCTGACCCATGCTTCTGTGGGTGGGGAGTGCTACATCCTGCTTAGGGGTGGGACTGGGGGTATGGTGGGAGTTGTAGTGCTGGTTGTCTGGACACTGGCAACCCTGTAAATGTTGGCTACCTTTGTGGTGATTCAGATGTAGTGAATGTTACATCTGTGGGACATGTGTTGGGTATTGCGGTACATTTGAATATACTTAGGCCTCAGAGATGTGGCTTTGTAGTTGTCCTGGACAGTACATAGCTGTGTAATGGTCTACATTTGTTTGCACTTACCAGCCTGCACTACCTCAGCTATTCCTGAGAGACTCTCTGGATGCAGTATGGCAAGCACCTTCTCTTCCCATGCAGTGAATGTTTTGGGTGCAATGGGAGGGCTACTGCCAGTCCTCTGAGCCAGCTCTTGGTTCTTGCTCCTCTTCTCTTTGACAGCCCTCTTCAAGTCATGCCACTGCTTCATGATTTCCTTTTTTGATTACGGGGTGGTCCCTACTGCATTGACCTTATCGACTATCCTTGCCCACATTTGTGCTCTTGTGGTTAATGGTGTCTGTTGGACCAGGATACCAAATACTTGTGGTTCAACTCCGATTATTTTATCTACCATGACTGTCCATTCACTCTGTGAATTTGGGCATTTTCTGTGTTGCCATGGTGTGTGGTGTGCAAAGGGGTTATAGGTGCAGGGGTGTAATTGGTGGGGGTGGTGGTGATGTGTATGGTGTGTGATGTGCAGGGGGTTAGTAGTGTGGAAGTGGTGGTGCTGCTGTGTGTGGTGTGAGTAGTGATGGAACGTTGATTTGCCGCTCCTTGTAGCTGTGGTGTATGTCCCTTCACTTATGGAGTATTGCAAAGGATTAAGGTCAGGGAAGGTGCTGGTTTTATACTCAGCGATGTTGGTGTGTCTAAATGGGGTATTGCTGTCAGGTGTGTAGTGTGGGTTATCCTGGGATTTGTATTTTTGTAGTTGCCATTTTGTTGTGTCATTGGGGAGTGTTAGGTGTTTTTGGGAGCATGGCTAGTTTGTTTTGTGCACTTTGTGGCATTTTTGTGAGTAATTTTGGTCGACCGCCATATTTGTCACAGAGCGAACGCAGTGGTGGCTATGCTACAGCTCTTCCGCCGGCTCTCCCATTCATCACTGTTTGCAACCACGGCAGTCGAAAACAGTGCAATGTACAGCTATCACATCGGGAATATTCTAATTTTTCATGCGGTGTCTCCGCTATGATGGCGGCTGTTTGGCGATTTTTCCGCCGCGAATACGAACGCCGCGGATGGATTTTGACCTTCTCCGCCCACTACAGGCGGGTTTTTGTTGCCTCATTCCAGCGAGGTCTGATTTTTTGGGTGTCTGATCATAATTGTACCTCCGGTTTTCTCACGGTACCGGCGGGCGGGTGATTTCCGCTACCATGGCGATCGGGTGGTTTTCCGACCACCATCCTAATGGGCCCCCAAAGACTCATTCCTCAAACCAACTCGGACATAATTCCACCTGAACTCTGTTACTTATTCTAATGAACCTTTCCTCTTGCATGACAACGAAAACCCTCAAAAGAGAATAATAATCTTTAGCACACCCCATAACCTAGTAAGATTAGAAAACAGTGTTATTTGAATGATGGATGGAACGTTCAAAAGCATGTCCCATCCAATCACCTAAATATACACTATTCACGCATACATTAATACTGTAGTTCCTTTAATATACAGTTTACTCCCTGATAAACAATCCTCAAAATATACTGAATTATTATTAGTAAAATCTAAAACATCCAACAAAAGTCCTAGAAAATTAAAAATTGACTTTGAATTAACAATGATAAATACAATAACAAAAACATACCCCGATACCCATATTCAAGGATGTTTCTTTCACTTTTCTCAGGCATATTGGCATAAACTACAAAAACATCCTTAATTGGTTATAGATCAGATAGCAAACTTCAGTTTGAACTTAAAAACTAACTTCCCTCTGCTTTGTTCCTCCTGAAAGTGTAGACGAGTACTATACTTCAATTACAGAATCAGAATATTTTACAACAAATGAAGAAAAATTGGCACCCATACTAAATAATTTTGAAGACACATGGATTGGCCATCTAAGCAGGTCAGGTCACAGGAGGAGACCACGTTTCCATGTGGAGTGCTGGAACTGTTACTCGACCTGCTTAGAGGGAGGAGCAAAAACAAACAATGCCATAGAGGGATGGTACAACTCCTTCAACATATCAATTTATCAAACCTCATCCTAACTTCTTTCATTTTTGGGAAATTTTGAAGAAGGAGCAACGTTTCCAAGAAATGATAATGTCGCAATCATTATCAGGTAGTCTGAACCGACGCATTTGTACCAGAACTAAGGAAATGTCTGAAAGACTAGTGGCTCTAATTCAACAGTTTACGTTGACAGTGGCTTCTGACTACCTTGATAATCTTCACATCCTACATTTCTAACAAACATTTTGTACTGGTCTGTTTTTCTCTAAAAGAACTCCCACTAATTCAATTGATTTTTTCCCCAAAAAGTTTTAATTAATAATAAAAGTTGTGTCTCCTTACCTTAAGATGTTTTCTTTCTTCAACTCTTGGGCTGGCATTCCATCCATTACTACACCAAGAGTCCTTTACTGTTTTTTATAATCCACAGTAAATAACAGTAAATCCATTTGAAAAATCCACAGTCCAATGAAAACGATAATATGCACACTTAAAACTGTGCATACAAAAATACTGTGCCCAATAAAAAAATCCCGAAAAATAAAGATATGGTTCCAAAAAATTTAACACATTCCAACGTTGCAATCCAATTCTGATCGAAATCCAATACTATTTTAAAATCCATCAAAATCCAATATGAAGGGCTTGATACTTGATGCAAATGTGGAGTAATTCATGTGTTAGATTGCGTAAAGTAGTAAAGTCTGCACCACTAAAATGAAACCACTTGTTTAGTACCTATCGAGTATATTGGTCCCCTGGAAAACTCTTGAAGGCTACTGGTCAGGTTAATACATGTCCCAGGTGTGCGCAGATGGAGGCGGACGACATACATAATTTTGTGTCATGTTCAAAAGTCGTCTTTTTGTAATGCAATTAATGTTTTCCTTGAAGAAATCATTGGAATACAACTTGAAGTAACTACTAGCTTAAATTTTTGGGGACATGGTCTGGATCAAGAAATGCTAATTCCTGCTGTAGAATCCAATTTTCTGTTTTATGTTGTCTGGTTAGCAAGACGGGAAATCGATAAATTATGGAAATCAGGGAATTCTCCGATCTTTCCTGAATACCTGAAGAGTGTCATTTATGTTAGTGAATCTGATATGGCGTGTGATTATAAAAGCAGAGAGAGTATGGGCTCCATTGGTAAAGTGGAGAGAAAAAGAAACGTGAGTCCGATGATTATGCCATCTACTCTGTTGGCCATATTATCTCCTTATTTCCAGGGTCAATTCAGTGAGTACGGAGATGGAATTGGAAACAGCTGCATACTTGTGGGTGTATATGCAAGGGTCTGGTTCTATGGTCTTTGTCTTTAGTCAGGCCTTTCATTATAAAACATACAAAGACAGGAGTATTAACGCATCAAGATATTTGGCAAAATGAGGACACCAAAAAAAAAAAAGAAATCCAATATGAAGCGACCCAATAAAAAATCCCGAAAATTAAAAAAACAATTCTTGAAAAAACACAAATTGCAAAAATTCAATCCATCGAGCCCAAAAATCCTGTTGAAAAATACTGATACACATCCAAAAGATATAACTTTCACTAACATTGTAAAAATGTTTTACCGCGACGACAAAATAATATTTTTTAATATACATCATGTTGCTAAACTAAAACACACCTTTTAAAACACTTGTTTCATAAAGTATTTAATATATATACCATTAACCACTTTCTGAAACCAAAACAGTTTCTTTAAAAAAAGAGACCCGAAGTGGGCCTACTACTGCAACATGTAATGGCGGAAATTAGTTCATAAACACACATGAAAACTACATAAAACACATTTGTTGCATCTACCTCCCTCGTGTCTCCTTACAATAAACATTACCACAACACTATGTATTTTAATAATGTAAATTTGACTTACCTTAACGCAGATCTCCCTTTATTCTGTTCTCTCCAGCGATCGCGTCGTCCTATCATTCTATAAAGATAAACAAAGGACAATTTCTCCCATTGAAACCAATGGAAAGTGTGAGAAAGTTGTACAAAAATGTATATAAAAATATTACTGGGAATGATAAATTTAAAAAAAAATATTTTAAAATATCTATATTTGTACTGTATTTTTTATAGATGTTTTTAATGTATTCAAATAATGATAAATTATGTAAATTAGAATTGTTAAAATAGTTAATTACATCACATGTGTTGTATTTGTTTATACATGTTATTTATAAGCCAAACATTTTTAAATTGCTATTTTTTTTTTATATTACACATAAATATAATATACTATATTCTTTGAACAAAATTATAAAATTAAATCTATTGTACAATATTTTTCCCCATTAAAAATGTAACCACCATAATACAATATTCCAATACCTATATTTTCATGACTAAAAATGTCAGTTAAAAAGTTTATTTTTGTTTATAATTAAAAAAATTGAAAATCATTTCTATCTGGCAAATACCTACTTACCAATAATATTAATACCTGAATATTAACTCTTCAAAAATTAGACCTAATCCATGAAATAATTAGTAGCATTATTATCATAAATAAAAACGATTTAATACCAAACTTAATATCCGAGTATTCATCTTTTTCCTAAAAATAGAACTAATATTTTCTAACAACTTTTACCTAATTAATAAGTTAGTATTAATATTAATTACTGGAGTATTAATTTACCAGAAAAGATACCTATTCCATAAAAAATATTTTAAAAATTAAAATAGTAACTATTTAATAACACTATTAATACCCAACTATTAATAACAAGTTAGTAATATTTAAACCAGAGTATTAATTTACCCAAAAATATTCCTATTCCATTTATAAAACGATATTATTCTCAATCAGAAATATGAACTAATTAACTATTTAAAAACAATATTAATACCTTAAAATCAATAGCATTCATACATAAAAACAATATTTATAAATTATTTACTATATTTTAAAACATACATTCTCAAAAAGTTAAACAAACACTTACCATATAAGACTTACCAATGCGTTGTAAAAGCATGCGTTGTACTTGTATATGCGTTGTAATGGCATGCGTTGTAAAATCATGCGATGTTAGTGTATCTGCGTTGCAATGGTTGCGTTGTAAAGGCATTGCGTTGTAATGCCTGCGTTGTAAAGGATCTCTCTCCACCACCCCAGTTTGGACCCAGCCATATGAAAATCAGTCTTGACCCTGTTCCTTGTGGGAACAGTCCAGCCCGAACTTCCAAGCCAGGTCCTCCCTGGACCGGAAATAAGCTTCCTGGGACCGGTTTCAGGACATCACCCTTCATCAGCCAGGCTAGCATGAATACAGTGGTGTAGTGAGCACGGGACCCATGTCTGGACACACCCTTCCCACTTAGGGCGACATATGCAAAATCAACAATTGATAGACGGAATGCTGGACAATGCAGACATTCACCCCCAGGCTGATGAGGGCTGAAAGCCCAAAAATCGGTCCCAGGATGCTTGAATCCAGTCCAGGGAGGACCAGGAAGGACAGTTCGGGCTGGACTGTTCCCATTGGGTGCAGGGTCAAGCTTGATTTGCATATGGCTGGGTCCAAACTGAAATGGCATGGTGAGAAAAAAACTATGGATTTAGGCCTAGATCTCTTTACTGGGGTGAATGCATGACATTGTTCTGCATTCTATCCATCAATTGTTCTTTTTGCATATATGTATAATATGGCCCTTAGCATACCTCTGCTGGGGACCATGGAGGCATGGAATACACTTTGATGGTATTCCACAGGATGCAAGCTCTGGGTTTCTGGATAGTTCCATTGGAGGCTGGCTTTGTTTTTTTAAGTCCTGAGGAAGACCTGCTAAGATGCATAACCATTAACACATTATCAAATGGTTGAAACGTCAACGTAAAGATCATATGTCCTGCGTCAGCTATCCTACAAATATAAAAAGAAACAATACGAGTATATCTTGAACTGCAAAAGTTTGGACATTTGACTACATGTGTTCTTTATGTTTTCATGTTTGTAGATGTAAACACTGAACTTTTAATTTTCATGTGATATATGTTAGTCTAATGTAATGCATTTTATGGGGCATATTCTCAAGGAACTGTTGCCTTGTTATCGGCACTTTATCGCAACCAAAGTTGCAATAAAACTAACGCCCCATTCACCAGCTGTGCTAACAGCCCATATCACCAGTTTCCCTGCGATAGCAGCCACAAAAAAATATTGCCTCAGAAGACCTCAGCAACTATCGCTAATGAGATGCAGAGTAGGCGTTCCCGTGCAAAAAGCCGCGACACCACCACTCCTCAACATTCTCAGCGACCAGCCAGATCAGCGATAAGATAACAAATTCGACGATAAGGCACGTTAGCTGCATGAAATTAATACCTGCTCTGACCTGGTGTAAAGTCGGATGACAGCCTGCACCAGAAAAGGGAGCCCAGCCCACAGCCACACCTGAAGGGCAACAGATGCCATGGAGCCACTGAGCAGGCACCCCGGAGCCCTAATAGGGCCACAACAACCACCGCCACCATCCCCAGGACCACACCCCCCCGGACCAACATTGAGGCAGCGGTCAAAGACCGCGGACCTTCAGAAAACGCTCCAACCTCACAGACCCAACACCAGAGAATGTCATTGCCCACCACAGGCCCACAAGGACAACCATCCTCCGCATCCTGAACATCATTGCCCATAGGCTGACGGTACCAACACAGCGGACAACCAACATCCCACCTCAGACAAAGCTGCTGGCCGTGCGGCACCTGTTGGCTCTGGTACCTACCAACCAACAACTGTCAGAGTCGGAGGAGTCTCACAGCCAGCTCAAACCAAGTTCCTCACAACGGTTGTGGATGACATCACCTTGGTACCCCCACTACCTATACTCCCCCCACACTGAGCAGGAACAGCTGGAGACCAAGCAAGGCATCTACGCCATAGCGGTCTCCCCGCAGGTGTGAGGGGGCAATTGACTGCACACGTGTCCTACTTGTGCCCCCTGGCAACACTGCACACAATAACCGCAACAGAAAGCACACACATTCTATCAATGTGAAGGCAATAGCGGTCCCCCTGGAAATCCTCACCAACGTAGACGCCAACCACCCAGGCAGTGTGCATGATTCATACACCTACCGACACTCCATCAGCAACCAGCACTATCAGGATGGCACCTAACGAAATGCACAGCTAGTAGGCAAGTACCAAATGAATACAATAAACACCTCAACTCCAAGATCGTGCAACACACAACACTGGGAATGCACAAGTTACAAACTCACATACAACATGCCAAACAAGAGGCCCACCCACCAGACACGACATCACAACTTACTGTGGGAACCTGGGCTAGCCATGCACATAAGCCATCAACGGCATGGCACCTCAGCCACACAATAGCAGAATGTGGGGCGAGGTGGGAACCAGGCATTGGCGAAGGAGGCAAGTGACCGATGAATGAGAATGTACACAATACCAAGTGTGGCGTGGATGTGATGGCCAGAGTGCAGCATGCAAACCACACACCTATCCATGTCGACATACACCGCTCGTGTATGGAGTGTAGTGGACAGTGGATGCAACCATGTCACCCCAGCCACTGGGGAAGATCGCAGAAATGTAGCTTGTTACGTCCCCCAGTAAGTGTGAGCGGAGTGGGCTGGCCCAGTGTACGCCAGGCCAGCCTAGGGGTGTGAATAAAAAGCACGTAGCTCTGGGCGTGGTCCTCTTCCGGAATGCCAATTGTGTCAGCCAGGGCAGCGGCCTTTAACCTGTCACAAGGCGGGCGTCGTTTTGTGTGCGGCATTGCCTGCGATCCTGTGCGCTTGTTGCACACCAGGTTGCTGGTTCCCGAACCGGACTTGCCCTCCCCTGCGCACCCAGGCCTCACTGCTCACCTGCAGACACCAGGGTGTGTCGAAGAGGGCCCACCTCGTGCCAGAGCAAGCTCAAAGCCCGAGGCACGCAAACCTAGCAATCTACTATGACCATCACGGCTTCCGCGAGCAAGGCCCGCAGTACTCCTTTCTCGTTGACATACTCTACGGGATTCAAGGTACACTCCACTGCACTACATAAACAACTGAACCTCAGAAAATACCCATCAAGACTGGTACATCGCTCACTCAAACGTGCCAATAATAATAGCCGTCAAGCACTTTTGGAACCTGCAGTACCCAAACAGAGTTTACAAAGACTGAAGTTTTCTCAATACTTTTGGCACTCTGTCAAACATACAAAATATAGAAACACTGGCCAATACTGAATACTGGCCATGAGTCAATTCCGCCCCCATTGTTCTCGTTCAAAATAGGGCCCAACTTACGAGACCAGATAGTACACACTAGACCCAGAAATAAGACACCTAGGGCTCTGGGTACCATTTGATCTCCCTCCGATTGTGGGTCACCACCCATGTGGTTCTTGTTCAGCATGCCCCAAACCAAAAAATCCCTGGAGATCGATATTGGCACCAACAGACCTTGGGTGCAAAAAATATTTACTAACTGCAACAGCGATAAGCTGATATATTTGATTATTTGTCCTTGTAGGCTTAAGTATGTAGGGATGACTATGCGGAAAATTAAGATCGGAGTTTCTGAACACAAAAGCACTATAAGATGCAAGAGACAGGCGACCAAACTTACCAGTCATTTCTTGGAAGCACGACATGACCCTTCTGCATTCCAATGGACTGTCTTGGAACAGCCCATTATCCCAGACCATGTCACTGATCTCACTAGGTATTTAGTGGTGAGGGAGCAAAAATGGGTTTACAGATTAGGTACCAATAAAACTGGATTAAATGATGAAATTCCTGGGTCCACCCTGTGAGTATCTCTTGACGCTTTTGGTTACGCCATTCTTGTCTATTAATATTAACTTGTCTCTGCTTTGTCAAGAAGATGCTTAGTAAGACATTCTGGCTATACATCTCACATGACATCTAAATTGATGCTCATATGCAGCGTCCATTTTCTTCCTGCGTAATCACCATTGGCAATTTAAACAGTTAACATATGTACACCCCTACTCGCGAGTGTTTTTTACTCTTTGTGAGCTGATAATTAACATCATAAACATTGTCCCACATTGTCTGGGTTGTCCATTATGACTACAGTGTGTACACAGTGATAGTGCTCGATGCCTCGCCCGTGTAACATGCTCCCAGTGTATGGGCTTGTTTGACGCCGATATACTAGTGTACAGAGTTCCACTTATTGGTATCTCATTACTATCACTCCCATCATTCTTTGTTTTGAAATTCATATCTCGCGAGTATTACCGCGGAGGTTGTCATCTTATTACTACTACCCCCATGATCTTTTTGTCCGAAATATATACTCATGATTCTTTGTTTTGTAACTCACATCTCGCAAGCACCATCGCGGAGGTTTTCATCTTACTACTACTATTCCCATGATCCTTTGTACGAAACATTCATCTCGCAAGATTTGCCGAGCGATTTTTATCGTGGGAGTTTCTAAAGAGGTTAGAACCTTTAAATAGGTTTTTTCATGGCAATACTTTAATCATTTTAAGCCATCAGTATCTCCATTTCTCCTTTTTACAAATAGATATGCTGTTTGTGTCCACACCGGTACGTTGAGTTAATCCCGTGACTAGCGTCACGGGACCACAGGTGGGCCAATGGTCTGTGGAGCTCAAGAAAATGGAGGACCTAGTCCTTATCGGTACCTCGCCAGTCGGTTTGGATGTCGGCGTGAAGTACCGACTGACAGGTGAGCTGCCCCCTCCTTTCCTTTCTGTCTTTTGCCCAAGCATGCCGCATTTTATGGCGGTCTGCAGAGCGATTTAGTGCACTAGAGAGTATGCCCTGTGACACTGATGGCTGCGTTCGGCTTAGATGGCGCTGGTAACACGACCTCTACACTCTCTTTGACGCTGCCAGCGTTAACACGTCGTTAAACTGACACGGGTTCACATTTTTCTATGCCTTTACGAAATAAGATGCAATCGAGTGGCGCTTTTTATTTTCTCCCCTGTACGAGGCAGAGATAATGAATAAAGCGCATTGTCCACAACACACGTGTGATTTTATAGAGGCTACAGCTGCCGCCTCGTCTTTCCAACTATAGGCATGGCTTGACATTGATATCCACCCTTTTGTTTACCATATGTGTCCAACAAAAGTGTATACTGTTTTCTCTAGAATAGGGAACATTTAATTGTCGGTATGTGTTTCTGTTTCCTTTATTTAGAGCGGTGCTTCCCTTCTTCCTGAGCTGCTGCCAGGTGGGGTGAGGCTCATTTCTCCTGTGCAACTGGTAAGCAGGAGTTTGCTTACATTAAAGTGATAGTGTGTTCCTTAACCCCTTCCATGCTCATGACGAGCATAGCTCGTCATGCAGTACACTGCTTGTGTGCTCATGACGAGCTGAGCTCGTCATGAACCATGGTGTTTAAAGACTCCTCAGCACAGAGGGAGAATTGCTGTAGCATTGATGTGGTTAATGCAATGAATAACTAGACCATTAATGAGACTCTTTAAAACGCATCATTCTGGTGCCAAGCTTTTGGTATGTTTTTCAACGCTTGACTTTAGTGGTTGTACATTTCTTGATGCATACTTGTCTTCTTACACTATGTCTCCTTGATTTTCAATAGTGGTACAAATGATCCACATACAGGAAAATAGACACCTAGGATTACAGGTGATCAAGTTCCTTTTCGTTGTATGACTTTGCATTGTTCGCACATTTCTATTTGCACATTGCAGTAGCTCTAGCATTTTAGGTCCTGAAGAAGGCAAGGACTACTTTGTCCATGATATTTGCTGAAAAATGTTGACCTACATATCATCAGGGCAGTAATTTGTTGAAAACTGCTTTGCTTCATCTTGTTTTTAACATTGGAGGAGTGAGCAGAAACAAGAATAATAAAAGTGTTGCTCTCTCACCCAATTTTAACACTTTTCCACTTTCACATGCACTGCAATTCAGTCACCTACTATCACATAGACCACTGACCATCAGTACTAGGACCATCTAGCGGGCTATTTAGCTGATGAAGGATGTTCCATCTTATCCTCATACATCACTTATAGCTCGTTGTAATAAGGTCTACAAGGAGTCCCAAATGATGAAGGTGCTACAGAGTGGTGACTCATGAGTATCCTTAAGTGTTTAGGTTAGGATCAGATTACTCCAACTTTCCCTTTTTTCTTTTCTTTCTGGTCTCATTTTGTTTAGTGGCTTGATTTGCATCGTGAATAGCACAATGCACTCTGTAGACCCATAGATACATGTGTGTAAGGTACTCTACCGGCATACACAGCGGACTCGGTCACACAATTGGAACTCAAGTCTTGATTACACTATGGCAGAGAACATTATTTATGGTAGATTTTTTTTAACTATACTCCCTTCGATGTCGTGCCACCAAGTCTGTGCATAGCATTACAACCACACGTGTCTGTGGGCTCACGCAGACTACTGCCCTCAGCTGACACTGCGTTCGCGTAGGTCACACAGTTAGAACGGAGCATCGATTCTTCAATGGCAGAGCACATATCATTGCACGCAAGGAGAGGTGTAAGAGATGATGCGTTGCAGTCAGGAGGGAAAAGGGTTCATCATTATGGAGATGATCGAACACTAACGACAACTGCCCTGGTGTCACTAACTGCATCGCGAGCCAACGACTCGTGGCTGTGGGCCACTGCTGACCGCTGCCTCCGGCCTACACTGTGGTCAAGTAGGTCACACATTTGGGACGGAGTCTGGATCATGCAATGGCCGAGTACACATGTCAATGCAGAGTTTAAATCACTATACTCCCTTCGATGTGGTGACACCGGCTCTGCGCATAGCATTACAACCACTCTTACTGTGGCCCCCTTGCTGGCAACGCCTTCGGACCACACTGCAGTCGCGTGGGTCACACAGTTGGAACTGAGTCTTGATTTAGCAATGGCCACTTACATAACATTGTACCGGCATCATTGCAGACTGCATTCCCTTTCTTCCCCGGTGCCACTAAGTCTGTTCCCCGGCAATCATGGACATTCCCTGTAAGAACTTTGGTGGCATCTGAGTCTATGGAGTAGGGGTTGTCTACATCCTCATGTAGCCGATACCTAAATGGTGGTGGAAAGAAGGCTGCAGCATTCCACTCCTCCATTTGCTGCTTCCGGACAGATTCTGTCCTCGGCATCATGCCCTGGAGGACACCCTCCACTGTCCCCCGCAGCCCTCTGCCACATTCACCTCGGACATCGATGAGGACCCGCTCAGTCCGCGTGGACCTACCTCAGTGCACCGCAAGTCACTGCCCCATGGCAGGGTGCCTGTGCCGGCCGCTGTGTATCCGGGGCCACTAACTCTGTGCAGCTCAGGTCAGGGACCCTCTCTTCTGAGATATTAGACGGCCTCTGAGACAATGGCCTTGGGTCATTAATGCCATGTGTTTGTGGCCCTGCCCTGTCCGCTGCCTCTGGACTCAACTGCGGTCAACCAGGGCTCACACATGTAATCGAGTCCTGACAGGTCCGCATGTCGCATCACCGCAGGAGGCACACGCCACCACTGCCAGGCCCACCTCCAACCACCAACTGCCAGTGTTGAAACGGTCATACTGGCAGACTGATGGAGTTGCTCACACCTGTCACGGATGCCATCATCTGCCTGATCCCCTGCTCAGCACTCCAGGTGCCATTAACTCAGTGCACCACATATCATCGTCCATTACTGGTTTGGTTATGTGCTTTGGACAGCTCACGCAGCAATGTCACCTCAGGCAGTGTGGGAGACCTGGGACGATGATGAGGAAGATGATGCAAGTGTGACACCCCCCACTGCAGCTGCATCAGGAATGTCCCAAAAGGACCCAACCCTAGACATTTTATTTACATGAGTGCGCTCAGCTCTAGTGCCCCATCCTGTTTGCTCATTGGGGGACCTCTGTACTTGCTCCGGCTACCTCCATGATGCTTCACAGTTGTCTGGTGTTTTTGTTTCCGTATTCATAGCGTTCACTGTTGTATTTGTTGCCAGAAACAACAACTCCTTGAGGGCTGGCTTACACTCACCCCACACACATCCAGCACAGGCGTCACTGTACATGTGACCCTGCCTATAAAAGGGCCGGGTGCACGTGCCCTTAGCCAGTTCCACAAACTATCTGTGTTTGTCAGTGTGGTCATGCCGTGTGCATGAGGCCGCTGGGCCCTACATTACATTGTACTGTGCACATCGGACGCAAACCATGTCATCGCAGGCAGCGGGTTGGAGCTTGGAGATGTAGCTTTGTCGTCAGCCACTCAATACATAAGAGGGGTGTATTGGGCCGGGTAATTCCGGGGCTCTGGGCGTAGTTCAGTACAAGAAATGTGTAAATGCATATGTCTCTGTCGCAGTGTGGGTCTCCTTTGTGGGGTGTAGGTGGTCCCTGAAGGGACTTAGACAACCAGTATGTGATGTAGTTCGGCTTCCATGAGCTCTGTGCCCACCCGCACCTGTTCGGACACCTCCTTTTGGCATTCTGACACCTGGCATTGGAATGTGATGTGTGCCTCGGTGACGTGTTGGGAGCCAGCCGTGGTGACAGGTGCTTCCTGCTGTGTGGTCTGTGCAGGGGCTGGGGTCTCCTCTATGTAGCTTGGCTGCCCTGCTCCTGGGAGTGGGTTGCCTGAGATGTCCATGAGCTGTTGTAGGGAGTCGGTGTTGAAGGTGTGGTGGTCGTCTCCAGCATCACTGATGGGTTGTCTAGTCTGCCCTGCTGGAGGTGTTGTTTGTCCGTCTGCAATGTGAAGGGGAGATGCATGTTGACATTGTGTTGACATTTATGTTGGCACATTGTTCTTGTTTCCATGCAGACTGTGTGATAATATACATTGTGACAGTTTGGGCAGTCCTGGCAATTTGATGGGGACAGTAGACAATTCAACTACGTGGCGGATGTGAGGTTGTACATGTGCATCTCACAGTTTCCTGTTCTGTTCAATGTGATTGGCCTGTTTCTGTGCATGGTGGACCCAGTTGTGTCCCATGTTCTGCAGTGTCGCTGCTGCACTTTGTACCACATTGTCATGGGATGTGCTGTGATTGCAATGTGTGTGCGCTGCAGTGTGCCACGGGGATCAGGGATATGTGGGTATGCAGTGTGCTATACATCGTTGTGAATGTGTGCCATTGTGCCCATCTCCCCCGTCCCCCCAGTCCCTGGTCGTTACTCACCTTGTTGAAGTTGTGTCAGGTCCTCTCGAGCTGTGCTCGTACTCCCACCTCCTTGCACTGTCTCCACAATGACGAATGTGGCCTCCATTTCCACCATCTCCTCCTGTGGTGCAGGACTCGTACCTCCTGTCGCCGTTGCTGCCTTCCTGTTGGCACCAGGTTTGTGCTTGGTTTGGCTTTTAACATCATGCCAGCGCCTCTTGGTCTCCTCCATTGACCTCCTCGACACTCCGACTGCATTCACGGTAGTCCAATTGTGGGTCAGTCGAATGGTAGTGTTATGTCACCTCCGTGAAGCTGATCTTGTTTTCCTGCAGACTGCACCCAGTCTTCCTCTTCTCCTTGGCATTCCCAGAGCCTGTTGTTCCTTGCTGATGGTCTGTGGGGCTTGTGGGGTTTGCGTTCCCCTCTGCACTCGGTCAGGGTGCATCCATGTTGCTACACACTTTGAAATGTTTTTGGTGTGTATTTTTTTTTGCTTTTAGTGTCTATTTTCCCGCCAGACGCGTGGGACTTGCAGGCCTGCGCTGGTTTTCGCTGCTTTTTGTATCGCGATTGGCTTCACCGCAAGTTATTTGGTGTTTGTGTCTTGCATTTTTGAGGCTTCGCGTTTACTTTATCACGGACGTTTGACGCGTTGTCGGGGTCCTATCGCATGGTGCCTCCATGTTGTGAATACTTAGTTAACACAGTGTTATTTTCCCTCGATAGACTGCAATGTTGAAAGTTGCGTAAAGTTAATTTTGCGATGATTATCACACGTTCTTGAGAATATCCCCCTCTGTATTTTGTGTGCTATGGAAAGCTCAACAATACATGTAATTGGGAAATAGCTTTTTTGTGTTGTGGTTTGTGGGCTATAAGAGTTCCTTTGTGCAGAGGCTTGTAATGTATTTCTAATCGAAGCTCTCATACTCTGCTTAACATCGGATAATTTTTTGACCCTTAATATCTATGCTTAATTAATAGCATTTCTCACAATTCTTGCTAAATGACCAGGGCCTCTATGAGGAAGTATACGATGAGCAGGCTTTGATGAGCAGGCTTTCTACCCTATTGGAGAAGACCTCTCAAAGGATATTCACTCCTCAGTCCAGAAGGCCCTTAGTAGCTGTTTGAAACTCATGTAGAGTAATGTCTTGTTGTTACAGCAACCAAGAGCATACTGTTCCATTCAGGGGTGGGAATTTGGGCACCTTGGGCCATAGGACCCCCAAAGATCTTCGTTGGAGCCAGGACCCCCAAAAGCAAAACGGAAGTGCGACTTATCATTGGTCAGTGTCTTTGATCAGCACAGGAAGGTTTTTCTTCAATGCTTGAGTGCCCCTAGTCATGCCCCCTCCCAAGCAAGAGGTAATACAGACTGTCCAAGATGTCCTAGTTCTCCTGGGGGCAGATTATGTGTGCTATAACCCCTACGAGGGTGATGTGATATGTGTGGATAAGGATGGAGGTCGAATGATGAGCTAGGTGCAAGCAACCCATGATGCCCAACAATCTTAGGCAATCCCTCTAGCCATGAACCCCAGATCCTGGGCAACATGAGGAGGCCCAAAGTTCGAATATGTTGGAACCAGAAGATATTTATCAACAGAGGTCCACTGCGTGGTCTCTGGTAGGCACAGTAACTCAATATGCAAGTTGTAGGCATAGGGAGCCACTCACTAAATAGGAATGAGGAAGCTTTTGGGCAGAGTGTGCTTTCCTTTCTTTACACAGCAGAGTAGCTTCCACCCCCTAGATTGGGAGTAAAACGACTGCATTCCTGGTGAAGTTTGTAATGAATACCAAGAAGGGGATTGACAGATCTGGCATGCCACAGCAAATCCTTGGACATTACCCATGCATTACAAACTCTTGAACATGCTTGAATAGGCCAAGGAGTCAAATAACCTACTTTCCCCATATATGCTCTTATGATGTGCTCAGCAGGCCATATGTTTCTAAGGAAACTCCAACAGCACCCTGCCCATGAAGAGAAGGCTCTGTCTTCTAATTTAAGTAGGCCCCATACCAAGCAATCTAGCCAGCTCAGAGGCAGTAGAAATGGTAGAAGGAAAACTGTTTGACGAACCCTTTGTTAAAGAGCTGGAACATTTTATTACATTTTGCTCCCTAGTTGAAGCCCAGATGTCAATTAAAAGATCTTCGATCAATAGGATTCCTACAGGGGGCAGCAGAGGTAGGGGATGCACTGCCAGCCACATCTAATTTCTGACCCCACAGAGGGCAATATTTGAGGAAAAATAAAAGGTTACAGGAGCAGGCCTCACATATGATGGAATAAGATTCAGAGGAATGGCAAACATCCCTGGTAGACCTTCAGGTGAAGAATATCCCTTTTGCCCAACTAAGAGTAGGGAGACGATTGGCCCTTTTTATACACAGGTATCAGGAGCTAACAAGGAATACCTGGGTGCTCAGATATTGAGGGGTTTGTAATTGGAATTCTACAACATCCCAGTCAGTAACCCAGAGCACAGCCTATCTCTTTCTCGAAGGTGGAAGCTTCCTTCATAGATCTAGGGGAAAGCAAGTTGGAAAAGAAATGGGTTCTGGTCAAGATCTCTCCCAGACCAAAGGGTAGTTGATCAATTTGTTTAAGTGGAAGAGAAAGGCAAAGGCGTTCAGCTGGTCCTAAACTTGTACAAATTCATTGGCAGGTGTAGTATGTTTTGTCAGGGAAGATTAATTGGATGTTGGGATGTAGGTTAGAGAAAGCGAAGGAGTTTTTGGTAAAAAAAATAACCCTACTTTAGCAGAAGTTGACATTGTTGCCAGTCTTGTGAGCATATCCAAGCCTGTGAGGAAGAAATCAAGAAAGATAATCTTTTTTAAAACAAGACTGATGGAGACAGTATACAATATGTTCTAAAAATCTAAAAAAAAAAATGATAAAGAGCAGACTTTACAACAGAAGTCAGGAAAAGACCCGGAAAAAGATAAGAGGTTTCAGGGTAACTGTTTTAGATGTGGGGAATATGGTCTTGTGGACAAAAAGGTAATTTCACAAAATGTTGTACAAGTGGCAATCTAAAAAAAGAAATCGGAGAAATAACATATACAGAGGGTGTGCTTTGTGAGGAAATCGTGTTGCAAGTTCTGGATAATGGTTTGAGTAGCCCATTTGAGGAGGTTCAGACTGAAAATGTTACGGTATGCATAGTGTTTAACTCTAAAGAAAACAAATCACATCAATGCCTGTGAAAGTTTCTGAAAAGGAATTGAGTGTCAAAGCGCCTTTGCGTAAGCATGACGTTAGTTCCAAATAGTATGGAGGTGAAACCATTAAGTTGTTCGGCTATTTTTCAGGGTGCATTAATTTTAAAGGAAGATATATCATTGGCAGTAAGTATTTCTCAGCGAGAGGTGAATCACTAAATTAGTTGGTTTCCTCAAAAGGATCTCCTGATATACTTGAATCCTAATGAAGTTCTGGCAAGATGAAACAAAAAGAGCATGTTGATCAAATGGATAAGGGAAGAACTCAATATGAAAAGGAATTTCTATAAGTATTTCCGAATGAACTAGGGCACCTCAGAGGGTATACTCAAAAGATTCAGGTGAAAATTGCTCTGAACCAAAAGTAGCCAAGCAAGAGGAGTTAAAAAAAATGAAAAGTAATAGAATAATTGAGGCAGTAGAAGCAATGGAGTACCACTCATGCCTTTAAAACAGATACCTTTATTATGCATACGCCTTTACCAATAACTATTTAGCAGGTAAGTTAAAGCCTTTTAATTTCCATATATACACTTTTTGAATGAGACCCTTACGAACATAAGGTTGTTTTAGAGCTTATTTCCTGGTATCTTAACTTTTTTCTCTTTGGTAAAGACTTATTCAGACAGCTAAGAGGAGTAGCCATGGGAGCCTGTTTTTCCCCCAGCGATGCATGTCTTCACATAGGCTGGTGGGAGGAACAGGCTCTAAGGAAGGTGCAACGTGAAATGTATATTCAGCATGTACTGTATTATCGCAGATACATTGATTTTTTTTATTGTGGAAGGGTGATGAAATGGTGGCTCAACAATTCATTGAAGCAATTAACACCAACTCTATAAATCTTAATATCACTTCACATATAGATAAATCTAACGTTGAATGTTTAGATGTTAAAGCTTACATTAGGGATGGTAAATGTGAAACAACTCTATTTAGTAAGCCAACATCAGGGAATGCCACGCTACACGCAAGTAGGGCCTATCCCAAACATCTCATAGCAAGATTACCCTATGGGGAAGTTTTAAGGCTGAACCGTATCTGCAGTCTAGAAACTGATTTTACTAAATGTGTGCAAGATACAATGAATAGACTTAGGGCTAGAGGATACAATGAACATTTTTTTTTTAAACTATGAGCAAGGCCATGGCAAGACCTAGAATGAGTCTCTTCAATAAAAGAGACAGTGTAACATGTGACTCATCTTATGGCATTGTGACTCCACATAGAGAATGTGATAGTCCCAGATTAATTACCACGTACAGCAACAAGGAAAGGAAAATTAGATCCATAATTCGTCTTGTAGGCCTTGCAAGTTTGGAATCAATAAGACTCGCTATGTGACTCTTCAGTGAAAAAAAAATAGCTATTAGAGGTAGCTTTAATTGTAGAACCAAATATGCGCTGTACGTTCTGACGTGCACCTGTGGTTTTAACTACATCGGTAGTACGTTCTGACGTGCACCTGTGGTTTTAATTACATCAGTAGTACGAAGCTACAGTTGCACGTCAGAATTTAGCAACACCTGCGAGCTATCTTACACAGTGATCCTGCATATCCAGTAGCAAGGCACTTTAAAATGGCACACTCAATGATTTGAATTGCCTCACATACTTTGTAATTGATGCTATCCCCAAACCCTAGCGTGCTGGAAACAGGGAGCGTCAATTAAGACAGCTAGAAACCAGAATGATACTAGAATTTGATAGTAAGTGGCCTAACGGTTTGAACAACACTGAAGACATGCACTATTTTCTCTAAAAGTCTGATATTTAGATTTTATAATTGTCGGTGTTAAGCTACAAAATAGCTGAAATAGTTTCTTACAATTTGGGATAGAAGTCGATGTATTAGTGCAGACATCTCTTTATCATGATGTAATGGTTTTAAGTATTTTATCTGCTTCAGTAGCTGTATTGTGATATATTTTAGTATGAGGTTTTTTATCAATGACATTTATAGGATTTTAACAGTACTTACTGAGATTATGTTTTTACTGTTATTACTATATCTAGATTTGCACATACTATACTAGGCACTTTAAGAAATTGCACTTTAGCACCACTTTACGTTTGGCTGCTATGCACTCACGCACTTTATCCTCTTAAAATAAGTAATAGGAATTACTCAATACATAACATGACATGGAACCAATATGGAAGAACCTTCTGTATTACATGAGATTAGCATCTCAATACAAATGACTACAAGGATTTATCCTATGTAGAGAAACAACGAAAATGCATTGTTTATATTTCCATTCTCAATGGCAAACAATTTAGTTAAAAATATGAATTTTGATAGCCCTGATATTCAGACCATCCATATTAGCAGTCTTCTTTCAAAAAGGCATTTGCCATTGTTAAGAGCTGTGAATTTTTGTCAGTTTGCCATTGATGGCGATATATATATATTTTAATGTATTTATACAGTTACACAATACTATGCATTTTTACAATATTGTGATTGTGTATTTATGACCTTACTGTTAACCCTTAACACACCATGTAAAATTTGCAATTTACAACCTTATGCTACAATACGGATGCCTATGGGAAATGCGCTAGTAACTTATGGATAAGTCTGTCTTCCCCCGTTTTCATTTGACACGGAACCCGTGGGGGTGTGTGCACGCAGCAATGTTTAAACAATAATGGTGGACTGTGATCCGCATGTGAACAAGGGCTTTGGTAGCCCAAAAAGCATCATCGTTTGTGAGAAGGTCTAAATAAACATCTTGCCTGAAATCTTTGGGTCCGTCACTCATCGCCGTAAAGGAGTTTGCTGGAGCTCGTGAGTATATATATATATATATATATATATATATATATATATATATATATATATAAGAATTGGGGGGCTCTGGTTGGCACAGGTAGGTACTTGTGACAAGCAGGGACCCTCTCCTCTAGTCATGGCAAGGGAATTACTCTCTCAAAATAACCCCTGCTCACCCTCTAGGCGGCGTGGCGCGAGCAGTCAAGGCTTATTTCAGAGGCGATGTAAGTTAAGCAGTTGTGACCACATACAGTAACCCAGTGACAACACTATAAATGGACAACACAGGTTTTATATAAAAAAGTATACTTTATATAGAGTTATCACAAGACCAATAAACGACAAAAAGAATCCACAGTACTATTAAGTTTCAACAGTTCAGGTTAAAAAGGCTTAATTCAAGGTTCTGTGCGAGTCTGTAGCCTTGTCCGGCTACAGTGTTGCTGAAAAGAACACAGTCTAACAAATCCAGCGGACCGTGGCGGTCCGGGCCCACTCAAATGTCGACAGACTCAGTCACAGTACCTTTTCCATGAGGCGGCCAGCACGGATGTGCGAGCCGGTTTCAGTGTTCGTTATGGTGTAGAAAACGAAAGCGTTGCAGGTCACGGTGTCCTTCCAGTCGCGGTGCAGGCTACAGCTCATTGACAGCATCGAGACGGAGTCGGTGAGCTCAGAGCTTGTGTTGTTCGAGGCGGACGTTGCTCGTCGCGGTGCTTCCAGCTTTACGGTGCAGCGACAGAGCTGGATTTCGGGAGCTGCCGTCTATCAGTCCGGACAGTGGTGTGTCGCAAAGCATGCGAGGCGGTGCATAACTCCGGTGCGGTCACAGGACTCGAAGTCAGCAGCAGTGACCGCGTCGGTCAGACCAGTTCGATTCGGTGTAGCGAGGCGTTGCACGTTGCAGTGTCCTTCAAGGTGCGGTGCAGGCTACGGCTCATTGACTGAGTCGGTGAGCACAGAGCTTGCATTGTTCGAGGCGGACGTTGCTTGGTGCGGTGCCTATAGGACACTGGGCCGGTCGTGAGAGTCGGTCACAGCTCCCTGCCTCTGTAGCCACTTGTTTCCAGCAGCAATTCACAAAGGCTGATGAAGTCCACTGGTCCTGGGACTTCGGTCAGGGGGCAAGCTCTCTTCCAAGCCCTTGGAGATTTTTGCACAAGTTGAAAGAAAAGTCCAAAGTTCTTTCTCCTCTCTTTGGCAGTCAGGCAACCACTGCAGGCCAATCCCCCCAGCAGGACTTCAGCTTGGGAAAAATCTCTCCTCAGTTTCTTAAGGTTCCTTCTCCTCAGCAGAGGTTTTGTCTTTTAAGTGCAGAAGTGATCTAATTTCATGGGATACTTATACCCCAAAACCCTTTGTTCTCTGAGGAGAGAGGGGCCTGTGCCCAGTTCAAGCCAGTTCTGAAACACTCTGTTTACCAGACTTCTCCTTCCCTTTCACAGCACAGGGCAGGCACATCAGACGCCCCACAGGAGGTGGAGCCAGCATTGTGGAAGGCAAGTACAGTCCAGGAGCACTTTGTTGACAGTCCTCCTTCCCTTCTTTCAGTGTGCAGGGCAGAGACATCAGACACACCACAGGGGGTGGAGCCAGAATTGTAGAGGGAAGGCCCAACCCTATTCAGATTACAGGTGCAACTACTCCCTCCCATCTGGTTGCAGATCTCTCTATTCACCACCGGGCTGCCCCAGCCTGTCTCCTGGAATTCCCTAGTCCTGTCACACACAAACCCAGACAAGGAATACACAACCTAGCAGAGCCGGGCTCAAATGGTTAGGCAAGCAAATACCTACTTTCTAAAAGTGGTATTTGCAAACACAGAATATTAAAATAAACTTTACTAAAAGATGTATTTTATTATTCTGAGTCCAGGCATACTAAACTCGAATTTCTACCATGTTCTCGGAGTCTTCTAGGATTATGAACATGTAACAATCCAGCAGCCCATTCTAGCCTATGGAGAAAAGGTAGCCTTGCATTAGTGAAAAACGAAAATGGCGGTAATTCACTATTAGGACGTGCCACACACATCAGGGCTTGTCCTACCTTACACCCGGCCCTTGGGCCTACCATAGGGGTGACTAATATGAGGAAAAGGGAAGGTTTAGGGACTAGCAAGTGGGTGCACTTGCCCAGTCAGCATGACAGTACCAGACTGCACACAGGCTCTGCAATGGCAGACCTTAGACATGTTTTACAAGGCTGCTTCTGTGGGTGGCACAACCAGTGCTGCAAGGCCACTAGCAGCATTTGGATTTACATACCCTGGGCACACAGTGCACTGTACTAGGGTCTGACAGTAAACCAAACATCCAATCAGGGAACCACTAAATAAATACATCAATTTACAGTACAGAGCACTTGCACTGTGGCACTGGACAGCAGTGGCACAGTGCCCAAAGCATCTATTACCAGAAAAACACATGAGGCAACAGCGGAAAATGGAAGGGAGACTCACACCAATGGTGCCAGGTCTAACACGTAAGGTCTAAATAAACATCTTGCCTAAAATCTTTGGGTCCGTCACTCATCGGCGTAAAGGAGGTTGCTGGAGTTCGTGAGTCTATATTATATATATATGGGATGTGATCAAGGGTCTGGTTGGCCCGAAACGAGTCGTTGCAGGCTGTGATTTACGAAATAAAAGAATACGTCACCTGAAAAGCTGTGTGGTCTGAGTCTCCTTCGCCAGCGGTCGTTGGAAGTGGTCGGAGTTTCTTGTGTGTGTATATATATATATATATATATATATATATATATATATACATAGCTACTTGTTCGATTTGGCAATTCAGATTACTCACAGAAAAACCGAGCGTGGTCCCAAATTGTTGCGCTTCAATTATTTTATTTCAACCACCTCTGCCATAACGCGTTTCGGGCGCTCCCGCCCTTGATCACATGACACCCTCATACATTTTCATTCGGAATTTAAAGTGCAAGTGCAGTGACATCAAGATGCATGGACATAATAGAAATACTATATTTCACAATTTGAATACTTTAGATATCCTCAATCATTTGGCTGTGTAACCCACCAATTTTGTATATTATGCATGGAAAAATTGCTGCTTAAATGCACTGCTTAATCCATTAACGTTTCTTGTATTTCAGTGTGGTTTACAAACAATGTCGGCTTCAATGCCTAATTTATACAGATGTCACCTAAACTGATTTACAGTCCTTGTCCGAATGCATTGTCAGTAATGTGCTAACCCATAATTCATTTGTGTATAACTAATTCCTTATAACAAAAGATAAAGTAAAATAAAAGAAAATTACTTATAATACAGTGCTCAATCTCAAGTCCTCATCCAAAAAAACACTACAATATAAATCTCATTACTGTTTCATGCTTTGCAGATATTGTATTCATAAACCTATTCTGTAAACCTGTATATATAATTATTATTTTTTTTTATTTCAGCAAAACGTATTCTCCAAAAACCTCCAAATGGCGGAGGAGACGGACCACAGGAATCTTAGGCGTGATGTTTTATTCTGGACCAAGTTTTCAGTGCCTGACGCGTTTTGGGCTCGGGAGCCCTTGTTCACATATATATATATGCCCTGCGGTGTGTTTTAAGTGGAGGAATTAATTCATCTTGAGGGTCCCTGGGGGCCAACTAGCCCACCAGTTACCTCCAGTATGCGCCAGGGAGCTGTGTTGGAGAGAGGTGTTCAGAGGCCACGCTCCTTTTTACACCTCTCTGCAATGCAGCTCTGTGGCGCTTACTGGAGGTACCCAGTGGGGGAGTTGGACCCTAGGGACCCTCAGGATTCAAGGGGACTTAATCTCCCAACTTAAAACTGACACAGGGCATGTTTACAGAGGGGCGAAGGGAGAGGACGGGGCCTGAGGTGAGGTGTGCAAACACCCGGTGGCGTGTTAAGTTGGGGAAATAATTCCCCTTCAATCCTGAGGGACCCTGGGGGCTTATTAGCCCACCAGGTGCTTCCAGTAAGCGCCACTGCGCTGCTTTGCAGAGAGGTGGCCCAGGCCATGCCCCTTTTTACACCTCTCTGCAACGCAGCTCTGTGGTGCTTACTGGAGGTACCTAGTGGGCTACTTGGACACCAGGGACACTCAGGATTCAAGGGGACTTAATCTCCCAAGTTAAAACGGACACAGGGAGCGTTTACACAGTGGTGAAGGGAGGGGATGGTGTAGGAAAGTAGCTTTATATACAGTGGAACAAAGTAAAATCAGCCGAACTACGAATTCAGATTTACTCACCTGTTATCAGGAGAGAACTCAGGGATGCATCTTTGAGCCCAGTACTGATCCTGAAAAGTAATTTTAACCATACTTACCAATAACTTGAATTACCATCCATAGGGTAACATTGACTGGTTTCACTTGGAAATTCTTTTAAGTGTGGAGTTTTGGAACTTTAAAATATTCACCTAAAATCATCCGAACAACGAATTCTTATTTACTCACCTGTTATCAGGAGAGAACCCAGTGCTGCATCTTTTAGCCCAGCACTGACCCTGAAAAGTAATTCTAACCGTACTTACCAGTAACTTGTATTTCCTTCCATAGGAATCCATTGTCTGGTTTTCACCAGAAAAGTTTCTAAGTGTCGATTTTCACAAACTACAAATATTCTTTAAAAATCGCCTGTATGACTTCAACGCATTCTTACCACTGTTTACAGAAGATGGACCAGTGATGGATCCAGGATCCACCACTGAGTAAGAAATGTTAACTATAACACTACTTACCTGCTAAGTGAATTTCGTCCCATAGGATAACATTGGTGATTCTATGTGAAAAAGTTTGTCAACTTTTTAAATACAATAATATTCCTTAAAAATCACTACTGCAACCAAAACGCTTTTACTCAACTGTTTACATGAGATGTCCCGGCACTGAATCTAGGATCCAGTCCTGTGGTTAGAAAAGTAATCCATAAAGTAACTCTTTGCATTTAACTAGAAATCCCCATTGAGCTCCATGTTGCATTGTGTTTGAAATTGTGTTGCCCATTGCAATAACTAACTACTGTACTTAAAAGTCTATTGCGTATTTGCAAATTATTTAAACTAAAGTAATTAATTCTGAGAAAGTATATTTTGTAATGTATAATGTAATTATAATGTAATTTTAAAAAACATCTAAAAATATATAGTTAAAAAAAAGTAAATCAGTATCAAAAAAATAAATATCATTATTACATTTAAAAATTGTCATTTACAAAACCTTTGAAATTCACTGAAATAACCATAGGTTTCAGACGTGTTATAGTTAGGAATTAGCATTTTAAAAACCTTTGAAATTTGCTGAAAAACCCATAGGTTTTAGGAGTGTTCTAGTTAGCTGGACATTTCACTCGTACAAAACCATTGAAATTCCTCTGGTATAGTTAGTCCTGCTAACTATGACTCGTGCGCCTGCATTCCACTGCTGATGTCATTAGTGATGTCATTTGAGATGTCATAAGTGATGTCATCAGTGATGTCACTGACCATGTCATGAATGATGTAATATGTGACATCAGCAGTGGATTGCGGGCGCGGACTTATAGTTAGCAGAACTAACTATAACGGAGGAATTTCAATTATTTTGGACGAGTGAAATGTCCAGCTAACTATCTATAACACCCCTAAAACCTATGGTTTTTTTCAGTGAATATATATTGTTGCTCCTCTGCACTATACAAACGGATCACTCATTGGCGGGTGCCACAGACACGGTGGTGCCCCGTGAAAATATCACACTCCAAAACCCTCTCTCCTAGCCGGGAAAAAGGCACATCACTCGCGGGATTCAATTTCACAGATGTGAAATTGAATCCCGTGAATGCTGCGCCTTTTTCCCGGCTGGGAGAGAGGGTTTTGGAGCGCGATTATCTCCGCTCCAGTTTAGCACCAGAAATCAGATCACACTGATCAATGACGGGTGCTTCTTCGTGGTGGTGCCCTACGTAATAGCCACGCTTCAAACTTTCCAAATCTGAAAAAGTGTACAGGGGGGCGTGGTCTGACTGGCAATGGAGTAGGACGCACGTTGGTGGAGCTCCGGCCAGTCGCTGCAGATTTCAGCAATTTAAGCAAGGCTGGGGGCTCGCTGGCACTGATCCTGGGGGTGCTCAACACGCAGCAACTGAGGGGTTTGTTTTGGACGGCCGGAGAGTTGTTGCGAAGGGACAGAGGAGTGGACACCGATACACAGCGGCCTACAGGTCGGGTGCCCGCCATTACATGGCGCTCGGGACAGAACCCTCCCGGTGAGAGGGCAGACCTAATAGCTGCGGACTAAACAGGCAACCCCGGGCCTGCTCCCACTTCTGATTGGTCTGCAGGTGGGTGGAGGTCTGTGCCCCAGCGAGGAGGACCAGTAACTTTTGCCCAGAACGACAGACTGACTGACCCAGCGGGGGGTCCGGGCGACATTTTACAGGTCGCACTGGTGGTGAGCGTCGGTCTGCGGCCGTGCGAGCTTGCCCCTGGACCGGAGAGGGGGCCCCCTAGACGAGGTGGGCGCCGACAAGAAGGACGCCGCTGGTGAGTTGCGCTTTGTCGGTGAGAGGGCCGGCTAAATAGTGGTCGAGCAGGAGCAGACGCCGCCATTTTAGAGCCTGCAGGGCGGAGTGTCCGCCATTTTCTGGTGCGTGGGCCGGTGATCCTTTGGCGCGCTGTTGGGGCTGCCTCTGGGTGCGCTGGTTACCGGCTTGGAGTGGGCGACTGTCCTGGGGGCTACGTCCAGGCTGCAGGTTTCTGAGCACTGTGCAGGGGACGGCCATGGGCGAGCGTGTACTTTGTGTCCTGAGAAGACACTGAATCCAAACTCTGTGCTTTTGCTGTTGCTGCACTCTGCTACTGCTCTCTACTGTGGCCGGTGCTGGTGCTCTCTGCTGTGGCCGGTGCATTCCTGAAGCACCCGAGTACTCGGTCCCGTGGTCTACTGATTTCTCGTTCTGAGCCACAAGGAAGCTGCGTTGAAGCCGCTTATGCCTGTGCCGCCGCCCTGCAGCCATGCTGGGACACCGTTTGTGCTGCAGGCCTCGCCGTCTGGGCCTTTGTTGTGAGCGACTGGTGTGCGCGGTGAAGCCAAGGCGGGCGAAGCGAGGAGAGGCGGGTGAGGCGAGACGTGGTAAGGAGAGACAAAGGCAGGGGGGGTGTGGCCCTTGAGCGGCCCTGAGGTGTGCCTGTGGATCGTAACACTGCCTCCGCCACTGGCTGTCAATCTGCCTTCTTCGCCCCCCCGCCGCTGCCACTGACTTTAGCGGAGGGGGGACACCCTGGGCACGGCGGTTGCTGTCTTTGTGGCTTCCGGGACCCCCTTGGTCCTGGCGGTCGACCTACCTGAGGGCCTTCTCAACATAGAGGATGACTCGCTCCAAAGGGGGCAAAGATTCCACAGTGGCCCCCAAAGAGAACTCTGTAACGGATATGTGGGGCAAGGCGGGGGTATCAGCCCCTCTGGAGAAGGCCACACAGACGGGAGTAGATTCGACACGGGTCACGCAAGCTTTGATGGCCACATTCCTGACGGAGCCTAAATCGTAGATCGACTCGCTCCGCACTGAGGTTCACTCCTGTGTCCTGAAGCTTCGAAAGGAAGTTGCAGACCTCGGAGAACACGTCAATGGACTGGAGAAGACGGTGGATGCCCGAACGGAGGAACAGGAGCAATTGTGGCAGCGTCTGGCCACCCTGGAGGACCAGCACATAGTACTACAAATGAAGCAGGAGGACCTGGAAAATTGAAGCAGCCGGAACAACCTCCGCATCCCGGGGGTCCCTCTCGGGGCGGAGGGGAAGGACAATATGACTTTTGTGGCGCAACTTCTGCACGAAGTATGGGGGGACAATGACGCGTCTCCGCCGGCCCTGGATAGGGCTCATCGGGTCGCAGGCCCTGCGGGCATGCCGGGACTCCTCCCGGACATCCTAACGAGAGTCCACTTTTTTACGGCAAAGGAGGCCATCCTTCGGGCAGCGCGTGCCAAGCCGGACCTAGTCTCCAGGGGAAACCAGATTCAAATCTTTCAAGATCTCGTGCCCAATACCTTGCGAAGACACCGGGCTTTCAAACTAGTGACTGACAATTTGCAAAGCCTGGATGTCCCCTATCAGTGGTGTCACACGTTTGCCCTCATTTTTCAGTGGGATTCCAAACGCCGAGTGGTGCGGTCCTAAAAAGAAGTGGCGCAGCTGCTCCACCTCTCACCGACGCCGCTTGCTAGTCCCACGCGTCTTCCGCCTCTAACGCGGGAGCCTGCCAAACCATCTTGGTCTACAGCACGCCGTAATAGACGCTCCCCACGCCCCGATGACCAAACAACCTCGCAAACCAAACAAGATATTATACAGCATATCAAGTCTCTTGAGGGAAAGCAGTCGGCAGCAAGCTTGCGAACCTAGACTTCTGGATGAACTGCTCCCCATATGCGCAATTTCCTGCTGGTGCTGTTCTTGACATCTATTAAAGACCTGTTGGAACTGGCGTTACTCTATGGTGTCGTCTGGGCCCCAGTTCTTTACCTGCTGTGTTGCTGTAGCTGGAGCGCTCCTCCCGCCGACTTTGGGAGCAACCGACGACTCACCCTCTGTCTGTTCTTGGGAGAGGGACATCTCTGGGTTCACCCGGGCACTGTGCTGTAGGCGGACCCGTGACTGGAGCAGCAAAATTGTGGCCCGGTTGGCCAATGTCCCCTTTTTAGGTCTCGCCTGAGCCAATGCGCTTGCGCATTGCTCCGGCGAGATTATAGTAAGCGGAAAAGAACAGTCTACCAAAACAGCTGCGGATCGCATACAGTTCATGTGATCTGTGCGAGTACACACATGCCAGCCACATAACACCACCATTTGTCTGTGCCTCGGCATCAGACTTTAAAGGGTGCCACTCCCCCGCCCCCTCCCACCCGCCACAGCAATGCCAAGAGCTTGTTTCTGGATGAAAGTGAAAGCCTACCGTGCTTGTTTACAGTAGCCTTGCTCCTCAAATGCTGTTGCTGTGTTGCAATCTCTAGGGACACTCAACTTGAAAACACTCTACTTGCTAGCTGCAATGCTACATCCGCTATGCTTTGCCTCTAGACATATTGATCCCTCGCAGACTGTGCTGACTCTGCCCCTCCTGATTCTGAAACGGAGCAACGCAGTCACCACACAGTCTCTTCTCTCTGTCTTATGATGTCTGCCCTGGCTCCATTTACTTCGGACCCTCACACCCTCACACCCCCTCACCCTCACACACACTCACCCCCGTCACCCTCACACACCCTCACTCACCCACACAACCCTCTCACCCTTACTCTCCCTCATCCCTCACACCCCCTCATCCCTCACACCCCACATCACTCAGGAACACCACCACATCACTCATGAACATCACCACATCACTCAGGAGCATCGCCACATCACTCAGGAGCATCACCACATCACTCATGAACATCACCACATCACTCATGAACATCACCACGTCACTCAGGGGAACAACCACATCAGTCAGGGGCACAACGATATCAGTCAGGGGCACCACTCAGGGGCACCACCACATCACTCAGGGACACCACCACATCACTCAGGGGCACCACTCAGGGACACCACCACATCACTTGGGAACACCACATCATTCTAATACACCACCACATCACTCAGCACCACAACAGCACTGTCCTTGCTTGCTTCCAACAAGCATTGCCATAGCCAATAGGACTGGCATTAGGAAAGTGTAAAGTATTGGCTTTGTGAATAACAATGCTAATAATTTATATATTTTCAAAGCCAACACAACTCAGGGACACCACCAAATCACTCGGGGACACCACCACATCACTCGGGGACACCACCACATCACTCTGGGACACCACCACATCACTCTGGGACACCACCACATCACTCTGGGACACCACCACATCACTCTGGGACACCACCACTTATTTATTATTTATTTATTTATTTTATGTTCTTGTAAAGCGCCTGAATAGACCCCCAAAGGGGTATCTCCGCGCTGTTGCTGCAATGGGAGTGTTCTGGATAGGTATGTTACGATGGTGGTACGCAGGCAAGAGAGGCATTAATTACTGGGATACAGGTATGTTTTCAAGGTTTTCCGAAAGATCAGGTGACTAGTAAGTGATCTTAGTTCGGGGGGCAAAGAATTCCAGAGTACTGGTCCAGCATGGGCCAGCGCACGGCCACCTTGTCTGGTCTTCTTTACTCTAGGTACCTGCAGTAACTGCTGGTTACTGGAACGTAGAGAACGCCCGGGGATATAGGGCTGGAAGATTTCAGTCAGATATTTAGGGCCTTCCCCTATCATACTCTTGTGGATGGTGCATAGGGTTTTAAACTGGACTCGTTTCCTCACTGGGAGCCAGTGGAGTCTAATCAGCAGGGGACAGGAGGGAGTCCTCGGTGGAGCGTTCAGGACAATCCTTGCTGCTGTATTTTGGATTACCTGTAGTTTGTTAAGTTGTCCCTCGTTTGCTCCAAGGAGCAAACCGTTACAGTAATCCACCCTGCTGATGACAAGAGCCTGCACAAGCGTTTTCCTGTGATGGTCCGGTAAGTAGGGGAAGACTCGTCTTAACATCCCAATAGCCCAAAAGCAGGTACCGGCAACTTGATTTACATGATCTTTAAATGTGAGTTGCTGATCAAGTAGCACTCCCAAGTTCCTAACCGTACTCTTGGGGATGGGGGCGGGGCCTAACTTTAAGGGCCACCAGTCAGATGACCAGTGTGTTGCCGCTTGCCCGAACAGCATGACCTCAGTTTTCCCTACGTTACACTGCAGACAATTTGACATCCATTCTGCAATGGCTCTCATGCCATCTGCAGAAGATCTTTTTATTGCAGGTGTAAGGTTTTTGAAGGGAAAAAGGAGTTGGGTGTCGTCAGCGTACGACACCGGGGTGAACCCGAAAGATCTTGCTAAGTTGGCTAGGGGGGCCACATACACGTTGAAAAGTGTGGGGCTTAAACAAGAGCCTTGTGGCACTCCCTTGTTGAGCTCCCTATGGATGGATTTATGGGAGCCCAGCCTAACTTCTTGGGATCGGCCAGATAGAAAGCTCTCCATCCACGCCAGAGCCCCTCCCTTCACTCTGGGACACAACAACTTCACTCTGGGACACAACAACTTCACTCTGGGACACAACAACTTCACTCTGGGACACAACAACTTCACTCTGGGACACCACCACTTCACTCTGGGACACCACCACTTCACTCTGGGACACCACCACTTCACTCTGGGACACCACCACTTCACTCTGGGACACCACCACTTCACTCTGGGACACCACCACTTCACTCTGGGACACCACCACATCACTCTGGGACACCACCACATCACTCTGGGACACCACCACATCACTCTGGGACACCACCACATCACTCTGGGACACCACCACATCACTCTGGGACACCACCACATCACTCTGGGACACCACCACATCACTCTGGGACACCACCACATCACTCTGGGACACCACCACATCACTCTAATACACCACCATATCACTCTAATACACCACCACATCACTCTAATACACCACATCATCACTCCAATACACCACATCATCACTCTAATACACCACATCATCACTCTAATACACCACATCATCACTCAGCCCAACCACATCATCACTCAGCCCAACCACATCATCACTCAGCCCAGCCACATCACTCAGCCCAGCCACATCACTCAGCCCAGCCACATCATCACTCAGCCCAACCACATCATCACTCAGCCCAACCACATCATCACTCAGCCCAACCACATCATCACTCAGCCCAACCACATCATCACTCAGCCCAACCACATCATCACTCAGCCCAACCACATCATCACTCAGCCCAACCACATCATCACTCAGCCCAACCACATCATCACTCAGCACCAACAACAGCACTGTCCTTGTTTGCTACCAACAAGCATTGCCATAGCCAATAGGACTCGCATTAGGAAAGTGTAAGCTATTGGCTTTGTGAATAACAATGCTATTAATTTATATATTTTCAAAGCCAACACATTAAAAAAATGTGAATTTACAATACCAATAGCTCACACTTTCTTAATGCGAGACCTATTGCATTGCAAATGTTTGTTCTTTGTCCCTACATGGCTTTGCTTCTCTGCTCTTTCTTTCCTACTCGTCTACTTCTTCAGTCTGCGGCGGACAGGGGTCTTACACTCGACAATGCTCTTCTCTATGCTGGAGTGACAACCCCATGCGTCCTTTCCCTCTGACCCTAGCTTACTCCCTATGATGGCATGATGGACTAATATGGGTTTGGATACCGTTATGAATGTTCCCTGCCCCTTAAAGATCCTCTCCCTCAGTGTTAAGGGGCTTAACACTCTAAGCAAAAGGCAGCAAGGGTGGCGGTATCTCCTTCAACATAACCCGACATTTTCCTTCAGGAAACCCACCTTTTAAAAGCTGACACTCCCCGAAAGGCACACCCTAAATATCCGCTCCAATTCTGGGCCGCAGCGCCCAATAAAACGGCTGGTGTGGCTATTCTCTGTAGAGCTGGTATCAGGCAGGGGGAAATTAGGGCCTTCAGTAGTACAGATGGTCACTTTGTTAGGTCCGGAGTTCGGCTTGGACAACGCTCTTACACGTTGTGCAATGTGTATGCACCTAACCAGACGCAAGACTCCTCCCATCGGACCATTTTGCGGGAACACGTGCCAAAGGGTGATCCAGCGTTAATCTTGGGGGGGGGGGGGGGGGGGGGGGGGGTGGGGGCGGGGACTTCAACTTAGTGAGGGATCTGTAGAAAGACCGGAATGGCGCCTCCCCTCACGCGGCGGGGGCTATGTCCTCTGCTCTTCAGAGACAATTAGAGGCTATTGGGCTGCTGGATGCCTGGCGCTATCACTTCCCTGAGGATGGGATTTCTCATTATTTGCACGTCCGCCGATCGTATTGCGCATAGATTACCTTTTTATTTCTCACGTTTTGATAAAGGATACGCTGGCGGTATCTATGTCTGCTATATCGCTCTCCGATCATGCCCACGTTGAGGGCCACCGCGGAGACAGCCAAGCGTGAGACCTTTCGAAATTATTACTCCGCCCTGTATACGGCGGACGGGCCGCCTCAAGCTCTGATCAGTGATCTTTTATATCAATGTGCCTGGGACCCATTACATCCTCATCACTCTGAGCAGCTGGAGATGCCCCCTCACTGCAGAGGAATTGACGGCGGCACTAAAGGACCTTCCCCATGGGAAATCACCAAGTCCGGATGGTCTTCCGTTGGCCTTTTATCGTTTGTTCCTGACGCAACTCCAACCCCACCTCTTGCGGTTGTACAACTCTTTCTCCGGCACGGATGGGCCAACACCCTCCATGGGCATAGCCGAAATAGCCCTTATACCCAAGCCGGGGAAAGATCCCATGATGTGTGCATCCTATCGCCCCATAGCGTTGTTGAATACAGATCTTAAACTTTATACCAAGATGCTGGCGAAAAGCCTCGACCCCCACATGCCTGGCCTCGTGGAGCCGGATCAGGTTGGTTTCATTCGAGGCCAGGCAGGTAGCGGACTATGTGCACAGAATTGCACACCTTGTGGGGAAGGCGCAGCACAGGAAGATACCAGCAAGCCTTCTATCACTCGGCAAGGAGAAGGCGTTTGACCTGGTGGAGTGGTCCTTCCTCCGGGCAGTGCTGCAAAAGATTGGACTGGGTCTGAACAGGATTGCCATGATCATGGCCCCGTATCTCTCCCCGCAGGCCAGGGTGCGGGTCAACAGACAGCTTACGGAACCTTTCCCCATCTATAAAGGAACACGGCAGGGTTGCCCCCTGTCTCCTCTGCTGTTCGCCCTTGCTATGGAACCCTTAGCAGTGCTGATCAGGCAGGCGGCGGACATACATGGCCTTTTCCTTGGGGGACAACAGAATAAGGTGGCCCTCTTTGCAGACCTCATCCTTACGCTGTCACAGCCGCATATATCTCTCCCACCGCTCCATGCTCTCCTTCAGTCCTTTGAACAGGTGTCAGGACTCAAGATTAACCATGAGAAGTGGTGGGCCCTGAACCTCACGATCCCTGAAGATGAGATCAGTCCTCAAAACAGTTGCCCCCTATCAATGGGCCACCGATCACATTTGGTATTTGGACTACAGTTGACTCCCTCCCTAGACACGTGGACCCAAATAAATTGGCGGGCTTACAGAAAGACACTTTTGGAGGATCTGAGGAGATGGAAGTCTCTGACTCTCTTAGTTGGGCCGTTTCAATGCTGTAAAAATGACGACCCTCCCTAAGATACTGTATTTGTTCCAATGTCTCCCCACCCCTGCTGGATGTCTTGTAAATATGCCACACCCACTGGTGGCGTTTTTTCGTCAATAAAAGGTCGGAAGAAGGGAATGTTTTGAGCCCTCCTGTGTCATCCATGATTAAGGGGCGTGACCGCCTCGAAACGCGTCGGAATCCAGCTTAATTAAAGGAAATTCCAACCTGCGAGCATCAGCGAGGCATTCAAACCGGATGGCAGCAGCGCGGGTGTTCCCTCTCAGAGCACAGGGGCTCTTGGGTCAGACACATTAGTATACACGGCTTCCCTTGGCCGTGGAGAGAAGAACCACCGCCCCCCTTCGTCAAGAAGCAACTGGGGGGAGCAGGAGCTTCGGAAAGGAAAACTTTTTCCAGTCCATAAAGTACGTGCTGCTTATGGATGAAAACAGCACGCAAGTTGGTCATTCTGCCTACTCAAGGTTAATGACATTGCAATTCTCACAGGGGGACTCAGCCCACTTAGGGTTTATATATAATTCACCATTTTCGGGACTATAATGACCAGCATGCTGCTGGATGTCTTGTAAATATGCCACGCCCACTGGTGGCGTTTTTTTCGTCAATAAAAGGTCGGAAGACTGAAATGGGGAATGTTTTGAGCCCTCCTGTGTCATCCATGATTAAGGGGCGTGACCGCGTCGAAACGCGTCGGAATCCAGCTTAATTAAAGGAAATTCCAACCTGCGAGCATCAGCGAGGCATTCAAACCGGATGGCAGCAGCGCGGGTGTTCCCTCTCAGAGGACAGGGGCTCTTGGGTCAGACACATATATATATATATATATATATATATATATATATATATATATATATATATATATATATATATATATATATATATATATACACACACACACACACACACAGTCGCCAGTAAGTAGTTATAGTTAGGATCTTGTTTCTATTCAAAAAGCATTTATTCTTTTTCCAATATCTTTTGCACCGTTTGATTAATCTTGGCAACATTTTCAAAACTAATGGCCGGCTGAATTCAGCTGTTTTTTAAGTTTTGGGGTTATTCCTCAAGCAAGGGCTGAGAAAAACAGGGGTCCAAAATGTCATGAGTGATGTAATATGTGACATCAGCAGCAGTGCAGTTCGGGGTGCGAGTTATAATTAGCTCAGCTAATTATAAAGGCTACATTTTTTGATTTTTGTACAAGTGAAATGTCAGCCTCACTATAACATTCATGTGACCTGTGTTTGTTTTAGTGAATATATATTTATATATATATATCTATATTTTATATATATCTATAAATAATGACTTTGTAGTTCTCTGCGAAATATTCTTGCTTTCTTTGAAAAGGCATGCGTGGTAAAAGCATATGTGCCTTTAGAAAAAAAAAATTTATATATATATATATATATTAGATTAACTTTGTTTGATTTTATTCTTTTTAATATCTTTATTGGCATTTCTCAAAAGTACAATAAGGACCATGTAAAGGAAAACAAGAAAATGAAAATTAGAAAGGAAAATAAATAAAACAATCCACACAGGCATTGACGGATATCAGCAATCACAGCAAGGTACAAATGGTTGTGTACAGGTGTTTCATAAATAACCATTCTGTAAGGGGAACATGTCATACTCTGACCGCGCAATCACGTACTCGTGAATACATTCAAAAACTTCAACAGGCAGTGAGAACAAGCACAGTCCTGCTCTATGCCTATGGCTCATCATGTATCGTCTCCTGAGTTATGTCATCTTCAGTCCGGGTAGGGTAGAGTGGCGTTCGTGTCTATCTCCGGGCCAACAGCAACCGCCTCACCCTCCACGTCAAGTGCCCGTTGCCTTTCAAGGAAACAAGCCCAGACGTTTTTAGGACGGCTGCGGGGGGTAGAAGGTCGCAATATAGTTCAGTTTGTGTACAGCAATATGTCATCTCCCTTGCCCATTGTGCCAGGGTGAGGGGAGGCCCTCTCATCCAGTGCAGGGCCACACACCTTTTAGCTATAAGAAACGCCATGTCTACCAGTCTTCTGTGCGCTGGTCGCAGAGGTTTGGAGTGGCCTAAAAGTGCCAGCAAAGGATCGGGTGGCAGTGTCAGCTGAGTAGTGTCATAAACTTTTTTGTACACCTGCCTCAGAAAAGGCCACTCGACAGAGTCAAAGGCCTTTTCCATGTCCAGGAAGACAGCGATCACCAAGACCTCCGGACGCGTGTGCTGAAAGGCAGCGAAGACCGTTCTGAGATTATAGGTAAGATTGCGTGAGGGGACAAATCCTGCCTGCTCTGGGGCCACAAGCGTGGAGATCATAGGGCTAAGACGATTGGCCAGCAACTTAGCAAAGATCTTCGCATCTACCTTTAGCAACGACATCGGTCGATAGGAAGCACAGTCTCCCGGATCTTTGCCCGGCTTGAGGACAACCACCAGTATCGCTTTATGCATAGAAGGTGGCATAGTGCCCGACTCCGCCATATCCTCAAATAGTGCGAGCAGTTTAGGGAGTAGAAGGTCCGGAAATGCCTTATAGAAGGAAACCGTTAAGGTCGTCACTCCCAGGTGCGCCACCAGACTTCATAGCCGAGAGCACCCAGACTATCTCTTCCCATTCTATCGGGCGCGCCGGGTCACCCCTATGATTTTCAGTTAACCAGGGCATTTTGATATGCATGAAGTAATCCAATATACGCTCCTCTGGGGAGGGCCTCTCGAGGCATAAAGGGTAGAGTAGTATTCACTTTAGCGTTCTGCTATCTCCGCTTCCGAAAGTCGTTCTTTTGACATAGGGGATCTCATTTCAGGAACTTCACTATCATACCTGGCGCGTCTTGCCATCTGAGCCAGCACCGCCCAGGGGCGTTCGCGTTCACCATATGACGTAGCCGAAGGGTATTTTCCTAAGTGTTTAATCTCTGCGTCAGCCTCCTCATATTCCCGCAGCGTTTCAGTCAGTTCTTTGTCAAGATCCTCATCAGTGTTCTGCAAACGCCTACTCTCCAAAGAGCTAAGTTTATTCTCTAGTGACTACAACCTTCCCCTGATCGACCGAAGGACCCCCGAGTGCTTGGATATTGTGACCCCCCTAACGTATAATTTGAATGCTTCGCACACACTCTGCACCGAGTCAACGGACCCCTCATTGGCTTAAAAAAAACCCTCGATATCGTTCGCCAGCGGTCAGGGCCGTCTGATCTATCCATGTGAGGGTGTCTAGTCTTATTGAAGTCCCCCCCCCCAGAGTATCTTTCCTCCAGAGTAAGTCACTATCTTAGCCGTAAGTTTTGAAAAAAAATCGGGGTGGTCATAATTGGGGCCATATATATGTATTATACAGAACTCCAGCCCCCTACCCTTGCATCTCGTAATAGTGTAGCCGCCATCTCCATCGGCGTCATAGTCAGTCGTGCTTTCGGGTTAACCCATGTGAGGACTACTCGTGAGTGTGTGATAACCCTGCTGTGTGAACATTGCCCAGGAGCCCTCTATAGTGGAGGATGTGACTGTCCTTGGGAAGGTGTGCCTCTTGTAATAGAGCTATATCCTCCCCGTATTTGGCAAAGTTTTGAAGGACCTTCCATACCTTCCTGTGGTCATTAAGACCCTGTATATTTCAAGTCAGTAACGTTAGCGCGGCTATGTCACCATCTGCTCTAGTCCGCTCAGTCGTCCTAGCGTGTTGACGTGTGTCAATAGTGTGAACTGTAACACCCATATAGTAAGGTACCCTGTTCCTGCCATGTGTGGTCTCAGGTAAACATCAACTTTTAAACACAAACTCCCGTCTCCTCCATCCCCCCCTGCCACTGCACCTTGACCCCCACCTCCCCCCACACCCACCCACGCCTGCCCATCCCCAACTAGGCCGCGATCCAGACACTGTCCCTCCCCTCCCTCCCCCTTCAACCTCCCAAACAAAACAAAAACCAAAAACCCACTGCCAAAACCCAGTCTCGGAGGACTAGGGTTGTGTACTTCACTCGTGGGCAAAGGTAGCCAGCAGTAGGCAAGTGTTTATACAAACTGTGAATCGATGCTGCCTTTCCCCCCCTCGTCGTCATAGTCGAGTTGTGTGCAATAATTACATCTCACATCAATGTAGACTAGTTGCTGGTGGCCAGCTTGGAGCTCTGTGGTGTGTGTCCGATTTTGGCTCTCCCAGCCAGTGTACCCTCCCCATTAACAGAATGTCTGAGTCACAGCCCGTTATGGAACCCATAAAGGCAGGAGCTTCCCACAAGGGAGCCCGTCTGTCTCTCAAAGCATGTGTGGAGACCTAGCTTCAAACAAGCGCACCCAGGAAGCCAACCTATATAATATCACTCCCTAACATATCGTCCCTTCCACCCCTCCTTCATTAGGCTACATGACCTAGAGTCCCAATCGTTCCAGACTTATCTGACCGACAGTTCTTCAATCCTGTTCTTCCAGAGCGTTGTCCGCCTCTGCCAAGGTATCAACCTGGGAAGATCTGTGTTCCCTACGCCAGTCCTTCATAGCCTTTTGCAGCGCTGTGGGGTCCGTGAAGATGAAGGATTTCCCCTGCCGATTGACCCTTAACTTCTCAGGGTATAACATTGCGTAATCTGTTCCGATTTCACGCAACGGTCTTCATCGGGGCAAATTAGCATTGTGCTTCCTGCACCTTTCTGGTAAAGACCGGGAACACCGACAAGATGGAGCCTTCAAAGTGCAGCGGTTGTTGTCGCGTACCAGCCTAAGCGCCGTATCACAGTCCCTGTAGTTAAGCAATTTGGCTATTACAGGTCGTGGCGGAGCTCCTGGTTTGGGTCTGGGACCTAAAGATCGGTGGGCTCTCTCAACAACAAATAAATTGAAAAGGCTGAGTCTCCAAAAAGTGACTTAAGGAGTTTCTCCACGAAGATCTCCATGTTACCTGTCTGGGTGGACTCCGGCAGGCCCGTGATCCGCAGGTTGCTCCGCCAAGAACGGGCCTCCAAATCTTCTGTTTTGTCCATGAGGGCCTGCATAGCTCTGGATACCTGTTTGGCTTCCGAGTCTAGAGAAGTGTACGCTTCCTCGACTTCGGTGAGGCGCCGCTCCGCCATGTTCATACGCTCGGCCTGTCTATCCATACGCTCCGCCATGCGGTCCATTTTGTATGATAAGGCGTCCATTTTCGTGCCGAGCGAGGCAATACCTCCCTGTAGGCCCTTTTCCATGGCTAGGAGTATACCCCGTAAATCCTGTTGCGTGTTGTCTTCCACTGTCTCGCTTTCTTCCCCAGCACTTCTCGCCACCATTTCGTTGGTCTTAGGGCCCTTCTGTGTAAAGGACAGCTTGGGTTGCGATCTGTCTGGGCACCCCATGGTCGATCGAGGGGTGGGCACTGCGCTGTCGCCCCAGGGGTCCGCGCAAGCGGCAGGCTGGACCAGTATAGATAGGCAAGCCATGGTCACAGCCACGGGCAGAGGCCGGTCAGTAGCAGGGGTTCCCACGCCGGAATGACCGTCCCAGTCGTTCCCATTGGCACCTATGTGGATCTGCACTGCCAGGGATTATCCGGATACCTGTTGTGTCGCTGCGTTTCACCTCAGCTCCTCACCCTCGATCGCAGGTCAGTTCTTTATGGGTATCGTCGTCCCCCGTGTCCCATCTGCACCTCATGATGATCGCCCTCAGGTGGGAGTGATGTGGTGGCAAGTAGCCACCCCCTCTCTAGGATCCTGCAAGGCTCACACCGGGGACCCAGTACTGGGGTAGTGTTAGAGTATCACCCCAGGAAACGCCAACGCTAGCAGGCCAGGATCATATATGGCCGCCCGAGCGGCACCCTCAAGATTGCGGTCTATGTCTGGGCCCGCCGTCTCACCAGCTCCGCAGCGGGGAAAAGCGGGAAGCCCGCAGGCCGCCTCTCGCTCTCTTCAGCAGTTATCATCAGATAGGGTTAATGGAGCCCGCTTGTGCCGTAAGATCATGGGCTGCCCTCCGGGCTCGATGGCTGTCTCTCCACTGCTCAGGCAAAGGGCATCAGCCCGGGGAAGATCTCACCTCGGCTGCCCCCGAGCGCAGCACTCCCACTCACCGCCTTCAGAGATCAATGCTCGGGACCTGTGGTAGCGCAAGGGAGAAGGTCTGGACCTCCCCTCAGCGTCGACACCGCCACAGCCCGGGACGTAGGCAGACGCTCCGCAGCCACTGGCGACACTGTTCCGACCTGCTGCCGCCTGACAGGGCTCCGCCTCGGCAATCCCCGAAATCGAGAAGCGGCTTGCTAGGGAGCGCGCACCGCAGGCCTCCGCGGTCGTAATTCAACTTCTTCTACGTCTGCGAGCCCGGGACTTTTCCCATTCAGTGCCGTTGTGTGTGAAACCACCGCCTGTGGCTCGTAAACTATTACACCTCAACCAGGATAAGTGCAGGATATATGATCGACGAGGGAGCTCGCTGCGTATGCAACCATCTTGGTAGCTGGCTAGCTCCGCACCCCCAACTTTATTGTTTGATTAATAAAAATCATTACAATGAAACATGCATCATTAATAAAAAACGTATATCGGATAATTGCTAAAATATTTACACAGTGCAAAAGACACGTGTTTTGTCTGGATCCTGTGTTTTCACTTACATTGTTTCCTCTTAGTTTTTTTTAAGAATCTTCCCAAGAGCGTCCATTTAGTCCGTTTGTATCGTCACAATGAATAGAAAAATAAAATTCATCAATAAATAATTAAAAAGTCCTGGAAATCTATATTTGTTGATAAGAAAATATTAACTTCTTCTAGACAATACAACTTTATAAGGAACGATTAAGAAACAGTTGAGAGCCATGGTTGGCCCTTCTAATTTAACATCTGCTTAGGTCACAGGACAAGAACTTAGTTGTTAAAAGTTAGTGACATGAGCTGCCGGAGGGAATGGTTGCTTGCTAGAGCGGCTCCCTGCCCTCGCCCGGCTATCCGCCCAATAAATCCGTCTTTCCGACCGGGGACTCCCTTGTAACTGGGAGACCCCTGTCCCGCAACCGACTGTGCACATCTTGTACTGCTGCGGGCCCGTGTGGAGCCGCCGTGCCGGATATCGAGCCCTTTGCGGAGAGGTCCCCCGGAGCTCGCAAGATGGCGGCCACGCTATGCTCCGACCCCTGAGCTGCTCGGCCTCGGAGGTTTGAAGGCGCCCGGATCTACTATCGCCAAATATTGCCCCCCCGCTTCCCTTCGAGCCACTGACGAGACCTCCTGCGGCTGCCGGAGCTCACCCCCGCGGCCGCGAAACCAGAGGGAGACCAGAATAAAAGACTGGGGGCTGGTGCCGGCCCGTCGGGACGCCATTCACGAGACGTCCCGGCTTTGGGGCCTACACCTGCCGGGGCTCCGGCGCGGTTGACGACTGCTTAGGCGAAGCAACTTGGATCCTCCGACAGCCTCCCAATAACACGCCGGCAACCCAGGGGATGGCTATAGCCCGTCTACACAGCCGGGAAGCGGACTGTCGTGTTCAGAAGTTCGGCCCTGCTACACGGTGCCACATATAAGGAGTGAACCCGACGTGGCCCAGAGGACTCCTGAGCCTATATTGGTACATGTGCACAGCGAGCCAGCATCGCAGGACGTGCAGGCAGACACAGAGGCTGGATTCACGTGAGTGCCACATCTGAACCTTTGGGCCTTATAATTTGTTAATCCAACACGTGGTCGCCCCGATACAATTCCTGGTGGAGGCCGAAACCCTCTGGCCACGAAACAACGTGGGGGAAACAGGTCGATCCACGCCAGCCCAGCGCCGGTTCTGCGTGGGAGTGACCCTTTGATGGAGCTCTAAGAGTGGCTGCCATATTAAGGTGTGCTAGGCCTCTCTGCAAACTGAGGTGTCGTGGAGGTGGTTTGAGCCCTCCTGTGGATCCTGTGGGTGCTCTGCCTGATCGTACGGGAGCTTTGAGGTGAGGGGCCTGCCTGACACTGGGTGGACCGACCGAGGTGGGGTGGAAGACTTCGCCTGATTACGCCTCAGTCCATATTGGGTCGCTGCTACTTGGGAATCCACGATGGCTTCCAGCAAGGGAGGAAGGCCTTCGACTCAGAGACAAATAAATAAAAACTCCTGGGCCAAAGGTGACAATAAAGACGGGCCCCCCCCCCCCATCCCCCGGCGAACCGAAAAATGCGTCCCCGTCACAGGGACCGAAGACCCTTACTTTGGAAGACGTCATGGAGGCGATTGCGGGGGTTCGCTCCTCACTAGAAACGCAAATTGACTCTGTTAATATTGAGGTAACACTTCTGCGGGTGGAGCTGCGCAAAATGGACACCAAAGTAAAGGAGGTAGAGGTTAAAACGGCGGTTCTTATTGAAGACACCTCTACGCTTCAGCAACAGGTGGCCCAGCTTCAGAAACAGAAACAAATGGGTGATCTGCTGGACGATTATGAAGGGAGGGCACAGCGGAACAATGTTCGAATTTTAGGAGTGCCAGAAAGAATGGAGGAGCCGGCGGCGGACCTATTCGTGGAAGATTTGGTGACAAAACACCTTAAACTCAAACAACTGTTGAGCTATTTTTCCATAGAGCGGGCACACAGGGTTCCAGGGGGTAAACCGAGGCCAGGCCCCCCCCGTCCCATCATAGCGAGGGTTTTCAACTTTCGAGATCGGGACGCTCTCCTACAGACTGCCAGATCTGGTATGCCACTTCTATTGGAAAATGCTCGCATCTCGATATTCCCGGACTTCACAGTGAAAGTACAGGCGAGACGGCGCAGCTTTCTTGAGGTTAAGAAGGCCCTACGAAACCAAGGCATCAAATATTCTATGCTCTTTCCTGCGAAACTCTGTGTGGAGATGGATGGTAAAGCGTGGTTCTTCCTATCTCCGGAAGAAGTGTGGGACTGGCTAGAGGGATGGCGCCGAGCTGGAAGATCCCCGCAGACCCGGGCTGACTCTGGAGAACATTCAGTGGAAGACCAAATGCCTATCAGCCAAGACCTATTCACCAGTCCGGGTCATGAAGAGGAGTGATAAATCCCGGTCAAGAAGAAAACAATTTTGTGAGGTCTGTATGACATTGCTCACTTGATCCTCTTTGTTTAGAGCTCTTGATGGCGTGGGACAACTTTTACGCTCTGTGGACTTCTGCTCCGGGGGTGAGCCTTCTCCGGCCCGATCGGGCCTCACCAGCTGACTTTCAAGTAACTTTTCTAATTCGGGGGCGCTAGAGGGCGCACTGCAGCATGGCCGCACTGCCGTGAGGCTCCTGCAGCCCGGAGCTCTCATCCGTCCATTTATCCTGCTGATCGTCACCATTCCCTGCCCTGACCCTGGATTCTGCCTCGGTTAGCTGCTGACCGCACTCGGTCCAACTCCTGCGCCGATCGGAGGTTGCTGGTCGGAGTTAGAGGTCCCGGAAGATTCACCGCCGGGCGCTCTGGAGGACAGGCGCTCCGCGGTCCGGCGTCTCAGCCCACTCTAGTCCGCTGCTTCACACGTGGGGTGGAGGCCCGATCCCCTCCCCCTCAGGGACACTCCGTAGCTGCCCGCCTGGATGCGGCCGGCGGCTGTGCATGGGGCTCGTATCCAGTATGCAGCGCCGTTACAGGTGTCACCTTGGACTGCGGCGAGGGAGCTGCGGCGGGGATGCCGATTTACCCCCTGACTTGAGTGACGGCCATTGCGCAGAGGGGAGTGGCGGGGCGTCCACGCCTGCTCGTGCCCCCGTCTGTGGTGCTTTCCTGACCGCCTGGACTCTGGCAGATACGAGCGGCGGTGGACTGTAGTGGGGGAGACGGCTACTAGAAGGGATTGCTGGCCGCACTGCTGGGAAGCCGCCTTTACACCATTTGGCGCCATTTTCATCGCAGCGGTTGATGTATGGCGGAGCCTGCCGTGCTGGATACTGCGGCGGGGTACTCCATAGGCTATAATAGCGCCAGACCCATCTGAATGCGCTGTCCACTGTTACCTCCTGCTGTGCATCATATGCCACCCTGTCTTGGATTGTACTGCCCTGCTCTTTGGAGGACGACGTCGGTGCTGGTACCTGCGCACTACCCCTGTCGCAATTCGTAAGTGGCGCTCCCCTTTCTGCTCTGTGGTGTGCTATGGTGGGCCACTGTTGTGCCCTTTCAGACTCCTTTCGCCTGCTGTCATAGAGGCTGCCCTCTGCCACCCCGGAGGCGGCTGCGAGCTGTGACTGTTGGAGGGGGCTGGTCACTGAAAAACGCGGCGATACTGCGTGGATATGAGAACAATACACCCCAATTTTGGACTTTGATGTGCTGCGTGTTCTGTTTGGTGCATAACATTGGTTGACGACCGTGGACTTGTACCCGGGGATCCCCTCGCCTCTCCTTGTACATTGCTGTGGGAACTGCTACGGGCTGTGTGTGTGTAACTATGGGGAAACCGGACAATAAGCAGCCTAAGCTCTCATTTGACTCTACAGCTTCTAGGAGGGGCGCTCGCCTGGTACAGGAGGCTGGGAGCTCGCGATCCCGCCCCCCCCCGCCTGTCGCTGATGCTAGTCCGCAGCCCACCACCCCGGATTTCCAGCAGATGATGCAAGAAATGCGGCAAGGCTTCGCCACCATTGTGGACAAAGTGGACAAATTATCCTCGCGCATGGACGCAGTGGTGCAAAAACTTGATGTCCATGAGGAGCGCCTGACCACGGCGGAGCAGCGCATCTCGGATCATGACGACACTGCGGCCACCCATACCACTCAGTTGGCGAGGATGGACAATATCCTGAGGGTAATAGCCGCTAAGAATGAGGAGTTGGAGGCCAGAAGTCGGCGTAATAACATACGCGTGGTAGGTGTGCCGGAGACGACGAACGTGGGGAAAATGGAGACGTATGTGGAAAGGCTACTGGTTGGTGCAATTGGAGCAGAAGCGTTCTCCACGCAGTTTATTGTGGAGCGGGAACACCGATCCCTTGGGCCGCGGCCAGCCTCAGGCGCGGCACCGCGTCCTATCATTGCACGCCTCCTGAACTATCGGGATCGTGACGCGGCTCTTCGTGCGGCTCGCACTACCCGCTCACTTTCCTTTGAGGGGGTCAATTTCACTGTATATCCGGACTTCACTCCGATGGTGCAGGAGCAACAACGCAAATTTCTGGCGGTTAAGAAAAAGCTTAGAGACCTGCCGGTGGACTACCCCTTGCTGTACCTTGCGAAGCTGAGGGTGACTCATCAGGCGAAGCAGACTTCTTCACGAATCCGCAACAGGCGGAGGACTTTGTGAAGCGTCTCCGGAGGGAACGGGCTGCTAATGGCCGGCAAGATGAGGTGGGACAGGATGGCCACCGCTCGGCGGGGGAGGAGGAGGATGTCTGAACAGGTTTCTAGCAGCAAGGAGGCTGTGATACACACTTTGCACTGACACTTGTATGGCTGCCCTTGGAGTCTGGGTTTCCCCAGGCATGTACTGTTGAGGGCGGATGTGTGGGTCACCGGTCTGATCCGGGAGTCCGCTATTTGAGGTTGTCGTGGGGGCGATGGTTGATGGTAATACTTTGCTCCGGGCACCCACTCCCACACTGCGCCTGAGTCGGATCTTCGCCCTGCGGCTGGAGGATCGGCATAGTGTGAGAGGGTGGTAATGTGCACCTCTGGTGGGCACCCCACCGGGAATACCCCACTATTGTTGAGTTTCTTTGTACGACTGACTTTTTGGATGGATGGATGGATGAATGGCGTGAGGGGAGGGGGGGTGGTAGGGGGTCCTGACAGTTCGGGGTTGGTCAGGTGGGCGGGGGGAGGGGAAACTGCGCTGACAGTTTATCTTTCACTTGATGCTTGTGCTGGACGCGCGTTGTTATTTGGATGTATTGCGTGCCTGTTGCACGGTTGTTCTTATTTGTATTGGGGAGGGGGGGTTTGGTTCTGTGGATGGAAGACGGCATGGATGAATGTGGTGTGCGGTACGCGGGGGGGACGGTGTATGCAGCGGTAACGTTCCACTGCTTCGACTCGGGGACATTGCCTGGTGCAGTGTTTCAGCATGCCCTTTCGCACATCCCTTATGAGTGATGTCAGTCGAGGTGTTAGATAGGATATCGATTTTGTCTTGGAATGTGCGTGGGCTTAATGATGCCAGGAAATGTCGTAATGTACTACACTATCTGGATAGACATGCTATACAGGTGGCGTTGCTGCAGGAAACGCATCTGCGCCAAGCGCCTGCACATGCGTTCTGAGGGAGGTGGGCCACAGTGAGGAAATTTTCATCATACTCCTCTTACGCACGTGGGGTTGTTATACTGATCAAGAAATCACTTTCATTCCAGGAGCTGGGGTCACGCGTAGACTCAGACGGGAGATATGTGCTATTGTGGGGGAGGATTGGGCAGGTAACTGTGCTTTTTGTGAATTGTTATGCACCGAATGTTGATACACCTGCTTTTTTTCTTACACTATGGGGCCATGTTCTTGCAGTAGACGCCTTACATATTGTATGGGGGGGGGGGGATTTCAATTTAGCAATGTGGGCTCTTGAGGACAGATCGGAGGGGAGCTCTCAGTACAATGTCCAAGCCAGGGATGTCTTGCGGGGCATAGTGGAGGAGGCAGGCTTGATTGATAGTTGGAGATATGTACACCCCACAGGGAGGGAGGGCACGCATTTCACAGCACAGGCCCGTACCTGGGCGAGACTGGACTATGTCTTCCTCTCCAGGGGACTTGTGGCGGGATTACATGGTGTGGCACACCTCCCCAGGACGTACTCAGACCACTGTCCAGTTAGGGTTATGTTATCGGTGCCTGGACTGCACAGACCACGGCCACCTTGGAGACTTTTCCCTTCTGCCCTGTTGGATCCCCTCTTTAAGGCGGAGCTAGGCGAGGAAGTGGAGGCTTTTTTCCTGAGGAATAGGGGTTCTGTAGATGGTGTGGAAGTGATATGGGAGGCATTTAAAGTTACAATTCGGGGGTCACAATCTCCAAGAGCTGTGGGGTACTTAGGACTATTGTTCGTATGCTCGCAAGCTTAGAGGCTGATTTACAACAGCTAGAACGCGGGATGCTGGATGGCCCTGATCCTGACCTCATGCATCAGTTTAGGGGTAAACTCTCAGAGTACTGCGAGGGTGAGAGACCTGGGAAGGTACTTGCCGCACTTACGAGACATCAGAGGCATAGTTCAGATGTGTTGGAACTGGTTTTACCGGATGGCACGCGCTGTAGAGACACGAAGGAAATTCAGGACACGTTTATACATCATTACACACACTTATACACTTCACAGCAATCGGGAGATGTAAGGTATGGGGGGTTTCTGGACGATCTGGCGCTCTGTTGGCTATTCGACGATCATAGGGAGTTTCTGGGTAGACCCCTTGAGGTGGAAGAAATCAGAAGTGCCATTATGTCTCTTAATAACGGGAAGGCTACAGGACTGGATGGTCTCCCCGCCGAATTCTATAAATGTTACGTGGATATTATGGCTCCGGTGCTCCGGGAGGTATTCGAGGAATCCCTTGAGGTGGGGAGATTGCCGGGGTCTATGAGGGAAGTTGCTATCACCTCGTTGCTCAAACCTGGAAAGGATCCCCTGGACGTAGGGTCCTATAGGCCTCTTTCATTGCTTAACTGTGATGTTAAAATATTGGCGAAAGTATTGGCGACGCGGCTCTCGGAGCTTATGCCCGTTATAGTCTTACCTGACCAGTCAGGATTTGTGCCTGGCCGGGCAACATCTCATAATCTTCGAACACTATTCTCCTTAATTCCGACAATAGCTCCAGAGCTCCCGGTGGCTGCTGTTTTTTTAGACACTACGAAAGCGTTTGACTCAGTGGAATGGGGTTACTTGGTAGATGTTTTATGCAGAATGGGATTTCCTCGGATATTTATCTCATGGGTCAAATTGCTGTACACTGACCCGGTGGCGAGGGTGGTTGTGAATGGTGTGCTTTCCTCCCCTTTTCCAATCACGAGGGGGACCAGGCAGGGGTGTCCTCTCTCTCCCCTCCTGTTTGCCATTGCCATAGAGCCTCTTGCATGTAGGCAGTGGCGGCTGGTGACATTTGAAAGTGGTGTGGCGCAAATGTTTGGGACCTGTTGGTGAGCAAGCCTGATTGTCTCTCAGACACACACACACACAATTTGCCTGAAGTCCGAGCGCCTACAGTTCTGCAGAAGAAGCTGACACTACACTGCACTGAGTCAGCAGCCTGTGCACACCAGCCCTGGCAGTGAAGTGCACTCCTTTTCAGGATGTGCACATGCGATTAGACAAATTTCTGCCATTGAAAGTGCAAAACAGCCAAAGGATACTGCACTGGAAATCGCCTCTTTCCATTTTTTTACTTCTTTTTCCCCTTCTCTTGCGAGCTGTCACCATGAGACAGAACCTGCATGTCTGCCACACCTGGATTTGATTTTTGGTGGATTTTTCGTTTTTTATGTGCAAGGTGGCTTCAACCCTAGGGCCAGAGAGCCGTTCCTCTCCCGTTCCTTGGGTGAGTTCCGTCGATCGCGGGCTAGATGCCGGTCTGGACTGAATGCAACTTTATTCGCGGAAACTGACGGCGGGATAGGACCCCAAGTAGTGAGGGGGTCTCCGTTTGTGGGATTGTGGGGCACGCACACCCACCAAGGTGGTGGCCGAAAAATGGAGCCCAGCCTTGGATTGTTAGCAGCAAGGAATCTGGCTTTGGCGTTACTCGGATTTGCCTTGCTCAGCTCAGACGCTCAAGTGCACAATAAGTCATATATATCCAATTTGAAGTGTTTTTTTTTTAATGTAAGAATGATGTTTGAATTCTGGTGGGCTTCTTTTTTCCAAAGTGGCCGGTTTGCAGTGTGGGGGCGGGAGCTTTTGTCACATTTTGCTTTCTATTGAACTTGGTATGTGTTGTAGGCTGCGGTATTAAAAAAAAAAAAAGACGCTATGAGATGACAGCCCTGCGTGCTCTGTGGTTTGGCGGCGCATCCTTACTGATGGATTCGTGTTGATTTTTTAAGGCACCGTAGGAGAGCACCCCTAACCCCCCTGAGATGAAAATGTGGATATTCAGTTGTTAACAAGATTAAAATGCACTTTTCACAATGCCTGCTTTTTGCGGTGGCAGATGCAGAAATGAAAACTGTTTAACACTACATGCTAAGTTTAATAAACAGTGAAATTGTAATATATTTCAATAAGAACAGTGCACGATGACGATGCGAAACATTTTAAAACAGTTTTCATCTCAAATTAACTGTTTCCAGTCGGAACTTTATCACAGAAAACTGTTCGATGCCGAGAGATCCCATCTGAGTTTGGGTTTCCCTGACATAGACTTTAAATTATAGGAGTCGCCAAGCTGTTTTCCCCGAACATTCCTCGGCGATTCCTCGACTTCTCATTATACTTCACTGCAGTAATAATATTAATGCTGGCTCGGGTCTCCGAAACTTACCCAAAGGCTTAGTTGACGGCTTCCCGCTTTTCTTTGAATCCTGACTGAGGATCCAGGATCCAGACTTCAGAATCCCGCCGTCGCTGGAGAATTCCGACTTCATCAGAAGGCAGCAGGCAGCCTCCCTCCCCTCCACAGCAGCCAGCGCTGGGATTGGTTCGGCCGGCTGCCCTACTGACGTCATTTCTCTATGTATGCTGCAGCACAGCAGCATACAGAGAGACGGGAAGAGTGGGAGGGGTTACTCGAGGGCAGGGGGGAGCGGCTTGCCTACTCTGTTAATACTGTCTGTTTGGGTAGCCTCTCAGGCTGCCCAAACATACAGTATTACCAACAGTGGGCAAGCCGCTCCCCCCTGCCCTCGAGTAACACCGCCCACACAGGAACTTCTACTTTCTCGCCGTGCGAGAAGGCAAGGCAGAAACAAATGGTAGTTATTATCATTGGTGATAATAACTACCTTTGTTTGCCTTCTCGCACGGCGAGAAAACAGGGGGGCCGGCGCCCAAACGCCCCCATGGACCAGCCGCCACTGCATGTAGGGTTCGCCAATTACATCAACAGAGTGCGTTTAATTGTTTTCAGCGTCAAATTGGGATATCTCTGTATGCGGATGATGTTACACTATGTGAAAGATCCGCAGTTGAATCTTAACGCGATACTACGTGAGTTTGTTGCCTTTGGCGGTATTTCTGGAGTACATATCAATTGGCAGAAATCCCAATTCTTTCCGCTCACTGCAGCGGTTCATCGATTCCCACTTGACTACCCTCTGGAGTGGTGTGATTCGGAGCTACGGTATCTTGGTATTGTGGTGGCTTTGCACAAGGAAGAGACGAACAGGCCTAATTATGGCGTCGCCATAACTAAACTGGCAGATAACATTACGAGATGGATGTCTTTGCCTCTGTCCATGGCGGGTAGAGCATCTCTGATAAAAATGGTGGTGTTGCCCCGCTTCCTGTACCTGTTTCAGAATATTCCATATCACCCTGGGGCGTATTTTTTCACATGTCTCCGCTCAGAGCTGATTCGACTGTTCTGAGGGGGCAAACAACCGCGAGTGGCATGGTCTACATTAACGTTGCCTTATGTCGATGGGGGCTTTGACGTCCCTGATTTTGAACTTTATTATGTTAGCGCCCAGGCGCACTATCCGTACCACTGGATGCGCCCCATACCGTTTATGCCTCAGGTAGCTGCTGAACAGTGGGTTGCTCATCCTCTCCCATTGGAGGGCATGGTACTGGGGAATGTTGGGGACATAGATACTCCCCAGACAACGGTGACGTGTACGATTGATGCTTGGAAACGAGTTACAAAGGCGCTGGATCTTGCATTCCTCTACTCACCTGCGCTACCTCTGGTGTATCACCCTGCTCTGTCCTTGTTGCAGGAGACAGGGTTCCAACGCCTGTGCAAACGTCTTGTGATACTTACTTGGGGGGACCTTTTTCGTGAGGGCACCTTCCGTACCCATGAGCAATTTTTTGGTGGTGGGGAATACTCCCCGTTGGAGATGTTTTATTATGTCCGGTTACGGCAAGGCCTGAGGACGCTGCTACCTGAGTTCCCCGGGGAGCCAGGCGTGGCTTTACCGCTTCACGTGATGTTACTCTCCGATGGGCGTCATTTGGTTTCTAGGTTGTATGGTGCCATCAGAAAACAGCGGGTTACGTCGTCTAGTCGGGTACGTGAACAGTGGAATGTTGAGCTCGGAATTTCTATCTCTGATGAACAATGGGCATACTGTTGTGGTGTGACTGCCAATATCTCCTCTAGTTGCCGTTTAAAAATCATACACTATAAATTCATACAACGATTCTATTACACTCCAGCTAGGAAACTCAGATTCCGGTTAGCGGAAGACGATAGATGTGCTCGTTGTCATGCGACGGGTGCCGATTTCCTTCACCTGGCATGGGAGTGTGGGGCCATTTCAGAGTACTGGGTGCAGGTTCATGACGCCCTTCAGGTCATGACTGAGGATGGGGTATTGTTCGACCCTATGGTCCTATTAGGATATACCAAGGAGGTGCCGGCACTATCGTAGATTTGTGGATGTGGCTTTACTGTTGGCGAAACGGCGAGTGGCCTGTTGTTGGGGGCTGGGCAGGGTACCGCGGTTCGGGGACTGGCTGAAGGATGTCCTTTATTGTCAGGACCAATATAATGTATACGCAGAAATGATGCCTGTGCGCTGTAGGCCTAAGGACTTTTGGAGCCCGCTGCAGGTGTACCTACTTACCAGGGCTGTGCAGGATTCTGATTCAGACAGTGAAGATCGGGTTGGGGTAGGTTGACGGGGTACCGTTTGATGGGAATCCACTTCTGTCTACCAAACGCCATATGACACAGCGACCGGGGACACAGCGACCGGGGAGATCTCTCTATACTACTGCTTGGTTACTTGCGTGGGTTACACTGTATGGTCATTGGGGAGGAAGCGGGGGATCACTGCCTACTCCTCTGCGGTGATGCTTAGAATACCTCAACTCAGGGACTGTTGAACTATGGGTGTGAACCCACTGTACTGATGCTGTTCTCCTTCATGTAAGGGTGTATGCTTTGTATCCACACTACTGATGTACTTGTATGTTCTGTACAGATGTGTTGCACCTCATGTGCTTGCTGATATCGCGACCCCATACCTGCCTACCTTGTTACGCGTTTGGACTTGGCACCTGGACTTTCCATGTACGCTACTGCATTGCACTGTCCCTGAATCTTCGTATGCTTTGTATATGCGTCACTACTGTCTTTTGCTTGTCTTCCAATAAAAAAGGTTTAAAAAAAAAAAGGAACTTTTCTAATTTGTGATAATGCACATGATATCTTTGTGATTTAACACATGTATTTCATTTACACTGCTTTAAAGTCGGGCGAGCGGCGTTAACGGCCTACCAGGTACCACGATCATGGAGGGGAGGACGACAGGCACTCTGCCTAGTTGGGGGGTAGTTCTGGATCCACGGGCAGGGAAGCAGGGTGGGTGGAGGGGGGGGCAAGGAAAAGGTTTGCTGCTATGTCATTGTTTCTGAGTGTTTTCAGCGGAGTCCTATTTAGACGTGCTGTTCTGCCCACTCATGGTCCCTTATTGAAAGCCTGGCCTCCTCGATGGGCCACGGGCTCCCTTGGAGTCGGAGGTCCTCTTGGTCCCACGCTCCGAGATATCCTAGGGCTAAGGCATCATGGACGACCCTTCTCAAACCATCCTTCCTATTAGCCCCATTGACACTGCCAACATGCCACAACCACTGTCTAGAACCCTTACCATCTTGTCCTGGAATGTTAATGGCCTAGGACATCAAATAAAGAGGAGCTGGGTCCTTCAATTCCTCAGACGCCATTCCCCCGACATTGTTTTATTACAGGAAACGCATTTGGTAGGCAACACCTGTCAGGCACTCCAAAGGGGAGGGTACAAATTGTTAGTCCACGCAGGTTTCTCTTCGGGACCTCGTGGTGTCGGGATCCTGATGAAAAAGACTCTTGCACTTACCCATACTCTGACTCGGGCTGACCCCCTGGGCCGATTTGCGCTGGTCGAGGCCGCCTGGGAAGGGCGCCCCCTAAACATCATTTCAGTATATCTTCCACCAACACTGGTCAGGGATTCCCTCAGAGAGTTGGGTGTTCAGCTGTTAGGCCTTTCTCCAGGCACACTCCTGATGGGAGGTGACTTTAATTCAACAATGAGCGATGATTTAGACCGCAGTCCCAAACGGGGCTCCCATCGCCATAGTTCGGACTTAGCTGACTTTGCGCATGCCATGGGGTTGGAGGACATATGGCGCCTTCGTTACCCGGATACACCATATTTCACCCACTACTCTAATGCACACAACAGCATGTCTCGTATCGATTATCTATTCTGCACCAGCGCGGACGTAGGAAGCTTTGTTCGCCCGAAAGGCCTTCCCCGGGGCATCTCAGATCATTCACCACTTAGTGTGGACCTCACCTACAATCGTAAAACGACGCGAGGCCCAATAATCATCAATCCCTGGCTAATGCAGATCCCGGACAACAGAGACGCGCTGCGTGAACGCACCGAACTCTATTTCGCTGAAAATATTTGGTCTGTCGACTCGGCGGTCACTCTCTGGGAGGCGTACTTGGCAGTCATAAAGGAAGAAGCACTGGCCCTTAAGGTGGGACACTTGCATAAACATGACGAGCAGATCCGCCAGGCCGAATCTGACCTTAGTAGTCTCGAGACATCCCATAATGCGAATCTGTTAGAGGCTACTGCAACTAAACTTCGTGCCCAACAACTGGTCTATAAAGCCTTGTCGCAGGAGAAGGCGCAAGCACGGCTTCTTCACACGCGCCATAGGGTATATGAATACGGGGATAGTGCGGGGAAAATGCTTGCCTGGCTGGAGCGCCGTGACCAGGGGTCCAGATGGGTATCGTCCCTAACCAAGCCGGATGGTTCTACGATAGTAGACCCACAGGACATAGCGGAGGCCTTTGCCGACCATTTACATCGTGTCTACACAGCTGGCGAGGGCTGCACGTCCGACGAATGCAGACAGCTTCTGGACGAGATGCGCCTTCCAACGGTCTCAGACACAGATAGGGTGGCCTTGGACGCTGACATCACAACGGAGGAACTAACTACAGCTTTATTTGCCGTTAATTCAGGCAAAGCCATGGGCCCAGACGGGGTCCCTGTAGAATTTTTAAAAGGCATGGTCCACAAGGTTATTCTTCATCTCCTGAATATGTTCACCAAAAGTCGGGAGGTTGGGGTCCTTCCACTCGCTCAAGGAGTGGCCTCCGTTGTGGTCATACTTAAGCCCGCTAAGCCTCCCACTGACTGTGGCTCCTACCGGCCTATCTCCCTGATCAGTGCAGAGGCCAAGGTCCTCGCAAACTCCTGGCTAATCGCCTTCTCCTAGTGCTCCCCTCACTGATACATGATGACCAATCTGGTTTTCTTCCGGGCCGCGACACAGCGTTAAATCTTCGCAGGGTCCACAACGTCTTGAGTCGCCGATCTACTCTGCAACAAGATGCAGCCATTTTGTCCCTTGATGCCACAATGGCGTTCGACTCGATCGAATGGCCCTATCTGTTTAAGGTTCTCCGCCGCTTTGGCTTTGGACCTCAATTTATCAGCTGGGTGCGACTGCTGTATAGGGACCTGTGGGGCCAAGTCCGAGTCAACAATCACACATCTCGGAGGTTTCAACTACATCGGGGTACTAGGCAGGGATGTCCCCTGATCCCATACTGTTCGCCCTTACTCTGGAGCCCCTGGCTCACTGGGTCCGCACTGATAACTCCATTAGAGGTCTGCACTGGAAAGAGGATGTTGTAGATAAGATTTCCCTTTATGCGGACGACATACTAGTATACGTGTCATCTCCCCGATCCTCTATCAATAGCTTGTTCCATGTCCTTTCCAACTTTGGGAAATATTCAGGTTACTCCATAAATTGGAACAAATCAGTGCTTTATATGCTACACGGCCCTCCGCTCCATCTGCCCAGAGGATTTTCCATTGTAATCGCCACTGAAGGTTTCACGTACCTAGGTATTTTCATTACACCTGATCCCAAGATGTTTTACGAGCGCAACCGGTTAGGCCCCTTGTGTAGACTCCGGAGCGACGTTGCCCACTGACTATCACTCCCGCTGTCACTCCCAGGTAGGGCGGCACTATTCAAAATGCTGGCCCTCCCACGCTTCTTATATGCCTTGCAGAACTGCCCTTTTTTGATCTCAGATTCATATTACGGAGCGGGGGAGAGTGAGCTCCGACTTTTACTCTGGAATGGAGGGGCCGCTCGGATTGCCCTAACTAAACTCTTTCAAGGGTGGTATGATGGGGGCATAACTCTACCCAACCTCCGCCTCTATTATTGGGCCTCGCAGCTGGTGGCAATTAACCAATGGTTGCATGGCTCGCCCTTGAACCCGGCTTACCTCCTAGACAGATGCCAAACGGGTCGAGAGGGATACTTGGGAGCCCTGTACAGTAAACCTTCCAGAACTAAATATGTAGGCCCGATTGCACACACAGTAGCTATTTGGCATAAGGCCAACAAATGTTTGGGATGGTCGGACGGGCTCACCTTGGCAACGCCTCTGTGGCCAACACAGTCTGTTTCCTCCAGGGCTTTGATAGATCTCCAGACTAAATATGCCCTCGCACCTACTGAACTCTTCCGCTATTTGCAAATTAAACATGCTATTCTTGCGGCAGTCTCGGACCTTACCACCTTGCCGGTGACCTCTTCTCTGGAGGACAGACTACTGTCAGAACCTCTCCCGGAGAAGGCCATCTCCCTTACGTAACGCAAATTGTGTAATAACCTTCCTGACCCCTTTCAATCTCTGCGGGTCAAATGGGAGAACGACCTGGGTCCGTTAGAGGACGAAGACGACCTGGGTCCGTTAGAGGACAAAGACTGGCGCTCGGCCTTAATGTCCCAGAGAGAAACTGCTATCTGCCATAGGTTTAGGCTAATCCAATTGAAAGTATTCCATAGAGCGTACATGTCCGCCCTCACCCTGGCTAAGATTGGACGGAGCCCAGGTGCCTTGTGCTTGCGCGGCTGTGGCCTTCCTGGTACTTTCTACCACATCTTATGGGAGTGCCCGGAGGTGCAACAGTTATGGAACAGGGCACTTCGGAAAATGAGCAGCTCCCTGGGTAAGCCATTACTGCCGACACCTAGAGAATGTGTCCTTAAAATCTGGGGGGTCAACGACCTGACGACTCAGGAGCTCCAGTGGGCGGCATTGGGGTTCCTGTTGATTAACCGCTCTATAGCAATAAAGTGGGGATCGCCTGACAGGACATTGGTGGTCGGATGGGTGGCTGAAATGGATCGATGTATGATTGCGGAAAAGACAGTATACAAGATTAGAGGGTGCCCAAAACTATGGGATAAGAAGTGGGGACATTGGAATGCTTACCGGGGGGAAATATGTGACTCTCCTACAGCTGAATTGGCTATGTCCCGTATCGGTCCTACGGGTGGGAATGTACAGTAAATAACGATTGGTTTGATCTATATTTTAACCTATCACTGTACTGCAGTACTCATGACTGCTTTTTGACTCCGCTTTTATTGTTTATTCACCTGTTTATTTCTATAAAAAAGAAAACAGACCGCCATTACCGTCTAACAATGATATTGTAGTTTTGTGTACACCTTATTTCATTACGCCGCCAGACCCCAGGGTTGTCGGCTAAACGGCTGTGTTTATTTACCATAGATGTACAGATTGCTGCCGGCCCCTGGGATGTAGGCGTATAAGTGTGCCTTTTGAAACTGCATAATAAAGGTCTTTTAAAAAAAATAAAAAATAAAAGTTGGTAACATACTACTGGTAATGCGGATCCATTTATATGGTAGAGTCCCTGCATATGGTAATTTAAATGTTCCTGGGACGCACAAGGAGGCAAAAATAGTCCGTGTGAATAGAGGCGATAGTCAACTACTGTGACCGATCACCTGAGGGGAAGTATGGGTGTTTAAAAAAAGGGAGAAGAAAAAACTGCAAAAGACTGGCAAGACATGACCCCGAACTAAGCTTTTAAAAGCTAGAAAAGCACATGCCATTGTAAGTGCATTATGGAAGCTGTTGGGAAGTTAGTGAAATAACATTAGATATCGATAAGCGGGGGGAGGAGCTACGTCACCAAGCAAGATGGCTGCTTAGGCTCCCAGCTCCGTCGACCCTCGTAACCCGCCGCAATATCCTGCATGTTATCCTGACTTAACGCCTAGTCTCTGTGTGCATGAACTGTCCCGCACTCCGATGGTGGAATCCGGAAACTTTTTATCAGCTTGTTTGACGGAGTTACATCAAGTGTAAGTTTGCGGCCTGCTCCAGCGGTGAAGCCGGGGCCTGGAGTACTTTCACAGCCGGGCTGTAGTGCAACAATATCGGCCAGGAGACTCAGGCTGGGCCCGGTCGACCGGAGTGGAGGCTTTGTTTCAGCCCGGATTTGGTGGCGATCGTCTTCAGTGCTCAGTATCGACGGAGGAGTGAGTCTGCGTGCTGCTGGCTGCGGGTGGTGGCCCCCGTCCCGCGGCCCCGGTTTGCTCCCGCCGGGGTTCAGTGGTTCGGGGTCACTGGCCTGGGGCCTTAACTGGGTTGACCGTGGTTGCGAACAAAGACTGGTCACCCTTCGCAATTGCACGTTCGAGATCCTGTCTATCCCCCCCGTGGGTGCCGGAATCACCCGGGGAGGTGATAGTGATTGATACCGAACACGAGATTATGGATCGAACGTTGCATGAGCCATCGCTGCGGTTAATATTGGCAGAACTTTGGGCATTCCGCTCCCATGTGGATACTTTGCTGAGCAAGTTGGACTCGCGCCTATCTGACATTCTCCTGGTGGAACCGGGCCCGGCCTTATTGTTGAAACGGGATTCTGCAGCCATTCAAAACGCGGCCATTTTGACTCCGTGCGAGGACCACGTGAAGAAACGAGTAATGCAATCATCGGACGGTGCCCTGGTGGACGGTGTTCCCGAGGATGGCATGGTATTGCTGAACTTTTCACCACTGCCGGCTTTGGAGATATCGTCAGGCGTTCCCCTCAGGGAGACTTTTTTCTGTGACTTTCCATCTCTTTTGCGACACTACGACTCCTGTTCAAGACCCATTGGGACTGTTCATCTCGGAGGAAGAGTTCGTCTGCATCTATGATTCTTGAGGACTCACTGCCTGCTGGTAGCCATGGGCTGATCTCTGCTGACTCTTCGATTCTCTATTGCTTCTTTGTGTGCCTCTGGGTCTCGCTGGAAGGGGTTCGTGTTTTTGTTCGGAAGGGCCAAGGTTAAGATCGGCTGGAACGGGATGGGTTGGCATGGCTTTTACAAGTGTTGGACCTGCAACTGCTTGCTTTAAGAGGCTGGGCGGTGTCTCACGGTACCCTCTAATTTCTCTACATTGCTGTCACAAGGTTATCTTTTACTGATAGGGGGTGGCTGTTTCAGGCGGGGGGTCTAAAGGGGCTGGGAGCTCACATGGATATGCCCTCCTCCGCTCTTCTTTTTCCTACCTTTGGGGTTTTAGTTATTAGGGGCGACAGGCTGTAGCCATTTGCAGGGGTGCAGGGTGGGGGCTGAAGGGGGGGGGGGGGTTTATTTTGCCTTTTTTAGTTTCTATGGCCTTCTTTTTCTTTCTTCTTGTAGGGTCAGTATAACTACGAATCATTCGGATTCTTATTGTATGCTTGTACTTCGTGCTTTCGCTTTTATGATATCATGATTTGTGGGTGGGCAGGCCTCGAGTATTGGCGCAACATGGAAATGTATATTGTGTGTTCTTTTGTATCGACCTATATGCTTCTGCACCGAATCTCCATTATAGTGGTCATTATATGTATATCCTGTTTTTTACCCTGCCCCCCGCTTCTTCGGTTTGATTGTATGGCACCTGATCCTCTCTTATATAATATAAAATAAAACCTCTGTCTTATCCTGAACTCCGACTATGCATTCCAATACAAGCTTTACTCTGAATCGCTGCCGGACCTTTGGGTTGTCGGCTGATGAGCTGTGTCGTATTGTGATATTAACGAATTTTAATCTGTCTAGCGGCCGGACCCCGCGGTTGTAGGCCCATGCTTTTATTTCTACTGAATGCTAAAATAAAGGTTTTCACACAAAAAAAAAAGATATCGATTAGCGTGGGGGCACAGGCGTATTCTAAGAGTTTGAGTGTTTTTTGGCATAAAGATAAAACGAGGGTTTTGGAGTTGAATACAGGGTTACGAGCTGAAAAGCAACTCTGCACAAATTTACCTGACATGCAGAGCGCAGGGAGCAAAGGGGTGACCAGATAATGGTTTAGGTTCCAATTAAGGATGCAATTTCATTGAAATGTGTAATTAATTACTGTTTAAGTAGTTTGAATTTATGAGTTATTTTGAGTTCCTGCATTGTATCACAGGCGTTACTGAACTGGCGGTTGTATTGAATGATTTTTTCTAGATACCCCTGATGAAGGGTTGTCCCAAAATGCATTGGGTATTTTAAATAAATCGTGGCGTGTGGAACATCCAATGCTCCTGTGTATTTTGTAAATAATCTTGAATGGTGAAGAAAATGAGTAAAATGGATTGAATAAATTAAGGGTGAAAAAGAAGAATAAAAAGGAAGTGAAACGTGGATTAACCAATGAGTGAAATATACATTTGATTAATTGGATTTGTTAGGCAGTGCAACTTGGAAGGGAACCATGTTGCTCCTTCATGTTCGGCTTGTGCATATATGTTAACACATACACAAATATACAAGAGAAAAACATACTTATAGTATTAAATGCATATATTTACGAATACTAAAATTTAAAAAATATATATATTTTTAAATCCTTAACCCTTAATCCCATACCCATCCTAAGCCCTAAAAAATCCTTTGCCACCCAAAACCCATACCCATCCTAATAGGTTAATGAGTCTCCAGTTTACACCCAGCAGGAAAAAAAGGAAGGGGCACAGCTCCATAGTTCACTGGCAATCATTTATTTATTAGTTTCATGTAAGGTGCAAGAAATATTGACCTATATAGATTTACATGCATATACATACAATACACTTACCTTTTATATTTACATGTTGTGTGGTAATGGCATGTGTTGTAAAAGCAGGTAGTAGTGAAACTGCACTTTAAGATGCATGTGCTGTTAAGCTTTCATTGTAATGGGATGCATGGTTCAAACTGTGTTGCCATTGCTGTTTCCCCGTTCTCCTTTGTAATTGCTCGTGTATCCAATGGCAAAGCTAGGTTGTGCATTGACTACACTTAATAAATGTGTTAAAGTGGATCATTATTCACTCCAAATTTAGCAGAAATGCTATCAATGTTGGAGTGCAACACATTTTCCGTCACTAGATTTCACGTCAGAGTAACAATAGGTGAAATTACATCATGACTTTCAGGATTTAACAGCTTTTGGAACACCATTGAAACTTTTACATTTCTAAGAATGTTTTTTGGTCTATTTTCAGCTGCATCTGTATTCTAGAGAGTTATGGAAAACGTACTGAAGGGTGTGCAGGATTTGAAAATGTATCAGAATGGTGTTTCGGAGCACTTTGTGTGAAAATGACCAGCATGTAAGTGATGTGCTTTTGAGATTGAATAAAAGTGGCTTAACTTTAAAAGCCAAGAAATTTAAGTTCACTTTGAAAAAGACTGAATATATGGGTCAAACTGCAGGTGTTGAACCCAGACGAGTGTTGGCGAATATGATTAGTACAATGGCAAGTTTGAGTTGTAAGGCAGAAGTTCCTCAATGTCAGAGTATTATAGCAAGTTTATACCGAACTTTGCAGAATAAAATAAAAAGGATGAGAAATTTCAGAAGGGTACTGTGTTTCTGTGGGATGGAGAGTGTGAGAAGGAATTAAACATGTTGAAGTTGTGTTTATGTAAAGCCTGCAGTTTGCAAAGTTTTGAACTCCATGATTCTCAGTGATTATGTCTAAGGCTCCCAGTTTTACTATATTTTTTAACATTTCCATCTGTGCTTATCCACATTTATATCTTGGCCAGCCTATCTGCACTTATCCACATCTATGTTTAGTTTTGTGACCAAATAAAGTTGTTACTTGTATATTTCAACATTTATTTAAATTATAAATATTCACTAATACATTTATGTCTGTCTGATTTTAGCACATTGAAAACCCACATATTAAACAATACACCTACATGAAAAATGATAATAGCATTATACCACAAAAAACATTGAGGCTCAGGCGTATGTATTGGTGGCTGGGGGTGGATCTCCAGGTTGTAAGATCTGTAGGAGAATGTGTGGAATAGGCAAACAGTGATAAAATAAGTAAATGTAGATTGCAGCCTATGGTCGTAAGGAAATTAATCAAGGTGCCCTGGGATGATGTGGTTCAGAATATCTTAGGACCCATTAGGATTTCTAGTGTAGATAAATATGTCATACTTCCCATGGATATGTACTAAAAGTGGTCTGAATTTGCTATCACCAATTCTGTTTAAACTTATGTTATTAGTTTTTTCGATCAGGTTTTCGGGAAAGAATGTTTTCATTCATTTTAATTGATAATGGTGTACAGCCAGTTTCTAAAGAGAAGTTTCTTTTCGACAGAGGGATTGAACCTGAATGAACTGCTGTATCACCTCGAAACAAATGGTATGGTGGAACGTTTTAGCAAAGTTTTGAAAGAAAAAATTCTGAGTGCTGTATTGAGTGAATTATGTTGGCAAAAGAAGTTGCAAATCAAAGTTAAACTTATACCATTTTGAGTATTACCCCATTTGAACTGTTTTGAAAGAGGAACCCTAATACCTAGATATCTCCATCTTAGGTAAACACAGAGATGGTGGCTGGTATGAATACGGAGTATGTCAAGAATGGGTGGGAGAATTTTAACAGGTAAAGTTTAAAGAGTGAAAATGAAATTAAAAATTATATTTATATAGCGCGTAACTACCCGGAGGCCTCGCCTAAAGGCCACCATGAAGACTCTGATGCAGAACAGTGATGTGGTGAAAGTAAAAAATCTACTGAAAGTGAACGTACAGTATAAATATTGATCTCCATAGAATGCTATCAAAGGTTTTTAAGAATGCTGTCAAAACAGACTATCACAGAATCTGGAATTTGAACAGAGTGGCAAAACTGACACGTCGTAAGAGTTAATGTTTGTGGAAATGATGGTGTTGAAAAAAAAACAACATGTAATAATTTGAAGGGGATTCAGAGGTGTTGTAAGAAACCTGTGTATCTGAAAGATTGTGTGATTTCAAACTCTTTCTGCACAATTGTGAAGTGCCTCATTCATAGCGTCTTATTTGTATATTAAAGATGTAAGTAGTTCTCGAAGTCTTATAATAAATGTAGAAAATGAAGTCCCACTTATGCCAATGCAAGCAATAGCCAAAAGTGGTGTACAGATGTACATATTTAAATTTAAATACAGGCCTAAGCTACCTTCAATAGTAGAACAGAAAAGCAGCACAAAATGATGTCCGGTCCCTGGGGGAGGGAAGAAGAGATGAGCTTAAATAGAATAGAGGAATACAATTAGACAAAGCAGGGATAGAAATTTACAGGCCTGCATTGCCAGAACGCGTCTCTGAGAAAATATATAGATAAGGTAGCACAGAGGCATAGAATAGGTGGGAGACTAGGCCTTGTAGAGTAGTAGATATGCTGCGAGTAGAGCATTGCTAGGCTTCAAAGAGAAGTCAAGGACAACGGGTAGTACAAGCTGTGGTGCAGAAAGGTAACCAAATAACAAGTGCCCATGTATCGCATTTCATGGACATATGATCAGCTTTTTAGCAGAAAGTATCACTTTTGATATAATGTTGTGCTTAAGCGAATGCCTGATTGATTATGCAAATATACGACGTATTTATGCACACAGGTGTATAAAAGAAACTGGCTGCCGCGTTGTTAGTCAAAGTTCAGATCCCAGTTCCACTACTGACTGAATAGAAACTGCTCAAATATCAGGTGAGCAGGAACCGAGTGGTCTACTAAAGTCTGCCTATTCAGAAGATAGGCAGGTTAGAGTCAAAAGAGGGGGGGGGGAACGAGAGCTCGACTTTGTACCTTAAAGTTATAATCTATGCAAATGTATGCATCAGGTTCTTTCTTTTTTTTGTTGGGATTCAATGAAATTAAATGTGGCGATTCCCGGTACACACCGGAAGATTAGCCAGTGTGAATTCCGCTTTGAAATAGAAGAGAAGAGATGCTCCTTCTGGGAGTGATGTAAAAAGCAATAATGCATTACCCAGGTGAATAGCTCCTGGAAGAGGCACTCCTTAAGGGAGTGATCTAGCAGGCAGTAGTGCATTACTCAGGAGAGTAGCTCCTGGAAGGGACGCTCCTTTGGAGAGTGATCTAGAAGGCAGTAGTGCTTTACCCAAGAGACTGCTCCTGGAAGAGACACACTTTCAGAGTGATTAACCAGGTTATAGCGCATTACTCAGAAGGAAGCTTCTGGAAGGGACATTACTTTGGGGAGTGCTCACAGGTATCCTGGTTAGAGCCAGAGGGCTAGTGTGGAAATAGTGAAATGAACTGGGTAACAGGTGTGTGAAGTCTGATGTGAAAAAGAGTCTCATTAGATTGGCTCCAGCAGACCTTACCCTGAGTAAGTTAGACGACCAGCTCCCAAAATCCCAGATTTAGGATACCTGGAAAGAGTCTTTAAGGAAAAGCGATGAGGCTGAGGTATCAATTGGAGAGTCTGACTGTTGGATAACGGGACAGCAAATTGCTGGTGTCAATTAACTTTACAGAGAGTAAAGTCAAATCCTTGATTATGAATCCAAAAAGTTTAATTTGCAAGTGGATATCCCTCCATGAATAAGGACAACAAAGAGTACAGTACTGCATAATCACAAGGGACAAATCATAGGGAAGTGGCATGCCATACAGTCTGGTATAAGCAAGGCAGCAAGATCTTTCTGACATTTTTGCTATTTCAAAAGAAACCCTAAGGTGTCCTGGAAGCAGAGAAGTATTATTTCAGATCAGAATACAGTTAACCAAAATAAAATGCCCCAAGATAAATCTAAAGGTTAATAATAATTCCTATTAGAGAGACTGATAATTTACCATGGCAGGTAACAGATAAGATTGATTTCGAATTTACATTTATATGGGCCCATGGAGAACCCTCATGTTCATGTAATACCCCTCAAATTCATATATTAACAGTCACCCATCATATCAGAGGTCTTTCTTGATGCATTCCTCACGAAGATTTTCGATTCATGAATAGAATGGGACAACACATCTCCAGCACCGCAAATAGTTGTTTATATTCACAATAATATTGTAACACGTATGTAATCAGGCACAAAATCCTCTTAGACCACCCGATATGCAGATTGGCGATAAACGTGCTTGATATTCACCACTTTGGCCTCAAGGTAGTGTTTGTGAAGTTAGGTACCACTGCATAAAATCAATACATGGTCACCATTGCTATAAGTTGGCAATATTCATTGAATACAAATAGATTAGTGAAGGAAACAGACTCAAAAAGGGACATAAGATAGCAGGCAAACCAACAAGGGAGTAAAAGTGACCCTTCTATTACATATACACAGGAAATGCACACATCCTTAGGAGACCATGGAGACCCCTCTGGAACACATGATAAAAACTTTCCCTTCAGACGAGAAAAAGATACAAAAGTATTGCAAACAATAGTAGAAAGGTATCAAGGGCCACTCCCACCAATGGCCAAAGAAAGGGACATTCGACAAAGACATAATTAAATATACATTGACCTGCATTCGCTCTAAGTATAATAGGAAGAAAAGACAGAAAAGGGAAGCTTCTCTGTTATTATGGTAGGTATTCCACTATACAAAAGCAAATGTGAAACTAACAGCACCCGAAGTGGCACAGCCCCCATAGAAGCCCCTGACCTATGGTCTTTACCCCGCTCTGCTAGCGGCAGAGTGTCAATATCCTGCTAGAGTTCCACCTAAAGAGGAGAGACAAAAGTTACAGGGAGACGAGGCACCCTCGGACCTCACCCCTACAACTTAGTGGGCTCTTCCAGAACCGTACCAGAGAGACAGACTCATAAATTAATTGCAGCACACAGTTAGACTGGCAGAATGCTCTAGAAGTCCAGCTGCTCTTCGAAGGCAATGGACCACAGAACATGTTCTTAGGCTGGAAGACACTCCTGAGGTGACTTTGAGAGAGGCAGCTGAGGAATTGATAAAAGAAGACAAAGGATGGGAAAGGGACAGAGATGCCAGAATATCATGAACCCCCAAATGAGTTACAAGATGTAGGGGGAGCAGAAGAAGACCAGGAGTAGGAAGACAGGCTTAACAGGGGTACAAATGAACAGGACACTAACTGAAGACCATATAATTTCCCCCTGTGTCTCATTTGCGGGCCATTTATGATAGTAAGAGACACCTCAAAAACATGGAACTCAATTCTAAAAAAGCTTAGGTCAGATCTAACACCCATAGAGCTAATAGAATACAAGAGGGTAGTTATTATTGTCAACCCTTCTCAGATGAATTGGCACAATGGATTAAAAAGACGCGGAAAAAGCAATGGCCCAGAAAAGGGTCTTATCAAACCCATTGACATAGCAACTGCTACAGACTGTATATGGTAGGGACAAGGCAACCCAGACTGGAACTACCCCTATTTGCAAGAGTGCCTCATGATATGGGAGACAAACCAGATCTGAGGTTAGGCCCAAGACCCATAATTCCTCAACAAATAAATCAGTTACCCCTCATTTTCAAGGGTGTACAACTGCCCAAATACATACCATGGCTGCAAATTGAAAAAGAGGAGTAATGGTGCAAGGAGATAATCCCTTTTCTGCATACCCCAAAACGTCCAGACGGACATTAACCAACAACGATATTCAATGCGGAAGCCCACAGACTACCATTATGTGTCTGATTCTTTCAGTAACCCACAGATCAGATGAGGAGCCAGCTGTGACTATAGCCACAGAAGGTTGTCCCTATAGTTTATTAATCCATACCTGGGCCACTAAATCTTGTATAAAGGAAGGAACACTACCACCTTCTCTCAAGTCAATGGACACACAGGGGTTTTCTGGGGCTGTCAGGAGGGTTCCCTTTACTGAATCAGTAAACATGACAATAGGTGACACGCAGACTGAAGGATCATTGTTATATTACCCAGAGACACAGGTCAATCTTCTTGGAAGAGATTCGATGAGTAAGCTGAATATGACCATCTCGTTTTTGGAAGATGGGTCGATGGTATGTTACACTCCTGGTGTTACACCGAGAAGGATGTTGTCACTCCAAGCTCCTGAGGACTCAGGACAACAGGTCAGAGCAATTCCTGTGGATACAGAGTAGTTTTTGCGTGGCATGTACATTTTGATAGCGCATACACCAGCACTACTGAGAAAGGCAGTGCAGATTCCAAAAAAATCTATTGATCTATTGTTTAAACTCAAGAGACCAGTGGATCCCATAGAAGAACTTTACATAGTGTTAGAAATAATGGGCAATGAAATAAAGCCATTTTATGCATCATTGATAGCTTTTGACAGGAGACAAGTAACATGGCCATCAGCAGTATTTACAGATCCAGAGGTCGAATTGAGAGACATCAGATGAGGAAATGTTTGAGGATAGCCCATCAATTGAATAAGTAGTGTTTCAAATGGATATTCTCATTAGAGTATAGTTGCAATACAGTACAGTGCCAAACCATGCACAAGACAGTACAATAAGAGAAAAAGACTTGGCAAAGGTACCAGAGAGTCGGTGGACAAAGGGACCACATGATGTCGGACTGATTAAAGGAGCTGAGCCTGTGAACATAACACTGAAACCCGGAGCGATCCTGCCCCGAGTACATCAGAATCCCATATTCAAAGAAGCATATGAAAACATCTTTTCCCGCACTATAGGCGTTAATTTAGCAGAGATTAATATATGAGAGAGCATCACCCTGTAATACACTTATTTACCCACTAAAAAAAGTCTAAGGAGGAAATTGGAGAATGATGTAAGGTTTTTGCCCCTTGAAAGATCTAGTAATTTCAGAATTTCCGGTGGTACCAGACTCATCAGTCATTCTAACAAATACTCCTATGGTTGCCACCTACTTTTCAGTGATTGATATGAAAAATTCATTTTCCAGCATTCCACTGCACCCAGATAGTCAGTATTTTACAGGATTTATGTACAGACACACTCAGTTTTGCTATAGAAGGTTCCCCCTAGGGCTATTGTAAGTACCCAAGTTTCTTTAACAGGACTGTGAAAAAAGATTTAGCAAATGTAAAATGCGAAAGCACCCTTTTACAGTATGTGAGTGGCGTTTTGGTGTGTAGCCTCACTGAAGACATGTGCAGGGAGGATACTAATGGTCTTCTTTGCATGCTCGCATAGAAAGTACACGAAGTAAATAAAGACAAATTACAATATGTGCAGACAGACGTTCACTAGTTTGGGCAGATAATATCCAAAAATGGGAGACAAGTGACACCTGATGGAGCACAGAGCATCAGAAATATGCCCAAGCCCACCACTACAAAACAAATGCAGCAGTTCCATAAGACTCTGCAATTATGTGAGATAGTGGGCACTTGACTATGGCACCCTAACTGCACCACTTTTGATCGCTCTAAAAATAGTCCCATACCAATGGCACCAAAATAAACTGACTTAAGAAAGAGACAGCATTTCGGGAGATGAAGAATGCAATCACAAATGCTCTAGTGTTAAGTACATCTGACCACAGCAAACCATTCTACCTCTTTTGCCATTGCATTGGAATGACAATGATGGCTGTACTGACTCAAAAGACATCTATGGGGCACAATACAATTGCCTACTACATTGGGCTGCTAGATCCGGTCATGAAAAGTCAATACCCATGTGAGCAAGCATTTGCTACAGCAGCATTTGCAGTCCAGTAAAGCACCACAATAGTGATGGGATTAGCTTTAATGCTGTATGTACAGCATGCAGTATTTGCTATTCTACAAAGAAACATGAGTAATTTCACAACTCAGAGAGAATCTGGATGCAGAGTAATAATTTCAGCACCATCTTTACAAGTGGTTCACTGTCACATTCAATTCGGCAGCATTCTTTCCACATCCAGTTACAGACAATAGAAAATGAATACATCCCCCATGTAATAGGTTGCATAGATGAGACACAGGTAGCCATATGTCAACCCTCAGTTAATGAGTATATCTTCAGGAATAGAAAGTCATACTATTCACAGAACATACAAGTGATATGCAATGCGAAGTACATGATCACAGACAGTGGCAAGATACCCAGGTACTACGCATGATTCCTGTATCTTCAGGCACAGCGCCATACATACAAGTCTTCTTGGCGTTGAATTTAGAGAAGGATTCCTTCTCGGTAAACACAATCCACTCTCTCATGCATATCTACATTTTAATGTGAAACATATCAGTGACCAATATATATGCGGTTTCTCCACAGGTGACGGCACATATGCTGTGCGCCCAGAGAACGAGGATAACATACACCCACAACAAGCAGCGAGTGCAGCTGAAGGGAGAACACGATGTGCAGAAATCACAGTTATTTTTGATGCGAGTATTAATCCAATGCAACACAACACTGTTACTTTGCCAACTAGATTTATTTCAAACAAGGTAAACTGTAGTGTTAATGCACATTTGCTTAGCTTGAAAATAATGAATTCTACACATAATGGTAGGTCATGGTACTTTACTTCAATCCAGGCAAATGTAGTTTCTGGTTGCTTCACCAGAAACAATAGCTGAGGACATGGCCACACTATTTCCTACGTCCTCTCACTCCCATTGCCCATTCGGGGGGTGGGGGGTCGGACACATCTTTTTGTGAGCTCTCTGATCCTGCCGTATTCCATACGCTGCGCCGCACCTCCTGCATTCCGTCACTGGCGCCAAGCTGTTACTGTGGCTGGAGGCATCCTCACTTCTCCCCGCCATGACATTACTGTCAGCAAAAGCATTGGTCTGCATCTGCTCCACAGCATTTGTGACTTGGACCAGTCCCCTGGCAAAATCTCCGCAGCAATAGCTCATTTCCAACTGCATGGCTATTGAACGTCGGGATAGTTATGCAGCTGCAGTGCTAAGACAGTTGGTGGCCTTAGTGTACCCATCCAAGCGTCCAAGTAATTGGTTGTGTCTTCTGCGATGGGGCACTTGATCGTCTTTCAGAAATTGCATAGGTCCCTGAGTGCTACAGTCATCTCTCCAAATTGTTCACTGCTTTCACTGCGACCTTCCTGCACAGCTGTTAGATGCTTGATGCTGTCAGTCATGTCCCCCATTTTGCAGGCAAGAGTGGAAAGGTTTCCCTGCATTAACCGCAAGTGTTTCACCTGCAGGCGCTGTACCCTTAACATGGCACTCTCTAGACCATCATGCAATGCGGCCCTTCTCCTGATTCGCATGTTCCAGATGTCCAAGTGGTCTGGATGTGGGTGTATGCACTGGTTGTGCTATTGTGGGCTCTGGTTTTCCCTCTTCACCGGTTTCCAATGCTGGCAATGGTGCCACAGTGGTCCTGCAATTTTTTGGAGCTGGTGTTGTGGGTGCTGGTGAGTCTGCTATGTCCTCTTCTGACAAACTCACTCTCTGGTGGTGCATGTCCATCACTGTCCTCAGACTCTTGGTCATGTGAATGAATGAATGAAAGGCGATTTATACAAGCGCTACTTTGCCCAAAGGCGTCAAGGCGCAAAAGATGGAATAAAATAGCCAGGTACTGAGATGAAAAAGGAGGTGAGGAAAAGCCTAAGAGTAGGCTTCAGTGAAGAGCAGGGTTTTGAGGCCCTTTCTGAAGAGCAGCAGGGAATCCTGGCCCCTGAGTTCCAGGGGGAGCTCATTCCAAAGTCTGGGAGCTAGTGTGGAGAATGCCTTACCACCCCATCTCGCCTTGGCAACTCGGGGAATAGACAACAGATACTGACCGGAGGAGCGTAGTGCCCTGCCTGGGGTATAGGATGACACTAAAGTCCTGATGCCCTCAGCGCCAGCACCGTGAAGAGCCTTGTGGGTGATGGTCAGAATTTTAAATTTTATTCTGGCATACACCGGGAGCCAGTGAAGGTTTCTCCTGATCCTGGATCTCTGTGATCCAGTGCATCTCTGATGTGGAACAGTGCATGATTAGTTGGCATTTTGGACATGTTTTCATTTTTGTACAATGTTTTGTTCAATAAAGTTTTTTGAAAACCACTGTGTGTAGACTGACTTTCCCTGGCACAATGGATTTGAACTGATCGTGTTTGCTAGCCACCAGACTTCACTTGTGGTGTTGCTGACTACAATTCCCATAATGCATTAGTGTGTCATGAGTAAAACATGGACTGGAATACTATTTCCTGCACAAGCCAGATCTGACTTACACTGTTTGTTTGCTAACACTGAGATGTGTATATAAAGTGGCATGCATCTTACCTTGGGAGGTACTGGGTGGTGGAGAGGAATCTATTGTTGATACTCCAACGACTGCCTCCAGCTGCAGGGTAGACTCCACAAGGTCCTCCATGGCTGTGGGGTTGTTTGGGTTTATGGGCCACCTCCACTTTTTTTTGCTTCCGCAAGCCTTTCCGCAACCCTTTCTTTGGTACGACTACGCAGGGCATACCACCTTTTGTGCAAATCTCCAATGCTGCGCCAAGCAACTCCCACTGAATTCTTTTTCCTTTGCATTGCCAGCCACAATTTTCTTTTTTCTGATTCAGGGACTTGCAGTGACTGTTTCCCAAACAATTTGTCATGACTCCTCACCACCTCTTCGATTAGTAACTCCAATTCCTTTTCACTGAACTTCTTTTGCCTTTTTCTCTCCTTCAGGGGTGTTTCTTTAGCCATGCTGATGTATGCACCACTTCAAAAACACAAACTCTTCTTAATTGCAGCTCTCCAGCAGTCTCTTTTCTCCTCCTCACTCTCAGCACACAGGTAACAGCATGGGTGTGGCCACTTCCTGATTCGGACATCATGGTGGATGGTATTATGGGACTCTCTATTTGCGACTTGCAAATTACGATTCCGCAATTTGCAAGTCGCAAATAGCAAGCCCGTATTTCTATATCACAAATATCAATTGCGAATTTTACCGAATCACAAAACGTTTGCAATTTTTTTAATGCATTGCGTTTTGCGAGTCTCAAATTGCGATTCGGTAAAAATCGCTAATTGGTAATCGCAAACAGTTTCATGCACATGCCCCAGAATGAAGTAAGTAAGGTAGGAGAGGACCCCATTCTAGGGAGCATGCTGCGATTTGTTGATGGGCCTACTTTCATAGATCAGGAAACAGGGCTAAGACATTAAGGAGCACCATTCGTATGAGCTTAACAGCAGGGATCATCTGATACATTACAAATCATTAGCCAGATGCCACTCCCTTCTCACGTTTCAGCACAGGCAGCTGAATTAGTGGCCATCATTGAAGCACTGCAGCAAGCTGAGGGGCTACAGGTCACCATTTATTTAAGTTTACCATACGTCACCACCACTGTACATTCTAGCATTCATAGATGGGAAAGGGGGGGTTTCTTAAATCTGATGTATCCCGTGAGGGATAAAGAATTATTGCCACAATTAATAAAAGCCTTGACACTTTTATCTAAAGTCGCAGTGATAAAGTACGCAGCGCACACCAGTCAGCAAAACCTTATCTCTAAGGGTAACGCTCTGGCAGATTGGGCAGAAAAAGAACCAACTAAAGCACACCTACATTTTTAGGTCTCGCAGACGTAAAAAGCAGGCGAAGCCTGCTGTCTGCGAGACATCTTTTGTTGGCGTGTTCCGATGAATGTGAGACAGGGGATGTGCACGAGCTTCCCATCGGCGATTTCACCTCGTGGGCGCGCACGCCCAGCCGGCGCAGTGCACATCCCCTGTTCTCAACATTCACCGCAAGTCAGCTTCTGGCCATCGCGCGCGTACACATACAGGCAAAGTCAGCTTGCGCACACACATTCCTCCCCCCCCCCGCGCACACACACGCACCCCCCTCCCCCACCACTCACGGGGCTCACGCGCACAGACACACAAATCCCCCCCTCCACTCACCGTGCTCTTTTGTCCCGTCCCCTCGCTGAGCTCCTTTTCTCCGGCGCAACGAGCAACACCAGCCTTTTCCGGCACGTCACAGGCCCCGCCCATGTCACGGGCAAGGATGCCTGACTTCCTGGTTTCGCTCCCTTTCTTCACTCCAGCTCGCGCCGTGAGCTCGCCTCGCATCATCTACGCTTGCCGCTAAGAACGCTAAAAGCACTGCATTTGCCAATCTGTACAGCTAGGGGGCGCGCGGAAACACAGAGCGTGATTATTTTCCAGGGCCATCGCGCGAACAGACGTGATACAGAACGATAGAGGACGAAGACGCTTACTGGAAGTCAGCGTTTGAGACCCTTCGTTTCGGAATTGGTTGTGAAAGTGAACAAAACGGGCGTATTGCGGCCATTCAGCTTACTGAAGCCTCTATTTTTCTTAACTAACATATTTTTAATTATATGTATATTGATCGTTTCCCATTCCATCATGGCCGTCTTGTCAGGCTTAATTAGACTCCGTCTTTACGGTAGGCGGAATACGAAACTGAAGTCTGCGCAAGTGTGAGAGAGTGCCACCTACTGTAGGGCATGCGCTTAGACTGTATTTGTCTGAACCTGTACGCACGGGGAATGTTCCTGATAATTGGCGCTGCGAGTTGTCCTGTGTCCGGCTGACAACGAACGGGGTTACCAGGGTCTCCCTAGACAAAGATGTGAGTCTTCTGAGTCCAGGATTACTTTTTAGCAAGTGGTCTCTTTTGTGGCTCCTGAAAGTCTGTGATAGAAGAAGCTAACGTCTTTCGTGTTAGTTTTTGGCACTGGGACGTTAAGAGTTGATACTTTTTGTTACGAGAGGAGTATACCTTTGTTGATTTGTCATTTTTTTCCCCTGGCAAGTAAAACTCTTTAACTGGGAATAGTCGTTTCCGATAGAGGAACGTGATCTTGGAGATGTCTTTAGCTATTCTAAGGTGGGCTAATTTATTAGACAAACGCACGTTGGAAGATTTAAGCAAGCAGTTTTTCGGGGGAATTCTGAAGGCTGTACACGGCATGCACACACGGACACCACCACTGGCATGCACACACGGACACCACCACTGCCATGCACACACGGACACCACCACTGCCATGCACACACGGACACCACCACAGGCATGCACACACAGACACCACCACTGCCATGCACACACGGACACCACCACTGCCATGCACACACGGACACCACCACTGCCATGCACACACGGACACCACCACTGCCATGCACACACGGACACCACCACTGCCATGCACACACGGACACCACCACTGCCATGCACACACGGACACCACCACTGCCATGCACACACTGACACCACCACTGCCATGCACACACTGACACCACTACTGCCATGCACACACGGACATCACCACTGCCATGCACACACGGACACCACCACTGGCATGCACACACGGACACCACCACTGCCATGCACACACAGACACCACCACTGCCATGCACACACAGACACCACCACTGGCATGCACACACGGACACCACCACTGGCATGCACACACGGACACCACCACTGGCATGCACACACGGACACCACCACTGCCATGCACACACAGACACCACCACTGCCATGCACACACAGACACCACCACTGCCATGCACACACAGACACCACCACTGCCATGCACACACAGACACCACCACTGCCATTCAGACACCACCACATCACCACTTAGCACGACTCAGCACCATCACAACACCACTCAGCACCACCACAGCATCACTCAGCAGCACCACCACAGCATCACTCAGTAGCACCACTCTTCACCACCACAGCACCACTCTTCACCACTCAGCACCACCACAGCAACACTAAGCACCACCACCACAGCACCACTCAGCACCACCACAGCATCACTCAGCAGCACCACAACAGCATCACTCAGCATCACCACAGCACCACCACAGCACCACTCAGGACCACCACAGCAACACTAAGCACCACCACAGCATCACTTAGCACCACTCAGCACCACCACAGCATCACTTAGCACCACTCAGCTCAACCACAGCACCACTCAGCGCAACCACAGCATCACTCAGCACAACCACAGCATCACTCAGCACAACCACAGCATCACTCAGCACAACCACAGCATCACTCAGCACAACCACAGCATCACTCAGCACAACCACAGCATCACTCAGCACAACCACAGCATCACTCAGCACAACCACAGCATCACTCAGCACAACCACAGCATCACTCAGCACAACCACAGCATCACTCAGCACAACCACAGCATCACTCAGCACAACCACAGCATCACTCAGCGCAACCAGAGCATCACTCAGCGCAACCAGAGCATCACTCAGCGCAACCAGAGCATCACTCAGTGCAACCAGAGCATCACTCAGCGCAACCACAGCATCACTCAGCGCAACCACAGCATCACTCAGCGCAACCACAGCATCACTCAGCGCAACCACAGCATCACTCAGCGCAACCAGAGCATCGCTCAGCGCAACCACAGCATCGCTCAGCGCAACCACAGCATCACTCAGCGAAACCACAGCATCACTCAGCACAACCCATCATTACTGATTCAAATATGTTCTCTCAATGTTTCAAGCTTTATTACAAATGTCACAAAAAGATGTTAATATTTCACTTCTGTTCTTGGTTTTTCGTCACAATAAAATACACTGAACCTAATCTTCACAAAAGTTATTTACAAAAGTTTAGGCTATTGACTATAAATTAAAAACAATTTCATTTAAGTATTAATTATTTAAAAAAATGATAAGCCATTGTTATTTGTAATATCAATACATCTAAGTCACGTTAATACAAAACATGTTACATTACAAAAACTATAGGTGTCACATTTGCGAAAGTTATAACTATTGGCATTGTAAATGACAAAGCTATTAATTTAGCTATTTTCAAAAACAAAACATAAATAAAAAAATTGTCGTTTACAAGACCAATAGCTCAAACTTTCCTAATGCGAGACCTATTGCATTGCAAATGCTTGTTTAGTCACTGTGATGAACATACATTGGGTAAGCAGCCAACAGGATGCTATGGAATCACCACCCCCATATACAGAGACAGTTAAATTACAATTGCGTGAATTGCAAGAACAAGCATTACCTCAGGAAAGGGAGCTGCACTCAGTCACCAACAGATTTCATTTACAGGCAAGAGAGCAGAGGCAAGCCAGCAATGCCACAAGCTCTACTGTATACAGCACTAGGGCGAACACACCTCCCAGCACACATTGCAAGAGTAATCAAACCAAAAATTACTTCATTCGGTTTCAGTTAGGAGAAAACCATCAAGTACATACATATGAATTAATTACATTTGTGGCAGTTAATAGACAAGTTAAAAATTATTTCATACCAGGATTTTTAAATGACATAAAATACTCATTTTATTCTAAAAAGGACTGAGGTAAATAATCCACAGGTCAGAATTAAAAGTGCGTCAGTTAAAGATTACTCATGTGATGAATACAATATTTAAAAAAAATTACAATATTCAGTGCCATACAATCAGATTCCATAAGTTGCAGAACTATTAAGGCGGGCCGACATTGGCGTAAACCTAGACTTTTTAAGATTGGAACTAACCAGCATTTTCTTGGTTCTACATAGAATTTACAGAAGAGGGTTAAGTGTATTAAGGATTGGGTTGAAATGTCATCACAGGGACAAGGGGATAAAAGATTAGACCAGTCATTGGTTTTTGGAAAGGTAACCAGTCGATGGAAAAGGTTAAACTTGAAACAGGTCAACAAAAACCTGTCATAACCAGACAAATTCCATGTTAAGTAGGGCTGGATGGCCATTGTCGACTGAATTATCAAAGATTGTTGAGCCGACGTTTTATTGGCTTCAGAGGCCAGACGCAAATCAGCTAGATGACTCAAGCATAGAGTTTTTAAAGCTTTTCTTGACACTTCTGCTATTTGGCGGGGATTGTGATAGTATTTTTCCAAACCCAGATCATGCAGAAAGTTCTTAACGTAGCGAATCCAGTCAACCTTGGTGGAATTTTCAAGTGCAAGGCAATCTTTCAACAGGCTTTGGCTAAAAATTAATTTAGATGATGACCAAATTTGATGCCATAACAGAATTGGCTGCGTCTTGTAGTGTGGTTCCTATTTTCCCAATAGGCTCTGCGCATTGGAATAACAAACAAAACAGGTGATGGACCGAATGTGGATCAATGTCACACATTCACCCCAGTCCGAAGATCTGGGTCCAAATCCATCGTTTTTTTGCACTCCACAACACCCTGGGTTAGACAATGGCGATATGCAAATCAGCTCTGACCCTGTGCCCCATGGGAACAGTCCAGTCCGAACTACAAAAGCCATGTCCTTCCCAGAACGGAATCAAGCATCCGAGGACCGGACCGGTTTCGAGGTAACACCTCTCATCAGCCCGGCTAGCTTGACTCCAGTGGTGTGGAGTGCCTGGGACCCACGTCTGAGCATCCCCAGCGCACTTAGGGCGGAATTTGCAAACAAAACAGGTGATGGACCGAATGTGGATCAATGTCACACATTCACCCCAGTCCGAAGATCTGGGTCCAAATCCATCGTTTTTTTGCACTCCACACCACCCTGGGTTAGACAATGGCGATATGCAAATAAGCTCTGACCCTGTGCCCCATGGGAACAGTCCAGTCCGAGCTACAAAAGCCATGTCCTTCCCAGAACGGAATCAAGCATCCGAGGACCGGACTCGAGGTAACACCTCTCATCAGCCCGGCTAGCTTGACTCCAGTGGTGTGGAGTGCCTGGGACCCACGTCTGAGCATCCCCAGCGCACTTAGGGCGGAATTTGCAAACAAAACAGGTGATGGACCGAATGTGGATCAATGTCACACATTCACCCCAGTCCGAAGATCTGGGTCCAAATCCATCGTTTTTTTGCACTCCACACCACCCTGGGTTAGACAATGGCGATATGCAAATCACCTCTGACCCTGTGCCCCATGGGAACAGTCCAGTCCGAACTACAAAAGCCATGTCCTTCCCAGAATGGAATCAAGCATCCGAGGACCGGACCGGTTTCGAGGTAACACCTCTCATCAGCCCGGCTAGCTTGACTCCAGTGGTGTGGAGTGCCTGGGACCCACGTCTGAGCATCCCCAGCGCACTTAGGGCGGAATTTGCAAACAAAACAGGTGATGGACCGAATGTGGATCAATGTCACACATTCACCCCAGTCCGAAGATCTGGGTCCAAATCCATCGTTTTTTTGCACTCCACACCACCCTGGGTTAGACAATGGCGATATGCAAATCAGCTCTGACCCTGTGCCCCATGGGAACAGTCCAGTCCGAACTACAAAAGCCATGTCCTTCCCAGAACGGAATCAAGCATCCGAGGACCGGACCGGTTTCGAGGTAACACCTCTCATCAGCCCGGCTAGCTTGACTCCAGTGGTGTGGAGTGCCTGGGACCTACGTCTGAGCATCCCCAGCGCACTTAGGGCGGAATTTGCAAACAAAACAGGTGATGGACCGAATGTGGATCAATGTCACACATTCACCCCAGTCCGAAGATCTGGGCCCAAATCCATCGTTTTTTTGCACTCCACACCACCCTGGGTTAGACAATGGCGATATGCAAATCAGCTCTGACCCTGTGCCCCATGGTAACAATCCAGTCCGAACTACAAAAGCCATGTCCTTCCCAGAACGGAATCAAGCATCCGAGGACCGGATTCGAAGAAACACCTCTCATCAGCCCGGCTAGCTTGACTCCAGTGGTGTGGAGTGCCTGGGACCCACGTCTGAGCATCCCCAGCGCACTTAGGGCGGAATTTGCAAACAAAACAGGTGATGGACCGAATGTGGATCAATGTCACACATTCACCCCAGTCCGAAGATCTGGGTCCAAATCCATCGTTTTTTTGCACTCCACACCACCCTGGGTTAGACAATGGCGATATGCAAATCAGCTCTGACCCTGTGCCCCATGGGAACAGTCCAGTCCGAACTACAAAAGCCATGTCCTTCCCAGAACGGAATCAAGCATCCGAGGACCGGACCGGTTTCGAGGTAACACCTCTCATCAGCCCGGCTAGCTTGACTCCAGTGGTGTGGAGTGCCTGGGACCCACGTCTGAGCATCCCCAGCGCACTTAGGGCGGAATTTGCAAACAAAACAGGTGATGGACAGAATGTGGATCAATGTCACACATTCACCCCAGTCCGAAGATCTGGGTCCAAATCCATCGTTTTTTTGCACTCCACACCACCCTGGGTTAGACAATGGCGATATGCAAATCAGCTCTGACCCTGTGCCCCATGGGAACAGTCCAGTCCGAACTACAAAAGCCATGTCCTACACAGAACGGAATCAAGCATCCGAGGACCGGACTCGAGGTAACACCTCTCATCAGCCCGGCTAGCTTGACTCCAGTGGTGTGGAGTGCCTGGGACCCACGTCTGAGCATCCCCAGCGCACTTAGGGCGGAATTTGCAAACAAAACAGGTGATGGACCGAATGTGGATCAATGTCACACATTCACCCCAGTCCGAAGATCTGGATCCAAATCCATCGTTTTTTTGCACTCCACACCACCCTGGGTTAGACAATGGCGATATGCAAATCAGCTCTGACCCTGTGCCCCATGGGAACAGTCCAGTCCGAACTACAAAAGCCATGTCCTTCCCAGAACGGAATCAAGCATCCGAGGACCGGACCGGTTTCGAGGTAACACCTCTCATCAGCCCGGCTAGCTTGACTCCAGTGGTGTGGAGTGCCTGGGACCCACGTCTGAGCATCCCCAGCGCACTTAGGGCGGAATTTGCAAACAAAACAGGTGATGGACCGAATGTGGATCAATGTCACACATTCACCCCAGTCCGAAGATCTGGGTTCAAATCCATCGTTTTTTTGCACTCCACACCACCCTGGGTTAGACAATGGCGATATGCAAATCAGCTCTGACCCTGTGCCCCATGGGAACAGTCCAGTCCGAACTACAAAAGCCATGTCCTTCCCAGAACGGAATCAAGCATCCGAGGACCGGACCGGTTTCGAGGTAACACCTCTCATCAGCCCGGCTAGCTTGACTCCAGTGGTGTGGAGTGCCTGGGACCCACGTCTGAGCATCCCCAGCGCACTTAGGGCGGAATTTGCACAGACGTGGGTCCCAGGCACTCCACACCACTGGAGTCAAGCTAGCCGGGCTGATGAGAGGTGTTACCTCGAAACCGGTCCGGTCCTCGGATGCTTGATTCCGTTCTGGGAAGGACATGGCTTTTGTAGTTCGGACTGGACTGTTCCCATGGGGCACAGGGTCAGAGCTGATTTGCATATCGCCATTGTCTAACCCAGGGTGGTGTGGAGTGCAAAAAAACGATGGATTTGGGCCCAGCTCTTTGGACTGGGGTGAGTGTGTGACATTGATCCACATTCGGTCCATCACCTGTTGTATTTGCATGTTCCGCCCTAAGTGCGCTGGGGATGCCCAGACGTGGGTCCCAGGCACTGCACACCACTGGAGTCAAGCTAGCCGGGCTGATGAGAGGTGTTACCTCGAAACCGGTCCGGTCCTCGGATGCTTGATTCCGTTCTGGGAAGGACATGGCTTTTGTAGTTCGGACTGGACTGGTCCCATGGGGCACAGGGTCAGAGCTGATTTGCATATCGCCATTGTCTAACCCAGGGTGGTGTGGAGTGCAAAAAAACGATGGATTTGGGCCCAGATCTTTGGACTGGGGTGAGTGTGTGACATTGATCCACATTCGGTCCATCACCTGTTGTGTTTGCATGTTCCGCCCTAAGTGCGCTGGGGATGCCCAGACGTGGGTCCCAGGAACTCCACACCACTGGAGTCAAGCTAGCCGGGCTGATGAGAGGTGTTACCTCGAAACCGGTCCGGTCCTCGGATGCTTGATTCCGTTCTGGGAAGGAAATGGCTTTTGTAGTTCGGACTGGACTGTTCCCATGGGGCACAGGGTCAGAGCTGATTTGCATATCGCCATTGTCTAACCCAGGGTGGTGTGGAGTGCAAAGAAACAATGGATTTGGGCCCAGATCTTTGGACTGGGGTGAGTGTGTGACATTGATCCACATTCGGTCCATCACCTGTTGTGTTTGGAATAACAAACAGCAGTGTCGACGTAGGACTGAGGTCATCTAGGTCTCTACTGACTATATTAAACTTAATTTAGGTTTGTGCCAGCTAGCTCAGAGGTCACTGGAAACTTTCTTGAATGAATAGGGCGGGATAAGCTTCCCTGGCTCAGACAAGAAGGGATTCAGTTTCCGGCAACCGGATAAACATGACAACTTTGCTCCCTCAGAATAAGAGTATCTCTAGAGTCGTGTGAAAACAATAGACAGCTATTTCACTCAGTCTGCAGTGCATACTTAGTTTCACCAGAATGCAGAGAAATCGAGAGACAGGCGTTTTCAATTAAAGGTGTTTTTTATTGAGCAGTCTTCTTTCTCATACAAGAAATAAATTGCCACAATTGCAATACTTAAAGTAAAGTAAAGTGTGTACAGTAAAAGTAGTATTAGGAAATAATACTGTAAAAGCATTTATATGATTTCTTAGCCATATGATACTTTAAAATGGATAAAATATATACATACATAAATACATTGACTAACGTACTCAACTGGTGCTTCTAACTAAGCCTACCCCGGTGTACCTGACCTAAGCCTAATACTTGGGAAGGGATGAGTAAGTAGCAGTTTAAGTTAAGTTGGTTAAGATTATTTTGCCAAGAATCTGCATCAAGAATTCTCTTACGGGTTTAGTCAGCTCCGTACCTTTGTAATAGAATGTGGGAGGTCTGGTATCTCTTTCCTCAGGACTCGATATCCCAGCAACCAGCAAGGGTAGGCTGGAAACACAGTAGCTGGATTTTCTCGGCTGGAGAAAAAGACAGCGTCTCTCTCAGTGCGTCAAACAGGAGGGGCGGCTTCCGTGGGCCCTTGCATCAGCTGGGCTCTCGGGCAAGTAGATGGCCGCTCTGCTCCAAACCACCGTGTGTTTGCTTAAGGCAACTGTTGGTATTTTATACCTGGAAGGTGCCGGGTTTGACGTAAGGTTGGACATAAGACGTCACTAAGAACTAACAGTTCTTTCTGGACTTCAGGAGTTCTTGTTCAAATCAAAACAAAAGCAGGGGGGATTTCCCAGGCTGCGGAAGGCTTGGTTTGTTTAAAGAACGCGTTGTGCTTTCTAGGAGTCGATGGGAGTAGCCGTGCTGTGCTTTGGACTGCATGGGCTATCACTGAATATGGATCTGATTCTTATGCCTTTATCAGGATATTATTGATTATAACTTCACAAGGGCATAAATCGGGAATATCGAATTAGGGTCCTAGATATAAACACAACACCCACTCCACGGATTGATGTCCATCATTACTAAAAACTAAGCAATAGTAAACATTCAACGATGCATGTGTGTTTTCCGACCCACCCCAAAATACATATTTCGCATTTGAAATGGTATAAGGTAAATACACGAAAATTAGTGTTGGTACTGTACGCTTTTCAAGCAGTGTCATTCAGATAAATGCATATATATGTATCAGCTGAATGAATTGCGAAAATTACACATGAAATGGCTCTAAATACAGAAAAGAAGGTCGAGACCATTTCATCACATATTTATACAAATTGCTGTATATGTGCTAGAGGCAAAATATTGTCTCTAGTATCCTAAAAATAGAAGCTTTGTTCTCTAAGAATAGTTCTACTTTAAGCAGAGTACCATGGGCCAAAAAAAAAGTAAATATTTTGAAAAATGGGCAAAAATAATTTCGCTTTCAGGGGAAAATGAGTTCCAAATATTTTCTGTAGCTTTGTTTATCAAAAACTGAAGGCCGAATTCAGAGTTCAGGGAACGCTGTGTGCTCATTGTTTTTATTAAGAGTTATTCTCGTTGATTGGAGAGAACATTATTTCAGACAGACCCGCAAAAAATTGGTCTACCAAATCAGGTGAAAGTTCGACCAAGTTCGAAAATGCTGCAACTGTGCAGTTCTCTGCGTGATTGCTATCATCTATTGTTGGATCAGCAATGCTCACAGAAGGCTGTACCCGTTTGGTGCTGCTTTCCTCTCGTACTTCACCGCCACCTATTTGTAGTGGTGAAGTCTCAACGAATGCAGTCATCAGAATCGGTAGCCGCTGGGAACAACATGATGCATGAGTCGTTACAGGACCTAGCAAAGTATCGATATCCATTGGTACTGCTGATTGTAGTGTAAGACAGACGTCCAACACGCATTCTTCTCCGCATAGCAGACATCGAAGCACAGGTATGATGCAATCTTGCCAGATCGGTCTGAATGAAAGAAACCAGGTTGTACTCAGATCTCTTAGCCGGGCCAATCCGAGGACCTTAGTGATACGGTCTCTGTATCGTATTGCTAGGATCGTTTCTTCCATCATTGCTAGAGTCTTGTCTGTGGATTGGCTTGCCATATTGGTGCAGAAGGAGCAAAAATAAAATTCCTGCCATGAGTCCCAAGATTAAGGGTAGGCCGCCAAAAACAGAATGGACAAAATTCGGGAAGATGCCCAGAACTGTTTCAAAGGGTGCTAACAGTCCCGAAAAAATTGTCTTAAATACATGTGCGATGCCACTGGTATCAGACAGGTTTAAGATTTGGCTTAGTATTTCTACAAAATGCATTGGGCAATTTGCGATAAAAGGGAATGTATCTCTGCCGATGTCTTTGCCACTTGCAGATCATACATTTCTTTTGATGACGTTAAAGGCACAGTTGTCTGTAAAAGAATAGACTTCATTCTGCTTAAAGTATCAATTCGAATAGAAGAGATTTTCAACCGAGGCCATAACGCAGCCCCCATATCTGGATTGCTGTGTGGATACAATACTTGCATACAGCAAACGGCCCTGGAAGTTACAGTTGTCAGATAGGCTTTTCCTGGCAGCATGCCACAACAGCTGTGGTTACTTATTAAAACGTAACTGCTGTTAGAAAGAGGTCTAAAAAATGGCTCTATCCGTTTTGCAGGCGTGCCATGCAGATTACATGAAAGGTTATTTGAAGACCCTTCGCAGGCTCCATGCAAATTAATACCTTGACACAGAAGTGTACCGCTTAGTAATTTTTTACAATTTTTACCACTAAAAAATACCTCCTTGTTCCCTTCACTAGAACATCTGTGTGTATAAGGTAAATCCCAGGTTGATTTGATTTATTCTTTACTCAACCTTTCATATTGGCCTACAGGTATATACTCTTGACAGTATTTAAACTCGAAAGTTGTTATCGAAATTGTAATTGTTCCATGTATTATCCATTCAATGACAGGTCTCTCTGACATTGTCAATGGTAATCTCTCGAGTTTTTCAATGCTCAGAATCGTATAGTCTGCTCCTTTTTGTGCCAAACTGATTTGTTTATCAGTAAGGTTAAAGATACCGAATAATGACGTTATGTTGATTAAACGCCATGGTACGTAGCCTGAACGCAGATTTTGCAACGTCCAACCAAGCTGTACAATAGAACGTAATTGAGACTGACCATGTTGTAACATTAGTAAGTCCTGCTCTATTATATCAAAAGCAGATGATACAATGCTGTCCAGTGAATATATTCTGGAGGACAGAGTCGTTAACCCATTGTCCACAACAGAAAGTGATTTTTCCAAATTTATACGATCAATTTCTCGTATTTTTTCTGCTGTTTCAATTTGCATTACTTTCCATGCTTCGTTGTACGCAGCGTATATACCGGCCGCTATGAAACGTTTTTGACGCTGTTTGCGTGGTCCCAATATGAAATCACGCAAGTCAGCACCGTCTTTATGTAAAGTCAAGTGTTGCTTAATTTCAGCCAGTGTGGATTTCTCAAGCCACTCAAGGCATAGTTTCCCATCACTGTATATTGTAACTATCCTCTAGGGTCTGGTCTGGTCATTTTGAACCCCTGTGTTTTGTTCAGGAATCTATCTTGACAGTTATTCGTGTCTGTTGGCCAGATCAACCACTTTTTCCAATCAGGATGTGTTCTGTTTTGATGTAAAATATGGGATACGTCTATCTCCACATCTGTAGTGCTGTCACTATCAGTTATGGGTTTCGGAATAGACGGTGTATTTAAATCTTTTATCTTAGCTAGGCCAAGACAAGTAGTTTGTTGAATTGTCTCATTCAAGAATATCATTTGTTCTGAGATCATGCAGGCCCTAAATAATGCTTCTAGGCCTTGTACTTGCCAATCTTTGGAACCCCAGATCGTTTTTGTTTCAATGGTGTTTTTCCAAAATTCGAAACCAAATGTAGACATTTTGTCATAAAATGTTTCAGAATAAATCAGTGTAGTATTTGTCAACATTGTTTTCATTCCTGTCCTACTTAACATTATGAAATAAAACGTTTCTGGATCACTGTTTTTTGGGGGGTTTTTTTTAAGACCTTTATTGTGATCTTCCATGGTACACAGCTTCCAGCCTACAACCCACCGGGCTGGCTGCGCATTACGTAGCACATGCATTGCTTCAGACATTACACAGCCCATTGCCGTCATCCCGGGGGCACGGCGGCGTGATAAAGTGCAGGTGTCTCACGGTTTAGAGGAGGATAGTGAAGGTCTGATTTTCCCTTTTTTATAGCCATATTAACAAGAGCATGTTTCAAGAATGTCGTAAATGAAGCCCAACAATCGAACAAACCCCCCCCCCCCCAACCAACACGGTCACCCCGTTGAGTATGGTAAGTTCACCTCTGTACTGGCGATGCCATTATAGTTCCCAATTCCCAAGCACCTGGAACCACAAAGGTCGGTAGGGTCCTTACATATCTTCTGTGCGCGCTGCGTGATGGACGGAGGCTCGCAAATGCCCCCCCTGAAATCGTTCCAGTTGGACCATACTTCCACCCATTTTCGGGGACACCCTCTCGCCACATACACAGTCTTTTCCTGCAGCATACACCAGTCCATATCACTATGCCAGTCTGTAAGTTTAGGTGGATCAGGACTACTCCAGAGCTTGGCAATGTTTCTTTTTGCCACCATTTGTCAGAGTGTAACCCAGAGTCTCCCTTTCGGTGGCAGGTCCGTTGGCTCCCATATATTGAGAAGACACCTCTTGGCCTCTGGGCGAGTCTCCACCTCCCATACCGCCTGCATACACTGCACCACCCTTCTCCAATACCGTTGAATCTTGGGGAAGCCCCACAATACATGGAAGAAGGTACCCGTGCCACCACATCGCCTCCTGCAGAGTACAGTGTCAGCCCTCCCCATTAGGTGTAACCTTGTACAAGAGATATATACTCTATGTAGTATCTTCAGTTGGATGAGTCGCAGGCGGGCCGATATCGCGACCTCGCGCGGTGAAGCCAAAGCATACATCCACTCCTCTTCATCTATCTCAAGCCCGTCAGCAACCCATTTCTCTCTAAGGGGAAGGAGCATGTCAGGGGGGTGATTGATTAGTTTTTTGTATGTGAGTGATATGGCGTGTTCTGCCATGTGCCCATCAAGTATTCTATCCTCAAGTGGGGAGGACTGTGGTAGTTTAGTCTCCGGTGGGATATTAGCCTGTAGGGACTGTCTCACCTGTAAATATCTATAGTATTCAATTTGCGCCAACTCTTATGTGTCCCGTAAGTGGGCGAACGCGTGGATCCCTTTGGGGCCCCAGATATCCTTGATTTGGGAGATTCCGATCAAGTCCAAATTGCGGAAGCCCTTAGTACGTCCAAGGTTGCCTAGTTTTTCAGAGGCACAAAGTGGCGGGCCATTGTAAGGACTCCTGACCATCCGAGCTTCTTCTGAGCAGCGTGCCATACCTGTACCGAGTGTAGTGTAGGTCCAGTGAGTTGGCGTGCACCCCGTTTACAGTAGAGTGCTATCTCGTAGTTCCCCCCCGGGAAGCAACCATCTGTCCATACCGTAGGCGGGATCATTCCCATCGCCATACGTCCCTTGGTTGATTGCTGAAAGGTGGGCTGCCCAGTAATACTTGCGAATGTCTGGGAGGGCTATACCGCCATCATACCACCCCAGCGTCAGTTTGGTCAGTGCGATTCAGGGTGACCCGGCCCAGAGGAGGTCGCGCTGTGCCGCCTCAATTGCCGCAAAGTATGCGTTAGGGACTAGGTCTGGATAATTTTGTAGCGCATAGAGGAAGCGTGGCAGCGCTAACATCTTAAATAGGGCTGCCCGGCCCAGTAGAGACAGTGGGAGGTGCTGCCAGGATTTGGCCTCTCTTTGGAGCCGACTTAACGGTGGTTTGAGGTTTAGATCATATAGTAGGGCCTTGTTCGTGGTTATGTACACTCCCAGGTACTTGAACCCGTCCTCTGCCACCATGATAGGGCACGTGTCAGGGAGCCTCGGAGGGTCACCATGTAGGACGTAGAGATATGACTTGCTCCAGTTGACCCGGAAGCCAGAGTTGCGACAGAAGCTCGCAAATATATCGAGTGCTGCCATGATCAACCTGCGCGGTCTGCAAAGGTACAAGAGGATGTCGTCGGCGTAGAGGGATATCCTGTCCTCCCACCCTTCCGTCCAGACTATGCCCTTCAAATAAACGTCTTGCCGTATCCAGACTGCGAGCGGCTCAAGTGATAGGGCAAAGAGAAGAGGAAAGAGGGGGCAACCCTGTCTCGTCCCTCTCTCGAGTGTGAAAACCTCAGACACCTTGTTGTTTACCAGTACCTGCGCCAGGGGTTCTGCATATAGGAGACGCACCCACGCTATAAAGTGAGGTCCAAAGCCCAATTTACGCAGGACTGCGAACATATATGGCCACTCTAGGGTGTTGAATGCCATGGTGGCGTCCAGAGAGACCACCACTGCGTCCTCCTGCAGTCTGTGGCGCTGCCCCAGTACGCCATGTAACCGTCTGATGTTGAGAGCAGTGTTGCGATGAGGCATGAACCCCGATTGGTCAGGGTGGACCAACGAAGGGAGCATCGGTTTGAGCCTATTAGCTAGTGTTTTGGCCAGTATTTTGGGCTCCACGTTGAGGAGCGAGATAGGTCTATATGACGCACGTAAGTCTTTGGGTTTCCCTTCCTTCGGTATCGCCACTATGGTCGCTATGCGCTGATCACGAGGCAGCACCCCTTTCTCCCTACTCTCGTCGAACATGGGTTTCAAATACTTGCTGGTGACGTCAGGTTTCAGCTTGTAAATCTCTATGGGTAGGCCATTGGGTCCTAGAGCCTTCCCAGGGCGGAGGTCTCCTATTGCACGTTGTAGTTTGGCCTCAGTAAGCGGACTATCCAAGGCCTCCCGATCTTCATCTGATAGGGAAGGCATTCGAATATCGGTTAGGAGGTCTATAGAGTCCTCCTCCGGGCGATCTGACTCTCTCCTGTAGACCCGTTGGTAATGACTCGCAAACTCTTGCACTATCTCCCGAGGTTCTGTAACTACGGCCCCTGACTCTGTGCGTATTTCCGGCACCACCCTACTGGCCTGCTGTTTTCTCTCGAGCCAGGCTATAAGTTTCCCGGCTTTGTCGCCTTGATCATAGAGTCTACCCATCTTGTGCCGGGCCATAGTTTGAGCTTCTTGGGTTACCAGTGCTCTGTACTCCGCTGCTTTCAACTGCAGGTTGTGACTGACTTCCCTGGCCCCAGTTTCTAGCGCCTCCCTTCCTAGGTCTTCGAGATCTACCTCAATTGTTGTGACTTGTCTACGTTGTTCTTTCCGTCTAATCGAGATGGTTGAGAGCGCCTCCCCCCTAATCACGGGTTTAAATGCCTCCCACAAGGTGACGGGAGAGTCAACTGAGCCAACATTATTGTCAAAGTACTGTGTGACGGAGTTGGATATCTGCTTCCTAGTGTCCTCGTGTTTTAAATGCCATGCGTTTATTGGTGCTATGCAGCCCTCACTACTGTTCCCGACTGTTATGTGTGTAAGGACCGGTGAGTGGTCTGAGATGCACCTAGGCAGAAGTGTCGCCTCTCGTAATGTCATGTCATGTTGTAGCACAGTAAGGATGTAATCTAAGCGCGAGAAGGAATGGTGCGACCCGGAGTGGAAGGTAAAGTGTCTGTCTGCAGGATGGAGCAGGCGCCAGACGTCCGTGAGCCCGAAGGCCTCAAGGAAGTCCGCTAACCACCTCTGTCCCTGGGGCAGATCTCAAGGGGGCTGCCGATCTAGGGTCCCCGACACCACTGCGTTAAAGTCCCCACCCAGCACCAATAGACCATCGGGAAGAGAGAGGAGTAGTGTGCCTAGGTCCGTGAAGGCCCGAGTTTGGAGGCCAGGCGGTATGTAGACAGAAAGTAGGTTAAGTGTGCGGCCCTCCCACCGTCCAGATATAGCCGTGAAGCGTCCCTGTGGGTCAGTTTTAGTGAGGTCTATATGGAGGGGCAGTGAGCGACGCAGGAGGATCCCCACCCCCCTGGAGCCGGAGGTGAAGCCAGCGTGAGCTGCTAGAGAGTAGCCCCACCTGTTTAGGGCCTGACATGCGTTCCCCAGCAGATGAGTTTCTTGCAGTAGTACCACGTCCTGGTGGTGTCGTTTGATGAATCGTAGGACTATAGTGTGTTTGAGTCTGTCACCTAACCCGTTAACATTCCAGCTAAGGACTTTCAGACTCGTCTCCCACCTCCTAGCCATAGCCGTTGCTGTGTAGGGTGCCTCGTCCCTACCTGACAACATAATTTGTGTGACCGTAAAGGATCCCCAATTCTCCACCCCTCCCTGGTTCCCACCTGGTAGGTGTATTCAGTGCCGTTGATCAAGGATCTGTCAGACCATTGACTCCACTCAAATGAGACATTGTTCGCCTGTACTCTGGTGTCAGATCCAAACCTGACAGTGCGGACTACTTGTGACCGTGAAACTTCTTCAACCCCCGAACCCTCCCAACATTCCCCCCAACATGAGCGATTAAAGCAGACTGTGCAAAGCTTTACAGTTGTAGAACCCTCTAGTCCCCCCCCCCAACTCGGTGTTTTGGCACCACCCTTCCCCGAACAACAATCCCCCCCTCCCTGCCACCTGCTCCATGGGTCTTCGAACTACCCACCACCCCAATTAGCAGAGCGCCTGTCGCCCAACCCCCCCCCCCCACCTCCCCCCGGAAGAGAGGCGAGCCCACCCCGAGGAACTTCGTGTGGGAAACGTGGCTGGCTCAAACCCCTTTCGCCAACCCATGCTGCCCTTGTAAGTCATTAACATATGTGCGAAGCACACAGAACACTGGTTTGAGGTCCCTGAGTCCCGTATCGTCTATGTGAACCACCCAATGAAACAACCCCCATGGTTACACTGAATATAATATACGTTACTGTTCGAAGATCAACGGCAGCAGTGTTATGACATCATCCGACTTCATTGTCTCGGGCTGAACCCCTGCGGGGGCTGTTTGACCTGGAGCGCCAGGACCTCTGGCTCCGGTCATCTCCGTCTTGTCTCCCAGCCGTGGAGCCAGGGAAGGAGGCCCCAGGTTCTCTCCAGTTGGTGCTGTCTCCTTCAGCCCGGGCCTCCGGCGCTGCGTTGTCCAACCACTCCTGGGCCGCCGCCGGTGTGGTGAAGAAGTAGGATTTACCCCCCGACAGAACTTTCAACTTAGCTGGGAAGAACATCATATATTTGAGACCTCGCTCACGGAGTGCCGCCTTGATCCCTTGGAATGATCGTCGTTCCTGTTGGACTTGTAGTGTGAAGTCAGGGAAGAATCGTATCGTTGCCCCTTCGTAGTGCAAGTCTCCTTGTTGCCTGGCGACTTGGAGTATCGCGTCGCGGTCCCTGTAATTGAGCACTTTGGCAATAATTGTTCTCGGCAAGGCCCCCGGTTTTGGCTTGGGGATCGGGGCTCGGTGGGCCCGCTCAATGGTAAAGATGTTTGACAGTCTCTTGGGCTTTAGGTGTCGCAGGATGAGGTCCTCTAGAAACAGCTCTGTGCTGTCCCCTTCCAGTCCTTCCGGCACACCCACCACGCGGATGTTACTTCTTCGAGCCCTCCCTTCCTGGTCCTCCAGCTTCAGCGCCATTTTCTGGTGTTGGTGGATGAGCTCGTTCACCTTGTCCTCCAGGCGTTTTTCTGAGGCCTGTAGTGTCTTTATGGCCCCTTCATTAGACTTGGATCTCTCAGTGGTTTTCCCTAGGTCTTCGCGTAGTAGGTTCACTTCAATAGAGATCTTGTCAGGTTGGCTCCCAGTGTCTGGATGGCGGCCATGATGGCGTTCAGGGACGGTTCCGCCTGCTCCTTAACGTCCTTTACCGCCCCCGCTAGCTGCTGTTGCGTGCGAGTCACTGCATATTGGTCCATCTTATTAGTTTGGGTCCTGTACCTCCCTTGGGGGGGCCGCATAATGGAGCCGGGCCCTTAGTGGATGAGCTGGAGCGTCTGTCGTCTGCGACAGCGATTGCGTGCGTGTCCGAGTCAACTCAGGATGTGACCCGGGAGAGGCCAGGAACCACCGGAGCCAAGCACCACAACGGGATACCGGTCCCAGCCGCTATCTGCTCCTCGCACCGGCCGGGAAGGCAGGCTCCCGCGTCGGCAAGTGTCCTTCGGCGTTCCAGTACCCAGTTGCGAAGAAGCCCCGTGGGTCTGAGTGCAGCAACACACTCCCAAGCTTGACAGCCAGCAGGACGCCTCCTATTCGTAACAGCAGCTGCGTGAACCTGACGGCCTCGGCTCGGCTTCGCGAGGCCTGCTCCCAGCGTTCGCCCCGCAGAGACAGAGTCGGGTCTTGTAGTGCCCTCGGGCCTCAAGGAAGCGCAGGTGACCAGATGAGCACAGTTTGCTGCCCATTCACCCCGCGTGCCTCCCCGGGGCAGTGGCCTCTATGCACCGGCCTTGTTCCCTGTCAACGTCACAGCCCTGGGCCCCAGTTCAGCTGGCTGGCGGCGCTCGTGCTTCCCGTCCAGGAAAGGCGTTCGTGAGTTCAGGGGCGCTTCTCTATCCTCCCCGTGCCTCACCTCCTCTGCGCCGTCTTGGGACCAGATGCCAGTATCACCGGTACGCACCCCCGCCCTTGGGCCTCTCCCTCCACACCACGGATGCGAGGGTCGCACCAGGACTGCGCCGCCGGCGGCAGTAGGTCCACGAGTGAATGTCTTCACAGGGTCGTGTAGGCCCGTGCAGTCCGTGTGGTGAGTCCGTGTGTACCATGTTGTCCCCGGGGAGCTATTCCTTGCCTGGGCCTTCCCCTTCAGGCCGCCCCTGCATGCAGCTCACCCGCAGGCCTGCACGCCCAACAGCAGTGCCTCTGCTCCGTCTCGGGCATCAACAGGCCTCTGCCCGTCTCCCCAGCAGCGCCGGCCGCGCCCCGGGCCGTCTCGCAGCCCCACCACACCTCCGGCCCCGCTCGCGGGCGTGCTGGCTCGGAAGGCGCCTCACGGACACCAGCCGCCGCCCTCCAGGCTCCGGTGCAGTCACCCGGCCCCGCGGCCGCCTCCAACGGCTGGAATCCTCTCCGCCGCGCCGTCCTCAGGTCTTGGGTCCAAATTTGGTCCCCGGCTCCGGCCGTTAATGTAGGCCGCAAACGCTCAGCGCGGCGGATCTCGGCGTCAGGTCAGAGCGCGTCGCGGCTGGAGTCTCCGGATAGCGGGAACGTTCCGGTGTCCTGTATTGCTATTGTGCGCCGTTCTTGGGCAGGATAAATGTGCGGATAATCAGGGAAGATTCGCCGGACCACGGAGCACTCCTAAGATGCGGCCATCTTAGCTGGTCGTCGGCCACGCCCCCCCGGATCACTGTTATTAAACCCTGAGAAGTATTGGAATTTCTCATAAAATGTTTTTGAACTGCCTTTTGGTGGAGTTGGACAGTGTTCCCACTGGTTATAAGATAAAACATTTCTAGGCTGAGCAGTTTTATGCAAATAGTGATCACCATAATGGTTGTAACAGTATAACTTCATAATTCGGTGAACCCTGTAAGTAATCATGTTCTGTAAATTTAGCTGACATTACTAAATCTGACATCATATTATTAATGTTTTCAAAGTCCCAATCATCTGAGAATGTACTTGGTGTCACAAAGTCACTTAATGAAACCTTGAACTGATGTGGATATTTCAAGAGCGCAACCGGGCCTCATATGTCATAATCAGTTCTGTCCCATGCTACCACACCGGGTATTGGATTGGCTGAGATGTTCACAGATGGCAGTTATCTTTTCTCGACGTGGGAGGATGTGTGAGGCTTTAGGACCAAGTTGATGTTCTGACTTGCTGTGTCCATTGTACTATATTTTCCATCAATGAATTTTCCCAAACAGAGAAGTACACCTAACAATCCAAAATTGAATCCATGGTGAAATCAGATATGTTTCTTTTAGTTGGTGAAAAAGTTCAATTACTTTGTCTTTGAAAGTTTTTGTTAGAGGCGTTCCTTCATGCTCACTTGGATCTTCAGAGAAGTCGTCGAAATTGATGAAGTAGCCTGATGCAGTTCTGTCAATTGTTGGAATTTTTTCCTGATTTTCATTTGCTTTTGCATTTTTCTTTGTTTCATTCACATAGTCAGAAGCTACATCATTGTAGACTGGTGTTTCTTGACGAACTGTTGTAATTTGGGTTTCAAGAGGCACTAGTTCCATGGCATTATTGCATAGTCCTTTTTTATTCACTGCAGGTTTATCAAATGTGATTAGTCTCTCAGTACGAGCCTCTTGGATTGTAGCAAATTTCGGTATTCTGATATTTCTTGGGAGGCCACATGGCTTATTATTGGCCACAAGATTGTGGTTTTACAAGGTCGATGGATACAACTCTGTTTTCCCTTTTACTAGCAAGGGGCGGTAGTACAACTGATCTTGTTCCGCTGATAGCTAAGACAGGTACTGCTTTTCTGTAAGAAGGCCCAAATTCCTTCTTTACCGCGATCTTTTCTCTGACCAGATCCCCAATATTTGGAATCCAGACAGGTCTTGCTGGGACAGGTGGTTTTTCTTCAGTGGCTGTCGGCTGTTTCAACTTTATGTTACTCAGGTTTTTTCTTGTTTCATTTAAATTCTGTAAAACAGCCAAACGATCTTTGATATCAAAGGATTTTTCTTCTACCATTTAAGTGTGACTATCAAGATCCTGAATAAGCATTCTAGTTCCGAACAATAGTTCGTATGGAGTGAGACCTTTTAGAGAATTTCTTGGCAGATTATTAAGACTACGTTGGACACTTGTTAAATGTTTGACCCACCCATCACCCGAACCTATTACCCTCGCCGTTATAGATTGCTTTATGTCCCGGTTTTTTCTTTCCACAACCGCATTTCCCTCAGGATGGAAGGAGAAGAGTACCGCAATGCGATGCCCATGCTGTTCATGGCCTCTTTGTAAGCTCGAGAGCTAAACGCAGGACCCTGATATGTAGCATGCCAATTGCGTATGTGCCGATATAGACTTGCAAATCTTTTATAACAGCTCTGGTGTCAGCCGAGTCATGGGGCCACATTTTTAAGTGGATTAAGTCTTTATTAATTATGGGAAGCATTTCTCTGACTGGATTTCTGCGCTATAGATAGCCTGATGCTATCTAATAGTGGTATCTGGGCTACAGGCTGGTCCGGTTCACTACTGCGATCTCTGTTGCAGTCCTTGCAATTTTATGCAAAATAGTAGATATCTACGCTCATTCCTGGCCACCAGTACTCCGATTGTAGTTCCATCAGAGATTTCAGGATCTCTTGGTGCCTCAGACCCAACCCCATATGTGCTTCTTGTAGTAAGAAGATTCTCCGGTTCGTGTTTGGAATTACCCTATCCCCCACTCCAGGGATTCGAGCAAACGGAACGGAGTTTGCATCAATTATGTATGTATTACTGAGTGGATAGTTGAGAGGTAATGCTGCATAATTGTCTTTTAATGAGGCTTTCACTGCCAGCATAGCTTCTCCATCCATTTGTTTTTCTAAACGCTTTTCAGTGGCTACGGAAGCCGGTTGAATCGCTTCCGCTGTGGCTGTGTTAGCCATGAATTCCCTGCAACGTGAACACCATCACGTCAATGACTAAGTGTGTGTATCACGTGAGTCTTTCGTAGTTCTTTCTTTACAAGAACTACTTGTTCCCAAAGTGTTTTATGCTTTATCGTAGCACCTGTGTCATCTTTGTAACCGTTTTTGATCCATGTCTGCATGTCACTGTTGTATGATTTGACGCAGAATAACGAATCGCACACTATTAGTGTGGGGAATTCGCGATCGGCATTTTCAAGCGCCATCTCTAAAGTTCTTATTTCAGCTCGCTGAGCTGAACATTTCCTGAGTGATTCAGTTTTGGTAATTATTGGTTTGAATTTACCAGTGCGCCAGCGACCTTTAACAATCGCGCATGCTGCATCATAGGATTTATTTTCTACATCGTAGTGTTGTGCGAATCTGTCCATATAGATTACGCAGGTATATTGTTCTAGAGGCAGAATTTCAGCTGTCAGAGGATATTCTCGTTCATATACTAGATCATCTAGTTTTTTCAGTTTTGGGTCAAAATAGTATTTTACGTCTTCTGTAGCAAAAGAATTTTCCCATTCTATCCATTTTGGATCTAAAGCCACTTTAATCAGATTACGTGGACTTGTTAATGCCTCAAGGGCTGATTCTGCTGAGAAAACAGATATTCTTCTGCCTTGGGCTAGGGCTCTTTCTTTTGCTACAGCAGTTTTAACCGCTGTCAGAATTTATTCTGTAGAACTGAATTTCATTTCAGCTTGAGTGTACAAATGAGATTTGTAAGCTATAGGTACCGTTTCTCCCTCATTAGAGGTCAGGTATGTGAATCCGTATCTTCCTGGGATGACTCGGATTACAAGATTGCGTATGTTTTCGCGAGTTTGTAATTTTGTTTTAGTTAACATGTCTGTTTGCAATGATCTCAAAATCTCTGTGTTATTGAGTCCAATTGGTTTGTTTGAAATCTGGTCTTATTAATTCATAGAGAGGTTTAACCCTCTCGGCATAATTTAGAATGTATGTTCTTCCGAAATTCAGGAAATCTAGTATTGATTGTAAATTCTTCAGCGTTTTGGGTGCTTGGAGTACAGCACATTTCTCTTAAGAAATTGTCTGCCAGGCTTTTGCCTTCACTTGATAATTCATATCCTAAAAATAGGACAGTTAGATGGGCAATTCGTGACTTTTTAAAGTTGAATTTGTAACCCTCTGACGCGAACCCAAGTATTATGGTGTTCACCCTTTTTAAGTGAGTCTCCACGTCATCATCTGCGAGATAGATGTCATCGACATATGATAATGCTTCATCATCATATATTTGTAGTAACTCTGTTACCCTTGCTGAGAATAATCCTGGGCTATTCCTGAATCCCTGTGAGAGTCGGCAAAATTGTTTTTGCTATCCAATTATTGAGAAAGCGGTCAAATACCTGCTTTCAGGTGCAATGTTTTGACAGAAGAATCCATTAGAGATATCAAATGTTTTATATTTTTTTCGCACAATGTTATTCATTAGTGCTGCACTATGTGAGTTTTGTACTGCAAATGTTTTACAACAGGAGTTAAGGTGTCTGTAGTCCAAAACTAGACGATATGAATCGTCTGGCTTGGAGACAGGAAACAAAGGATTGTTCATTTGAGAGGTGCATGTTTCGATCACCCCTTGATATTCAAGTTGATCTATGATCTCCCTGACTTGCTTTTTAGCTTCTTGTTTAACTGGGTACTGCCTTTGTGCAGTGGGCTGATTTTTTAACTGGATTTTGTGGTGAGATGAATCCTCCCCATCCTACATGATTTTTATATAAGGCAGGAGCTTGGGCCACTGCCCATTTTCTTGCCAATGTGTATTTTTTATGAATCGGGATATGATTTGAGAAGGCAGGCATAATCATTTCTTCGCCATGAGGGCACTCCCTGACAAACTCTGGTGGCCAGTCTTTCTCAGCTAACAGAATGTCATAGCCTTTTGAAAGTTTTTCCCAAAAGAGACCTTTTATTTACCTAGTTCTATCTCCCTCTATACGTAATGTTATTTCATATAATTTATGGGGCACACTAACTCGTGTGTCTGCAGTTTCCACCTGAATGTATTCATTCGTGTCCACTGTCTCCAGAAGATTCATCAGGATCTTGCGAGCTATGGTCACTTCTGCTGCGCTGTCTAGCATTGTCTGTGCCCACTGTCCGTTTTTCAGTTGTGTCCTCAGAATTCTCGGCATGTTTAATTTTAATACTTGCTACCTTCTTTCTGGGAAATTGTAATTTTTTACTTTGATGAGCAGGTTCCTTGTCTTTGGACTTGACGTGCTCTTCTCTGTGTTCTGACCGTGCTCTTCTTTCCGATTTCTGTGAGGAAGATCGAGAAAGATAGAGTGAGAAGGATCGAGAGGGACGTGTATCAACATCTTGATATCTGTCTGGTTTTCTTATTTTATCCCTATCTCTAAGGTTATATCTTTTTTCAGTGGGCTCCCTTTGGGGAGACTTGTCTTCTCGGCCTGGAGATCGCTCTCTACGCTGAGGAGACCTTCCTCTGGACTGGAAATGCTTTTCCCTGGGAGTGGATTGTCTATTACCATCCCAACTCTTTTTTGGAGTTTTTAAATAATTTTTAATAAATGGTTTTTCAGGATTTTCAGTTAGTTGGGATTTTACCGGTTTCCCACCCAAACTATCTCTTCTTAGCTCTTCATAGGATTTTTCTATGATTCTGGCAAGTTCAAATGGTTGTTCTGCTATATCGGTTTCCTTCAATTTTGGGAGGTTACTCATATCATCCCTTGCCAATTGAACTAATTCTCTATATGCCTTTGTTAATTCTTTTACTTTAACTAGGAGTTCTTCGCTTGACATTATTTCGCAGTCTGGGTGTGTTGCATAGTTGCATAGGACCGGCCCCATTGCTTCAGGTCTACCTAGTGGACCAAGCCTGGTGATGTGATTATTATGTTTTAGGGCGCCATTAAACCAGAGCAGGTGCTCTTGGTAATTTAGTGGGATTTCAACGTCCTCGAAAGGAGTGTATTCATCCGGAGGTTCCTCTATTTTGTAATAGTGGAAGTCTTTTGTCACAGCGTGTGCTGCTGGAAAATGTATCCATGAATAGAATACCTCTGTCTGCCGATACTCATGTGCTTCTACCACGAATATGACTGTACCACCTCGTGGTGTCAGTCCGTTTTCTATACGTTTAAGAGTTATAGTTCCTTTTATTTTGACCGGAATGATTATAACACTCGGGTCATTTTCTTGGAGGGTTGTGTCTTCCTCTAAGAGTCGAGCTGCTAAGGCTTCTCTTTCTCTCTCTTCGTCACTTTCTGACATTTTACTGACTGAAAGTTTTCTGTTGCAGATCGAGTTTCAAGGAAACAAAGATTAGGTGCATAATATTTTCGAACACTGTATCCTTCAACGTTGATTAAACTAAACACGAATACATAGGATTCTCAACCTACTAAGTTCCGGCGGATATTAACCTTTCACCCACTCCAGACGTCTATTGGAGTTTTTACGGGAAAAAGGGGTCTGTGTGAAAAAGCACGACTGAGTTACTCTAGTGTCTTGTGTTAGATTGTCGCCTTACCAAACGTTGGGCGCCATGTAGTGTAGTTCCTATTTTCCCAATAGGCTCTGCGCATTGGAATAACAAACAGCAGTGTAGACGTAGGACTGAGGTCATCTAGGTCTCTACTGACTATGTTAAACTTAATTTAGGTTTGTGCCAGCTAGCTCAGAGGTCACTGGAAACTTTCTTGAATGAATAGGGAGGGATAAGCTTCCCTGGCTCAGACAAGAAGGGATTCAGTTTACGGCAACCCCATAAACATGACAACTTTGCTCCCTCAGAATAAGAGTATCTCTAGAGTCGTGTGAAAACAATAGACAGCTATTTCACTCAGTCAGCAGTGCATACTTAGTTTCACCAGAATGCAGAGAAATAGAGAGACGGGCGTTTTCAATAAAAGGTGTTATTTATTGAGCATTCTTCTTTCTCATGCAAGAGAAATGAATTGCCACAATTGCAATACTTAAAGTAAAGTAAAGTGCATACAGTAAAAGTAGTATTAGGAAATAATACTGTAAAAGCATTGATATGGTTTCTTAGCCATATGATACTTTAAAATGGATAACATATATAAATACATAAATACATTGACTAACGTACTCAACTGGTGCTTCTTACTAAGCCTACCCCGGTGTACCTGACCTAAGCCTAATACTTGGGAAGGGATGAGTAAGTAGCAGTTTAAGTTAAGTTGGTTAAGATTATTTTGCCAAGGATCTGCATCAAGAATTCTCTTAAAGGTTTAGTCAGCTCCGTACCTTGGTAATAGAATGTGGGAGGTCTGGTATCTCTTTCCTCAGGACTCTATATCCCAGCAACCCGTAAGGGTAGGCTGGAAACACCGGAGCTGGATTTTCTCGGCTGGAGAAAAAGACAGCGTCTCTCTCAGTGCGTCAAACAGGAGGGGCGGCTTCCGTGGGCTCTTGCATCAGCTGGGCTCTCGGGCAAGTAGATGGCCGCTCTGCTCCAAACCACCGTGTGTTTGCTTAAGGCAACTGTTGGTATTTTATACCTGGAAGGTGCCTGGTTTGACGTAAGGTTGGACATAAGAGGTCACTAAGAACTAACAGTTCTTTCTGGACTTCAGGAGTTCTTGTTCAAATCAAAACAAAAGCAGGGGGGATTTCCCGGGCTGCTGGAGGCTTGGTTTGTTTAAAGAATGTGTTGTGCTTTCTAGGAGTCGATGGGAGTAGCCGTGCTGTGCTTTGGATTGCATGGGCTTTTACTCAATATGGATCTGATTCTTATGCCTTTATCAGGATATTATTGATTATAACCTCACAAGGGCATAAATCGGGAATATCGAATTAGGGTCCTAGATATAAACACAACAGACTTGATGGTATAAGAAATATAAGGTAAGCCTAATTCTATATGGCAACTGAAAGTTGTAGTGCCTTGCGGAACAGCATGGAGAAACTTTAAAAAGCTGTTCTCCACTGTTTGAAGAACTTCCACCTGTGCATAGCCCCAAACCCCTGCTCCATACGTGGCAGTGCTAATACATTTTGCCTGGTATATGGAGATCAACTCAACCGGAGGCCTTTTTCCTGGTCTCTGTAAAATTCACTAACGCCATAGTTGACCTTAAATAACAAGAGCTTTCTAGCTTCTTTAGCTTTTCTCCATGAGCCTTTATCATCTATTAAAATTCCAAGATAGGGGTATGTAATTGTATTCTCCACCCTTTTTTTACTTTTAACCCCTGAGCTCATTATAAAAGTTTTTTTTATAATTGATTTTTAAATCGAGATTAGACATAAAGGCAGTGTATCTATTCAGTGAGCGTTGGAGTTCCAGAGGAGTGCGGTCGACAATCACAGCGTCGTCCGCGTAGAGCAGAACGGGATTTGGGCGATTATAAAGTAAAGGTAGGTCCTGGTACCCCCCCCCCCCCCCCCCCAACAAGGCTTTTTCTAAACCGTTGGTATAAACAGTGAAAAGAAAGGGGGCCAGGGCGCAACCCTGCCTGACAGCCCGCTCAACCCTAAACGGCGCTGTCAGCTCTCCTCCTGTTCCAAATCTCACTCTAGCCGTTGCGTTGGTATACATTTCACGAAGAAAATTAATTAAAGGAAGGTCAACCCCCATTTCTGTTAACATGCCCCACAGTTTTGAATGGCTTACGCAGTCAAAGGCAGATGTTAGATCTACGTAAGCCATATGGAGCTTCCCACCTTTTGCGTTTACATATTTGCCCATGATTAAAGTTAAATTTAGGACTTGCTCAATGGTGCCCATGCCATCCCTGAATCCATATTGGAGATCCCATAAAATTTTATTGTCATCCGCCCAGTGTTGGAGGCGTTCTAATAAAATGCACCCAACAACCTTTCCCAGAGAGTCTAATAACGAAATAGGGCGGTAACAAGATGGACTCTGTCGATCTCCCTTTTTGAAAATGGGTACAAGGATGGAGAGTGACCATGAGTAACAGTCCAATTTTACACGTTGCCTCCAGAACTCAAAGCAGAAGCGGTGCCCAAAGGTCCTTATTAAATTATAGAGGTAATCTGGGACTCTTCTGGCCCTGGCGCCTTTCCCCCGCTACTAGCCATTAGGGCTAATTCAACTTCTGCCTGGGTGAAATCTAGAACCAAAGGAACAAATGGAGATTTAATGTTCACACCATTTGTTCCTACTTGGTTCTGAGCTGTCGACGCACTAACGTTATGTCCAAAAAATCTGTGAAAAGTGTTACACCCAAGATGTCTCATCAATTACCATTTCAATTTTATTAGTCTCTGATTCCTGAAAGCAATGGGACGTTAATTACTTTCCAGAAGGCAGTGCTGTCTTTCATTAAACAACTCTTATGGAGTTCAGCCCATGATTCCTGTTTCAGTTCATTTTTCCTACATCGAATTACAGAATACATTTTTCGAAGATCAATTATTTCCTGCTTATTTCTAACTGGGTTATGGAGAGCGGTTTTCAGGTTCGAATATGCTTTGGTGCATGCGTTATTAAACCAACCTACCTTGTTCATATTGTTCCCTTTGGGTTTAACACATAGGGCTTCCCTTACAGATTTGGTCACGACCATAAAGTTGTCTAAAATCTCCTAAGGAGTGGCTCCCTCATCTAAACAAGTATTAATGGCATACTGAGAATTCATAACAACCTTCTCCAAAATCTTGACTGGGTCGGCATGTTCCCACTTAAGTGAGTAACCGTTTAATCTATTCAAGACCAGATTATCCTCACCATGTGATTTCAGTCGGCAAATCTTATCCATCCCCCTCAGGAGAGAGAGAGTAACAGAAATCGGAAAATGGTCACTAAAAACACAATCATGTGTTTTAAAAATCAGAATAAGAGTTGCCGCCATACTGGACAAAAAGGTAAAGTCTATACAACTAGAGAAACCTCTGCCGTTAAAAATAGGAATAAGAGGGACTGTAGGTGACGTTAATTCATTTGCCAAGGCCAATTGAAGAATAATTAAGGTCTCATTTAAACATGCCCCACTCTGCTTATGTATAAAATGAGTCAAATTTTCATCTTCCTCTTTTTGTAAACCACAAATTATATTATTATTGAGGGCACACAGGGAAAGATTAAAATCACCCCCCCCCAAATAATAATAGGTCTTTTGTTTTGGTATTTATTTTTAAGTTCCAGGAGGGTGTTGCATATCTCTTTAAGAGTATTAATCAGCTGGAATTGTGATAGATTATTTTAAAAGTTAACTATAATAAAGATGTCAGATTTATTGATTTCAAGAATTATTTGAAAGTTAAACTCAAGTTTTAAAGCAATGATTTCCCGTGCTGTAATTAAGTTAGAAATATAAGTCGACAGTCCTCCTTTTGCTCGTCCAGATGCGGACGGACTAGCGGGCGAGTGGTAGATTTTATAGCCATTTAGATGAATGGGTGATACCGCCCACGTTTCTTCAAATGAAAGAATGGAATAAGTCAGCGAAAAGGTCAACCACTCATCGTAGTTGACCTTGGATCGTAGGCCGGCAATATTCTAGAAAAGAATACTAAGTAGTGACCCTCTCAAGGTGTTATCTTCTTGGTGGATAGATATGGCAGGATCTCCTGTGGGCTACAGGAATAACATCTGCACTAGAAACCAGATTTAAGGGATTATTATGTGTAGACCCTGCAACCATTGCCACAGATCTAGTGTCTGAAGTAACTGGAGAAGATACAAGCTCCATCTCAACCAGGACCGTTTCGGGATTGTTATTGGTACAATGCATACCCGCTCCTCCCCCGTTTGTGTCGAACTAATAGAATATTCTAAAGGGGTATCGCTAGATCTTTTCTCCAGGCTATACACCTTTCTAGGGGGGCCAGTTGATTGTCAGTCCACTGCATTTAAAGGGGATAGAGCTTCAAACATATTTGGTTTACGAATGGAAACAGCCCCTGCTCCTCTGGGCCGAAAAGTAGGTTTATAAAAGAAACCCAAAGGGAGGATCATAATGTTTGAGTTTTGATGGGAGAATTCCTCATTATGCGTCAATAAAGATCGAACCATTGTGGGACGTCGAAAATGTATAACAATACAGTCGCCAGAAATGGTTTTTACAGAGGCAACCACCCATCCCACTCTTCCGACCATCAAGATATCATTAATGTGGTGGGGGCTAAAGTTCTCAAATTTAATCCACCAATCCGCTGCTATATTGTGTAGACTCATCCAAGATTCCTGCTGCCCCTGTTTTAATTCCGGGACCCCGGTTAGTAGTATTACGTACGGACAGGAAGCGGGTGGTAGATCTACTATTCCTGGACTCGGGTACTCAGAGGTTTTTTGAGGGATATTTTGTCTGTCCTGACCCATTGTGGTCCCTTCTCCCTCCCTATTGGGGTTCTTAGATTCAGTGTTCTCAGCCATACGTAATGGTGAGGTGACTATTTGTGGTTCTCTTTAACTACCACAGATTTTTTCCTGAGTGGGGGTCTTTGGTCTCTACGTATGAGGGAGATTGGTTCCCTTTGGGCCAGGGCGAGGAACAACCTTTTCTAGACTATTTCCAATTAAACCTACGACTCTTGTCAGCTGCTCAATTTTTTCCTCCAAGCGCCCGAATCTTTCTTCCATAAGAGTACTTAGCTGTAGCATCATTGAGCTAATCTTAGATTCTAAGAGTACTCTAACCATATCTTCAAGGGCTTCATGGGATTCCTGGGTACCGAAGGGAGACTATGTTAAATTAGGAATAGTTACTTCTACCTGGGTACCCATGGATTTTACAGTTACGTCAGTTTGTGTTTCTGCTAGGACAAGTGCTCGGAGGCAGGAGGCGGAAAGAGTATCTTCTTGTTACATTATAGGCAGATTGGTTTCAACTTCTGAAATGATTACTATGCACATTGCGGTCTGTGCTATATGTCAACAGTATAGCCCCAAGCCAACCTTACAGGTGATCCCCTCAACAATAACACACCCAACACGTCCATTTAAAAATCTACACATAGATTTTGTCAACATGAAAGAAAGATGTACCAATTACAGGCAAACTATAGTAGGTTGTCCATTCTCACGATGGATTGAGACAGGACCCTGAGCACATAAGGATGCAAAAGTAGCAGCTAATTTTCTGATAAGAGGTGATACCGAGATGGGGCATGGCAGAAGCAATTTGCCCCATTTTCTCAATGCTATATTTCAACACATTTGCATTGCCATTGAATAAAACAAACTAACATCTGTTTATCATACCCAAAGTAATGGAGTAGTGGAGCACCTGAGCGGCCTTCACAAGAATAAAATAAGCAATTATGTGCTACTCTGCAAATAAAATGGCTGCACTGCCTACAACGGGCTTTGTACTCCCTCAGAAATCAACCAGGAAGCGATCACCATTTAATACATCTAATATTGACAGGATGTCCATTGCCCACCCCTTTAACGATAGTGACGCATAAGACAGATGCCCATCAGATAGCTGAAGTTTTAGGAGATGTAATGAGTTGTTATTCGTCCAAGTAATTGGAATTTGTCAAGTACTTCTCTAAACATGTACTGCGACCAGAGGAGACCGCCTCAGCCCAGCAGACCAGTACGATACCCGCTGGCCAGAAAATTTCTTCCGACAATGGAAGGATCCCAGGTACAGCAGCCTCCTCTCAGTGACAATGAGTTCACCTACTGCAGTGAAGGTGTATGGATAGGAGACGAGACCCCTACTTGCCTCCGTTACTTTCAGACAGAAGGGGATTAAGAAGGGTAATGTGAGTCAAGAGTAACAATTTCTCCCTTCAAAGAGCAAGTGGAGTATTTTGTCGACTCTACTAGTGGACAGTTATGCATTGCGGTTTTATGTTTTATTTTTAGATCTTATGCTGGCGGCCACATTGAAATGGTACTTTACTTCATGTATGTGATTATGTAATATTAGTACGTGCTTGCAGAGAGCAGAACCTGAACAGAAAATATATCTCATAGTATTCATGCTGGATTATAGAATATGTGGTATCAACACATGACGGAGATCGGTATACAGACTGCTAATACTTCTTGTTTCGTTTGACTATGGTCCCACATGCCACCGTCTCGGATATGTTACACTCATCTAAGGAGGTACAGCCAAATATTACCATGTGTCTGTTATACCTTTTTCTTTGTAGAATGTGAGCTCAGATGCAATCACTGCAAGTCAAACAGGGAACATTACTAGTAAACACTATGCAATATGAGAAAGGGTTAGCAGATGTAATGAATGTCCTAACAGACCGCAAAAAGCTAGTTGTGAAGTTAGAGCAATAGCCTAAACAGGGATCATGAGCTACAAGGATAAAACATGGAGAGCTAAAAAATATTGCAGCATGGATTTCAGGGGTATCCCTCCTACGCTTATTTCCAAGAATTATTTCCACCACACCCAGCGCCCTGATTGTCATGAAAGGTCATATTTCCAAGTAAATGGATCAGAATATGTTCATGGTCCTTGGCACCATGACACCACATTTGGTTGCAGGGCACTATCTCTATGGAACCAGACTGAAAATAGTATACAACAAATGTATCAGGCAGTGTGGGATGAGAATATTTTTAGACTAACTTAGGTAGAGACTCCTAGAACTCTTCAAGCAGGTAGAAACCCCATTCTTTTTCTTTGTGTTTCAGGAGAAATGGAACAGTCCCGGTAGGAAAGAACATCAATTTTAATGTCACAACTCTGACATGCAATGGGGCACCTCCAGCCTGATGGATTTTTACGCGAACTGTGTTGATGTGGCTGTATATGCGACTTCCTTCAGGATGGCAAGGACTCTGCTCTTTGGTCACGGTGCACACTCCTCTTCCCTGGTTATTCCAGTAGTCTACATTTCTAAACTGCAGGACCATCCCATAGCTGCCCAATTTCCTTGATACACCATCATCAGAGGAAGAGAGCTGCAGCGTATAATGTACTACAGCCAAGGAAGGTGTCCAGCAAGAGCACAGGCTGTTCATTGATGCCCAATTCTTCTTCAGAAGCATCATTCCGTTCTTTCATGCAAAAGGGTCCAGATAACTTGCGGGGAGTTAATGAAGGGCATAAACGGCACTCAAGACGTCTTCAAGGCGATCAATGAAGAGCTGGAAGCAATGAGAGTAATGATTATGCAGCATAGAAATGCGTTGGACTTATTGACGGATAGGGAACGAGGAGTATGTGCCAAGATTCAAACTGCCTGTTGCATGTATATACCAGCCAATGACACCAACAACGGGACACTCACCGAGGTCATACAAGCTCTACATACTTTGCAAAAGAGGATGGTAGATAAGGGAGCTGCTCCCAATGAATGCCTTGCAGTGTGGCTCTCTTGGGTACCATTTAGGATGTCAGGACATTTAAGGCTTTGTTGCCCGTTCTGCTTTTGATGTTCTGTGTAATCCAGTTGGTGATAGGATGTTGTAAGAGAGTTAGTCAGAAGTTAGAAGGGATGTTCACTAACAGTTTAGTTGAGGAGACTGTATATACACTGTTGACTCCAAGCAAAAGGGAAGGTGAGGATGTAGTTTTAAAATTAATTAAAGGGGGGAATGCTATAATAAATGTAGAAAAAGAAGAAAGTTGTGTGCAGATGTACGTATTAAAAGAAATGCAGGCCTAATCTTTCTGCATCAGTAGAATAGAAAAGCATCACAAAATGGAAGTAGGTCCCGGGGGAGGAAAGCAGAGACTAGGTTCAGTAGAGTAAAGAAATAAAAGTAGACATAGCAGAGATGGAATGTTACAAGCCTGCATTGCGAGAAAACATCGGAGAAATAAGTAGATGAGGTAGCGCAGGGGCACAGGATAGGTGGGAGATTAGGCCTTGTAAAGCATTAGACATGCAGGGAGGAGACCAATGCTAGGCTTCAAAGAGTCAAGCCAAGGACAACAGGTAGTGCAAGAGGTGGTGTAGAAGAGTAACCAAATAACACGTGCACATGTAATGCATTTCAGAAAAACGTGATTCGCTTTTTGCCAAAAGGATTACAATTTGATATAAAGTTGTGCTTAAGCAAATGCCTGATTGGTCATGCAAGTGTATTTATCTTCACAAGTGTATGAAAGAATCTGGCCCCGTTATTGTTAAGTCGAACCTCAGATTCCAGTTCCACAGAGCTGTCGGAGCTTCCACCCGCTTTATTAAACTTTATGCTGTATTGCCAAAAGAAGTTGTGTTCTCCTTTTCTTTCGTCCAGCAACATAAGTTTAGTTCTATTTTCTCTAAATTTTGTTTATGATTGGTTCTACTCCTTCATTTAAATGGAGGGAGATGTGTGGTTCCCTTAGAATGTATTATGGAATGTTTGGATTGTTGTGATTTAAATATACACCTGGACCTGAGGAAGAAACAACCCAAAGAGGTGACTGGGGTGTTTTACTATTGTCTTAAATAAATAACCTGTGTAAATAATCAGTATTGGCGTGACTCAACTTTGTTGAAAGAGGCTCTTCTACAGTCACTTCAAAATGGAAGGAGCTTACCTTCTGAGGGACTAGATGGTCTGCTTGGACCTGAAGGATTAATGTTTTCAGTTCCTGTTTTTTGGCCATACAAGGGTTTTTTACAGTTCAGTTGGTGAGAGAAATTGGGTGTGTGAGCTGTGGTCAAGCAACAGCCACAATCCTTGTGAGGGTGTGCCACAAAAACGCACTTAATTACCCTGTGCTTAAAATTGGGTAGCTTGGCACAAAAAACTATCAGGTTTAATCTATACGCAATGTTTAAAGAATTTATGCAGCACACAAACAGTAATAAAGTAAAAATACAACAAGAAAAAATCCACACCAATTTAGAAAAATGTAATAAATTGTAATAAATTATTTGACACCAAATGACAAAAATCCAATCAACAGAAAAGTTATGAATTTTGTACGTATTTAGTACAAACTAGCGCCTAAAAGAGCAAAGCGCCAACTATGGACATCTAGTCATGTGAGAGTGGGTTAAATTTGAAAAATGTGGCTGATTGCAATGAGTAGGCCCAGTTGACGATTACCTTTAAAAGAATTCTGGTAAAAAAGTTCTGAGAAGGTAAAGTTCAGCGGGGCAAGGGTGTAGGCGGTGTCCCAGGAGAGAGCAAAGTCGTCGGGAGCTGCTGGACATAGTTGTTGTGAAGATATCTATGTTCAGACTTTTATAGAGTTCAAAAATCTCCAGCAGGATAAGGCAGGAGGCTGCAGCTGAAGATGATTCCAGGAGATACGATTCCCCTTTGGCGTACCACCAACCTGAAAAAAAATGCTTATCAGGTGCAAACCAATTTAACCATGTTTAGGGGGTGAGCACAAGCACAGTGCACCGAGTCCTAATACTAACGAAAACGAATTCAGCAAAAGATGGAGGGAAAAAGGCAAAATGATTGGGAATGACCCTGCAGAGAGGACCAAGTCCACCTTGAAATTACACCCCAAAATTGGTTTCTCAGCAAATTGGTTGAATGAATAAATGAATGAAATTTATTTTATAATGCGCGAACTTAGCCCAAAGGGCATCAAGGCGCAAACTACACCATAAAAGTATACAAAAATAAAAACAGAAAGTAGTTTAGTAGGCCTGAGAGAAGAGCCAAGCCTTCAGGAGCTTTCGGAAAGTCATCAAGGAGGGTTGATTAGAAAGTTCGAGGGGGAGGTTATTCCACAGTTTAGGGGCCAGAGTAGAAAAGGCTCTTCCTCCCCATTTTGCCTTTTTGAATCTGGGGACCACAAGCAGATTTCTTGAGGATGAGCGAAGGGTTCTCTTGGGAGAGTAGGGACTAACCAGAGTCCTTATACCTTTGGGACCAGAACCAAACACAGCCCTGTGAGCCAGACAGATGAGCTGGAAGGAAATCCTGGCATGTATGGTTAGCCAATGGAGATCCTTCCTGGCCTGAGTCGCAGATGATAACCTGGGTAGGTTTAGGACCATCCTAGCAGCAGAATGTTGAACCATCTGAAGACGATGGAGGGATTTCTTATTTATGCCCCCATACAGCGCATTGCAATAGTCAAGCCTAGAAGATACCAGGGCAACTGTTGACTGCTTGCGGATGTCAGGTGACAAGTAGGGGGCAATCTTTTTCAGCATGCGGATGGTATTGCAGCAGGTGGATACTGTTCTATTAACCTGAAGGTCAAAGGAGAGGGCCGAATCAATGAGAACGCCAAGGTTCCTGGCCGAGTTGGTGGGTTGGGGGCAGTCTCCCAGAGAGGGGGGCCACCAGTCTTTGACCAGATGTCATGGTTTCCTCCAAAGACTAGGACCTCTGTCTTCTCCCCATTTAGCTTAAGGTAGTTACGCACCATCCATTGCGAGACTGCTTCCATGCAAGTTCAAAATTTGGAAGCAGCCTCTTTGGTCGGTGAGGCGGTAGAGATGATAATTTGGGTATCGTCTGCATAGGACAATATTTGATACCCTAAAGATCTTATCACCTCGGCAAGTGGGGTTACATAGATGTTGAATAACAGAGGACTCAGGCCCTGAGGAACCCCACATTGCACGGCCTGGGAGGAAGACAGAAAACTACCGAGCTGGACCCTTTGCTGTCTCTGAGAAACGAAAGAAGACCGAAGACTCAGGGCACTTCCCCTCACCCCTATCCCCTTCAGCCGGTCCACCAGGATAGAAGGGGATAGGGTATCAAATGCTGCTGTAAGATCAAGTAGCACCAATAGAGTGGTCCGCCGTCTGTCTACCTCAGAGCGGATGTTGTTAACTACGACAGTGAGGGCGGACTCGGTGCTGTGAGCAGCACGAAACCCATGCTGGGAAATGTCGAGAAGACCCATCTTTTCTAAATATATGGTCAGATGAGAATTAAGGTGGGCCTCGAGTATCTTTGCCGGGGCTGGAAGCAAAGATATTGGCCGAAAGTTTTTGAAGACTTCAGGATTTAGGGAAGGTTTCTTTAAAAGAGGCTTAACAACTGCTGATTTCCAAGGAATTGGAAAGGACCTCTCATCAATAGCCATGTTCATAACCTGGAGGAGGGGTGGGAGGACGGTCTCTCTGCAGGACTTCAAGATTTTTAAAGGGCAAGGATCAAGAGGCGAACATGATTTGGTGGCATCGAGGAGGCGATTTAATTCGTCCTGCGTCAAATGAGGGAAGCTGGAGAAATTAGACGAGGAACCCAATTCGGGGGTCTCAATGTGTGAAGAGGAGGAAGGGGGGACAAAAGTGCACAGTTGGCATCCAGTCAGTATTGAGGGATTTAAGGGAAGTATGAATATCAGAAATTTTGGAGTGGAAGAAGCCTGCGATATCATCGCAGAGCTCCTGCGACTCATTCACTGATTCAATAGTTTTAGGTGTTGAAAAATGTCACTGATTTTAAAAAGCTCTCTAGATGATTTCAGTGAGGTGGTGATCTTGCTGAAATAGTTCTTTTTTTCTTCAGCTATGGCTTTTTTGTATTCTCTCAGGGCTGACTTATGTAGGTTTTTCCCCAGGGAGTCAGGACAGCGATGCCAGGCTCTTTCCTTCGGTCTACATTTCTGGCGTAGTAATCTTAGATGTTCCGAGAACCAGGGCGACGAGGGACTTTTCCTGGCCGAGTAATTTTTTTTACTGGGTGCTAGCGAGTCCAGGGCATTAGTAAAAGCCGCCGACAGACCCAGAGCGGCTTCGTTTGCATCAGACAGAGAAAGGGGATGGATATCTGTCAGGAGGGGGTCAGTGTAGTGTTTGATATATTATTGTAGTTCCTCCTAAACTCTCATTTTTTGGTTTGATCAGGACCAGAGGGAGTCATGGTGAGATAGAATGGAATCACCCTATGATCGGAAAAGGACAAGGGGATCGGAGTTCCGATCACCAGTCTGGTATCTTTGGAAAAGATACCATATAAGGTATGTCCAGCAGTATGAGTAGAGCCGTCAACAAGTTGGTCAAGCCCACTGGAAGTTAGACCCTCTATTATAGCTTTGGTGTTAATGTCCTCTGGTAATTCCAAATGAAAATTGAAATCACCAAGGAGAGTGAACTTAGGCCTACTGATGAATGGTTATAGTAATGAGAGTAGATTGTGACAGAAATTAGTCCTTGGGCCAGGGGGCCTATAACAAAGGATACCAACAAAGGAAACAGAGGGAGCTAACTGTATGGTAAAATGCAGTGCCTCAAGGTTCTCCGTGGGGGATGAGAGGGGGTCAATGCGACAGGTAAAACAATCTCTGCAAATTATTCCCAGTCCTCCACCTTTACGCCCAGTTCGATCCATTCTAGTCAGGGCATAGCCATTAAGAATAGCCTGGACTAGATCAGGGCCAGATGAAACAGAACCCCAGGTTTCTGTCATAAAGACCCAGGAAGGCTTCCTCTGTGCTACAAAATCATTAAATGCAGTCTTATTTTTAATCAAAGATCTGGCGTTAATGAGAAATCCAGTTAGATTTTCCAGATGTTCAGGGGACTTAGCTTTGGCCTGACGTTTTCTAGGTGGTCTGGGACGAGCTGGAGGGGAAAGGTTGCAGCCACACTTGGTAAAGAATATACCCTCTGGTGGTATAGTATGATGACACAGCAAAGTGGGGGGTCTTAATGAGAGCAAGATGGTTCAAACATGTGCCAACTTTTTAACTATTTAATTCCATACAGTGGCCAGTTTTAATTTGGTGCCTGGGCCTATTTTCTGCCCCAGTCTGAATTGGTGCCAGTGGATACAAACGCTGCGTTTACCAAATAGCAAAACTGACTAATCTTGATTCTACCTGTCTCAGGCCTCTCTCTAGAAACGTCATGCGCCTTTATCTCACTCTTGCAATCTCTTTTCAATCCCTGCTTTCTTCTCTTGTTACTGATTTCCTGTCCTTTTTTCCTCCATCTGTTTAATTTTTCTGTCTTTCTGCCTCTTGCTGAGGGTCAAGGCCTGAGGATGAAAAAAGTCCTGGTCCCCAAAAGTGAATCTAGGTGCCACCATTTGCCACTACCTGTTTGGATGTGTCAGTAGCGCAAGACAAGAAATGCCACTAACCTCTGATATCAGCCAGCAGGGATGAAGGCTTGTTGAGGAGCCCCCTACTCCCCTGGGTGCAACCTCCCACAGAGTAATAAAACACTGCTATACAAGGAAGCACTCTGGTGAAAAGGGAAGTGGATAAAATAATAAACATTGCTGCTGGGATGGATCTTCTTATCTCTAAGTATGGTCTAGGGCTCTGGATGTCATCAAAAGTCACCCCACATGACTACTGCATATAAAAGAAGAGAGGTGTACGAGAGATAGTACGGAAAATGTCGTTCATACCCAAGCAACAGGATCAGTAACTGTTCATGCACTGACGATATGCTATGCAGCAGCACTCAGATAGCATGCAATGAACACCAAATCTTGGAGAGACCAGAACTTCAGAGGGTCTTTACAGAAGACCAGGATCTTGAATGCTCCATAAACAAAAAAAAGGCAATAAGAATATAACAGAACGTGTAGAGAGGCATCAGACTGGTGCTTTTCAGAAACCACAGTAATCGCACAGTTAATAAAATGTCAAATAAGAATATAACAGTCCCGTGCATCAAGTTCTTTGAGAAATACACGGGTTTAAAAGATACTTAATACGGCGTAACTAACCACTGTTACTAGTCATAGTGTGAGTGTCAGGACATCGTGGGCATATTCAAACCACCAGAGTACGGCGCACCCGACCTCGGTTTACCAATCAGAGCACGGCGCACCCGACCTCGGTTTACCAATCAGAGCGTGAGTGCTTGCAAGTCGTAGGCACTGTTTAAAAAGCAGCGCGGGGAAAACAAACAATGTCGCGGGTGCGGGAGGAGCGCTCCGGCGCTTCTTCCCCGTCTTGGGCTAAGATACCTGGAGATTCCCAGCGCCGGAAGAACACTGATCCTCATCTACCTGCCGGCCTTGGAAGAATGCCGGGAGAGGTCGGTCTGGAGCTTGAAATCTCTTTGAGCAACACCGTTCTCTGGCAGGGAAGTCTCCTTTCAGTAATCGGCCCACCAACAGTGGAAAACACCATCGAGGTCAGGAACTCCAGCGGGGAACACGCATCCCCTCTCTCTGGAACTCGGTAACAGGCAATACTGTCAAACCCTGGCCTCCGGAAGGGGAGGAGCTTTATAGGGGGCGGATTCTTTGGAGGTGCCTGACCCATGTTCCTACCTTGGTCCCAAGGGTTTCTGGGAAGTGTAGTGAATGGGCGCCATGTGCCTAATGGTGGCGCCATACTCCCAAGGGGAAGGAAGCCCTATGTGTAGATCCAGTACGTGCCTTTCTTCCCTGCCCACGCTGAGTGATCGCAACACTACCTCACAAATTAAGCACTTGCAAACTGTGCTGCCTACTGGTGTTCCAATATTGAGGCGTTCCAGTTACCGAGTTAAGGAATTTGCTAAGTTAACCAGAGGTGTATATACTAAACGTATATGACCACAGTTCTTTTAGCATTCCTGCACATAACTCTTCAATGATGGTTCTCCCTGTTCACAGATCAGAGGTACGTGTAGAAAAAAAAGGTAATTTGGGGGAAAAGGCATCTATAACATTATGAAATAGACACACAGTTTAAAAGTAACACTAGTGGGTACTGTACTCAATCATGTTAGGATACTGATAGTTACCAACAGCTTTAAAAAACATCACGTTCAATTCATCCTTCACAGTCCTACCTACATCTCAAACAAGAAACAACATTAGGGTTCACTTAAGCTTAATATCATCGATTTGCGTGACAGATCCATCCATTTATCCTTCGCACAGATGATTAAACACAAGAGGAAGTACAAAATGGTGGTGCCAGGTAAGTATTTTCATGTGTTTCGTCTGTCTGCTGAATATGTGGTATACGATTTTCTTGTAATCTATACGCACCACATGACAAAACCAAAAAATACACAAATAACTGCTCACAACACGCCACTAAAATGGTTTCATAACGCAGGCACGCACGCAGCCTTTACATTTCCACACCTGCTTGGTCATCAATCTCGCAGGAGTGGCAAGAGCGTCTCCTTGAAATGGGAATGACGTCACTTGTTTTGTCTAGGGCGATCACTGTGTTTGTTGGCTCGTGGGTGGCAGCAGTGCGAGTGTGACAGGTGTATACTGGTTTCTGTTTGCAGATCCAGGGCTATTGACAAACGCCTAAATCCAACTTCCCTAATTTATACAGGAAATGCAGTACCTCATCTTTAAAAAAAATCTAAATACCGACTTTTCGAGATACTCTATAGCTCCAATACTGGTGCTGCTTGTAGGATCCGTGGCACGGTGCCTGTGCTATGTGTAATGACCTAGAGTCAAAGTCAGCACTCTAGTGTACAGCATGTAACCACACTGAACACCCACCCACCACTGATGTCACTGGTCAGGTGGCACAGCTATAATAAAAGTGGCCGAGCGCACGTGCTGTAGGCCAGTTGCACCCTGTACCCTACTGTGTCTGTGTCAGCGTAATTTCTAGCATGAGGGCCTAGGGCCCGACCCTACACTGGCGACGAGGGTAAGCTGTGCCCATGCGTGCCACAGCTAAAAGAAAAAATTGATGAGAAGAGGGGAGAGAGCTGCCTGCATCGAGGGCACACCCCCTGCGATTGGCGCCGGGCGCCGAGGGGGCCCGCGGGGCTTGTGACGAGCCCCAGGCCTGGAAGATACTGAGAGAGTGACCGGGAGCCCACCCCGCACCTCTTGGGCCTGCCGTGATCCACCCTGCCGTGGCGGTGCCCGAGGGAGAAGAGCGGACCGACTGGAGACCACCCGCGTCGGCCGCAAGACAGTGACCCCACCGCAAGAAAGGCTGACCGACCGGAGCCCACCCATATCAGCCGCAACTGAGCCCCCACCAATGGTGAAGCCTTTGCGGAGCCCACCCGCGTGGCAAGAGTGGCCCGTTGGCCGAAGGTGAGCACATGACAGTGACCTACATCGAAAGCGGAGCCCACCCGCAACGGTCACAGCGGCGACAATGGCGGTCGCCAGCTAGCGCCGCCGAGAACATGTCTAAAGCGGAGCCCAACCGCTATAAATGCTAACTTTGCCCCAACAGAGTAAGCGGCGCCGGCTACTGCCCCCTAGTGAAGCAAGGCCTGCGGAGCACTACCTAAAGAAAGCGAAGCCCACCCGCGGCTACTCTGAGCAGCGCTAACCTCACCCCACCACCGCGCAGTGTGTGCACTGTGGGGCTGCGGCGGCGGAAAGAGAAGACGACATCTGGTCAGCGGCCGAGCGGACCAGCACCCCCCTGCGCGGTCCGGGAAGAGTAAAGGCCTGCTGCGAGGGATGAGTGCAATTGCAGGTGGGCACAAAACTGACTCAGCGTGTTCCCGCAAGAGCGCTAACCTCTCTTCCCCCCCCTAAAAGAAAGGCCTGCGAGAGGGGCGGGAAGGTTTTAAAAGGAAAAGTGACACTCACCGTAGAGCAGGTAGAGGTCTCGTGTCCCGGGAAGCAGCTGTGGGCATTGGTGCGGCCGAGGAGAAGGTATGGCCCGCAGCGTGAGTGAAGCTACTCTGGCCAACTGGAATGGTGCAGGCAATACTGTGAATAGCAGCCCCCGGCAAACGCTCACAAAAGAGGCGCGAAGTGAGCGGATTAGTCCCCCTCACCTCACACGGCCATCAAAGAGAGTTCCCCAAGGACAGTTCTGGCCCTCCCCCCCATGCAGCGAAAGAAGGGAGTGAGCCTGCTGCGAGGGTGAGAACCCTACAAGTGAACCAGGAAAGGCAACACTGCCATCTAGTGGCCGTCTCGTGCTACTGCCCGTAGCTGGAAAACAAAAGGGAATGTAAATGTACAGGAATTTATATAGCGCAAATCACCGAGCGGTTTCTAAGCGCTTGCTTAGGGAACCCGTCCTGGTATTGCCCTGTGAGATATCCCCAGCAGGGTATCCGCAAGGTGAAAGCCAGGCATCCCGCTGCGAGGGACCATTGTGGAGATTAAGCAAGCTATTGCCCAGAGTCGCAGAGTGTGAACCCGTGAGTCGAGTAGGCACCGGAGCGAGAATTGTCGAGTCCATGGACATTTTAGGACTCAAGACCCCGCCGAGCCGGGAATTGAACCCTGGGCCCGGGCTGACCTCTGCTTCCAGGTCTGCCTCCTCTAACCAGTGAGCCACACTTCTCCACAACAACAACACAAGGCAATTGAGGAGTGGCAGCAAGGCCTGCACACAAGACGCTGTGTGAAAAGGCGCAGGAAAGCGTCAAGCGTACATGAATGCACAACAGAGACACAAGACAGTGGCAAACAACACTAACAGAAACAGAAAGACAACACTGCACTGGATTGAACTGCCACATATGGAACAGAGTGCACAAGAAGGCTACCACGCCTGAATGGCGCCAAGTCGCCACACAGCCTCTAAGGACAAAAGAGGATGGCGCACGAACGCTCCAGAAGCGCGAGGAATGCACAAGGAGTGCAGGAACTCCACAAAGGACAATCAAGAGTGCGCCCTAGAAAAGCAAATAAAGAGCGCAGCCATCAGCGCGCGAAAAGGAAAGACCAGAAAAGGTCGACGCAGTGGTGACGCAACCCTCCAGAAGCACGCACTCCAGAAGCACTTAAACCATGCCAGAAGAGAGTGCAGCGATGCCTGGTGGCCACAGGCCTTCGCTGCAGCAGTATGGCGAAGACAGGAGCACCACCACACGAACCGACGGTGGCTCCGGAACCCGGCAACAGGAAGTGCGAAGCCGCATGACACAAATGCGCAGCAGTGCAGACAGCACTAGCCCAAAGTAGCAAGTCACAAGGAACACATGAAGAGCGCACCCAGATGCGCACCAAAGCAATACAACTGCGATGAAAGGAAAATGGTTGCGCAGACAAGCCACAGCATTGAAGGCTCCACACAAGAGCAACCTGACCACTCAGCCTGGTCACAAAGCATGAAGCCGACCAGCCAGATGGTTGCACCAAGAAGCCGATCAGTCAGATGGTCGCACCAAGAAACCTACCTGCCAGAGATCGGCAGAAGGGACCAGCACGAGGTCCAAGAAGTTCAGCCAAGGCGCGGTCCGCGAACATGGACCAACGAACTTCAACTCCACAAAATTAACGGAGGCGACTGAAAGAGGAAGTGAAGGTCGCGACGCTAACCCTGGGAGGTGAGTGACAAGAAGACAGTGTCCTAGGACTTGGACAAGACCAGGAAGACACGTGCAGAGTGCGCGCGCTGCACGGGGAAGCCTGGCCAGAGAAGATCGGGCCAGGCTACGTCGCGAGAAGAAGGAGAGTGGCCACCGCCACTGAGAAAAGAAGGAAGGAGAAATCAGAGTGGCATGCTGCCACTGCAAGAAGAAGGAAGAAAGATCAGAGTGGCACACCGCCACTGAGAAAAGAAGGAAGGAGAAATCAGAGTGGCCACCGCCTCTGAGAAAAGAAGGAAGGAGAAATCAGAGTGGCCACCGCCTCTGAGAAAAGAAGGAAGGAGAAATCAGAGTGGCACTCTGCCACTACAAGAAGAAGCCACCGCTGCGAAAAGAAGGAAGGTGACAGGTACTGGAACATCTGAGTGCATTGGAGGACAAGGCCTGGCAGGAGCACTGGCAGCACAGATCAAAGACGTCTACCTATGAGCCATCCATCCACATGGCAATCGCAGAAGAGAGCAAGCTGGACTGTTGGCGACATCTACCTCTGGGGTTGAGCGGAAGATTGGATGGCAAGAGTGCTCAGGCATCTGGAAGCTGAGGAACTGACCACCTCACACCAGCCCGTGGTAACACAATAAGCAGAGGCCTCAAGGGACTCTGGTGGCAGCAAGTCCCGCACGGGAGACAGATCTACAGCTGCGCGTCTGCAGGACCCATGGGGATGAAAGCCTCGCGAGCAAGGAAAAGAGTCAACAACTCAACCTTCAGATGGAACTAGGACACAACGGTGAGGCTCGTGGAGCGCCCCGCTCACGACCCGAACGCTATGGTGGAGCAACACGACCGAAAACACCAGTTCAGTGGAAGCCTGGCAAAGAGGTACTCCCGTACATCTTGTGAGAGAAGAACACCGGCAAGAGGGGCATCCTAGTGAGAAGGATGTTTGCACCTAATCTCTTCACCTGCCAAGAGACACATTGAAGCCTGCCCGGAAGTATCACAAAATCAGAATGGAGAAAGAAGCCAGAAGACAAACAACACCCATATCATCCATCTCTCTCCAACTACTCATCGTCACCAATTGAGCGAAGCAAAGGCAGGGCTGAAAACAACGTCCAGGCGGAGCAGACAGAAGACCGAACCCGCCGAACAACTGCAAGCGTGCCACAGAGAACTGTTGGTCCTGGTTGCAGGAACTACACTGCTTGCGGCCTGCAAGCAGCCAAAGAGACTCGTTTGAAATCATGAGTCCAATGTTATATTTTGGTATCTTTTCTTTCCCACAGGGTTTTGGACTTTTCCCGTTGGTTTGATTTTTCACCAAGTTTGGGAGGGATGTAATGACCTAGAGTCAAAGTCAGCACTCTAGTGTTCAGCATGTAACCACACTGAACACCCACCCACCACTAATGTCACTGGTCATGTGACACAGCTATAATAAAAGTGGCCGAGCGCACATACTCTAGGCCAGTTGCACACTGTACCCTACTGTGTCTGTGCCAGCGTCATTTCTAGCATGAGGGCCTAGGGCCCGACCCTACACTATGGAGCAATCATCGAGCTACCCAAGGCATGGTATAGACATTATTTTTAACGCAGTACAACGATTTAGGTTGAAGGGAGCCTTGATTGTTGTACCGGTCACCTCAGCATCCTGTCCAGCTCGTTGCAGGCACAGAGTAAAATAAAAGTATGGTGCCCACGTCATTACTGAGGCTGCTTCCAGCTCTGCGCTTGTCACCTACAGTCCGTATGAATGTGTCTTTTAGTTTAGTTGGTTATGGAAACAACCCAAGATCACAGCACCCAAAATGCGTTAGTTTGCTACAACAAGACTCAGGACTGGAAACAGTTTTCCTGATGAGGTGGAGCTAGGTGGTCCTTCAAAATCAAGGGGTTTGAGCCCGAAGGCTGGATCACAAACATTTTTGATTAGCACTGTTTGTTGTCTTTGGTGGTTTGTTAAGACGGTGCTTGGTGCAAACAGTTTAATGAAAGTAAGTTTCTGCAAGTGGTTAATTTGTGGTAAGAATGGTTGTGCTTATTTGTTGTGTGCCAAACTGTTGTGGTGGGGATGTGTTTTGTTGGTCTTTGTACTGCTGTGTTTTTTGCTGTGTTATTGCAATATGATGCTGTGTTTTACGGTGATTGTTGTGTTGCGTTCTTTTTGGACTGTTGTGTTATGCCATCTCTGTTTTAATTGTGTTGTTAAGTTGCTTTGTATGGGTTATTTCATGATGCACCGATTCGATTGCTGCCATTTATGAGTAATCAGGGGGCTTCATTGCAATCACTGCACCTTTCCTACTCACCAGAAAGCTCCCAGGTTACTAGCCCTATAGCTAATCCCTCTTTTGAGTCTATTGCAGCTGTGGCAGCGTAGGTATTAGATCGCCTTGTCACATAAATACTGTCAAAAGTCATGGCATGTCACTTACTGTGGTGCAATAGGTAATACATAGTAAATGGCATGTAATGTTACTCATTTTTCCAGTTCACATGCTTTATCTCACCTACATAGACTTGTGAGTGAAACTGGACAGATAGCTTGAGACAGATAAACTGTAACCTTGAGACTAAAATTCTTTCTGGTGCATAAATAATTAAAATGTTAAAAAAAACAATTTGAAAAAATTGTGCAATAGTTTAATATATATTGAATAATGTTAAATAAAGAAACGTTGTCCTCACAGTTTAGTATGAAAACAAATTATGAATAAGAATAAAGAAATAATTTGCACAGATAAGAGACTAGAAGTCTGTCTGTGTTTCCCAAGAGATGAGATGTCATTGGTTGTGTGTATAACCTTAATATAATGTAATTTCAAATTAATCTATGTGCAAGGAAATGATTGGTAAGTTTATGACACACCAGAGGCTTTTATCATCTCTATGACTTTGGGCCATATGTACAAAAAAGAGGAATTTGACATTTCCTAATTGCGATTTTTACCGAATCCCAATTAGGTATTCCTAATGTAAAAAAAGGTACAAACTTCAAATAGCAGTTCTTAATGGGGTAGCAAATAGACCTACCTCATGAATATTAATGAGGGAGGTCGCCGTTTGCGTCCCATCAGGAATTGCAGCAATCACAGGGATGGTGGCCTGCTGGGTTCAGCAGACCACCATGTCGGTGATTGCTTTTTAATAAAGCAATCTTTTTTCCCTTAAATTGTCATGTCCGCTGGGTTAGTTCTATCTTATACATACCGATTGCATACATTGTGTCTCATCCACACAATATAATGGTCTTACACAGGTGACCTTGTACCTAGTAGCTTATTTCTGTCTCTCCGACATCAGGCTATTGGAAGCATATCCTAATCCCTGTACCTATCGTACATAAACATGTCCCCAGGCATGGTAGATTTATTCTGTACAAGGGTTACTACTTTTTTTCATCCATGGCCAACATCCAGCTGTGCATGATCATATTTGTTTAAAAACAGATTATAATGGGATTAGCAAATGTTTTCAAAATATATTGATTCTAGAAAAACCCCAGAGTGACTGCTTCAGTATAAAAGACCCGCACTCCCCCTTAGCCAGAAAGAGGAGAATTCCTTCCGAGCAAGACTGAGACTATACAGGCTGATCCTTCGACAGGCAGAGAAGTGACATCCCTTGCAGGATGCCATCCTCGACGCTGAGACAGGGTCCTTCCTTCAGAACTATCAGGTGAGGGGTTAGTTTTCCCCGGGGGATTCTTGGCTCCATTAGGTTTCATTAGGACATATCCTAGCACTTACACACACATGCTTCACCTACACCTCTAGGCTAGGCACGGTTAGGCAGGCTACACATTGTAGGAGTAAGGCAATGCTATTGTTTTATGTAATATGCTTTTATTCATCTTACTAGCACTATGGTAGAAATGTATCTACTTTTTACGATATTGGTACTAGCGACTACATTTGTCTGCTCCTTTCTTTTGATTGTCGCAGCTAAAAATGTTTCATACTAGACTGACGCTTGACCAATAAATAATTATTGAAACCTTTCCAATCATCAATCTATGTATTCTGAGTAAAGAAAGCATGAGTGACTGAGTGAAAGATACCGTATTGTTTCCACAATACATGAGGAATAGCGGTTGTCATGTTCAGCAGTTGCCAGAAACTACACATTCCACTTCAGAATACAAGGGGGTTGTAGTGGCACCGAAGAGCTAGCTGGTCTAACGGCTGACTCATCCTGTGGGGGTGTCCAGAGTCTGTCTGCACACCAAGCTCTCAGTTTAGGTCAACCAAAACGTGCAGGTCCTGAGGGGTCCTATGAACTACACGATAAAATGTGATAAGTGGGAGACATGTCAAAAAATAAAATGAAACGTTTACGTTTTATTTTTCAAAAGTAGGCAGCGGTAACTTGGTCCACTCTCTGCTCTTAAAGAATATTTGTTTCAACACTCACAAGGCGAAATGGGTGCTGTGGGGACCTCTTCCCATTTACAAATGGTTACTACCACCCTTAAGATGTCATAAAAAATGAATGCTTTGCGACCGTAATTACGTTGCAAAGCATTCATACATAGCACTGCAATTTGGTATTTAGAAGGGACGCCATAAACACGCCCCTTCCAAATACCGAATTGCTAAACATAAATTGTGATTCGTAGCCAGCTGTACCCCCATTCCATTTTTTCGTGAGTACAAAAGTGTCTGAGACACTGCTTGCTATTCCCAAATGGGTTGCAAGGCACCTGGCTCATTAATATTCATGAGGCAGGTCGCAATTTGCGACCCATTGGGAATGTCTGGCACTTATAGGGATGGAGGCCTGCTGGGGTCAGCCCACCAACATGTCTGTGGCTGCTTTTTAGGTCTCGCTATAGCCATTGCGTCAGTAATTCTTTGCAAGAATTAAGTAGGGGCTTTAAAAAATGCTCCCACTAGGCGGATTGCCTACAGTGCATGTGCGCCGGGCGCATGCACATCGCACACCATTTGGGAGCCTCGGCATCCGCTCCCCCGCCCCCGCCGTTTCTGGCTTTGCTCCACGGCGCTTTCGCAGCCGCGACCCTTGACCCTGGCTTCAGGCAGGTCACTCCCCACACCACGCAGCTCCACCTGACTGCGCCCATGCCCCTGTGCCCCCGCTCCCGCTACTGACTCAGTGTCTGTGGGTGTTCGAGGCCCGCCTCCAGCCCCAGGCTACCATTTGCGCCTCATCTCTGGTGGCCAGTGGGCCTTAGGTTTGTAGCAGCTGGTCACATTCTGTGCCCCCATTAGTGTATTGTGACCGCTGTATTTGTGCCCCAGTTTTTTTCTGTGACCTCTTGCATTGTGACCATACTGCCTCTGTTTTTATTTCTGTTGCTGCCTTGCCTTAACTTAGGCTTGTTTGTTTCCTTCCTGTTGTTGTGCTTGTTCCCTCTCCCAGCCGCTGCATCCCTGCGGCCCGCCCCCGCTCCCATTGGCTCTCCCACCTCCCAGCTGCTCCTCCCTCCCACCTCCCCTTCTTATGGCGGCCACTGCGCGGCAGTGAGAGCGACCCTTGACCCTGGCTTCAGGCAGGTTGCTCCCCACGCCGCGCAGTTCCACATGACTGCACCCATGCCCCTGTGCCCCCGCTCCCGCTGCTGACTCCGTGTTTGTGGGTGTTCGAGGCCCACCTCCAACCACAGGTTACCACCTGCGCCTCATCCCTGGTGGCCAGTGTAGCTGCTGGTTGCATTCCGTGCCCCCATTACTGTATTGTGACCGCTGTTTTTGTGCCCCAGTTTTTTTTCGTGACCGTATTGCCTCTGTTTTTATTGCTGTTGCTGCCTTGCCTTAACTTAGGCTTGATTGTTTCCTTCCTGTTGTTGTGCTCGTTCTCTCTTCCTGCCGCTGCGTCCCTGCGGTACACCCCATTGGCTCTCCCCCCTCCCAGCTGCTCCTCCCTCCCACCTCCTCTTCTTATGGCGGCCGCTGCGCGGCAGTGAGAGCGACCCTTGACCCTGGCTTCAGGCACGTCGCTCCCCACGCCGCACAGCTCCACCTGCTGACTCCGTGTCTGTGGGTGTTCGAGGCCCGCCTCCACCCGCAGGCAACCATCTGAGCCTCATCCCTGGTGGCCAGTGGGCCTTAGGTATGTAGATGCTGGTCCCATTCTGTGCCCCCATGACTGTATTGTGACCGCTGTATTTGTGCCCCAGTTTTTTTTCTGTGACCTCTTGCATTGTGACAGTACTGCCTCTGTTTTTATTGCTGTTGCTGCCTTGCCTTAACTTAGGCTTGTTTGTTTCCTTCCTGTTGTTGTACTCGTTCCCTCTTCCCGCCGCTGCGTCCCTCCGGCCCCGCCCCCCACCCCCATTGGCTCTCCCCTCTCCCAGCTGCTCCTCCCTCCCATCTCCCATTCTTATGGCGACCGCTGTGCGGCCGTGCACAGCGGGCGCGCTGAAGGCACGCCAAAGGCAGGCCTGTCTGCGCCCGTCCGCGCCTGGACCACGCCCAGCGCCAGAACCCCTGGACCTGAAGCTGCCACAACACCAGACTGCACTACACTCAACCCCGGACGAGATCACTCCTGCTACCGAGCCACCCAGAATCGCACCCAAGGGCCCTTCACCTGCCGGAACTGCAGCTTCACCAGCATCCGGACCGCCAAACCATTAACTAGAGAACCCAACCACCTCCGATGTATCCTCCTCAACACCCGCTCTGCCCGTAAGCACACCATCGAACTCTGGGACCTCCTAGACTCAACCACCCCTGACGGCGCCTTCCTGACGGAGACCTGGCTGAACACCACCTCGGCTCCAGACATCGCCATAGCCATCCCAGAAGGCTACAAAATCTCCAGCAGAGGCCGCACCAACGGAGTGGGAGGTGGAATCGCCATCGTCCACAAGAACACCCTCTGAGTCTCGACCAACACCGACGACACCCTCACCACCGCCGAGCACATGCACTTCCAGATCCACACCGACCTCAACACCACCCTCAGAGGAACACTCGTCTACAGACCACCCGGACCCCGACCACAGTTCAGCGACACCATCGCCGACCTCATCAGCACCCACGCCCTCGCCTCCACGGACTACATCCTCCTCGGGGACCTGAACTTTCATCTCAAGAACAACAACTATGCCAACTCCACCGCCCTGACCGACACCCTCGCCAACCTCGGACTCAAACAGCTCATGATGACACCCACACACGCTGCTGGACAAACACTGGACCACATCTTCTCCGCAAGTCCCCATGTCTCTTTCAACCACACCACCGCACCACACTGGACAGACCACAGATGCGTCCATTTCACCGTCAGGAAACCCACCAAGCACCACCGCACGCAACAGATGCCACGCCGCTGCTGGCGCAAGATCACCGAAGACCAACTGACCACCACCCTCGCCCTGGAACCAACCGCCGACCCCGACTCCGCCACCATCAACCTCAAACAGTGGATCAACGACTGCGCCGACACCCTCGCGCCACTCAAGACCTCCGCCACCAATCACACCAACAAGAAAGCTGCATGGTTCACCGAAGACCTCCGGACCTCCAAGCGCACCTGTCGGAAGCTGGAGAAGAGCTGGCTTTGCGACCGAACACCAGACAGCTACACAGCCCACAAGAACGCCACCCGCAGACACCACCAACTCATCAGGACCGCCAAGAGGACCTCCTTCAAGAACCGCCTAGACAGCAACGCACACAACAGCAAAGAGCTCTTCAACATCGTGAAAGAACTCTCCAACCCAAGCTCCAACACCAGCGACATTCCACAATCACAAGACCTGTGATTCTGGCCACATTCTTTCACCGCAAGATCACCGACATCCACGACAGCTTCAACACTGCCACACCCACATCCACCGCCGAGACCACCACCCCGGCGACCACTACCCGCACCAGTCGCCTGACCACCTGGTTCAACGTCAGCAACGAAGACACCATCAAGACCATGAACTCCATCCACTCCGGATCCCCATCTGACCCATGCCCTCACCACGTGTTCAAGAAAGCCAGCACAGCCATCGCACCCCATCTCCGGAAAACAATCAACATTTCCTTCGAGACAGGAACCTTCACAGAGAGCTGGAAGCACGCCGAGATCAACGGCCTACTGAGGAAACCCAAGGCGGACCCCAAGAACTTCCGGCCCATCTCTCTGCTCCCGTTTCCGGCAAAAGTCACGGAGAAGATCGTCAACAGACAGCTGTCCCGCTACCTCGAAGATCACAACATCCTGGACCCATCCCAGTCCGGCTTCCGCAGCAACCACAGCACTGAGACCGCCCTCATCGCCCCCACCGATGACATCAGGATCCTTATGGACAAAGGAGAAACAGCCGCCCTCATCCTTCTGGACCTATCAGCAGACTTCGACACGGTCTGCCACCGCACCCTAACAGCACGCCTCCATGATGCCGAAATCCTAGAGAAGGCCTTGGCTTGGACCACATCCTTCCTCTCCGGCAGAACCCAGAGCGTCCGCCTCCAACCCTTCCGCTCCAAGACCACCAAGATCATCTGCGGTGTTCCACAGGGATCATTCCTCAGCCCGACGCTGTTTAATATCTACATGGCACCACTCGCCCACGTCGCCCGACAGCATAGCCTCAACATCATCTCCTATGCCGACGACACCCAGCTGATCATCTCCCTCACCGAAGACCCCCACACCGCCAAAGCCAACCTCCACAGAGGAATGAAGGCCGTCACCGAATGAATGAAGGACAGCAGGCTGGAGCTGAATTCAGACAAGACGGAGGTCCTCATTCTCGGTCCCACCCCCTCAGCCTGGGACGACTCCTGGTGGCCAACACCGCTAGGTACAGCCCAGAACCCACCGGCCATGCACGCAACCTTGGGGTCTTCCTCGACCCCTCCCTCTCCATGACCAAGCAGGTCAACGCCGTCTACGCTTCCTGCTTCAACACCCTCCGAATGCTCCGCAGGATCTTCAAATGGATCCCTCCAACACGAGAAAAATCGTCCCCCAGGCCCTCGTCACCAGCAGACTGGACTACGGGAACACCCTCTTCGCAGGAACAACAACCAAGCTCCTGAGACGGCTAAAATGCATCCAGAACACCTCGGCACGACTGATCCTCGACGCCCCCCGACGCAGCCACATCACACTCCTCCTCAGAGGCCTGCATTGGCTCCCCGTCAACAAGAGGATCACCTTCAAACTCCTCATCCACGCACACAAAACCCTACTGTGAATGGGAAGGGGGGGAGGAAATGAGAGAACGAGGTCTGGACCACTATAGACGGGTTCAGTTCTTTATTCTTCTTTCAACAAAAATCAATACATCCATCGGATGGGTCAGGTTGAAGGACTGGGTTTTCTTAAGACCCAGCGGTGCCAGGTATAACACCTGAAACCTTCGTGGGTAACCTGTTCCGGCGTACAAATGACAGAGACACGGGACACTTCCTTCGGCGTCAAAGATTCGAGGTTTATTACTGCAGGGAACACAGAAGTCACAGGAAGTACAACATGTGTAGGTTCGAGGAGTCTGATTCGACTTGCCTCTGTGGATCACTCTTTTTATACAGTTCTAACGCATTGAATATCAGAGTACACAAAGGTTTACAACTCGGTTCCCATCGTAAAGACCATAAGGGGTTGCTTTCATGTATTCAAGGCCCGGAACATAAGTACAGAAACGTTTGGTAGTTCTCAACTGTAAAAGCCCATCTTCCCACCATTAGTACATTCCAATCAGCAGTAAACAGATCGAGGAAAGGACAGAAACAGGTGCAGAGGAAGACAGAAACAGTGGGGAGATCGGAAAGGGTGTAAAAGGGGTGGTATCAGGAAACACGAGCTGCAGGCATCAAAGGGGACGTGTTTAATGAATGCACAACTAAGACAATAGACCGGTACGGCAAGATGAGCCTCGAGCGGGGCCATCTGCCTTACAGTGCCGTCCCCCTCATCATAAAGACACTTTCATGTCTTCCGCAAGAATTTGGGAATCCCAGGGTCGCGAAGCGGACAGCGTCCGTTCGCTGGCTACTTGAGGGCAAGAGACAAAATGGATGCTGCATCTAAGATGGAACCCGTGGGCTCGGATGTAGAAACCCACGAAACAAACGAACGGTTTAGGCTAGCACAGCGAAAACGCGTACACCCACTAAACTCGTCATTTGCGATTCATAGATACTAGACTCGACCATATTCGTGCGAGTCGAAAACACCACTTACAATCGTCACGGAACCTCAGACGCTCCTTTTGCCCTCATGTAGGCAAGCACTAGTTGGAATCATATTCGATATTCATCAGACCATCTAGATGTTGCTGTAACATAATTCTATCCATCAGAGTTCCTTTGGTAACAGGCGGCTGTCTTATACACGTCGTAGCGCAGAGGCCACATAAGGCAGGACCACACTGCACACAAAGGCAACACGTGAACAGGAATGCTACAACAGCCCCGATGATCATCAGAATTTCCCAACCCCAAGTCGACATCAGGCCCCAAAACCACCCAAGTAGCGTCCAATCCCCTACGTCCACGTGTATGGACTCAGAGATCTTATGCAACTTTGAGATGGCTTGATAGACAGTCGGAGCGTTATCTGGAATGAAAATACAGCAGCTCGAATGGATCACCTTACATACTCCACCTCGATCTGCTAAAACAACGTCTAAAACCATACGGTTTTGTAACGTTATAAGCCTATCCACCTGAAGCTCTGCTGTGATATTACCAAGGGCACTGGCAGTGATATTAGCTGTCGATTCCACTACTCGGGTCAACTGTCTCAGGTTCCTACTATTGACCATAGGTCCCCAAAACGGAAAGAAACCTTTGAAAAAGTCTCCTGCCTCTTGACCGGCAGTGTCCTCTTCGCTAATCACGCCCCTCACAATTCGAGTCTTGTGGTAATCGGAGGCGACTGTAAAAGTCGGCGGCAACAAGTTTGCAATATAACATGTGCCCGCAAAGTCAGAGGGCAACGACGTATACGCACGATCATGACAAACAAAGTACGTACCCTTGGCAGTCAGAAACACAGGGGAAGAGAGCATCGGTAAGACATACGTCTCGGAGCAAGCACTCTCTCCAAGATGAGCTCTCGGGCGTCGGCCACGACCTTTTAGACAGAAATTACCACGGTGGGGTACGATCCATATTGGAGACGAGCTTTTAAGCTGTCTTTCACCCACGAGCGCACTATACTCAGCCTCACTCAGATCCCTATAGGCTCGCACCTCTTCCTCTGGGATGAGCGACGGCTCATAGATATCCCTATCTAAATCAGCGATCGCTATAGCCAAAGGCTTGTGGTACGGACCAGGACCAAAGTGCGGAGGACGTGGCTCTCGGTTGGGGTAGGAATCTAGTGCACTTCGAAACATTGTTTGGAATGCTCGAGCTGAGCCCTGGGAACTATAAGGAAGAACCAAATACGGAATTCCCTTATCCGTGGTATGTGGCATTAACCCACACACCCAACAATTGGTAGTGTTAACCACCAACTGATGTTGATGAAGGAGCTGGATAAAGGAATTATTCATAAATTCCGCACGTCTGACCTGCTCGTGTTGGGGTAAGATGTGGAAGGAATGAGGAGAAACAGTGGATGTAGTTTTAGGTTCAGGAGAAAGGGTAGGTGAGGCAGAAGGCAAGAACGTCAATATCAGATAATACACCCCACCCACCAATAGCGAAGAAACAGTTAAAAACAGAAGGAACACTTGAAACATGAAGCATTTGGTACGAGTAATTTGCTGCAACTTGAATCTTTGGGCCTGAGCTTTTTCCAAATCCACCAGCTTAGAGAACGGCATCCTCTAAAACCGTCCGCAACGTTTCTTGACGCACTTCGTTCTGTGTAGCAGTAGTCAATCCCCAGGAGTTCCCAGGAACCGACGGCCTTCGACCTAGTGTCAAGACCTACTAACCAGAAGGAAGTACACGCGCGGCCCTACGGTCCACCCGGATGTAAGGTATTTTTATTTACAAATATATACAAAATCTCCTAGCTGTGGAAACAAAAACACATATCTGGAAACAAACTCACAATATTTACAAAAACCAAAATTATACGAGTGTGTTCAGACTGAATGGTGTCAATGGGGTAACGTGGATGTCAAGGGAGAAAGCAAAAGCTTTTTATTAGTCTTTGATATTGGATCGCAGAAAGTATCGGCTTCTCCCAGGACGTGTCTGTTCGTCAAACAACTGATCCGATGGTGGGACAGAGTTCTGTTGATCAGTCAATTGTTCAGATCTTGAGTTTTTCGATGGTAAGTGTTCAACAATGTCGTTCTGCTGCACTGAGGACTCTCCAACAGGCTGAGCGTCGCTAAAAGGGACAAAGGTCTGCGCAGTTTCCGTTTCGGACGAAGCAATGCCCTTCCTCACCCACGAGTCTGCTGGTAAAGGTATCGGTACCTTTTTAGTATGAGTGGCATGCACCCAATTCTTGCATCCTTCCAAACGAACAGCAGTCCTCGTGGCAAGAAGTACTTGGTAGGGTCCAGTAAAGCGTGGTTCAAGGTTGCGTTTTCGTCCAAAGTTCCGCGTTACCACCCAGTCTCCAGGCTGGAGCTGGTGGCCTGGACCCTCCGTCTGCGCCGGCAGTGCTTCAAAGACCTGTTGGTGAATTAACCTCAGTTTAGCAGTCAGATCATGCAGATAATCGATCAACATTGGGTACTCAAGATCAGAGAACACACTCAGTCTAGGGACCCCCAAACATTTGCAGGGCGGCCGAACACAATCTCGTAGGGACTAAGCCCTACTCGGGAGTGTACAGTCGCCCTAGTGGACAGAAGGGCTAGAGGTAAAGCGTCAGGCCACGAGAGACCAGTCGTAGCCTGAATCTTCACCAACTTCAATTTAAGGGTGCCATTATACCCTTCAACCAAACCTGCTGACTGGGGATGATTGGCGCTGTGGAATTTCTGGGTAATTCCAAGGCCCTTACACACACTCTTCATCACACTCCCCACAAACTCACTTCCGTTATCAGACCATACAATTCGTGGCATTCCATACCAAGGAAAGTATTCCTTCAGTAGGATTTTCGCAGTGGACAGAGCGGTGTTATCTTTGAGAGGGTAGGCTTCGATCCATCGGGAGAACGCGCAAACCACAACTAAAACGTATTTCAGGTTATTGCACCGCTCCATATGGATGAAGTCTAGCTGGATCACTTCAAAGGGACATGAAGGGGGAGCAAAATGGCCAGGGGGTGTAGGGGTTCCCTTTCCAGGATTGTACATCATACATATCATACAATTCTTAACCAATCTCTCAGCACACTTCGTGATACCATCATTCTTCCATACAGGGGACAACAACTTACAAATACCTTTCGCGCTAATATGTGCCAAGCCGTGTGCCATCGTCACAACAGCTAGCACATACGCATCCGGAAACATCCACCTCTTATTCTCTGACAAATCAATCCAACAGCCATTCGCATCCAACTTTCCCGTACTCTCCTTCCACTTCGTCTTTTCAGATTCAGTGGCCTCGTTCTGAATCGCTTTCACACTCTCGATGGTGTCCTCACACATACCAGTCTCTGTAGGCCACCTAACCGAACTCGTCACATACATTCTAGTACTGAGATTCCGAGCAGTCTCCTTAGCAATTTCATCAGCGAACGCATTGCCACGACCAACATCATCCATCACCTTACGGTGTGCACTAAATTTAATAATTGCCACTTGCTTGGGCAATGTAAGTGCATCCAAAAGATCATTCACGAGCTGTCCGTGTTGAATCTTCGTACCATGCGATGTCATAAAACCTCTCTCTCTCCACAAACGTCCAAAGCTATGTGCCACGCCAAATGCGTATTGGCTGTCGGTAAACATATTCACCCGTTTCCCTTTCGACAACACACACGCTCTAGTCAAAGCAATCAGCTCTGCCGCCTGAGCAGAATTCTGATTCAATCTCGCAGTCTCCACAACAGTATTCAATGTCACCACAGCATACGCAGTCGTTACATCGCCATTCGGCAACTTAAAACATGAACCATCCACATACAAGGTCCCATCGGGATCTTCCAATGGAGTATTTTTCAGGTCCACACGACCTTTTGTTTCCTCCTCCGTTCGCAAATAGCAATCATGAGGTGCTACTTCATCTGATTCCATACTGATTGGCAACAAAGTCGCCGGGTTCAGGACGTTGCAATGTTTTATTTGAATGTGACTTGCCAAAAGCGTCAACTCATAACCAGACAACCGTGCACTCGTCAAGTGCTGAGTTTTCGTACAATTCAAGAGAGTGTCAACTGCATGCGGAACCATTACCGTAAGCATATTATCCATGACCAATCCTGCAGATTGTCGGATGGATACCGCAGCTGCCGCTGTTGCTCTCAAACAACTCGGCAATGCTCTAGCTACTGGGTCCAAGGTCGAGGAAAAATATGCACATGGACGTTGCTTACCGCCGAATTGTTGCGTCAAAACACTCAACGCACAACCTTCTCTCTCGTGGACGTATAGTGTAAACGGTTTACTGTAGTCAGGAGTCCCTAACACAGGAGCCGAACACAACGCGTCACGCAGTTCAGAAAAACTTTTCTGACATTCATCCGTCCATGGTAAAGGAGTTGGAACATCCTTGCACGTAAGAGCCACCAATGGTTTCGCTAGCAAGGAAACATTTGGAATCCACTGCCTGCAGTACGACGTGATACCTAAAAAGGCACGCACATCTCTCTGAGTTGTTGGCACAGTCATTCGAGCAATCGCCGCAATTCTCTCTGGGGTCAACCTTCTTCCCTCCTTTGACAATAAGTGACCTAGATAGGTTACTTCTTGACAACAATATTGCAGTTTAGAAGATGACACCTTGTGATGTAAGTCACAGAGATGCTGCAACAACAACACCGTTGCAAGTTTGCAAATGTCCTGAGTATCTGCAGCCACCAATGTCAAGTCAAGTCAGAAAATTTATATAGCGCGCTACATACCCAGAGGGTCTCAAGGCGCTTGAAGAGGGGTGGGGAATTACTGGTCAAATATCCACGTTTTAAGTTGCTTTCTGAATGCTAGGTGGTTCTGAGTAAGGCGAAGGTGAGTGGGAAGTGAGTTCCAGGTTTTAGCAGCCAGGTAGGAAAAGGATCTACCTCCCATGGTGGTTTTGTTGATGCGAGGAACAGTGGCCAGGGCTTGGTTGGATGATCGTAGCTGGCGTGAGGGAGTGTAGAAGGACAGTCGTGTGTTGAGGCATTCTGGTCCGATTTCGTAGAGTGCTTTGTGTGCGTGGGTTAGGAGCCGGAAAGTGATCCTCTTATTGACGGGGAGCCAGTGAAGGTTTTTCAGGTGACCAGAGATGTGTTCTTTGCGCGGGATGTCTAATATGAGCCTGGCTGAAGCGTTCTGGATTCGTTGGAGTTTTTTCTGGAGTTTAGCGGTAGTACCGGCGTATAGGGTGTTTCCGTAGTCCAGTCGGCTCGTGACCAGAGCGTGGGTGACAGTTTTCCTAGTTTCGGTGGGGATCCAACGAAATGTTTTTTTGAGCATGCGAAGAATGTTGAAGCAGGATGAAGAGACTGCGTTGACTTGTCTATTCATTGAAAGTGAGGAATCCAGGATGACGCCCAGGTTCCGTGCGTGGTCCGTCGGGATGGGTGCTTTTCCAAGGGCTTCTGGCCACCAAGAGTCGTCCCAGGCAGAGGGGGAGGTGCCTAAGATAAGGACTTCTGTTTTATATGTGTTTCATCCATTCGGCTACTTCTTTCATTCCTTCGTGTAGGTTCGTTTTGGCGGTGCTAGGGTCATTGGTGAGTGAAAGGATCAGTTGAGTGTCATCCGCGTAGGAGATGATGTTGAGGTTGTGTTGGCGTGCGATGGCCGCGAGGGGGCTCATGTATACGTTGAAGAGGGTGGGACTGAGTGAGGAACCTTGGGGTACGCCGCAGATGACTTCAGTGGCCTCTGAGATGAAGGGAGGGAGGCGGACTCTCTGGGTTCTTCCGGTGAGGAACGAGGTGATCCATTCCAATGCTTTTCCTTGTATTCCGATGTTTTTGAGGCGCTGTAGAAGGGTGCTATGGCAGACTGTGTCGAAGGCTGCGGAGAGGTCAAGGAGGATGAGGGCGACTGTGTCTCCATTGTCCAGGAGAGTTCGAATGTCGTCTGTTGCTGCGATGAGGGCGGTTTCAGTGCTGTGTTTGGCTCGGAAGCCGGATTGTGAGGAGTCGAGGGATTTGTTTGTTTCAAGGAAGGCGGCGAGCTGGTTGTTGACCGCTTTCTCGATGACTTTGGCCGGGAATGGAAGGAGCGAGATGGGGCGGTAGTTTTTGAGTTCGGTGGGGTCAGCTGTGGGTTTCTTCAGGAGGGCGCTGAGTTCGGCATGTTTCCAGCTTTCCGGGAAGGTGGCGGAGTTGAAGGAGCAGTTGATGACATCTCGGAGGTGTGGTGCTATGATGGAGTCTGCTTTGTTGAAGATGTGGTGAGGGCATGGGTCAGTTGGGGACCCTGAGTGGATGGAGTTCATCAGGCGGATGGTGTCCTCAGTGGAGATTGGGTTCCAGTCATTGAGGGTGTTCAAGGGAGGTGGGGGTCCTGCAAGGGGTTGGGTGGGTTGGTCTTCAGGTTGGTTGTCAAAGCTGTTGTGGATGTCTGCGATTTTGTTGTGGAAGAATGAGGCTAGGGAGTCGCAGAGGGCTTGGGAGGGGGTGATGTCGTTGGAGTTGGCCGTGGGATTGGTAAATTCCTTGACGATATTGAATAGTTCTTTGCTGTTGTGGGCGTTGTTATCTAGTCGGTCCTTGAAAGCGGCTTTCTTGGCTTTTCGGATCAGTTGGTGGTGTAAGCGGGTGGCGTTTTTGAAGGCTTCCTTGGTGCTGGTGGTTGGATCTTTTTTCCAGGCCTTCTCAAGGGAGCGGCAGAGTTTCTTGGATTTCTTAAGATCATCGCTGAACCAGGAGGCCTTCTTGCTGCCGAGTTTGTTTTGTCGTTTTTTCAGTGGTGCTAGGATGTTGGCGCTGTTGGATAACCATAGGGTGAGGTTGGAGGCGGCTTGATCGGGATTTGAGGAGTGGGCTGGGAGGTTAAGAAGAAGCGATGAGGAGATCTGGTCGATGGTGATTTTGTTCCAGTTTCTTTGCAGAGTTGGTTGGGGGTGGTTGTTGGGTTTGGGCTTGTTGTAGGTAAAGTGAACGCAGCTGTGGTCAGTCCAAAGGAGATTTGTGGTGTGACTGAAGGAGACATGATTGCTGGAGGTGAAGATAGGGTCGAGTGTATGACCTGCGATGTGGGTGGGGGAAGTGACAAGTTGTTTAAGTCCGAGGTTGGCGAGGTTGTCCAAAAGGGTGGTGGAGTTGCGGTCGTTGTGCTTTTCAAGGTGAAAGTTGAGGTCTCCCAGAAGGATGTAATCTTTGGAGGGGAGCGCGTGTGGAGTGATGAAGTCCGTGATGTCCTCACTAAATTGAGCGCGGGGTCCTGGAGGTCTGTAAAGGAGGGTGCCTCTGAGTGTGGTCTTGGGGTCGATGTGGATCTGGAAGTGGAGGTGTTCGGAGTTGGCGAGATTGACGTCAGAGCTGGTAGAGATGCGGATTGATTTCTTATGGACGATAGCGATTCCTCCTCCTGTGTGGCCGGTACGGTCCTTGCGTATGATCTTATAATCTTCAGGGATGGCAATGGTGATGTCTGGGGCAGAAGAGGCGTTCATCCATGTTTCTGTTAGGAAGGCGATGTCCGGAGAGATGGTGTCTAGTAGATTCTATAGGTCAATGGCGTGCCTGTGGACCGAACGGCTGTTGAGCAAGATGCATTGTAGGTTGTTGGGGTCGGATATCTGTGGTGTGATCGTAGCGGAGTTGTAGACGGAGCCGTAGAATTTGCAGGAGTTGCATGAGAAAGGTCCGTGGGTTTGTCCAGGAGCAGCTTGGATGCAGTTGGGGGAGCGGCCGGGGTTAAGGGCTAGGAGGGTGGTGGCATCGTAAGTGATGCGGGAGGGGTCGGAGGAGCAAAGGCCAGGGGGTCTGGCGCTGGGCGCGGTCCAGGCGGCGCGAATGGGGCCCGATCGCTGCGCGCGGGAGCAACTGTCATATATGGGAAGTGGAGGGGGAGGGGCGAGGGCGGCTCAGCTGGGAGGCGGGGCGGGCTACAGAGGACGACAACAACAAGCAAAATGGAGGCGGAGGGGTGAGCAGAGCAGAGCGCTTGGGGGAAAACGCGCAATCAGCGTGAAAGTAACACAGGCAATTTAAAAGTGCATACAATCAAAGCGGCAACCAAGGCAGACAGTAGGCAATATATATGAGGCAGTTTAGATAGCAAAGCGCTGCAGAACGATACCAAGCAGGGGAGCGACCACTCAGCCCAAAAGCGAAGAGCGAGTCACAGCGTTTCCAGGTCAGGGAGCGCTGTTTGTAGTCTGTGGGAGGGCGGCTCAGCTGGGAGGCGGGGCGGGCTACAGAGGACGACAACAACAAGCAAAATGGAGGCGGAGGGGTGAGCAGAGCAGAGCGCTTGGGGGAAAACGCGCAATCAGCGTGAAAGTAATACAGGCAATTTAAAAGTGCATACAATCAAAGCGGCAACCAAGGCAGACAGTAGGCAATATATATGAGGCAGTTTAGATAGCAAAGCGCTGCAGAACAATACCAAGCAGGGGAGCGGCCACTCATCGACATATTGGATCAAGGCCGCACCGGCCGGCAACACAAACGCATCAAGTTGGCCCTTCAAGGCTTGACTGTATATCGATGGGCTCTCACAGTAGCCCTGAGGAGCACGTTTAAACCTAAAGCTGCGACCACCAAGAGAGAAACCGAAAAGGTCTCTACTTTCCTCAGCAATCGGAATGCTGAAGAAAGCATTCTTCAGATCGATCACTGAGAACCAAGATGCAGAGGCTGGAATCAGAGTCAGTAGAGCCGTAATGTCAGGCACCACAGGGAACTGAGGAATCACAATTTTATTCACCTCCCGTAAATCGATAACAAAACGATAAACAGGGGGTTTTGATGGATCAGTGCGCTTCAAAATGGGCAATACAGGGCTATTGCACACGTTTCCCCGAGTCTCCTCGATAACATCTTTCTCAATCAAATCGTAGATGATAGCTAACAACGCTCGTTCACCATCAAGGGAGATACGATACTGGGGAATACGTGGCAGTCGCACATTAGATTTCAAGTGAACAACATAAGGGGAGATGTCAAGCAGGCCCACGTCATTGGGACCTGTCGCCCACAAAGATGCAGGAAGAGAACTCAATTCCGGTGGAAGCTTATCGATGGATAAGTACATAGGAGAGACAACTCTCTCACCTAACGTAAGTTTTACTCCCGCAGGAGAACAATACAAAGTCGCATACAGACGTTTTAGCAAATCCAGGCCCAAAAGATTTTCACCACAACCAGTAGTCAAAATCAGCGGAGCTTTCAGCTCACGAGGCCCAATTGTAAGAGGCAAAGGGCACAAAACCGGATTGCTAACAGGGGCGCCAGAGAATCCAACGGAAACATTTGTTAAGCCAGACAAAGGTGCGCCAGGGAGTTTCGAATGTATGATGGAACTTTTCGCTGCACCAGTGTCCAACAGAAAAGGCTCAACGACGCCCGAGGTGGCAACTGCGACGTAAGGCCCTCTCTGATCAACCGGAACTGATACTACTCCCTCTCCTTGTCTATGGCTGTCCTAGTAATTACCGTCGTCAGCATCCTGATCGACGTAATAATCATCTACATTGTACTGAGCAGATCGCCCTTGCGACGATCCGCGCTCATCGAAACAATTATTAGAGTCAGAAGTATTATTGGAACGATCATTTTGAGCACCGCGACCTCTACCACGTGATGTCTGTTGAGGGCCGCTACGACCTCCTCTAGATGAATTACCACTATTGCGATCACGCAAAACTGGACAATCGAATTTCAAATGACCCTCACCCCGACAATAGGCACATTGATTGTACCCTAACGAAGATCTCTGCGAAGAGGAGTCATTTCGTGATTGCGACCTATTCGACTGAGATTGTGATCGGTTCCGCTGTTGCGAATCATTCTGATTCGAACGTGGAGGATACGCTTGCTGCAACAACACTTTAGTTTTGAGCTCTTTCGTTTTCTTATCAGCACGATCATTCTCCTCTTTCTCCCTATTCTCATAATATTGGGCCGTGGCCAATATTTGAGCAGAAGTGGAAACAGCCCACGCACTTTCTGAATTGCGCAATTTGTTGCTTAAGTCAGGCAACAAGTTTGAGACAAACTTATCCACAAACAATCGCTGGCCTCCTTCAGTACCCATATCCTGACCACTATGATCAATGAATGCCTCCTCAAATCTCGTAAAGAAATCAGAGACGCTCTCATCCTTCTTTTGTTTGCAAGCGGACAGTTTGTCCCAATTTACCTTCATAGCTGGCATAAGCGTTTTCATCAGAGCAATAATTCTCTGGGGCAAAGCCGTAATTAATTGATCAGGCTTGGCCCCACCAACTTGCAAGGCGTCCGCAGCCCGCAACGCATTCCAATCACCGCCTAGTTCCCCCGCATGGTCTTCTTGACGAATCTTTGCCCATACCGGTTGTGGTACGACATTGCCAAACAACATATCGATATCGGCAAGATTCATTATCGTAGCATCCACAAGCTGCGATAATTCTTTATAATACCCTGCAGGATTTTTGCGAGGGTCAGGCAAAGATTGCTTTACCTGCAAAACTTCCGACCCTTTCCATGGGAGATGTATCCACACTCTCTGAAAGTGTGGCAAGATCGGTGGATTTTGAGCAGCATCACCTGGCATCCACACTGGTGGAACTTCGCGCATGGGATACTGACCAGGCGCTGCAAGCGGTCCCTCGATGTCCTCTAAGAACAATGCCCGAGGCAATATAGAAGGACGAAAAGACAACAACTGCTCGACAACACGTCGAACATTGGTGCCCACCAACATTCCGCTCGAAAACTGAAGCTGCAGATCAGTCAAAGCAGTCAAAACCTCGTCAGATGCATCAGCCGATATTTGGTCACGGAGAGCCTTACACATTTCTTCAAAAACAAATCGTTGTGTCGGCATATTGAATTGACAAAACGTATCTAACACCACACGTGGAGGATTTCTAAGGGGGTATTTCATCCAATTCATCGCCATATTATACAGTGTGTCACGTTCCCGACTACCGGGAAGCTGACTACGTCGTTGAGGACCGTCCGAACCAGCGGACTCAAGAATAGGGCCAAGAGAATTGAAGAAGTTAGCAGCAACAGAAGGGGTACGACGTCGAACAGATGGAGAAGAAGAGTAACACAACGGGGTAACAAGAGAAGTATCAGAAGCAGAAGAGACAGCAGGAGTAACCAGAACAGCAGGAGCATCGGGAGCAGGAGTATGAGGAAGTACAAGCGGAGGAGCAGTAGGGACGGAAGTTGGTAGAGGAGCAGGAACGGGTTGAGGGACAGGTTGTGGAACAGGAGCAGGAGGAACAGGGGCAGGAGGAACCACAGGAGGTACAGTACCCTGTGCGTACGGAGGTGGTGACTTCAAAAGATAGGACAGTAAAGGGTCCTCTACCGATTCCTCCTTCTTATCCGTACCCGTCGGTAAAACGGGGTAACACTTGTCTACAGACATACGCTGCAATCTATCAAAAACTTCCTTTTCCTTTTCCTCCTTATCTCGCTGAAACTGCTCTGCATTTCTTACCGTGGTAACAACTCCTTCTCTCTTATTACGTTTAATCTGTTTGATTTCTCTCTGTTTGGCTTCTTTACGCCACAACCAAAAGGAATCAAACATGGCCGGCCTTGATTTTCTCTGAAACAATTTGGCTTCAAGATTGTCTAAAATCGGGGTCTCAAAACTACCATGAGGTGGCCAACTAAGGACACCATCCTTTTTAGTATAGCGAATCCAACACTCATTGAATGTAATTGGACCTAACCTGTGTTTGCTGTACAGCTCATAAGTTGGAGTTCCAACCGGAGGTATCGGACACGAGTCCTCCAGTCGGGAATCCGCACCACAACGTCTAAAACAACTGAACAAAGTACTACGGCCAGGCATCTTGCACACTAACCGAGTTTCACAAACGTCAAGGGTTATAGAATTAACAATGTCCCTGCAAAGAGCAAAAACCCTCGGTTTTTGGCGACTGCAGACGTTAAATATCACAACAAAGAACCAAGTACTAAGAACCACAAATGCAATGGAACCATGCAACAACTAAGCACCCACAACTAAGGACTCTGGGAGCGACCCACAAATACTTAACTCAAAGATCGATGGCGTCACCAGGAAGGCCCGTCAATCGCCTCGCTGTACCAAGGTCTACGCCAGGCGCCAAAACAGGTCTACAGTCAGGGCAGCAGTCCGTCGCAGCCGTCAGGGGGCGGGGATCTTCGCGGGAAAAGTCGTCGGGCCACTTGTTTCGACAACAGGATCGATGAAGCGGGGTGCACCTTCCCTCAGAGATTTCACACAAAGTTCCTCACGATCGTCGGGCTTGGACCGGTACCACTGATGCAGCCCCACGTTGGGCGCCAACTGAAGGACTGGGTTTTCTTAAGACCCAGCGGTGCCAGGGATAACACCTGAAACCTTCGTGGGTAACCTGTTCCGGCGTACAAATGACAGAGACACAGGACACTTCCTTCGGCGTCAAAGATTCGAGGTTTATTACTGCAGGGAACACAGAAGTCACAGGAAGTACAACATGTGTAGGTTCGAGGAGTCTGATTCGACTTGCCTCTGTGGATCGCTCTTTTTATACAGTTCTAACGCATTGAATATCAGAGTACACAAAGGTTTACAACTCGGTTCCCATCGTAAAGACCATAAGGGGTTGCTTTCATGTATTCAAGGCCCGGAACATAAGTACAGAAACGTTTGGTAGTTCTCAACTGTAAAAGCCCATCTTCCCACCATTAGTACATTCCAATCAGCAGTAAACAGATCGAGGAAAGGACAGAAACAGGTGCAGAGGAAGACAGAAACAGTGGGGAGATCGGAAAGGGTGTAAAAGGGGTGGTATCGGGAAACACGAGCTGCAGGCATCAAAGGGGACGTGTTTAATGAATGCACAACTAAGACAATAGACCGGTACGGCAAGATGAGCCTCGAGCGGGGCCATCTGCCTTACAGTGCCGTCCCCCTCATCATAAAGACACTTTCAAAGGAAACATGTCTTCCGCAAGAATTTGGGAATCCCAGGGTCGCGAAGCGGACAGCGGCCGTTCGCTGGCTACTTGAGGGCAAGAGACAAAATGGATGCTGCATCTAAGATGGAACCCGTGGGCTCGGATGTAGAAACCCACGAAACAAACGAACGGTTTAGGCTAGCACAGCGAAAACGCGTACACCCACTAAACTCGTCATTTGCGGTTCATAGATACTAGACTCGACCATATTCGTGCGAGTCGAAAACACCACTTACAATCGTCACGGAACCTCAGAGTTACGAAAGTCTGTTACTCCGGGCTTATAGGAAAGGCGGCGTTTCTCCTGAAATCCTGGTGCTAAGTGCATACAGCTGCGGGGCCTCAGGTTAATGACTTGCCCCGACGTTTTTCTCCGGTAAACAACCAAAAGGGAAAGGAACAAAAAAGAAACAGAAGATGCCACAGCGTTACTTCTGGGTTCAGCTGATACGCCTGGAGAGGGGGGTCGGGGTGTGAGGGTTCACCGGGGACTTCTCCCTCTGTCTTCCGGTTCATCTCGAGGAGTTCTTCTCTTGCGTCCCGTGTCCCAACACCAGTTCCTTCACCGGCAGTCGCCGCGCTGTCTTCCTCCTTTGGTCTTTTGTCCACCTCCTTTCTGTACGATTGGCCCCTAGTTGCTGATGTCACTGGGAATAAGTCCGCCTCCTGGCTTTCTGACTGGCTGATGGCTGATGATGTCACCGGGGAGACCTCCGCCCCCAGAGAAGCCCAGGCAGAGTTAAAGGGGCCGTACTGATCCTGTGGACGGGGTGGAAAGGAACACGCGTTAAAGTCCTCACTCCGTCCTTGTTCGTTCATGTCCCCGTGACACATACATAGCGCCGGACCAGCATACCTCAACGGCCGACTCAGCTACTACACCCCCACCCGCAGCCTCCGCTCCGCCAACCTCGCCCTCGCCACAGTTCCACGCATCTGGAAAACCACCGGCGGCGGCAGATCCTTCTCCTACCTCGCCGCCAAGACCTGGAGCACTCTCCCTACCGGCCTACGACAAACCCAGGACCTGCTGGCCTTCAGAAGACTTCTCAAGACCTGGCTTTTTGATCAGCAACCCTTCACAACTGGGAACAAATAAAAAAATTCTGAGGCTAACTTACACATTATTAGGTACATATGAGATAACTACATCTGAAGTGTGTACCAAAGTCACCATGGCTTTTTACTACCTTCCAGGTTGTAATGCCATTTTAGTAATTGTCTTCCATCCAGTGAAGCATAACAGTTATCACTATACCGTCCTAAATCGATATAGACATACTTTATACTATTTCTCTCTGATTTCCCGATTTTTTCCCATTCCAGTAGCCAAGCACGCTTAGCGTGTGGAGGAGGGGGAGTGGGGGGGTGCAAACTCTGGTAAATACATTACATCAGAGGCTACATGCATTCACATCAACACAGCAAGGCTTTGTTGCAGTTCTCTGCAAACAGAAATTTCACTGAACACCAAATTGGCCTACTATGAAAGGAAATATACAAGTGAATGTTCAACATTGTAGATAGGTATTATGGACTGTACACTTGATTTATAATGTCTTCTATGATTATCAACCCTCTGCATGGCACTTGGTCAATACATCCCTTTGCACATTTTCATCAAAATTTGGTTGGAGGTTTTACTGGATATAATAGATGTTCCATCAGCCATGTCCTGCGCCGTCACTCGTGTGCGCCTTCTCCATCCCCACCACCCGTCGTTCTATTTGGTATGTGTATAGGGCACTGTGATTTACATTTCTTTAAGATATTTGCTTAAACTGTTTTGCTCGTAGCGTTCTCCTTTTCACTCGATCCCCTTCTGTTCCTTCCCCGTCTCTACTTCTCTTGACATTTTTTCCTCCTCTGTGTTTCTCTTCAACTATTTATATTTCTCGTCACCTGACTTCATCCATTCTCTCATTCTATTTTGTTCTATCAGTTTATCTGTTTGCTTACTACTGTACTCCTCTTTCCCTTCCTTTATTTTATACCGTTTCACACTTTAAATTCCATTTTCTAGTTCTGTTTCTTGTGCCTCTCCTGTGTCCGCCCTTTCTCATCTGATTCCCTTCTCGTTCACTTATTCCGAGCGCTCACCCTTTACTGCACCCATCTGTAAAGCACGCCCCTTGCCCCCCCCCGCGCTCTTGCTTTTGTCTTTCTTCCTTTGGGAAGCAGAAGCCACAGGGGCAGGGAGAGATTTTGGAGGGGACATGCTGAATGGGGGAGGGGGTTAATTGCAATCAATAATGTTCCTGTGTTTTCTTCCCTCCCGTGGGATGCCACACTGAGTGACCTCAACAGGCTCTTCCTCACAAGGGACTTAATTAACACCTCCTGCCTGTCTGGTACTAACTGTGCACTCTCTTCCCCCAGCACACATCTCCGGTTGTCTGCGTGTTCGCCCCCCCACCCATGCCTTCTTGGTCTGCACCCCCCTTAGCTGCGTTCACTGGCATTCCACCGTGCCCCAGACATCCCATATCTTCCCAAATTCCTGGGGCATCCCCAGTCTTTGTACACCAGTTTTTCCAGGGCTCGACACCTCTACATTTCCTTCGCCCAGCCGTGCACTCTTGGTCTGTCAGTATTTCCCCATTTCCGCTCAATTTATCTTTTGGCCAGTAGGTATCCCAGGTCACACACACACACATACACACAACCAAACACACACGCAACCCCACACACACAACCCCCCACACACACACAATGCCCACACACACACACGCCCCCACACACACACAACCCCCCACATACAACCACACACACACAACCCCACACACACACACAACTCCACACACACACAACCCCACACACAACCCCACAACAACCACACACACACAACGCCCTCACTCTATCTATCGCCATCACTCTAACTATCTATCTATTGCCCTCACTCTATCTGTCTATCTATTACCCTCACTCTATCTATCTATCACCCTCACTCTATCTATTTATCTATCACCCTCATTCTTTCTATCTATCGCCCTCACTCACTCTATCTATCCATCTATCTATCTATCTATCTATCTATCTATCTATCTATCTATCTCCCTCACTCTATCTATCTATCTATCTATCTATCTATCTGTCGCCCTCACTCTACTATCTATCTGTCGCCCTCACTCACTCTATCTATCTATCTATCTATCTATCTATCTATCTATCTATCTATCTATCTATCTATCTATCTATCTATCTATCTATCTATCTATCTATCTATCTGTCGCCCTCACTCTATCTATCTGTCGCCCTCACTCTATCTATCTATCTATCTATCTATCTATCTATCTATCTATCTATCTATCTATCTATCTATCTATTGCCCTCACTCTATCTATCTATCTATCTATCTATCTATCTATCTATCTATCGCCCTCACTCTATCTATCTATCTAGCGCCCTCACTCTATCTATCGCCCTCACAATATCTATCTATCTATCTATCTATCTATCTATTGCCCTCACTCTATTTATCTATCGCCCTCACTCTATCTATCTATCGCCCTCACTCTATCTATCTATTGCCCTCACTCTAGCTATCTATCGCCCTCACTCTATCTATCGCCCTCCCTCTATCCATTGCCCTCACTCTATCTATCTATCGCCCTCACATTATCTATCGCCCTCACTCTATCTATCTATCTATCTATCTATCTATCTATCTATCTATCTATCTATCTATCTATCTATCGCCCGCACTCTATCTATCTTTCACCCTCTATCTATCTATCGCTCTCATTCTATCTATCTATCTATCTATCTATCTATCGCCCTCACTCTATCTATCTGTCTATTTATCTTTCGCCCTCACTCTATCTGTCTATCTATCGCACTCACTCTATCTATCGCCATCACTCTATTTATCTATCTAGCTATCGATCGCCCTCACTCTATCTATCTGTCTATCTATCGCCCTCACTCTATCTATCTATCTATCTATCTATCTATCTATCTATCTATCTATCTATCTATCTATCTATCTATCTATCTATCTATCTATCGCCCTCACTCTATCTGTCTATCGCCCTCACTCTATCTATCTATCTCACTCACTCTATCTATCTATCACATCACCACAGCATCACTCAGCACCACCACAGCATCACTCAGGGGCACCACAACATCACTAGGCGCTACCACAGCATCACTTGTTGCCACCACAACATCACTCAGCGCCACCACAGCATCAATCTGTGCAACCATTCAACAACAACTGGTTCAATTATGTTCTCTCAATGTTTCAAGCTTTATTACAAATGTCACAAAAAGATGTTAATATTTCACTTCTGTTCTTGTATTTTCATCACAATAAAATACACTGAACATAATCTTCACAAAAGTAATTTACAAAAGGTTAAGCTATTGACATTATAAATTACAATAACTTTTAAGTATTAATTATTAAAAAAAAATTAAAATCCATTGTTGTTTGTACTATCAATACATCTAAGTCACGTAAATACAACACATATTGCATTACAAATGCTATAGGTGTCACATTTGCGAAAGTTAAAACTATTGACTTTGTAAATGACAAAGCTATTAATTTACTCTGACACGTGAGGATTATCAGTATGACCAGCTTTCAGTAAACACGTAACTTCTGACTTTATGAAAGTCCCCGCAGAAACATAAAAATGGGGGTTGGTAGACAAAATGGAAGAGCAGTAGAGGCTAACTTAACAGAATACATTTTTTACTGTTCAACAGTCCCTCCTTTTAGACTATACTTAACACATGTTGTCTATTTAAATAATAAAAAATATATATTCCAGATACATAAAACTTCATGAGTACAGAAAGCATAAAAGAGAACAAATTAACATACTTAGTGAAATAATCACCATGACCACCGTATTCCTCCACTTCTAAATCTGATCTTTTTGCCTGGCAGGGTTACCATCATCATCTGGATAACATGCTATATTTAGCTCTTTATTGAAACCTCCTGTATCAAAGGTAAAAATCTTACTAACATGTGCTGCCCATAAAACCCCAAACCAAGCCGTGCTTTGTGAGAGAATGGGAGTGGTATGAGAGGCGTTCCCCCTTTATTCTGGTGGGCAGGCAACAATCCACAAATCCAACAATCAAAAATATTAGCAATACTATGAGTATAATGCAACATTTGAATGTTCAGGAGTAGGTGTTGGGCATACAAGTGTATGCATAGGAAATTTCACATGTAGGAACCAAGCTATTACATAAATACTCATAACACTAGATAAACTTGCTGCCAAATAAATGAATGTCCATTCATGTTTAGTCTCTCACGACGTAGGGTGTTGAATTTCTTGGCGTTCTTCCTCCATGTTTGGCATACAAAAATCAACAATGTTTTTAATTGTATTGTCTCTTAAAAATGCTGAAAATCAAACAACAAGAACCTGGCACAACGTGGCATTTATATTTATATATATATATATATATATATATATATATATATATATATATATATATATATATATATATATATATATATATATATATATATATATATATATATATATATATATATATATATATATATATATATATATATATATATATATATATGGAGCAAAATTCTGTTTCCAGTTTTGACCACAGAAGAGATGGACCACCACACGATTCAGCAGAGTGTCACAGCGAACTTTTATTATCCATTTTCAAAATAGCAGTTCAGGTAGGCATGACGCGTTTCGGGCAGGAACTGCCCTTGATCACATATATATATATGGGACTGGTATGGGTAGATATTCTTATCTTCTCCCAAACTCAGGTGCTCTTTTTTGCACTCTGACCTAATCTACTGTGCCTGAATATTCAATGAAAACACAGAAAAAGAGAAGGAAAAACCAGTTGTGAGTCACTCAGCAAATGGCACTCTGGCTATGTGTATGTATACTACAAAGAAAACGTGTGAAGAAATGAGAAAGTATCTCACATGCATGCCACCGGAGGAGCTACTGGCAGGTTCTCACCAGCTTGCCCACGTACTTATCATCATTGATAGCTTTCTCATATGAAAGGAAAGTGTGTGTCTAGTGCAAAAAGGTGTACAAACTAAATATAAAGACCCAGTGAGAAAGTGAGACAAAAGACGTCTCTAGTAAAACTTGGGGCTCAAATCACACACGTATTCGTAACTGTTTAATTCCAAAACGTGAGCTTGCCCAATATTAAAAACACAGCATGTTGTGAACCACTTCAAGGACGGCCAACATGTGTCATTGCCTGTTATACAGTAGCAGCAAATTCATCAGGGCAACCGAGGTCAGCAGTCACCTCACTGGACATCTAGAAAAGAGTCAAGAGTGACTGATAAACATTCAGACAAAGAAAAACAGACTGGTAATTTCTTTAGAGAAATACCACCCAATTTAAGGTTTCATTTCACTACAGGTAATAATCAAAACACGGACTGGACTAAATTATAGCCGTCCATCCTTTTCTAATAGCAAACAATGATATTTACCTAGTGAGAGCCATGGACCCACATACCAGCTCTCACTTTGTCGTAGGGGTGTATATAATTTTTACTTTTCTTCCCCTTCCAGACAGCACTTTTGTTGCTTATAGATTCATCTGTGGAAATAGACACATCACATTAGGTCACTCCTAACTGAACGTAACCTTGTTCACACAGTATTCCATAGTCAATATGACTAATTTGCTCAACACCCAATGTTATGCTCCATATTCGGACACTCTCACTAATTGTAATCTTATTTATAATGCATCCACCCCTTCATGTGGCACCCAGCCCAAGTGTAATGCACGTTAGAAAGCATACTTTTCTTTTTTAATTCACTATGGAAGACAGGTCTGCTCTCACCAGCATCTAGACATACAGCACACTCTTACCACGTTACGACTGTCTCCGTATGGTCACTCGTCCCGGCGTCTCACTCAGCCAAGAACGCCTCCGTTTTTTTTAAACGCGATCGAGATCATGACACATCATGACGTTACAGTGGTCACGTGACTGCCATCAAGCACACCCTCAATCTTGACAACAAATCCGCCATATTTAACTTCCACTCGAACATAGATAACAGTGTTTTCTGGCAAGATCAGCTGTGATATCCTACCCAAACAGAAAAAAAGTTTTTGTGAACCAACCAGAGGTTATATGTTCAATAATCATCAGGGTTTAAAAGTGTATTACTACATGGAATGTCCAATCCAATCTCCTATAGTCTATTGCTGGACACAGTAGATCATACTTTGACCCACAACCAAGGCACGATCCTGTGAGTCTTAAAAATGCTGCACAAAAAATTATCTTTAAAAAAAATGTCTGTAGTTTATGTCCAATGCATATATCAGTCAATGGGGAATTTCAGAAAGAAAACAAACATTTGAAACAATCAAACAGACTTGCAGTTCAATAAAAACATACTAATGAAAAAGAAAGTTAATATAGCAAGTATTCAAGAAAGATTGTCCACAAGTTCATCCCCTAGAGCCTGAAGGATCGTTAAATAGATTGCTTTTTTTTCAAGAAATATTTCTGGGACAACTGGTGGAAAGTTCAGATTATATTTCCAACCCTGGGCAGAGCAAAGTAATGTACACAAGGATAGTATCAGCAGTTTCTGCAACACAAATCTTCTTCTTTCTATATGCTAACAGGACACAATATTGTACAATTGAATTAGCATTTGTCTCTCCATGACAATATTTACTCCCATTTGAACTGTTATACTGTATGTTATGGTAAGGGCAATCAATTTAGAATTTTGGGCTGATGTTACTACTGAAACCCATGAAGCTTTATAAACATAATATATATGGAGCACAGCGTGTGCTGCTTCTAATCTGTCATTGTTACCGTTCAAACCTGGGCAATCTACAAAATGGACATTGTTGGGCTCTGTTGGGTTCCACCCGGCCCACACACTGCAGGAACGAAGTATGTTCCAGTCCACTTCCCCGACTCACTAGCCACCCATGAGATGGAAACTATGAGTGAACCAATGACCCAGGCAAGGGGGTGGAATATGAGGAGAAACCAAGTCTTCCACCCCTGTAGCTCGAAGAGTGCACGGCTCTCTGCTCCACGCTTCCACACCTGAACAAACGAGAGAAATACACTTCAATTACACGTACCTCTCCCAAAGATCTCAACAACAGTGACCATGTCCTGCTATAACAATCATGCTGCTTACCACTTGAAAGTGCAGGCTTGGTATCATGGAGGTTCCAGTCAGCAAAAGATACACCCCCAAGTTAGATAGTCATGGAACTTCAAGTAGCTGACTGTGATAAAAAGGGTGTCCCTCTTAATGTATTGATATCAGGGGAAAAACATGTCACTGTCTTGACATGAACAAAAAACCCCTTCACGCAAAAAACAATACGCGTGGAAACCCCGGCAGTTAGGTTAGGGACTTAGGAATCCCAATAGCGGAATGACCAATACCGTCACTTCCGCGAGTAACGATGTGGAGTGGTGTATACCGGAGACGCGCAACCCACAGGTAAGCGTTGATTGAACCACCGCGTCTCCTCCGCACAAGGATACTCACAAACAATATAAAGGAGGGAAAAAACAGGAGCCACTGGAACCCCCCAGCCCAACAAAAAACGAGAAATAGAAAAAGGCACCGGGATCTAGCCAAGAAACGGGGGAAAGGGACCCTATCACACTAACTCACTAAACAGGGAAAGCGAAGGGAGGGGAAAGGCAAAACATCTCGCACTCAGGAGAAGAAAGGGGGATGGAACGGTTCTCACGAGCCCGTGAGAGCAAATGAAGTAAATCCAAATCACACAGGAACCAGCTTCCAGGAACCCACACATTGGCAATAACAAGCAATGACAGTAAGGTAGGACTGGCTTATATCCTGTAACTGGCAGGTCATGCGATAACAGTTCATGGTCACTGAAAGTGGACTGGACCCGATTCCTAACAGTACCCCCCCAATGATCCTCCCCACCGGGGTTTTAGGGGAGGTTGTCTATGGAACAACCTGACTAAGCGAGGCGCATGCACCCCCCCATCCGGCTCCCACGTCCTATCCTCGGGGGCATATCCCTTCCAATCCACCAGATAATATAGGTGACCCCCTCTTACGTGTGGAATCGAGAATAGCCTGGACCTCAAACTCTTCCTGTCCATCGACCTCCAAGGGGGCGGGAGGGGGCAACACCTGATCAGAAGGGACATAAGGTTTCAGCAACGATGTGTGGAATACAGGATGGACTTTGTATTCCTGTGGCAACTGAAGCTTCATGGCCACCCGATTGATCACCTGTACCACGGGATATGGGCCCACAAACTGAGGTTGTAATTTACGGGACCCCTGCAGTCTCAAATTGCGAGACGCTAGCCAAACCCTGTCACCCACCTGATAACAGGGGGCAGGGACCCGATGCCGGTCTGCCTGCTGTTTCATATCCGCTTTAGCTTCTAGCAACCGTACCCTTGCCGCTTCCCAGATGTTACTCAATCTCTTACACACGTCATCTATGGCTGGCACATGCCCAGTGGGTTGAATAGCTAACGCCCTAGGATGGTACCCCAGAGAACAAAAAAATTGAGTCATGCCCAACGCGGAGTGCAGACTGTTGTTATAGGCAAATTCCGCTATGGGGAGGGCAGTCACACAGTCACATGATAGGGACGAAATCAGGCACCTCAAATACTGTTCCATGGTCTAGTTGGTGCGTTCGGTCTGGCCATCGGACTGCGGATGATACGCCGAGGACAGCCGTATTTCCGTCTTAAGCACCAAACAAAGCTCCGTCCAGAAATGGGACACGAACTGAACTGAGCGCCCCTGTCAGATATCACTACAGAGGGTAAGCCGTGTATCCTCACAACCGAGGACATAAACACCAATGCCATTTCCTATGCTGTAGGGATCTTAGCTAGTGGGATGAAATGTGCCATTTTCGTAAATGAATCTACCACCACTAGAATGGCGGTAAAGCCCGACACGGATGGAAGGTCAGTTACGAAATCCATACTGATGGTATGCCAAGGAGTAGGAGGGACCTCTAAGGGCTGCAAAAGACCAGAGGGCTTACAGTGTGAAGGTTTACTAATGGCACAAACAGGGCAAGCGGTCACGTAATTCTGGATGTCTTTCGCCAACGACTCCCACCAGAACCATCTCAAACACAACTCCTTCGTCTTCCGCATCCCCGGATGTGCCACCAACGCAGAGGAATGACACCACTCCAAAACCATCTCTCTCAAAACAGGGGGAACAAACAACCGGCTCTCATGGTACAGCAGCCCATCCTGAGATACCACCTGGGGTAACGCTAACCAAGGAGCCAAATCCGTCTGACGTAAGCGCTCTTTTACAAGAGAAGGGAAGTCATCAGCTGTTACGACTCCAATGATCCTCTCACTATCGATCATCGGTCTATCTTCCTTCGAGGAACTCACTTCTCTCGGATCAACATGGATCCGGCGAAGAGCGTCAGATTTGATCTGCTGTGCAGCTGGCCTGTAAGTGATAACAAAGTCATATTCATTAAAGAATAAGACCCACCGCATCTGACGCGGAGTCAAAGCCCAGGCAGACCGAAAAAACTCCAGGTTTTTGTGATCGGTATAGATCGTGATTGTATGCCGGGCGCCCCATAAGTAATGACGCCATTCCTCGAAGGACAGCTTCACCGCCAAAAATTCCCTCTCCGCCACAGTAAAGTTGCGTTCCGCCGGGAGCAAGGTCTTAGAGAAAAAGGCAATGGGGTGCATATGGCCGGTACCCTCCTCCCGTTGGGATAACACCCCACCCACCGCACACGAGGAAGCATCCGTTTCTACAAAAAATGGCAGGGCAGGATCAGGATGCGTCAACACAGTGCTGACGTGAATTTCTGAAGGCACTTAAAACCTTCCTTTTTACTACAATCTAGGCCCATCTTTTCCACCTTTTCTGTCGTGTTGTGTTATTATTCTCCAAAGCGCCGGGACGCCACTTTGCTGCGGCATCCGCGCGCTATACAAAAATTATATAACATAACATAACATAACAACTGGAAAGCGTCCTGAGCCTCAGTAGACCAAACGAAGGGAACCCCCTTTCTCAACAAGCGGGTCATGGGTGCCACTACATCGGAAAAATGTGAAATAAAACGCCGATAAAAGTTGGCGAACCCCAAAAGCACCTGAATGTGCTTCACTGTAGATGGTATAGGCCAGGTCACAATCGCTTGTATCTTTTTTGGGTCCATTCGGATACCGTCCGCTGTGACGATGAATCCCAAGAACTCCACCTCAGGGGTGCTGAACTGACACTTTTCCAGTTTGGCGTACAGATGATGTTCCTGTAGTTTCCGTAGCACCTGTGTCACATGTTCATGATGTTCTGCACTGGTCTCCGAGAATACGAGAATGTCATCTAGATAGACGATGACAGTTCTATCCAGGTATTCGCTAAGGACTTCATTGATGAAGAACTGGAATGCCGCTGGCGCGTTACATAAACCAAACGGCATTACGCAGTACTCAAACAGGCCATGTTTGGTCTTGAAGGCCGTCTTCCACTCATCCCTGGGTCGAACACGGATAAGATGATAAGCGCCCCGCAAATCCAATTTGGTGAACACCGTGGCTTTGCGGAGCTGGTCCAACAACACGGGGATAAGTGAAAGAGGGTATTTGTTCTTCACCGTGGCCTTGTTTAGGGTCCTATAGTCCACACAGGCCCTCAATGTCCCCTCCTTCTTCGGTATGAAGAAGATCGCAGATGACACAGGCGAAGAGGAGGGACGGATAAAACCCAGCTTCAACATCTCGTCCAGATATTCCTTCAGATGCAGCTCTTCAGGTTCTGATAGCGCATATATGCGACTGCATGGCAAAGGAATACCAGGCACCAAATCGATTCTACAATCGAACGACCGCTGCGGAGGAAGACCTTGAGCTTGTCCCTTATTTTATTTATGGGCTTATAACGCGCCGGCATCACACCCGAAGGTGTATCTCCGCGCGGAGCTGTGGAGAACAGGACAAACAGCACTCCAAACTAGAATAGAGTTGTTTTTAGGAGCTTCCTAAAGGCCAGATGGCTCGGGCACTCTCTAAGGGAGAGAGGGAGATTGTTCCATAGGCGCGGGCCCATAATGGAAAGGGCACGACCTCCCTGTCTGGTCTTGTAGTGTCTAGGAACCTGGAGTAACAGTTGGTTGCTCGACCTGAGATTGCGGCCGGGGCGGTGGTAAACAAATTTCTCGGCCAAATAGTGTGGACCGAGGTTATAAAGACTCTTGTGTACCACACAACAAATCTTGAATTCCACCCGCTTCCGGATGGGAAGCCAGTGGAGGGCCTTGAAAAGGGGCAGAGATGGAGTTCTAGGGGGGGCATTAGTCACCAGGCGGGCCGCGGTGTTCTGAACCACCTGCAGTTTATTGAGCACTCCTTCGTTAGCTCCCAAGAAAAGGCCATTACAGTAGTCCAGGCGGCTCAGAACGAGGGCCTGGACCAAGGTCTTTCTTGTGTAGTCTGGAAGAAGGGGGAACACCTTCCGAAGGAGGCTTATAGTGTGGAAGCAGGATCCTGCCGTGGTGCTAGCATGGTGGGCAAGGGTGAGGTCGTGATCTAAACGAACCCCCAGGTTTTTCACCACCTGTTTAGGGGAGGGGGCCTGCCCCAGACTGGAGGGCCACCAGTCAGGAGTCCACAAGATTTTTGCCTCTCCAAATAACATGACCTCGGACTTTCCCACATTGCACTGGAGAAAGTTTGTGGCCATCCAGTTGGCGGTCGCAGTCATGCCGTTGGAGAAAGATTGTCTTATCTCCGGAGTAAATTTTTTAAAAGTGAACAGCAGCTGCGTGTCGTCAGCGTAAGAGATGGGCATGAACCCGAAGGACCTCATAATATTAGCCAACGGGGAGACATATACGTTGAACAACGTAGGGCTAAGACAGGAGCCCTGCGGGACTCCTCTGGTGATGCTGGCCGAGGGGGAGCTGAAAGGGCCCATATTCACCTTCTGGGTACGCTCGGAGAGAAAGCTGGTAAACCACGCCAAGGCTGATCTATCAATACCAATCTCCTTTAATCTGGTAAGGAGGATGGCGTGGGATATGGTGTCGAATGCTGCGGACAAGTCCAACAGCACCAACACCACTGACATTCCTCTATCCAGGGACAGGCGTATAGCATCTGTGACGGAAAGAAGAGCCGTTTCGGTGCTATACCTAGGCCTGAACCCTGACTGAGAGTGGTCCAGACTGCTGGTTTGCTCAATGAAGCTGGAAAGATGGTGATTCACATGCTTCTCCATCAACTTGCTGATGAACGGTAGGAGGGATATTGGCCTCAGATTTGTCATGTCCGACCAGGGGGTGGAGGTATTTTTCCTAATAGGCTTGACCATGGCCTCCTTCAACTCCCGGGGGACCAGTCCCTCAGAGAGGGAGCGGTTGATCACCATTTGGATGGAGGGACTAAGTACACTCCCAATGAGGTGCATAATACGGGCGGGTACAGGGTCCACTGGACTGCCTGATTTGATAGTCCCGATCAGGGAGTTGACTTGTTCGAGGCTGATCTCGGGAATGGAGGACAGCGTGACAGAGACAGCGCTGATAGGTTCGGGCTGGAGGCTGGAGGCAAGGGCCAATTCCTCAATAGGAGGTCTAGCTAGGGAGATGTTTCGATAAATAGAATCGATTTTATCGGCAAAGAACCCAGCAGTATCTTCACACAGTTTTTGGGTCAGCATTTCCGGGCTGTCACAGGCGACGGGCTTGGTAAATGTACTGAGAACCTGGTACAGTAATTTTGAGTCCTTGCCAGCCTCAGACAATTGGGAGACAATGTGGGATTTACGGGCAGCTCTGATGTTTTTGTGATAGAGTCTCATGGCAGAGCTGTAGCGGTCTTTATCTGCCGTGCTGCGTGAGCTTCTCCAGGATTTCTCCAACTTCCTACAGATCTTTTTCTCCGCACACAGTAGGTCCGTATACCATGGTTCCTGTCTGCGGTCAGAGCGCCGGTTGCATCGTCTTAAAGGGGCAATTAAGTTGACCGCCTTGATCAAGGAATCATTGTATTTAGACAGGGCCAAACTGGTGGAGTCTGAGGGGAGAAGATCAGGGGGTATAAAAGTAGTTTTGAAAGTGTCACCGGACACCTTGTACCACTGCCTGCGCCATACCGGGAGGGGAACAGGTTGGGAGCGTTCTTTGATAAGGGTGGGGAGTGAAAAGTTGATGACAAAGTGGTCGGTCCATTCTACCTGCATTGGAGGGTAACAAGTCAAGGAGTGCGAGTTGGACAGGATTAGGTCAAGGGTATGACCAGCCCGATGGGTCGGACCTTTATTGCACTGTTTAAAACCCAGGTCAGATAGATCGGCCAGCAGGTTACGTGCTTCTGCATTGTCAGACAGTTCACTGTGGACATTGAAGTCTCCAAGGAGTACAAAATTGGTCCCTATGCTGATATGAGGAGCTAGTGTCTCCAAGAGGAGGGTGGAAGCCTCGGCACAGGGGCCCGGGGGGCGATACACCAGAGCTCCCTTCCAGCAAGTTTGAGAGGAGGAACCAGCCTTGAAAACCAGGACCTCAAGGTCCTTAGTACAGCATTGGTCGACAAAGGTGACAGTGAGGGTGTCTTTATAGATTACAGCCACCCCGCCGCCGGTTTTGACTGGGCGGTCAAGCCTAAGAATCTTATACCCTGAAGGGATCCCCAAGGTGATAGCGGGGACCAGATGGGGCTTAAGCCAGGTCTCCGTACAGAAGCAATAATCTGGGCGGGTCGAATGGATTAGGTCCCAAACCTCCGAGTGATACTTAGGGAGGGATCTTATATTGCAGAGAATGCTGTTGCCCCTGGGAAGGCTGGAACTAGAGTCCTCCGGGGTCAAAGTGCCAGTGGGGGGAGGGCAGGGGTATGACTGGTAGCGGCAATGTTTGCATGAGAATGGACCCCCGGGACAGAAGCCGGGGTCCTGTACACAACCTTTCAGCGGAGGTAACCACAAATTTAATAGATCATTGGAGGAGTACCTGAGAATGTCAGTGCCGCTGGCGGGGGGTGCCGCTAAAACAGGGGTCATGGCCCCTGGCCCCGTGCGGTCACGGACGGGCACAGACGGGCTCCTCTCTGGCTCGTCTCAGGCGCGACTAAGGCGCCCCCTGCGCGCAACCGCTGCGCGCTTGGGCGACGAGAGGGCTTAAATGCCCTGCCTGATGCAAACAACTAGAGCGCTAACAGCGCGATGGTCTAGGTGGGGTCACTGGCTCTTCCTGTCCCGCCCTCCGCTCAATCGGCACTGGTTGCCGTGTCGGACCGGGGCGGGGCAGGGGAAGAATCGAGCGCAGGCCCTCTAGGAGTCAGGAAGAAGCTGGGTCGTCACAGTGAGTAAAAGTATACTATTTAAAATAGGTACACACCAATTAAAATATAACTGTGCAGGAGCACGCAAACACGTCCCTGAAAGCGGAATACTGCGATGGAACAGAGTTAGTCTCTGTTACCGCAAATGACAAAGGGATAATCTGTTCGCTCGCCTCTCTGTAACAATGTCCTAAATAAAAGGCAGAATCCAATGTCACCAAACGCTGCACCCAATCGATCTTGGGATTGTGTTCCTGCAGCCAAGGAACCCCCAACACCAAACCAAAGGAAGGGGCATCAATCAAATCAAAAACCACAGATTCAGTATGCCCATTGTCACACAGTAGCCGTAAAGGAACGGTTTGGCGGGTGATACACCCTGATGTCAGTTCAGTCCCATCTATGGCTCTCACCGGCTCTGGTTGCTCCTTGTAGTGACAGGGAATCCCCAGTTTATCCGCCAAGGAAATATCAATGAAATTGCCGGTTGCCCCGGAATCTAACAACACAGACACCGGCACTCGATTGTACACAGACAGCAGAAGATGGGCCGTGATGATAAAATGCCTAGGAGCCAGATCGAGTGCCCCCTGTACCTCATACTGACCCCTCAGCTCTTCGTTCCTTTTCTTGCATCCTTCTACCTGGACAAATGCCACCTTCTTTTCATACCCCACCCTTGATGGTTTGACAGGGCATTCCCTAGCTAAATGGCCTCCCTGACCACAATACAATCACAGATTCAAATCTCTTCTCCTTTTCTTTTCCTCAGGAGTTAAGGGTCCCCTTACACCTCCTATCTCCATGGGCTCATGTGCTGTTTTAGGCTCCCTAGGTGTTTTAACTTCAGGTTTCATATAGCTACCCCTGGATATCTGGAAACGATGACGGTCCCCTCGCCTCTCCGATAGTCAATGGTTTAGCTTCACCACCAGGTCTATGAACGCTGCGCAGTTATCGGGTGGGTCCACCACCTGTGATACCACGTCCTTCAGTTCCTCACAAAGACCCTGGTAAAATAGGGAGGTCCGCTTCTCCATCGGCCAATGAGTCTCGGACACCAACCGATTAAACGAGGCTATGTATGTCAAGAGATCCTGTCTGCCCTGCCGTAATTTCAGGAGCTCCGTATCGCTTGCTTGCATGAACGCATGCTTAGCGAACAATCCCTGCATCAACTCTTTGAAAGCCGCATAATTATACAATACCCGGTCGTCGCTCTCTACCAAGGGTATAGCCCACTGAGCAGCGGTGCCAGCCAGATATGAGATAGTGAAAGCGACTTTGGCAGAGTCATCAGGAAAAAGCACCAGACCTACACATAAAATGTAATTGGCACTGGTTCATAAACATCCCGAACTTATCACTATCCCCAGTAAACCTCTCAGGGGGAGCCAAAGGAACAGGAGCAGGAGATGTCACGGTAACTGCTATAGGAGCCCCACTCCCACTGGTGCTCTGTCCCGCCCCTCCTCCATACTGAAACGTTGCCGGCTGTATAACAGGACCAAGCCCCCTCGTTTGTGTCTGTTCTCTAGCCCTCACGGCCCCTAGTTCCTGTCTTAGACCCACATTTTCCTACCGTAGGTCTTGTACCTGAAGCTGTAAGGCCGTTAAAGCCCCCATCACATCTTGCATGGTAGGGGCGTCAGCGCCCCCACCCGGAAGAACCCCCGTATCCACATCCATAACCGTCCAGGCAGTGTGCTATTTTTCGTGGGCTTGGTATTCTGTTGGGTTCCGCCCGGCCCACACACTGCAGGAACGAAGTATGTTCCAATCCACTTCCCCGACTCACTAGCCCCCCACGAGATGGAAACTATGAGTGAACCAATGACCCAGGAAAGGGGGTGGAATATGAGAAGACACCAAGTCTTCCACCCCTGTAGCTCGAAGAGTGCACGGCTCTCTGCTCCACGCTTCCGCACCTGAACAAACGAGAGAAATACACTTCAATTACACGTACCTCTCCCAAAGATCTCAACAACAGTTGTCACGTTCTAATCTAGGACCCCGATCAATACTCTGACCTTATGCCCCTACACGGCTATAATCCCTTTATACCCCTATATTGGCATAAACGATCAAATGCAATATTCAGAAACTCGTCTCTGGCCTCACACGATCAGAGCCACATTTCAGAATCTCTTCCTCTGCAGCTTTCTCTGCAGCTCATTAGAGCAAATGACACAGCAGAAGCCACTATCTAAGATTCCTAGATTACACTCCGACTTCTTCAACAAGATAAAACTCAGCAACCTGGGAAAGCCCCGCTTGCTATGTTTTGATTAGTAATAGAACTCTAATGAGCACTGAGAGACGATCACTTCCTAGTGACATCTTTATTGACGTCTTATGTCCAAAAACTTACGTCAAACCAGGCACCTTTCAGGTATAAATATTACCAACGTTGCCTTAAGCAAACGCTGATGCTGATGCTATCGCTGCCTCAACGACATCGATGATAGCGATGGTGTGGTGAACATAGGAGCAGAACAGCTGTCCCCCTGCAAAGCCCAGCAGATACAAGCTGCCCACGGACGCTGCCCCTCCTCCTCCTCGACGCGCTGAGAGAGACCCTGTCTTTTCTCTTGCCGAGAAAATCCAGCTCCGGCGTTTCCAGCCTACTCTTGCGAGTGACTGGGATATCGAGTCCTGGAAGGAGATACAAGACCTCCAACATTCTATTCCAGAGGTATGGTGTTGACTAAACCCTTAGAGAGAATTCTTGAAGCAAACCTTGGCAAAACCAACTTAACTAAAACTGCTACTTACAAGTATTAGGCTTAGGTCAGGTACACTGGGGTAGGCGTAGTTAGAAGCACCAGTTGAGTATGTTAGCCTAATGTATATATGAATGTATATATATGTTTTATTCATTTTAAACCATTGTATGGCTAAGAAACCATATCAATGCTTTTACAGTATTATTTCACAATCCTCATTTTACTGTACGCACTTTTTATAATAACTAGTCTTGCAATTGTGGCAATTCATTTCTCTTGTATGAGAAGAAAGACTGTTCAATAAATAATACCTTTTTATTGAAAACGCCTGTCTCTCTATTCTCTGCATATTGGTGAAAGTAATCTGCACAAAACTGACTGAGTAAAATAACTGTCTATTGTTTCACACGACTCTAGAGATTGACTCTTATTCTAAGGAGCAAAGTTGTCATGTTTATGCGGTTGTTGGAAAACTGAATCCCTTCTTGTCTGTACCAGGGAAGCTGATCACTTCCTATTCAGTCAAGAAAGTTTCCAGTGACCTCTGAGCTAGTTGGTAACAAACCCAATTAAGTTTAGCATAGTCAGTGGAGACCTGGAAGATCCGCACTTCTACGTCTATACTACTGTTTATGTTATTCCAATGCGCAGGGCCTATTGGGAAAATAGGAACTACACTACACAGTGACCATGTCCTGCTATAACAATCATGCTGCTTACCAGTTGAAAGTGCAGGCTTGGTATCGTGGAGGTTCCAGTCAGCAAAAGATACACCCCCAAGTTAGATAGTCATGGAACTTCAAGTAGCTGACTGTGATAAAAAGGGTGTCCCTCTTAATGTATTGATATCAGGGGAAAAACATGTCACTGTCTTGACATGAACAAAAAGCCCCTTCACGCAAAAAACAATACGCGTGGAAACCCCGGCAGTTAGGCTAGGGCCTTAGGAATCCCAATAGCGGAATGACCAATACCGTCACTTCCGCGAGTAACGATGTGGAGCCGGTGTATACCGGAGACGCGCAACCCACAGGTAAGCATTGATAGAACCACCGCGTCTCCTCCGCACAAGGATACTCACAAACAATATAAGGGAGGGAAAAAACAGGAGCCCCTGGAACCCCCCAGCCCAACAAAAAACGGGAAATAGAAAAAGGCACCGGGATCTAGCCAAAAAACGGGGAAAAGGGACCCTATCACACTAACTCACTAAACAGGGAAAGCGAAGGGAGGGGAAAGGCAAAAAATCTCGCACTCAGAAGAAGAAAGGGGAAATGGAACGGTTCTCACGAGCCCGTGAGAACAAACGAAGTAAATTCAAGTCACACAGGAACCAGCTTCCAGGAACCCACACATCGGCAATAACAAGCAATGACAGTAAGGTAGGACTGACTTATATCCTGTAACTGGCAGGTCATGTGATAAGAGTTCATGGTCACTGAAAGTGGACTGGACCCGATTCCTAACAGGCTCAATCAGACGTTCATCCTTAAAATCTAACCTTGGCTTTACGCATAGATTCATGACACCTAGACATTCAGATTCAGTTTCATCAGGAACAATTCCATTTGTTAGCTCTAAGCTCAATACATTTGAATTCAGAAATTTCTTGTGACTGACATTTACCATAGCTACTAAATTAAGGCAGCTGGGCATTTCTGTGATGTTGGGGTCGTGGGTCATTGGGAAATACGTCACAGACCTCTGAACACATTCATGTTTCTGAACAGGCACTGAGAAAGCGCAGCCCTCTCTCTCACTGCAAATTGGTGTCTTTTCTTTTAAATAAACTTGCACTCCTAGTGCAGGGGAGAGACACTTTTTCTATTTCAACTCTAGGAATGCTTTTTTGCAATTGTTGTCCAATGGAAGCGAATCAGACACATCCTTGTATGTCACTCTCAATAAAGCCTTAGACACTTGGGAAAGGTTTGGTAACCACTCACTACAGCAGCCAACCATTTCTAAAAAACATCCTGACTTCTTTCTGAATTTGAGGTGGATTCATCTGGTGAATTATTTCCACTCTCTCTGGTGACACCTTTCTAGCTCCTTTTCTTATTATGTGTCCCAGACATTCATCTTCTTATTGACAGTATTCTTCACTATACTCATTCATTAGCACTGTGACATGAACTTGACTAAATCAATAACAGTAAGCCATTCTTCAGCACATGGAATGTGAAAAAAGATATTGGCTGGATTCAGTACCATAGGACAACCTAGAAAAGTTATACTTCTACTCTCCTGCATTATTCTGTTCTTTTTCATCTCGTTTCGGTAAACCTGTGATCAGAAAGTTACATAAACTTCCAATCAATTCCATCAAAAATCCTTTAGTCAGTTTATCTCCAATTATTAGTAATTTCTGCAACTTATGGTGTTCTTGAACACATGTCATCAAGTTCTAATCTGCAACTGATGGTGTTCTTGAACACGTCATCTAGTTCTAATTTTAATAAGACATGTTCTGCATGTTTTATTAATCTGACTTCTTTCTCTGCGAACTCCCTTACTTCTGTGTTTATTATTTCTTTCAAATCATAATGTAATTTTTCAACTGTCATTTCTGCTATAGATGTCTCTTGTTGGGCCATTTTAAAATGTACATCCTCATCAGGAATCTGATAATTAACATCATCTACTACTTTCTGGTGCACACTACACTTAACAATAGGCACTCGCTTTGGTAGTGTTAATGCAGTCAGCAAATTTTGAACTAACTCTCCATGCTGTCTCCACAATTGTGTGCAGTGTGGTAATAGCATAAGCTGCCTTTGTGGTGCCATCGGGAAGCTTAAAACAAGAACCATCTACATATAATTCACCCTGAACATCAGGCAGGGGCGTATCAGTCAGGTCCACTCTATACTATGTTTGTTCTTCAGTGGTATATCACTGGACTGTTCAGAGGGCAATGGCAACAAAGTGGCTGGATTCAAGGCCAGGCAGCGTTTAAGTGTAATGTGTGGTGCTAACAAAGGGGCCCATTAGGATGGCGGGCAGATCGCCCCCGCCGGGATGGTGGAAGCCACTGCCGTCCCGGCAGGGCCGATCCGCCCGCCAACCTGCCATGAAGGACCCCCTGCCAAATTAGGATGGCTGGGGGTCCGTGGCGGACGGAAAGACCACTCGCCACTTTTTCAGCGGTCAACTCGTTGACCGGGCGAAAAAAGGCCATAACATGGTGGCGTTGTCTGCAAGACACCGCCATTTATATTTATGATGCAGGTGGTCACTCGCTTTTCCATGGCGGCAACTTTGCTGTTGGGGGCATGTAGCGGGCCCAGGGTGTTGGGGGGGTTGTGGGTGCACATGAGAGGTACCTATGGTAACCCCCTGCATTTGCATGCACAAGGTGGCAGGCACTACTTTGTGCCTATCACGTTGTGCATGCAAATGCACAACATGCATTTTTAACATTGCGGCGGGTGCTGCTTACAGCACGACCTGCAGCAATGTTAAATATTGAGTATGTGACCGCCAGTGTAGCGGGCGCATCCTAATGTGTGTGGCGGGCCACCTCAACATGGTCATGTGACCCGATGCGGTGTCCGCCCACAATCGTAATAGGCCCCCAAGTGCTTAGTCTGATTCAATAATACATCAACTGAATGGGGAACAAAAACCGTCAATTTATGATCCAGTACAAGTTCTGTAAAAAACAGAAGGCTCATGTACATGCTTACACTGACTTGAATGTCAGTTGTCGTGGAGAGTGCCGCGAGGGAAAGACAGATTTTTTTTACTCTAGTAGATATCATTCTGTGACCTGTGACTCAAAATTGAAAGTTTAGCGCCTTGCTAGTGGGGCTTTCTGACTTTCTTGATACAAATTCCGTTTTCTGTTGCGCTTTCCAAACATTATTGGAGTAACTCATATGGATATTGCACCTTCGGCCCTTATACTTTGTCGCTGACAACGTTTACTTGAGTTTGCCCTGAAGAAGTCTATGGTTTACTCCAAACAGACGAAACATGTGTTGGCTAGAATCCACATCAGCTAGAATCCACATCTTTGTTCGACCGTTTCAAATGAAAATAAATAACAGAACTAGAAATCTGTGACAACTACAATTTTGGACTGTTCTCAATACTTTGGACATTTATTGCTCAGAATATTAACCCCTTTTTGTGATATCTTATTAGTTAAAGGGGATTTGTATATATGTTTCCAATTGTAGGAGAGTAGGGTCTGCTATCCTATGGTCACCCCAATTTTTGCTTTTTGCTTCACTGGTTTTCGACTTAATGAGGCTGTGGGCCTGCTAATCAGACCCCCAGCCTGCTGTTATCCCTCTATATTCACATACATGTACTATAGGTACATAACCCAATTGGAAATGGACTCCTTGTCAGCCCCTGTACCATGCACTTTAGGTGCTCAGGGCATAGGTGCCACCAAGGCCTACCAGGGGCTGCAGCATAGCTTTTGCCACCCCTGGCTGGTTCTTAAATCGACACAACTGGCTGATCACTTAGCTGGGGCAAGTTGGTTTAATCACCCCTTGCTTAAATATAGTATACCTATATCTAAACCTATATCTGGACACATATAAACCTGTGAGTCACTCCTATGGAAGGCCTTATCAATCCTGGAGGCAGAGTGCGTGGTTTAATGTGAGATGGAGCTCGAGCATGAGCTGAGCCTGTCTGCAGCTGTCGGGAACAACTCCCTAAGTTGTTCCGGAATAATGCCATACCATATACTATTAAGTGCATTATAATCCTCGCGGTTATATGTTAACTTCGGTTTGGCTTTATCAAAACATGTCGTTTAAGGTGTCATACGATTTGGAATACTATCCTCTCGACAGTCCTGTCGACGGGGATAGCATTCCACCCCTCTAGAGGGAGAAGACATGTTACTTTACTGAAACGCGGTTGATTTTTAAAAGAGCCTCAGATCCACAAAATGGATGCTTCTGCCACAGACACGAGTCTGACCTCCTGCTGCTGACCGAAACTCAGCCGAGGAGGCCTGGACAAAGGCTTTCCTGTCCCAGGGAGGTTTCACACCACCCCAGACAGGAGATAGTGGATTGTAGCAGGGAGGTTTGAAAGAAACCAGACACTGCCTGGGGAGCACAAGGCTTCCCCTTGCATAATCCGGTCAAACCGGTTCTGGGGCACACCAGCCCCAGTCCCAGCGCAACCTAGACAAAGGGAAAGGGGTGTAACCACCCACTTCCTGGGTCCCACCCATAGGAGGGGACCTAGCAGGTAATCCAGCCCCCTAGATTGGTATAAGAATGGGAGCAGTGCCAACGCACTCAGATTATCCTGATGAAACATAAGAAACAAAACTCTGGACCCTTCGACAGCCTACTCGACGTAGAAGACTGAAGAATCTCCCTTGTGGTCAAGGAGTGACCACCCTGCGCAAACAGGCACCATCCAGCACCTCGACGTTTGCTTTGTTGCAGTTCCCGCCGGAACTCGAGCGACGGAGATCAACAAGACCAAGCGTGCCTTCCTTCTAACAGCCCGATCCACAGTCCCTGCAGAGCGGAGACCCGTGGAGGCGACCGGAAGCGTGAGGCCCGCCTTCTTGGAAAGACCAGGAGACGCTGACCGTGCAGCCCACGAGTGACCCTCGAAGCTGTACATCAGGGTTTGAGAAGCCCCAGCCCTGAGCCACCTTTGCACTGAAGCTCACCCCTCTACGCTCACCGAGTGCTGCGTGGGGCCCTTCTGCTTCTTTTGGCTCAACGCGTTGGCCCGGTCACTTGCCCGCTGGCTTGTGGCCCCTGTGCCGATGAACTACAAAATCTAACTTGTGATTCTGGTTGCTCCAGACTTGCACCCGCTCCTCTGAAAAGGAGCACCCGCTCTGACCCTCCTGGTCCGAGTGAGAAGCAATCTTCCAGTCCTGCGTGGATTGCTCTTGCCAAGTGTTGTTTGCTCCAATCCTGAAGCCTACACCGCCGACGGCGAGAGCCTTCGTGGGACAGCTCGTGATCCACTCCGGGACATTGCAGATGCCCTACAGTCCACGTGGCAGCGGAGAGAAACTCCTCGACAACCACCTGATTGCGCCCGACATTGCCTGGTTCCGTCCTGGTTCCACCCTGGTCACTGCTGAGTGACCCAGACTCTGTCCCCTCTGCTTTCAGGTACTCTACAACTTCGATCCACCCTTGGATCACACCGGACACTTCTCCTTCACATCGCCTGCAGCATCTTCAGCTTCAAGCACAAACAACCTGCATGACGAAACCCGACACAACTTCGACCCTATGCACCCACTTCCTGTGGGTGAGGTAACTCAGCAACGCCGGTGTTCCCACACTGGTACACATCTCTAGTGTATGTGTCTTAAGTTTCGTCCTTCTAGGTTAAGCGGAAGTCTCCTTAAACAGTAACTTTATAACTTTTACGCACCATTGACTCTGCATTGATGCATGCGTGTGCTTTAAGCGCAGCACCCGAATCCCGCAGGCTTTTCCCGACTTCAGCATTGCTAGTCCCGACTGCTCCCAGCAATTCCCTAGGCCCTAGGCCTAACCACTGTTCGATTGGTATCTCTTATACCACTTTCTTAATATATGGTTTGAGTGGCCACCCGCCCTCATCCATAATTGTGCAACTTTCATATGTTATACTGTGCTTTTGTTTAAACGCTTGTGCCCCTTTGCTCATAAAGAGTACTGGGGATTATTCTAGTAATAAATACATATATTTTTTAACCCTTTAGCAATACCCAATCATTAACTTCAAATTGTTTTATTTGTCACAGTGCTTAGACATCCAGTTAAATGCAAAAAAAATAAGTGAATACTTCTCTAGGAATTATGGAGATGTTTGCTTAATTTAAGAAATGTATATTGATGATACAATGTTATCCCTTGCGGTTAAAGGATGGTAGTGGTATTATTTTTTCACCAGCTTGTAAAAAGAAGAATAGTGTTTCCGTTCTTTTTTTGATAAAGCTTCCTTTTGAAATACAACATAAACATTGGGGTACTAATGGTAGATTGGTCCATGGTAAAGTCGAGATTGATAAAAACGTTTTCACATTAGGTCAATAAGTATGGTCCAATAGCGTATGATCCAATCTTTGTAAACATATTAATCATGAAATTATTAAACTTGTCAATGTTCCTTTAATAGTTGGTGGAAAATTTAATTTCATTAGAGATTTTTTATATTAGAGTGCCGCCTACACTATGAAACACAGAACAGCTTGTAAGCAGCCCCTTTATATTTCACTGAATGTGCAGCCCCGGGGCACGCGCCTAGTGTAATAAGCAGCGCTCTCTTCGTGTTTTTGCCTGGCGCACCTGTGTGAATGTGCGCTTTGGGGCAAATAAGGACACGTCCAATCTACGGACCATGGAGCACATTCCTAGACAAAAAGACTCTTCTCTCCGACGGTTTCTAGACATTCTTATTTCAAGGCTAGCGCTGGTTTTGAGCCGAGATGACACGGCGACTCCTCCTGCATCAATAAATGGCAGAAACCGAAGGACTGCGGCGTGGCGGTAAAAAGAGCCTCTGATGCTTCTCTTACCCGTTGAGCCTTGGTGTGCTGCTCGCCCCTTGCAAAATGAACGTCGTCCCTCATTCCCTTCCTCTGCCTACCCAAGAAACAAGAACACGCGTCCCCGATCGGAGGCGCCAAGATCCACGGTCCTAGGAAGAGACAGATGCCGCATCTAACCCCCTTTAGAGGCCACTGGGGGGCGCTATTACGCAGCTCCGGGGCAATAGTGCTGCTTTTAGTTTTGAAGAGAAAGAGGCGTTGCGCAGTTCTGGGAATGTTTCCCACGTCGGATTCGCTCCTTCCTGTTAGCGCTTTAACAACACGGGGCTGGCAGAACCCAGCCCTGGCGGAACGCTTCTGTGGAAGCACTCCGAATAAGAATAATAATGCTCCCTTGGTGGAAGAGAGCCGCGCGGCGCTCATGCAGGCGGCCGTGGCTGATTTTAGGAGAACAGAGTCCACAACAATCCAATATCACAATAGCAGCAGCAGCACTGGCGACAGGCAGGCACCGTCTATGGTACAATTAATCCATTGCGCGTCCCGGTGAAGTCCATGGACCAATTTCATTGAGCGCTTGCATCCGCCTCCTACCCCTGGTACACGGCTGCGGCGCCCGTTCCGAGAGGCTGCTGCTTTATCCCTGGAATGAATGGATTAATTGGATTAAACTGCATGTCGGTCTGCTTGCAGTCAAGGTGTACCGGGAAAGGCAGCGCTAGGCGCAGCAGCGAGCTTGGCTCAGCTCTCAGCGCTCTGCTGCCATCCCATCCTCCGTGAATGTTGCTGCTTCCGGGGCATCTCGCCTGACTGAAGGGCAGTCGTCGTTCGAGTGTAGCTGCGCACAAAGGAGAGATGATGTGGGGAAAGTTAAAAATGAAAAGGGTGCTTGCTGCGCTATAGCCTGCTGCTTCCAACAGCTATAGTAGACATGCAAACCGAAACATTCACCATATATTTACACCTAATCGCCAATCATACCGTAGTCGCGATGCAGTTTTTCTGATAATATGACGCTGGGTGTGAGGTTTTACCACATCTTAACGGGGGCGTAGTTATCAGCGGTGCAACGGGTGCAGTGACACCGGGGTCCCTGGGTCTGAGAGGCCCGCTATGCACCAAATGCAGCTGATTTTTCTGTGAAAGTTGGAGGTGGGTGGGGTAATTTATCTTGCTTGCGTTGGGAGTCCATGGTCCCCTTTCCACGCCACTGACTACGGAGGCTATTTTTCTTCACATCGTGAGAAGTGACTGGCTCAATATATTGAAAAAAATGTGGGATGACAGAAGCTTCGAACACGCTTCTCGCATTCACTTGGTTCGCCAGGAGCACAGGGCACTGTACCATTAGCAAAGAGGAAAAATGCTTGCCCAGGGCATAATATATGACAGTACTGAACTAGAGGTGGATTGTGGTTGCGGAACTTGAGGCGGAAGAGTGATGGAGAGTCTGACCTAGAGAGTGAGTTGTGAGATGCTGAGTGTAGAGAAGTGAATTGGGTAGAGCGATGGTGAATGGGGAAGAGGGATGAGATGAGACAGATGGGGAGGGTAGAGGAGTGATTGGAGAAGAGGAACGACGAAGTAGAGCAAGAGTGAGTATGAAGGAGGAAGGCGTCAGAGGGATAGTGAGAGTGGAAGAGCGAGTGGACAGCAGGATAATCAGTCAATCATGCAGTACCTGTATAGTGCAGCTTATCACCTGTGATCCAAGCATTGGGCTCCAGGTTTCAGTCAAAGAGCGATGTCTTGAGTTCCTTCCCGAAATCTGTCAGAAACAACGAAGTTCGGAGATGTAGGGGGAGGGCGTTCAAGGACTTGGAGGCGAGGTGGGAGGAGAGGTTTCTGGATGGTTGTTGGAAGTTCAGGCAGTGGTTCATGTATGCCGGTCCTTGGTTGTGGAGGTCTTTGTATGCATTGGCTAGTAGTGTGAATTGGCAGCTTTTCTGGATGCTGGAGCTAGTGGAGGTCTCTCAGGTGTTGAGTGATGTGGCTCCTTTTGGGCAGATTGAGGATCAGTCTGACTGCTGCGTTCTAGATCATCTGGAATCTTCTAATGAGTTCGCTGGTGGTGACTGCATAGAGTGCGTTGCCATGGTCCAAACGGGTGGTGATGAGGGCCTGAGTCACTGTTTTTCTGATGCTGATGGGGAGTCATTTGAAAATTCTGCGGAGCATGCAGAGAGTGTTGAAGCAGGCTGAAGAGCCGGCATTGATTTGTCGTTTCACATAATGAGTATAGAGGAATGAAGAGACAGAGAAGAGACATGAGGGGGAAGCAAGATGATGCATGTGGAGGAGTAATGAGGCAGACGGAAAGTAAATGTGAAGTGCAAGGTGATGATGAGAGTGGAAAAGAGAGGAGCGCCAGAGGGATGGCAAATGAGGGGTCACAGAGATGGTACAGACTACAGTTGTGTTTGTATGCTAGTGAGCATGAAGCAATAGTGATCAATACTGACATTTCTTGTGGTCCTGATCAGAGCAGACATATTGTATTGTATTTTCTAACTTTGTACCTCTGGTGTGTGCATGGATTACTCTTCTAGAAGTCGGCAGGAGAGGCTACACTGTTTGTTGTGCATGGTTGGTACACCATGGATTTCTAGTGTGGCCTGTGTTGAAAGAATAGGGCTGATGTTTTGGTAGCAAGGGCTGAACTACAGTGCAAGAGTGATGGGTTAAGTGATGATAAATGTGTAGGAGTGAGGATAGTGTGAGGGATTGAGGGAACTGCCAGAGAGTGAAGTTGGCCGGGCTTATTATATTGTGAATGTATATGACAAACAGAGAATATATCAAGTACTCACAGTAAGTCACTATAACACATGATAATGTACATGGGATCGTTACACAGAAATAAAACTCGACTGGGATAATGTTTATTGTTCTAACCGTTTCTAAATAGTATTGATAAACAATGGCTAGATAGGCAACATGTATGAATTCGTTTATCTACATTGTAAAAGCATCACACCGTTTGTCCTTAAACCCAAAAGCAGCTTTGAACAGTTCATGCTTGTCAGGGACGCTTAGCCAAGCGATGGCCCAAAAGTCTTCCCAAAACGTGAATAATGTGAAATAGCCTGAATTTCGAAGAGCCTGGTGTATTACGGAGCGTCGGTTCCAGGGCAGCTCGCGTGTACTGTGTCACACTCGCCCACGGAGCTCAGGGGGTGTCCTGGATCCGGGGGCGGGCAGGCGGTGCGAGGGTGTCGGCTTACACTTCCACCTCTCCGCCCCGGTCCCGTCTCTCGTCTGGCTGCGACCCGCGTCCAGCAGGGGGTGCTGCGGGCGGGACTCCACGGTCTGACGTCAACCGCACTCCCACCATCGCTCCTGAAAGTGGCGAGCTCCGGAGGAGCCGAGCAGCCTTCTCCCTCCGCAGAGCATGGAGCAAGGGCGCCCGCCAGCCAGCACCGGCAGCAACGCGCCCGCCGCCCGGGGAGGCAGATAGCGCGCGGCCCGGCTGCCGCCGCGGAGTCCGCCGCCGCCGAGCGGGATCGGTTCACCGGACCGGGAGCGCTACGGAAACTTGGGGAAAGTTGCTGGCCGAGTCATGGACGCCCTCGCCGGACTGTGGCGGCTCCTGCTGCTCGCGCTACTGGGAGGGCAGGCGCGAGCACAGCCGCCCTCCACCACAGGTGAGACCTCGCGCGCCCCGTACTATGAGGTGGGAGAGCCTCCAGCTAGCGCTGCGAACTCCATGGGAGGTGGAGCTCACCGTCAGCGCTGGCGGGCGGAGGGCTTTCCGGGGGCCCCAGGGAGTAGTGTGTGTGAGGGGGCTCAGCACGGGTGTTTTCAGGTGTCTGTCCAGTCGAAGAGTGAGCCCGACCCGTCGGACTTCAGGTGTGCGTGGGTTCAAGTTGATCGAAGTAGGCAGAGCCTGCAACTTCCGCCATGTTTCGTGCTTTTGTTTTGGTGAAAGGGCTCTTGGTCATCCTGGGAGTGATTTAAGTGGAGAGGGAGCACCTTCTAGCTCAACTCCTACTGGGGGAGGGGTGCGACTTGTTACATTCCAAGTTGAACCCGGCGCTGTGCCTGGTATTGAACACACACCACATGCTTGGGCTTAAACAGCAGCCAAGCGCCACTACAAAGGGACTTTATTTTATATTGTATTCCAACTAAGTTAACAAGGAGCACGAGCGTTCATTACTGTGGCGGATAGAGATGGAGTATTATTTTTCCCTGTTTTATGCATAGGTCAGTGAAAAAGAAACAAATAAATAAAACGGGCAAAGACGGTTGCTTCATTTAGAGGTGTTGCAGATCTCACAGAAAGTCGATCATGTTTGTATTGTAGCTAAATCCCCATATGGAGATCCGTTTTAAAGGTCTGCAATTTACAATTCAATATTCATAGCAGGGAAAATGTTAAGTGTATGTCCACTACTAAGGTCCATTTTAAGGGCTTATAGTTTACAGTTTGGCGTTCAAAGTATAAGAGATTATGCTTTGGCCAAGATCACTCAGTGTATCTGTCTAATGGGATAACACAGACATGAGCGCTACAGTTAAGGGTATACTTATATTTAGCCACCCTTTTAAGGTACATTTTAAGTGTTTCCAAATTACAGTTAGCCACCTGAAGCACGAGCAATTGCAATTTGACCAATAACTCACTATCTGTCTAGTGCATTACTTTTGATATGATTGCTCCAACTCTGCACCATCCGTTGTTGTTTTATTGATATACTTAGTCCCTCTGGAAATTAAATCCTTACTTGTACACACGGGATTAAGACCCCAAGTGAATACCTTCGGTGGTTGGTTGGGGGTTGGGGTTGGGGGGGGGGGATTCATCCTTTAGCATAGGACTCCTTCCCAGGAGTCCTCTTAATGGAAACCACCGTGTTTAGTAAGGGAACGTGGGCTATCGATCTCCTGCACCGCCTGTTGTATATTGAGCGACCAGCCTTGGGAAAAACATACGAGGCTCTAATTGAAAGTTTAAACCGGAGCAAGTGCCTTCCTTAAACGCCACGTATTCTCGAGCGTTCAGCTATTGCTGCCACAGTGGACGATGATGGAAGGCATGTAAATAGGGTGCGGGGGCAGGCTACCCAGCCTTTGTCCCTTTCGACATTTATTATTGGTGACTTTGCAATTAGTGAGGGTTATATATGTTAGGTCTGTGGGTGTCTTTTATTCTTCTTTCAAGGTTTAAATAAGTTTGCTGTCTTAGTGCAAGATGAGGCGTTTTGTGACCGTGTCCGGTGCTCTATGCCCAATCATTCCTCTGTACTGTGATCGCTGTGTTTGTGCCCACTGGCTGCCAGTTAGAAGCGGCTGACTGCAGACTCTGTGAAGGCTTTCGTTGCATTAACAGTCCTTTGCTGTGCGTTTAAGTAAATGTACGGCACAGGGTTGTGTGATTTAGTTCAACTTTCTAACCAACACATTACTTAGGAACATGCTTAAGAACAATTTAGGCTGGTTAATCTGTGGGCTGTATGCCTGCCTGTACTGTGCTACAGAGCACAGATTAGCTGCTGTTGGGTTCATAATCTCTGCACGTGGACATTTCTTTAAACAAAGTTAATTGTAGTGTCTCATTTTGATAACATCGCATTATTCGCTACATCTTCAGCGACCTTTATGTCATCTCTTAAGAGGCACTGTGGCTTTAGCGGTGGGTTGAAACTGGGGTCATTGTATATACACGGGCATCTATGCCCCTGGTACAAAGAGTGGGCTTGTTCTGTCCTCGGAGGATGCTTGTGCTGCGAACGATGAGAGAGCGGTGTAGCTGTCATTATTGCAAAGATGCAGTGGCACAAGGGTGGGAGACAACTTGCATCTCAGTGTTGGCTATTTCTTACTACACTGTATGTGGATGGAGGTGGCTGGTGGCATCCTGCCTAGTTGCATTAGGGCCCAAGGCACTCTTGCTACTGTTGAGCATGGTGCTGATGAATGTATTGTAATTGTATTTATTTAGCGCTTACTAAACATGATGAGGCGTCAAAGTGCTTTTCTGTGAGTAGCACAGTACTACGGAACCCAAAAAGGATTAGTGGTGGATTAGTATAGTGAAATTTGAGTTAATTTGAGCGGTGGGCATGTGAGTCTGCTAGTTGGATTGAAAAGTAAAATGAGGGGATAGAAGAGGGAAAAGTCCAGAAAGTATTTATTGGGAGATCATAGTAGTAAGATGAGGTGTGTGTGTGTGGTGTGTATAAGGAGAGATGGAGGAGGGAAGAATCACTAGAAATAGATTAGGGAGATCATAGTAGTAAAATGAGGTTTGGGATGAGCCAGAGAATGGAGGTAGAGGATATATTGAGAGAGGTATAGGTTAGTGCATTGGAGCCAAAATGGCTAAAACACATTCGCAGAGACAATATCTCTTGCATTGGTGAGACCTGTTGGCTTTGCCAATGCTTGTTTTAATTTAACTTTATGGGCTGCTTGTATTATGGCAAGAGCATCTGCCATTTTTACTTAGCTGTCAAATGTGTCCATTTTAGCGGTGCTGTATTGGAAGTGTGCTCTCTAGTCATTGCCAGTTGGGATGTTTCATCCATCCACCCCCTATATTAGACTGGCAGCAGAGAGAAAATTGGAAAAGGCTAGCCTGTCTGCATCGCTCTATGCCCAGCCCGTGTCCAGTGTTGGCGAATCTGCCCAGTTTTCAGTAGGTAGGTTATTTCAGAGGGTGATTACCATCATGTATGGGTCTTTGTTTAATGGTAATACTAGTTATTTGCTGTGTCTAGACATGGCAGACGATTGGCGTGAAGTGCTGTAGGAAAACATGTTCCTGTTTAATCCTGCGAATGCAGGGGCTGAAATGTTGACATAACATAAGAAGCACTTGGTCCTCTCCCAACCAAAGCTTGTTTCGGTTCCCCCAAAAACAATTAATTGCAAATGTACACGTGTGCGTCGCAGAGCGCCTCTGAGATGGAACGCACTACGAGTGACCACATCTGAATCAGATTCTAGTCACAACCTATCTCTTCTGAATTCTCTGTTCATCCTCATATGGACCAGAGAGCGCCATGAAGCACTCCAAGTTAACAATGGTCCACTTAGAGGAGGAGCACGAGGCAGCAGATAAACTCACTTTGGTAATTCTTTACTTGACTATAACGTTAGAGGATGTGTGCGTGCTTCTAGTTTTGAGTGGGGGGTTCGTTACCGGATGTTCTTCTTTTAAACTATTGATATTTAACATTCCAAATCCAGTAGGTGATTGTAATGGGCTATTTAGTTCTATTATATTAGTCGGTATTACGCGCCATGCCAAGAATGGTAGGCGCGTGATGACTAGTGCAGTGGTTCCCAAACTTTTGACCCCTGAGGACCCCCCATTGAGTCACCACTGGAAGCCGGGGACCCCCAAGCAATCTTTATGAGTTAAATTTCAAATATTAAAACAGTAATTTGAAAAAACACACATGTGCACACAATACAAATAAGTACTAAGGATTTTGGGGCCAGATGTACGACCATTTTATTTAGCGCTTTGCAATTGGCGACCCTTTGCAAATGGCAAATTGCGAGTCGCTAAATGAAATGTACAACATTGTGTTTAACACGGTTTGGGATTCCCAATGGGGTTGCAAATTGCGAGGCTCATTTAATATTAATGAGCCTCTCGCAATTTACGAGCCCATTGGGAATGCCAGCCCTCCCAGGGATGGTGGCCTGCTGGGCTCAGCAGACCACCATGTCTGGGACTGCTTTTAAATAAAGCAGTTTAAAAAAAATAAAATGCAGCCTGTTTTCCATGCATTAAAAAAAAGAAAATGAAACGTTTTAGTTTCATTTTTTAAGGGCAGGCAGTGGGACCACTGCCTGCCCTTAAAAAATAATTTTGCATGTGTTTGCAAAGGGGAAGGGGTCCCCAGGGGACCTCTTCCCATTTGCGAATGCATTACTATCTACTTGAAGTAAGTGATAATTGCGAGTGTTTTGCGACCGCAATTGCATTCACAAAACATTTGTACATGGTTTTGAGGCTCGCTAATAGCAAGTTGCAAAACATCAGTGTATAGAAAATGGAACATAAGGTAAGGAGACTACAAGGTGTAGTATTACCATGTCATTCATACTGATAGGCATTTTTCAAGAGTGCTTGATCTGGAAAAGCACAAACTCGGGATTCAGAACTTAACACAGTGGCTAGCACTGACTTTTACATTAAAAATGTATTTCTTCCCAAATAAATCTTTTAATAGGTCTGGTCAGTTTGGGAAACACTTGCCTAGTGTAATGCTTATGTTACTGTGTACATTTGAATTGTAGTTCACGCATGGAACGCTGTTGTAAGGGCGTTCAGATGGTATTGCTCAGTTGCCCTTCGATCATCCGACCAAGAGGACGCTCCCTGCGATGGGTGGAATTTCTTTATTCATCAAAATAAATTTTAACCTTCATTCAAGAGTGATTACCTGATTCATTTCAGTGATGTGTCTTTTGTTTTTTGTTTAGTTTTTCTGCACTTTGGTTTTTACTAGGATCTGCCCTTTTGTGAACTACTACTCCAATATCCGCCGGGTATGTTATGGAGCAGCACATTTTGTACATCATGATTACGCTATTTTATTATTGTAGCACACTAGAATATTTTCTTGTCCAGAGTTTCTACTCTTTAGTACTAGGTACACACAGGACTGCAGAAATCCACAACTATGAGATGACCAGTTAACTTTTGCAATGTTTGGCTTAAAAACTGTGTGGTTAACGCCCAAATATAGTAATAAGCAACAGAAGGGTAATCACTTAACCTTTAGAAAAAGCCTTTCACTGAGCGGCAACACGGGCTGCCACGTTTTAGCAACTTTTGATCCGTTTTAACCATTTTTTTTGTATACAATCTGTAGATTAGGCAAAAGAAGGTTGGCTTTGTGACAAATGCGGCAAAGCCACAATTATGCGGAAAAACCACACCCGCAAAAATGGCACAATTCCAGTGGGCCTGGATATAGGTTTGTGAGTGGTCTGGACAGTCATGCCTTTCTTTCCTTGTTTGTAGTTATTGGAACCTTCCTGTCTCTTCATATCCGACTGGTTATTGATTTAGTATATACAGATGTGCCATGTTGGAGGCAGACAATGGCCTTGTCATGTGTCGTGTCTGGCTTCTTGTCATCAAAACGGATTGTGTGGGCGGGTGGGGGGGGGGGGTGTGTCTGCAGCTAGACAAACTAGTTGAAATAAATGTTTTCTTTGTGATCCTTAAATGATGACAGTTGGCGAAACTGTAATCTCGGTGCATTTTTTGTGCGGCTCATTTTCCTCAATTAGATCATTTTCTTTCTCTCAGTTTCCCTGGCATAGCAAGCATCCGTGGTACAAAAGGTGATGGAACATAACAGGGTTGTGGGTGAATTGCCTAATCGGCTTTTGTACCTCCTCGATAACCGTGAGACACCTAGTCTATTAAGTTTCGATTCACTGAAAAGCACGACTGTTGGCTTAACCGTTTTCTATCGAGGCTAAAGATAATGATTGCTCTCTAAAGACCCCGACTCAAGTCTGCCTTAGAATGCATCAGGGATATATACACTTTCAAAGGCTGCGAGTTAAGTGGCACACGGGCACCTATGCTGTTAGCTGTGAGACACATTTCAGTGTAATGCTTCCTATTAAATCAAGCACGAATACATTTATTACACTTGTCTCGCCATTTGAAAATTCTTATAGACTTAACTACAATTGTCCCATATTACGTATTAGACTCTTGTGACTCTAGTACGTTGCAACTACAGTGTTCTACGCCTTTGACATCCAGCTAATGTAATGTTATATAAGATTTGGAGCGTCCAGTGCGTGCGCAACATGTCAAATATTGAAAAGCAACTTTAGCACTCCAAGTGCGTCACTGTGTGTTTTTTTTTCCTGCTTCCGCTGCCAAATCGTCGAAGTACCCAAAGGATCACCAGCTTCATGCGGCCCCCCTCCCAGCTACATGGGAATCGGAATTACTTACTGTTTATAGCGGCAGCTTTAGACCTGCACAATGTCTAGTGCCATCAACATTTACACAAGGCACCTTGAGTATCCTGTTAAGAGTATATTGTGTGTATTTGTGAAGCACACTTTCACCCGCAAGGGTATCCTAGGGCTGAGCAGGTTTGTGTGCCTAGCAGGGATTATGGTAGACTGGCTAATTGAAAAGCCTGGTCTTCACCTTCTTGCGGATTTCAAGAAGAGTGGAGGCTCTGATTTGGACTGAAAAGTCGTTCCACACTTTAGGAGCAATGTAAGAGAACGCCTGTCCTCTTGATCTGGTTCTGTGTATGCATTAGGTGTTTGAGAGTCCGAGCAGGCTGATCAGTGTGTGTGTGTGTGGGTAAGTAGGTGCGTGGAAGCGTCCGGCTTTTAGCTGATGAGGCTTGCATTGGGTGGAGGGCGGGGGGGGGGGGGGGTCAATTTTCCACCAAGTGTCTGGGTCCCATGCGGTTTGTCTCCTCATCACTGCTCCTTACCTCATTTCCACGCCTTCTCATCTCCTGGTATCCTTGCGGATCATGCCTCCTGCCACCTACCATTGCTTTGCTGCCCCCTATTGCCATTATCATCATCGCTGCTGCCTACCACTGCAGCAGATATGTTTAGAGGGGCATCTTGTGGTGGAAGTTGCGCTCTATAGGCTTCCTTCATTGCTGCGTCAGTGCTTGCTTTGACTACTGCATGTTTATCTGCTATTTGCAGCTGCCTACAGCGCCTGCTGCTCTGTATTTGGTATATTAATCTTCGGGGGGCAGGGGGCAGGAGTGGTCATGATTAACCTACCACCAAAGTCACCAAGTAAAGCCCAAAGCAAACATCCTATCCCAACAGTTCCAGCGCAGCTCTGTACAAGTCGCAAAGCATCAGCTTGATGTATACAGATATTGATGGGTGGCAGCAATGTAACACACCTATTTAAGAACTACAGTCTATCCCAGCTGGAAAGATATGTGCAAGGGATTCACAACCCAGTGTAGTTTTTATAAAAGACAAGAGTCCTTGCTGGAAAATCACACCAACACCACTAGCATTAAATATTTTACAAGGAAAATAATGCAATCAGGGAAAGTTAGAGCGTCTCCAAAAAAATCCAGTTACAGGAACTGGAAAACATAAAGTCCCCCTCAATGCTTAACATAAAAACACAAATGTGGCCCAGTAAACCCAATTCTTTACAGTTATGTAGTCACATTGTAGGTCCTTACATTTTAAAGTTGCCTTCTTTCTTAAAACTTGATGACCTGTAACGCACGTATGCGTGCATGCCGGTGCAGGGTAATCTCTGAAAACAGCATTGCTTACATTTCCACTCCGTTGGAATATTATCACAATACCATGAACATTCTGTACAAGGGCACCAGCTAAATTCGCTGCGCAACTTGTTGTTATTGTCCATTCGGCGACAGAGCTATCACGAAAAGATCAACAATATCGACCTGACTGGGAATTTAGCATGACAATATGGGTGATGCTTATTATTTAAACGACATCACTTCCTTGTTTAGTTAGAGGAGCATTCACTGGCACTGAGAGGTCACCACATGTCGAATCTCCAGTCCAGCTGATTACTGCATACCTCATGCAAGGTATGTAGCCCAGCTCTACACCAAGACGAGCAACCTGCTGACAAGTACCCACAGGTAGCTGTGAAGTTCTATTACCCTATAGAAATTTGGCAGATTCCTCCACCCTAGGCATACTAGGATAGGAAGCTCTAGGTTGGAGTAAAATGTATTACTGTACTTGTATGCATGCATATATTCTGTAACTGTAAAATGGAAGAATTGTTTCTTTTTCACTATTCTTGTTATGCTAATAGCCTAATTCTGTTTCATTCTATTGATTATTGCAGCACACATGTTTTACTCTAGAATCACCTTGCTTCAATAATTATTGAAACTGCATGTTGTGTATTACTTCTGTATCTCTTTGGTATGTACGAGTAACCAAACAAAAAGGTTCTAGATCTGTTACTATGATTTCGTGGGGAGTCAGGGTTGTCATGTTCTGAGGTTGCATAATCCACCTGTTACCTTTTCTGGTTAGGGGAACAGATGGTGCAGTGTGAGCTAGCAGGACTAAGGCCCACATATCCTGATGGTGTGCGTAGAATCAGTCTTGCACAATTCTGATGTTTGTTGTCCAACAAAAGCCCAGTTTAACTTGCTAAAGCATACGCTGTACAACATTACCTCCCCCTTACTAGGATATTCAAAAAAAGCCCCAAAATACCCTAAAATGCTACTTCCTTAAACACCTTGCTGCTGTAATTTTCTAGGCAAATGACAAGTGGCAAGCCTTCCTGCCCTAATCAATCCAAGCAAAGCAAGTCTGATACACCTGTACACAGTTGGCAGTTACCACACCGTCGGTTTTAACATGCCCACTCTACCTGACCCAAGCCCAATCTCAGTAGCTTGAGTCACACTCCCTTTATCAACCTCCCTTCAACTGAGCAAATAGTTAAACCAAATATTAATGATCTTCTGATCACCCAGACATGTTCTGGGCAAGTTCTAAGCGGGATCCCAATAAATGTAGAAATGCTGGAGCCGTATAGGATGAAATAACCCCACTTACAATCTCAGTTATAACCGTTAATATCCTTGGGTCGGAAAATGGAAGTGGCGCTGCAGAGTACCTTTCCTCGCCTTCAAGAGAGCCCCTGGAGGTATTTGAAATAGGAAATGAAATCGAAACTTGGACCCGCTCATACAAAAACAGCGGATGATCACCTAACAAAAGTGCTAGGATTTGACTCTGTATGTAACTTCACAGACATGTGATATCCTGTTGAAAACATTTCAGTCGTCTGTAGATACTCAAAACTATCAGTCCAAGAAAATGGATATGTAACTTGATCTCTTGCACACACTAGTAGTATTAGTCACTGGCATAGACACAAAGCTCTGCGATTCGAAACAACCTAATAACTCATGCGCAGTCAGAGCGCACTGCAAAAGAGTTAGCATGTTAACTACTAATTGACAAACTTGCCCTCATCTCTAGATACCTTAACTAACGAAAGAGATTAAAATAAAGCTGAGCATCCCATTTCAAACCTGTAACACAAGGTGCCTTGAGAAGTCCTCACCAAGCCCCATTCTTGCAGTCCCCAAACATACTCTGCCCCTGATAGTGCAGCTCTCGCAAGGCAGGAGGAGAGAGCCCATCCTGTAACAAAAAAGGAGCTCATATACAACTAAACTCTGCGAGGAAGCACAGATCACTGTGATAACTCCGACAAAGGCCACAAACTTAGCACCCGTACATCACCATCCAAACTCAAAGCAGAATCCACCTTAATGCCACCTTCACTGAAAGTGTGTAATACTCTCCCAAAACAAACCTTCATTGATGCACTCCTACACAAGAGAACCCAACCCCATAAGGAAAAGACAGTAGAAAGCTACGAACAAAAAGTTCAGTTCAACATTATGCAGCCAGTTTAACCATGCCTCGTGTAGATGGACCCCAGCACAAAGGGGAACCAGTCCATCACTTATATTATGTTAGTCACAGCCAGCATGCATCAAGGGCAAAATAAAGAGCCCATGTAAAGCCAGGAGTATGGAGTTGTTTTCAGATTTCAAAACCTCACAAAATAAATCTGAACTCGCTGAGACCAAAATCAATGCAGAGCTCAACATGCAGAATACCGGCCTAAAATGCTCCATCACACCAGGCCATTGCCACCAAATTGTCCCCACTATGGTATCAGCCCCTTTCAGCTAAGAATATCGGGGATCAAAACAAGTATGACAAAACCACACTGCAGTCAATGCACTAGCCTACTAAAGGCAAATGATTCTCTCCCCCCCCTCTCGAGAGTGGAACCCCTACCCCAGGAGTCTGCAACAACAGGATAAGGGCGATGGGGCTGGTTAGGCTTGTGTGGGCGGGCTCATCACAAAACTACATGCGACACGCACTTAGCAAAGCCCCAGTACTAGTCTTCAACCCTCCTGGGACAGGCTGACACAAATGCTACCATAGCAAAAGGGACAATTGATGGACAGAAACTGGGGTGGCATGGTAAGCAAAAGAAAAACAGATTAAACTCAGATGTTTGTGACTGGAGGTGAATGTTTGCATTGTTCAGCATTCCTTCCATCATTTGTTCCTTTTTTACAAATGTTATAAAGGCACGTGGCCGACCAAGCGAAAGCCTGGCAGCAGAGGGGTCCTATACAGACAACTGCACCCACTAGTGGCAGTAGCGACAGCTCTCCTTATTGGGGCCAGATTGCACTTGAGAAGCTACGGACTGTAACAGCAAATAACTGGGGCTGTCATGCGGAAGCTGCCACTAAAGCGACCACTCTTTCTCACCTAATCGAGCACAAGCCGGGTGGTAAGAGAACCCGGCTCCAGCAGACGTATCGCTCACTTGGCTGCTTCGATATACTAAACCGAGACAGACATACTTTGTCTTATTTACGGACCTACTTCCTGTAATACACAAAACTCATTTATTGGTTAACTCTTACAAACGATTAACCCCCGCCGCCTACCTCTCTACGACATTTTCACTCTATCTAAAGCGCTGCCTGATTGCCCTGAGAATGGGAGATTGGCGCTTCCTTCAAAACCTACCCACCTGGCGTCGCAAGAAGGAGGACACAACATGTAGAGGATGCGGGTTAGCAACAGAAACAATCTTGCATATGCTCTGTATCTGTCCTTCATTCAATTTTCAACGCAGGTGTCTGCTTAGGCCAGAATGGAACAGGTTGGGAGTTCGGACTTGTAGGCATGCCATTATTGCTGCTTTGTCTCTAGATAACATTGTCTTAAATATAAAATTGGCCAAATTTATTCAGCAAGCATATCACAATCTAGATAAAATGGACACTGCTAAGGCCTCATTGCTCACTGTCTAGATTGAATATGTATTTTAATAGAACTTGTAACGATTTTTAATTGTACTTTTTCTACTCTTTTAATTACTTTTTATTCACAAAACTGTATATAATGCGACTTGGGAAATCTTTTAAAGATATGTTTTATATCTAAATAAAGGAATTATTACTTACTCATTTTTTGGTTAGTGTGTGTATATATACACCCATAAACACCAGAATAAATCAATACCTTATGGAAAAGTTAATCTCAATTATCATGATGCAAAGGAAGATGTAGAAATTTGTGACATTTTATTTATGAGGGACTTCAATATGAGCCTGTCTGACGATATGCTTGTATACACCTGCAATGGGTAATCATCAAGCAGGGGACCTGGCACAGTAAACACTGAGACAAGAAAGGCAAGGCCGTCGTCTCTAACCACTATAACGCCATGCTGTTCTATTTCAAACAGCAGAATTCAGGCTGATCTCCACGCCCCCCCCCCCAGCTCCTAAGCACCAAACCCCACCATACACTTCATCCTTGATTATACGTTAGACTATCACTATTCATACGTGTCGCATTTTTCTAAATAGAAGCAAGGCTGGAAAGTTACCACTTCCCAAATAATTGAGCTGGCCACTAGGTGACCTGCCACCCTACATGCCATAAACTTGAAGGAAAAAAGTCAGTCCGATGAGTCAATCCGTTCTTCTGAGGCCACAGCAATACACATACTTGAATCTTGTCAAAGTTTGAATCACAATGCCATCGAAAATTGGATGTTATTCATCCAACAGCTATTCATATACCTTTTTTTGTTTTATATAGCGCAAACTTGACCCGAAGATATCGGGTATCAGAGTGCTTTACACAAGCACCAGTTTTGTTACAACTGGGCACATTAATTTTTTTTGTTAGGCACAGGGAGATTAAGTGATTTGCCCAGAATCACAGATGTTGAGCGTCCCTACCGAGACTCGAACCCGGTTCCCCAGCTTCGTGGTAGACCGCTCTAGCTTTAAGGCTACATCCTCTCCAAATCCCCACAGCCTTGCGCCGGTATCATTTACCGGGGGAGCTACTGGCCTGAAACCAAGAGTTAAAAAGCTGTCAGCGGCCAAAGAAGAAACTAAATCGGGCATTGAGAGCATTGGGGAGATGACCAATTAATATTGAACAATTTACCTGTGTCCACAATCTCAGAAAATCTTATAAAAACTTACTCTGGAACTAAAGGAAACTAATGGTCGAAGACTTCTGGGTAAAAATTCTACACCTAAGTAAGAAACCAAATTCAAGAGGCTTTTGGAAACTTGTTAATGGCCTCAATAAAGCAACCTACTCCGTTAACAACTCAAATATCGTTTAAACTAACTGGGTAGCTTACATCACCAACATCTTAAACCCTGCATTGGGAGACCTGCATAGAAACCCTACTCTAGTTTGTAGTTCGCCTCCCACGAAGGACCAGGAACAGTACACAAGTGCACATGGTAACTTCTCCAATTGCAGCCCTTAAAGCAAACAACCGGGGCATTTCCACCCCCAATCACACAGTAGGCTGTATCGATGATACAGATAGCCAAGAAAATGAAGTAGACTCAACCCGAAGCATAGCCCCAATAGTTCCTGCTAAGCCTACTCTCAAAAATGGAACACTAACGATAAACCCATCTCAAATCACAAAAATAATCGTCCGGAGACTCCGAGATAAGGAACCAGAGCCCAATGGCATCTCCCAAACAAACAGTAAGATAAACACATTGTTTTGGGCAGAGAAACTGGCACTTGTCTTTAACAATGTCTTACAGTCCTAGGTTATTCCAGACACCTAGAGAGGGGGGGGGGGGTAGCCAACCTGAAATTCAGGGGTGTGTGGCAAGTCGCAACCTAGAAATTACTGCCTCATAGCACTACTTGATAACGAAGCAAAGTACTTCTCCTCACCCATACTTGGGGAATTAATAATCTGGGATGCTGATCAAAGAATAATTCTTATAAACCAGACTGGTTTCCCTTGTGATACTGGGACCTCCACTAACCTTATGGCACTGTCCATAGTCATAGGTCAATTGCTAATTGGGCACAAGCAGTTATAGCTATGTTTTTATCAACTTCAATGCAGTATTTTACTGTGTAACCTTCCCTCGTCCATGCTATTTGAGGATTAAGGCAAACTCTGCTGCAAGCTATAATTAAACCTTCCCCATAAAGGCACCTGGTTGAGAATCCAGATAGGCGATGGTACTCTACTCTGAAAGGATTAGAACACACCAGGATCTAAAGCAAGGATGTGTGCTGGCACCCACGTTATTCAGTCTTTTACTGGTCGACATGATGCCATCTATGGACTCTGTTAATTCACATCCACCAAAGCTTGGAGACGTCATCTTTCAAACCTACTATATGCTGATGACGTATTCCTTTCAAGTCCAGCTAAAATCGGCCTCCAGTGCCTGCTTGGTGCAATAAATAAACATTCCATCACCAGTGGGATGCTTATCAACCTGAAAAAAATCTAAAGTCGTGTTAGTCAGTAACAGCTTCAGGGGAACCATAAATGGCAACTGCAAGCACTATGCCAGGACACTTTTGACGAGTATAAATACCTAGGGGTTCTTTTACTCACAAAAGGTTCCTTCCAGTCTCAAAAATCACAAACCATACGGAAAGGGAATTCGTTGATGCAGGCTTTTTGCACCTTGTACAGTATTTTAAAATAACTGTGCCGTGCTCCTTTTTAAGGTCTGGGCTAGACGGCGCATGCTCTGTCTCTTGGAGACGTTTTGTTTATATATAGTGGGCTTACCATTAGTTAATGTCAGCGTTGCTCTCATTTCCTCTGTTCCCTCTTGTCATGGCATGCTGACGTCATGTCCGCTACTTATGGTTGGAAGTCCTCTAGACCAAGTACTTGTGTCTATAATCTGCTCCCGTATTTGGAGTCTGTCTGTCTGTCTTCCATATGAGTGCTTGTGTTTCCAAGCCATCTCCCGTATATATCTGTCAATGTTGCTGCTTTTATCACTCCCCCTCCCGCCCCCATCCGTGTCACTGCTTTTCCCTCATGGATCCGTTCCTTTCTTCTCTACCCCCACCCACCTAGAAGTTGATGAGCTCAATGCATACATCACATCAAAAGAATACTAACTATTTTATAGTACCCCAACCAAAGGTCAACCTTATGTGAGTTAGGACTGCATTGCAAATTCATGTACATTTATCAGAGCTATTCCTTTGAGAATGTGTTTATCAAAACTTGCTGGTTAATGTTACTAATAAACAATGTAATTCATGAATTAACTTTGGATTGCTTTGTATGAAACTCAGCCTACGGGCTGACCATTTGTGTGCGTTCTGAAGCTAGTTAACCGTTGGTTCTCTAGTTTATAGCAATACTTTCAAGGACACAGGCAGGTCAGTTTTCAGAACAGCGCACACTCCTAATTTAAAAGTGATTTAATTTGTTCACATGCAGATTCTCGAGTGCACAGTATCACAATTCTAGTTTTCATGAGTAAGCTGTTGCCATTTACTGCCAGGGGCGCCGAGAATCGTTGTGTGTTTTATAACCTGTTTGTCCACTTTGTTGCCTGGTCATCTGAGAACAAGAGGACCCAGCCAGACTCGATTGTGTGTGTTTCGAGGATATTGTTTCTGGAAAATGCTCCCTGACAGTGAGGTTTTAACTCTCCCACAAACTTTCCGATTATGATGTGGTTTGAGATCTTCTGGATTTCATGACTGACTGACTTGACTGCACGTTGGTGTTGATTTCAAGTTGCACTGAAATTCGAGAGCATTGGATTATTTATCGGCGTATTACTGATGTCTTGTTTTGTAGGAGGATACTGTTAGTGCTGTTTTGTGCGGATTTCTGCACCAATAATAGTATTTGTTTCATTTTATATTTTGGCTCACTTATGTTGTTGAGATTGATTGTTAGGTTTAGTTATCATTTCGATCAGCCTGTAAAATTTTACCTGATTTATTTTTTAATATACTGTGCACACGTTCACGTTTTTATTATTTTTTTGTTGTTTTACCAGATGAACTAGTTTGACGTGTATTTGCTCTTAAATCAATGTAAGCAAAACAAAAAGCGAGTTTATTTGACAAAAGGTTCAAAATAATGTTGATGATTTAACAAGCAGCACGAACATGTTTCAATGTAATCAAACCTTTAAACAACTGGTAAGCACTTGATTTGAGTGCATTTGGCATCTTTAGAAGTTTATTAGTTATTCAATAATTTTTCAATTTTATGTCAACAGGCCCATTTCTGAAGTGGATATCCTTTGGAACTTTACATTATCACTGCTTTTTTTTATTTTTGTTTTTTTGGCTGTTTCAGTAACATATGATAGATGTGTTATTGGAAAAAGGTACTTTTTTTTTTAGCTTAAATTGGTCTGTAGAGGCAGAATTACAAATAAACCCACATCCACAATATTCACATTTGTAGAGAAGTGGTAAAGATGTTTGGGATGGTGTTCAGATGAAGACCTATTGCAGTCCTGTGGTAGGACTAGTCCACAGAGACAAATAACTAAACTATGTGATTGTGTGGTAGATGACTTCAGATACACAACAAAATAATGTACCTAGGGCCATCGAGAGAGAGCTGTTAGAGTATTAGGACAGCTCCTCGTATGTGGTTAGTAAGGCGTAAGATTCAGGTACAGTCCAATGAACCGCTCACCTGTGTTCTCTGAAATCTAGATCACAGCTTGCTTGCTGGGCTTCAGTTCCGTGATCGGGTAGGCCAAGCAAAGGCCTCTAGTCTGAGAAGTAGCCTTAGAGAGCAATGGTTGTGTATCAGAAAATTCTGTAGAGAAGTAGCTAGAAAGAAAGTGGATATAGACTACTTGGTCTTCTTTCATGGCACCGGGCAGGTTTTCTGCTGGTCAGCGTGCAAGTGTAAAGTTGGGTGGTATTTGGCAAGGTCAGCACCTCTGACTTTAGATACTGCTCCATGTTTTTTAAGATTTTGGTCGCTGGCCTTGTTGTCTATAGTTATTTGTAATGGGTGGTTGAAACGGGTGACCTCTGTTGCATGTTTAGAATAAGTTGTCCACCACTGCTGGGAATACCAAGAGAATTGTGATTTATTTTGAGCTCTGCACTGTACCCGACTGTTCCAAATTGTTTACCAGCAAATGGTGTTACAGATCATGGAGGGTTGTTCACTTTCTTGGTGAGGGTTTTTTGCTGGGGTTCTTAATCTTTTCATTGATATGAGCCCGCTGGTCTTTAGTAACTGGGTTGTACATTTTTAAAAGTAGTTAAACATTTTTTTTTAAATTATACAGTTTGGTCGCTCGCAGCTCTTTTCCTTTTGCCCATGTGTGCTCTCTCGACAGTGTCCTTGTTTTCAGTCAGTTCACTCCATCCCTTACACACGTTTCTGCTTCTACATCAAAGGTTAAAGCAGCACTTGGAATCTGTAGAACATTTACCTGAGTTGTGCAGGGCTGTCTGTGATGAGTTGGCTGCATTCCCTGACGGTGCTCTAATTCTGTTTTTAAAATGTGCGCACTCAACACCATTTGTTTTACCCTTTAATTGCAATTTCAAAAAGGTTGAAATTCTCCTTGTTCCAATCTTAACTTTTTTACAGATATATCGAACAACCAAATTTCGATACTGCATTGTAGCCACGGATTCTTTTTTTTTTTTTAGCATACTTAGGTTATTTATGACTTAGAATAGAGGGACCAACTGAATCCAGCATTAATACCAGTTCAGCCTTCTGTTGAACCCACAGATTGCACCAAAAATTAGGTTTGACAACCTTGGTTTAGGACAGGAATGTCCAACATAGGTCCAGGAGGGCAAGATTTTCTAGCTGATCACTCATTTTGTGTGTTAAATATACTTTGTGTATATTTTGAAAACTCTGGTTAGATGCAGCCATTTAAGAAATACATAAGCTTAGAGGACGACTCTCCGTGACTGCTTTGACCATCCTATTCAATGAAGGTGAAGTTCATTCCGTATACATCTCAATGGCTGATATTTTACCCTGTTGCCTTTCATTGTTTTAGAAATATCAATACTGGATCACAGCATATGTGAAAGGAGCAGCAGGAACCTTTATTACTGGAGGGCAAAGGGAAAGGGGTGTTAGAGGGTGGGGCAGAGGATGGGCAAAAAATCCCTTTAGCCCCCGGGTTCCCCTATTCTTTGCCCTTCTGACTGAAAATGTTTATTAGAGGGCTGCCTTCTGATCTTGATTTGGGCTTTGCTTTGAATCTCACTTTGTTGCTTGGATGGGTGTTTTTTTTTTATTTATTCTTTATTTCGGTTAAAAAATAACCATAAAAGATTACACAGAACAATACAATTATTTCCACAACACATCTTGTGCGAGATAAAATACAGTGCTGAATAATTAATTTTGAAGTAAACCTGGGTATAACCAAACAGTTTAGCGATGTTCTAACGGTATTACAATTTCATACATATTAGGTAATTTAAAAGATATTAGTAAAAAAGGCAGATTTGAGCAACTGCTCTTCCAGGACTTTCTAAAAAAAATACCTTCCAGCCAAATAAATACTAATAAAATACATTTAAAAAAAACTATTCTCTTAAAACAGACTTTATACATTATATACAAATAAATATGTATTACATTTGTTCTAGTAAATTGCATATGCCAAATCCTTAAGAATCTCCCATTCGTTTTCTCAGTCTAGAGCTTCAAATCGTCCCTTTTCCTTATCAAGCTTACGCCATACAAATATCGGCTAACACTAAAAACCACAGTCTGCCTGGTATCTTAGCGTAATAATCTTTCAATTTCAAGGTAAGATCTAGTACCAAGCAAACGGCAGATAGGTTTTATCCATTTGTTCCTACAGTGCACGTAGACCGGATAGAATAACAACAGATTAATTAATTAATTAATTAATTAATTAATTGTGGATTTGTAATGCGCTAGAATCGACTCCCGAAGGAGTATCTCTGCGCAGTAGACCGCTGGGGAACCCGTCCTTGCTTTCCCTGGGAGATGGTCCCTACTGGGTATCTCCAAGGCGAAACCAGGCATCCCCCGGCGTATGTGGGGGGCCGTTGTGGAGATGAGGCAAGCTAATGCCCAGAGTTGCCGAGTGTGATCCCTGGTTAGAGTAGGCACCGAGATGAGAATTATCGAGTCCGCTGACCCTGGTCCACGACCTTGCCGCGTCGGGAATTGAACCCTGGTCCCGGGCCGTCCTCTGCTCTCGGGTCTGCCGCCTCTAACCAGTGAGCCACACCACTCCATGCGGCTCATTCTCCATTGCACCTAAATCACACGCAACACATTTTCCCTCCTCGTCCTTATTAAGCGCCCATTTTTCTGTATTTGATTTATTTGTAGGATACCATATCGATATTTAAGGTATAAGGACTTATCTAATTGTGGCTGTATTTCATCTATTAAGGGCTCGAAGTTCCAGGCTATTTTTATTTGGAGAGATCGTGTGGTTAGTGTCCCAGCCCTGGAAGAATGGGACATAGAATCGTGTATAAAGGACCAATAAGTTTCCTTTTAGGAGCTTTTTTGAGGCCAGTGTCAAAACAGACGGCACGTCCCAGTAGTGTCTTAAACTCAGGTTAAAAAAACAATCGTGAATGTGAAGACCCTCCCTGTAGTGTATGAGCTCTTCTGTGCATCATAAGCGAACCCAGAACAACAATGGTCTAAGGTTAGCCTGGTCATACATACGCTTAAAATGTTAATCCATCAATACAGGAGTCAGTGGTGTCCGTGTGGGCAAACGTAGAATTTTTCGAAGGAATTTATTTTCACCCACCTTGAATGTTTTGTTTACATCGGGACCCCACAGCTCTGCCCCATACAATGAAGCTGACTGTGCTTTATATTTGTACACTTCAAGAGCAGGTGAAATTTCTTTAGATGTACTACCTTCGATTTTCCTTATTAGTGGGAATGTGTTCTGGAGAAGTATAGTTCTACTTTTTTGTAGCTGGGGCCTCCAGGTCAGTTTTGAATCCAAGGTAATACCCAAATAGTTAAAATCATGCACAAACTCGATTATCCGCGGTTAGATTTTTCTTAAAAGGTTTGTGTGGGTTAATTGTCATATATTTTGTTTGGATGTATGTCGTTACAACGCATACTTTTACAACGCATACCGCTACAACGCATTTTTTACACCGCAACATCCATTACAACGCATTCCATTACAACGCATGCCATTACAACAAATTCTTTGAAACTACCTTTACAACGCATTCCACTACAACGCATACTACATTTACAACGCACACCATTACAACGCATACCATTACATTGCATGTATGGTAAGTATTGGATAGTGTAGGGGTAAAAATTACTATTCTAACTCCAGGGGGTGCAACAGTAGGGTAAGTGTTGGATAGTGTAGGTATGCGTTGTAATGGTATGCGTTGTAATGGTATGCGTTGTAATGGTATGCGTTGTAATGACTGCGTTGTAATGACTGCGTTGTAATGACTGCGTTGTAATGACTGCGTTGTAATGACATGCGCTGTAGTGGTATGCGTTGTAGTGACATGCGTTGTAATGGTTGCATTGTAATGGTATGCGTTATAATGGATGTTGCATTGTAAAAGTTTAGTTGTAAAGGTAGTGCGTTGTAAAAGTTGCGTTGTAAGTGTTGTTTCCCATTTTGTTTTACTGGGATTTATTTCTAACCCCTTGGCTTTACAATATTCCCCAAACAAATTTATTATGTTTTGTAAGCCTTTCGGTGTTTGGGAAATTAAAATCGTATCATCAGCAAGGAGGAGTGCCGATACAGGCAGCCCTCCTAGCCTAGGGGAGTCATGATCACACCTCAAGAGATGGTCCGGGATGTCGTAGACATATAGAGAAAAAAAAGTTGGGGCTAAAACGCATCCCTGTCTTACCTCCCATATTTACCCTAAATGGCTCAGTTAGTTCGCCTCGAGGACCCCATCTGACCTTTGCCCAGTTATTTTCATGTAATCTTATAATCTGAGAAATAAGTTCTCCCGGGGGCCCCTTGGTCCTTTAGGGACTTCCACTGGAGATTTCTGGGCACAAGGTGGAACGCTGCTTTAAGGTCCACAAAGGCGACCTAGCGATGTCCCTTCCTAAATATTATATATTTGCATGATATACAGAGAAATCTAAAAACCTGGTCAACCGTGACAGTCTTCACTCTAAAACCTGCCGGGTACAGAGATAAAATATTGTGTTCCTCAATCCATTCGTTTAACCGGTTTAAAATTTGCCTAGCATATACCTTTTGTAAAACATTGATAAGACTAATTGGTCTATAACGTGAGATGGATTGTGTCGATCACCCTTCTTAAAAATGGTCGTGATCTCTGCCCCTTCAAAGTTTCAGGTAATGGTGTGTCTGCTGCAATAGAATTACTCAACAAGTTAATATAGGGGCCCCACACACCTTTATCATGCTTCCATAGATCTCCAGGCATTTTATCAGGACCAGGCGCCTTTCCTGGCTTTAGTGCATCTATGGCTGTGAGGGTTTCTTTAAAGTAAAGATAAGGGTGCGGCATTTAATGTAGTTTCATAACTCATCGGGCAATAATCAATATCATTTGGGGAAGAGGAGTAGAGACTAGAAAAGTGCGTTGTCCAAGTATCGGTGTCTAAAATAAGGTCCCTACTACATCTACCATTTTTGTTGCCCTTTGAGATTAGCCGCCAAAAGCCTACTTGGTCTTTCGCTTTTGCTGCTACCAGTAGTTCATCCCAGATATTTTCCTCCCATTCTTTCTTTGCGGAGGTTACCAATTGCTCATACTCTGACCTTTTTTCACTTAAAGCCACTATATTTTTGGCTTTAATAGCCACAATAAGCTTTTTTTACGGTATGGCATGCTTTATTGTACCAAGAGTTTTTCAACTCAGCCGCCACCGTAATCGCGTTCCTAGCTTTCTTCGGGATTTTACTTAGTATATGTTTCAAGTCCTTCACTAAATTGCAGTGTATATCCATTATTGGAATGTCTGATGCAGGTAAGTCTAAATACGCGGAGGCCCTAGCTACAAAAATATCATAAATCTGTTTAATAGCCACTAGATTATTCTCTATCGAAGACCATTTTAAAGCTCTCCTATTATTACTTACAAGTGGGTCTGTAAATCCCCTGTCAAATTCCCCTTTTCTCAAAATGACAGGATTGAAGAGGTGAGCTAACAGTGTCAGACTTAGTGGATAATGGTCACTCTCTACTCTAGTTTCAACTTTTAGGTCAGATGCCAAAGGCCAAAGCACAATTGAGATCATTATGTAATCTAAATGGCTTTGTGTATTATTCCTAGTGAATGTGTGGGCTGCTGGGCTATCTTATGGTATACGGCTGTTGCAAGCTCTCAAGCAGTGTCCTGAAGCTATTCTTAGTAACTGGGCAGTCGCTATTGTACAAGGCACTGCTAACTGGCTATCCAGGAGCGGGATGTTATTGGCCAAGTATTCTTCCTGGAAAATATTTTCTAGCCCCACCACAGGGTCATATTTGCGATTAAAATCGCCTCCCACTATTTTCAATGCCCTTACCTCAATCGTACTTAAAAAAATATCGATCTGCTCAATTACCATTGAGTGTTTGCTTGTGGAATATTGTCTAGAATATATATTTATTATATAGACTTCCTTTTTATCGGGTGTGTAAAATTTTACTCCCAGGATGTCCTCTGAGCATGTCGGCTGGTTTAACATCTAAACCAAGAGTAACCTTTACCCATATGCAAAGGCCTCCCTCCTGAAGGCCTCCCTCTAGCAGATGGGATAGCACATTTACTAAAAGTTTTGTAGCCTAATTTATGTAGAGGTTCTACAGCCCAAGTTTCTTGCAACATAATTAGATCTTTCTGATCGATATATTCCTGCCATACAACATCATCTAAATTCCTTCTAAGACCTGCAACATTCCAGGAGATCAGTACTATCTCCTTTGGGCCTCCTACCCCGCTTTCGTCCATACACCTAATTACTGTGCTTGCTGTATAGTCCGGTGTGATGTGACTTGTGTGACACTTAACATTAATTACAGGGGCCACGTTTAAGTTAGTGGTAGTAACCATGGCAGGTCCTTCCTCCTGGAGTTGCAGATGAGATGCAGAGGATTCTACACATGGCACTAATAATTGTTAGTCTTGGACATCCAAGTCTGACCATGCATGATATCTATTTGTCATTGGCACTGTATGTTGCCTAGATGTAGGGTTCCGTGATGGTGGTCTATAGAAAAAACCCAATGGAAGTGCACAGATATTAGTGTTCATCAAACATATTTCCACATGAAAATGTGGCGCACCAACTGTGACCAATGGAAATTTACCACTATATAGTGCCCTTCTTCTATATTTTTGGGAGAGTAGCCTAGCCAGCCCACCCTGCGAACTATTAAAATTTCCTTTGTTTCCCTTAGTTGAAAATCCTTGTGTTTAGTGTTTAGCTAGCCAATCTATAGTTTTGTTCCGGAGATCTTCCCAGCTTTCTCTCTCAGTTGTTTTGAGGGCAGGAACGCCAGCTAGTATTAACGTATAAGGGCATGAAGCAGGGGGCAGATTTGAATATCTGTATTGGCAATTCTATTTGAAGTGTGAGCCTCACTAAATTCTGTTTGTCATGTGCACATAATACATCATGTGTCCTATCCTTATTAGGGAGTGCTATACAGTTCCTTGGTATCTCTATTCCCGGGTCTGCCAGCGACACCTGGGTCCTGTCACCTGTGCTAGTCTGTATAGTTTGGGTGATATTTCCTCCTTCCGTTAATTGATGTGTAAATCTTTGTGTAATTCTACCCACCCTTTCAACCCTTTCGGTATCCCCCCCCAATGTGGTCACTCTATTATTGCCTACATTTTTTACTACTGTTTCTAAGCTGTTTAATTTATCCCATACCTGTGTGAGGACCTTATTAAAAAAGCCCTGCATCTCATTAGCCATTATTTATATCATTCTAGCATGACTGATGGAATCAATACCAGTATCCCCTTTGTTAACAGTACTTGTGTCTAAATCAAGAATTGCGTGATCTGTCTGTGTGCCGATAGGAATAGTAGAAATTTGGCATCTATCTGGAGCATGCGCTATGACGGGTCTAAACATTACCTCTGGAGCCACCCCAAGTTTTGATTTTCTTACGAGAGCCACCCACTTCTGTTTTACAGGGACTGCAACTTTTCCCTTACCAACCGCATTTTGTTGTACCCTAGGCCTAGTAAGTCTACGCGCCGCCACTTCCGGCGTCAGTTCCCGGGTGCAGACAGTATGAGAGGAACATGGCGAACATGGAGGAATGGTAGGGGAGTTAATAAGTAAACCATCATTCACACTCTGGCCCATGCCCGCTACATAGTTTCCTCTTTGTGTTAAGGGATCCATTGATAATCGGCACTCAGTTAATTCAATCTTGTGAATCAGTAGTGTCTCAGCCCTAACTAGAAAGGCGTCCAGTGTCCCGCTGCATTCTTGCGCTTCTCCATATCCTTGGAGTACTTAGTTATTTGGCTGTGCAACTTGATCAATTAGATGGAAAAATGACAGTATCCGGGGATTTTCACAAAATACAGTACCTTCCTGAGGAGACAGCAGCGTCCAGCCGGTGTTTCCCAAGGTGAAATGTCAGTGGAGTGTCCCAGCCTTCTCCGGGCTATGACTGGCACAGGCTTCACCCGTGCGCGCCCCGCGCTGCGGGAGCCCTGGGCCCCTTTTCAGCACCTCCTGGCGCTCGAAAATGCGATGCGCGGCGTGCGCGCCGCAGGGGGTGATTGGATGTGAAGTCCCCCTGGTGTCAGCAGATGGCAGGGCTCGGGCGTCGGTTCAGCCCCAAGCAACAGTGTCCTGTGGTAGAGGCAGCAAAAATCGCGGGCTCCCCACGATTGTAGGACAGTTCCCCCAGTTATACTTTTCCCACTGGGCATCACCTGTGGCTTAGGGAAGAGTGGCCGGACATGGGGGGGTGTTCACAAGACCAGCGCCCCATAACTTAACTAAGTTGCGGGGGCTTTACAATGAAACCCGGGGCTTTGTTGCAGGGCCCCTGAAATTGTTTTTCTATTTTGGCATGTTATTCTGTATCGTTCCTGATGGTATCTGTGAATTGAAAGCAAATATTCAGTTTTAAGGAGTGAAAAAGTTTCAGGCGCTGCGCGTGCAGAGACACGTCCGTCTCGCAGCTCCTCCTGACGGGACTCGTGATTTTGGTGTCTTTGTCACATTTCCTTCTTATGGCAATTGGGAGGACCTTCCCAGACCTCATGAATAAGACTGATACCTGGTCCCTGATGTGATGACTTATCGTTTCCCCTAGCACAGCCTCTCCCTTGACCGTCAGCAGGTCCTACAGTACGGGAGAGGGAGGCACGAGCGCTCCGAATGGTATGTGGTGCTGTGGGGGCAGCCTATGGCGCTCCTGCCACTCTTCTCTTCCTCCACTAGCAGGCTTAAGTGTGAGGGGACCTGCTGAAGTTTGGAACTTCTATCCGCAGGTCAAGTCACATGGTTAGTGGTTTCTGTGTTCCGGTGCTCGGTGCTGCCAGACCCCCTCTGTAGGCACTCCAGGATCTGGGCGTCCTTGTGTCAGTACATTTTGCAAAGGAGGGGCACAAGCACGCTGTTGGCTTATGTTGGCCCCCCTCGCCTGCTGTTTCCCTCACGTTGCTGACTGTAGGCTGATGTCGGGGACAGCAGCGGTGCGTCCATTGGGGCGGAGGGGCGTAGCCCCACCAGCCACCATGGACCCGCATCGCGGCCGCCGGCCGTATCTCTAAATGAAATACATTGCGCTGAATTCCGCAGGGGGGTGGCCTGCTGCAGCTTGAGTGACAGTCCACATACTCCGGCTGCAGCAGACCGTAGTGCGCAGTCCCGCTGGGGAAATTACAGTGCGCATGTTTGAGAAAGTTGGCAACTTTCTCAAGCATGCGCACTGTAAGTTTCCCAGTGGGACCCAGGGGTGCTTCACCGTGCTGTTGGCCTGCCACAGCCCGGGTTTCCTAAGGGCGACAGGGCGAGCAGCAAATGTGCCCCCCTAGCCAATCCTGGCGCTGCATGCAGCTCCAGGATTGGCTGGTCCACCGGCGCAGCATCCCATTGGATGCCGCGCGTGGGGGTGGCCCGGCATTTGTCTCAGGAGCAGCAAGCCAAGGAGGACTGGTCGGTGGCGGTGCCCGGTCGTGTGGCCTGCTTCTGTTCCTGTGTGTAGGCGCCAACGGACCCGAGGCGGCGCGGACCTGGTCAGGTAGGATCTGTTATTTTTTTCTTTTTAAAGCTCCCCCCAACCCTGCGAGACACCCCCCCCTCCTGCGAGCCACGACTGTTAACCATGCGATATTACGTGAAAAAACCCCATCAAGGTCAGTATGGTAATGGTGCAAAGCATGGACTCTTCATTGGGCAGCAAACTCCCGTTTACATCGGAATCGAGATGACCGGCCAGACTGGGTAGCAAACCTAGCCCTGACAGAATAGTTTAAACTAAAGCTACGCTAATACTTTAGTGGATACATCTGTCTTTAAGTGTGCAGGGGTGCTCTGCCCAAAGTAATATTTAAGAAAAATAAATCCAAACCGCTTAAATTAAAGCATACTTTTTAAAAGATGTTGGTCGGAATATTTCACACCTTGTTTTTCAGCACTGCGTTGGCTGCATACCCTTATTGTTGTGCCTTATTTTACCTTAGTGTATGATTTATTACCTACTAACCCTTTTGCTAAAATACTACATAAAACCGCAGCAAACGTGACACCCAGTTGAGGTAATAAATCGAAGCATCAAGGCCATACAGGTGAGAAAGCGGAATATTAGTGTGCAGTGTAATTGGAAGTACTGCAGGTGCATGGATGTACTCTTGAAAATATTTTAAGCGCCAATCCCCTCCTACAAGTTGCTGCTCAGAATAGAAGCAGGCAATGTGCAGGCTTTGCTGAATACGCCACGGTTTCTGACATATTTCAGTGGGGCCTAACCTCTTGGCAGGTACACGGAGCACACCTTGTGAAAAGAGTGGGTGGATGTTTTTGACCCATGTGCACCCTTGACTTGTGCCTGACTTCAAAGCCATGTACTTCAACATGGCTAATGTCCATCTCCGTGGCCATGTTTAGGTCACCAAATACTTAATAAGTACCTGAGTATGAGAGACAGTGGAGGATGTGGGGCTATTTAATACATGTCCTGGGGCCCAGTTTCACTTTTCAGGTATTGGGTGACCTGGTAACTGAGAGGTTAAAGCACAGGAGGGGATGGGAAAGATTGGAAATCATGGGAAGGAAGGCGCATTTATCATGTGGAGGACAAAAGAAAAGTAACTGAGACCTCGAAACAATAAGGGAGTGGAAGGATGAAAAATAATGAAACGGGAAAAAAAAAAGAAAAACAAGCAGTGGCTCTGTGTTGAGTAATGTAGTCTTTTTAAACCATACTGCTCACGGTTCACAGGATATAAGCAATACACCGGGATACTGGTCCCCCCAGGGATCTGTAGTGGTGCTTAAAGTTTCAGTAAAAAACACTCTTGATTTCTGAATAATAAGTATAAAGGTGTTAAGGTAGCCATGTTGTTCTACTTACATTTCATATGCTTTACTTAATCTTGCATCCATATGAGGGTTTGCTTTTTCCAGGAAGGTACTTTTTTCCAGCCAGCATATCACTCTTGTGCATAATTTGAATTGAGCCGCATCCAGGTATATGTAGCAGGGCACAACTGGGTTGTAGCTGAAGGCAGTGTGGGTGTCTCAGTGGGATAGTATGGTATTCATTGGGGGATGTGGCACTACGCCAGAGCTGGCGAATTTCGTTCTGGGGAACCAGGTTCAGCCTTCATGAACTGTCCACCAGACCACTCTCCTGGATTCCTGGAGTGCCTCTGACTTCGTTCTGTTTCTTTATTTTTTGGGACTGTTGGGCCTGCGGGGAAACATTTTCAATTTATGTTGTCTTGTTTACTGGGAGCATTGCTTTTATTTTCCTTTAGTGTAATAGGCTGTCTGGTGAAGTGCACTTCCCATAGTGCGCAGTCACTTCAATTTGCCTTTAGGTGACTACCTGGCTTGATGGTGGTTTTCTATTTGATTTCATGTAACTCCTTGTCTTGATGAGTGCATTGGTTTTAGTTTGTTTGAGGTAACTGCTTCACATGCTGGTTTCATCACACAGCTGACACCCACCCTGAGAAAGCCAGAGCTGCCCTGTTAGTGGTATCAACACCAGTGCGCTTAGGTTCCTCACAGCTCCTTCACTTGAAGTGGGTTACCACCTACCCGTTACTTTTTGTATCCTGCTCATACCAAGTCAGATCCAGACCTAGACCAGTCCCCACAGTTGCTCCGGATTAAGGGACATTGTCATGTCATCTCAGGCGCGATGTAAAGACTCCCAGTGAGCTGAGGACTCTTTTGGCTCAAGAACCAACTAGCTGGAGACCCTTGTGGTTGTTTAAAGATTTAAGATCAGCCTGTAACTCAGTCTTGAGCTGGGTGGGTGACCTCGATTACAAAGTGGCTGTGCCAGATGTCCCATTATGTCCCCTTTTGCCTGTCTCCCCGTCAGACGCAGAGGGCATAAAACTGGGGGGTGCTCAACCCTGCCAAAAAACTGAGGGGTGACCCTAAGAGCACAGCTGCCATCCAATCAGGGGTGGGATGCTTTGGTGTGCTGGTCTGGTTTTCTGGGTGCATTGGCTCAAGTTTTTCCGATGTAATTGATTGGGTGTCTTGGTAAGTTGCTTTTATGTGAATGTCTGACTTATGACTGTGCATTCCTTTCAGTGTGCACTTGCTTCAGTTTACTTTTTGAGTCACTGTCTAGTTTGCTGGATGTATTGCTTTCATTTTTCTTTCATTAACCCCTTGCATGCTTGTGACGGAACCGTTCCGTCACAAGCCTCTGGTGAGCTGGGCTTGTGACGTAACGGTTCCGTCACGGCCCGCTCGCCACGCCTGCGCAGCGCGAATTTCGCACCTGCGCTGACGAATTAATGGGCGGGCGGGTTCGTGACGGAACCGTTCCGTCACAAGCACAGCTCACCCGCGAGCCGTGACGGAGCGGTTCCGCCACAAGCACGGAACCGCCGCGCGGCTGCCCCACCCCCTTAGCGCTGCGGCGGAATAGCCGCCGCAGCGAAGGGGTTAAACTGTTAGACTTGCTTGGTGCTTTTATGTTGGTGCCTGCATGCTGAGGTGTACTCTTCTTCAGTTTAAATGTATGTGACTGGCCTGTTGACTAGCACCCTGCTTTCAAAGTGAAGGTTCACAGGATCACCCTTGCTTTAGTTTACTTTTGTATGGTTGACTGCATGCACTGTTTTGCTGGATGCATTGCTTTAAGTTACTACTTGATGCATTGCTTTCAGTTTGCTTTCAAGTAATTGCCTCTCATGTTCCTAATGCTTTGTGAAGGCTGTTTCCCAACTGCTGTGCAACTTCTTCTACTCTTAGAGCTGAGATTTTCATGAAAGTCTTATAGTCTGAATTCAGCACCTGAGCGTAATAGGACGGAATGAATGAAGCTCTGTGGTTATACTGAATAAACAGCTACCTATGTTATGCCATCTATTAATGTAATAACTGCACTTTCACAATAGCTTTATTAACCTTCCTGCTTTCTCAAATTTGCTTGAAAATGCACGATTTTTCTTCTTTTTTCCCAAAATTTTCTTGGGGGGGGGGGGGGTAACACCCCCCCCCCAAACCCCACTTTTGGGGTTCGGGCTCGCTCGCTACGGTGCTGTATGCAAATCACTTTGCGCCCCACCACTTTGAAATGTCATCCACCGCCCCTGGTCGGGGAGAAAAGTGAGAAACAGTGATACGGATGAGACTCCTTTTCCTGGTGTTGTGGTAGTGAGGCGGTATCTGTAAAGTCTCACAGCTGTGTCCCAGGTTAGCTGTTTCTACTTGCTTTTATTCTATTTAATCCTTTGGGTGTCTTCAGGTAGCTTTTAAATGTAGAGTTGTTGACACAATCCAGGTTTGCAAGCCGCACACAACCAATCGGGCCGCATCTGCAAGCCATGCCAGGGCCAAGGCTGCCCCGCCTTCCCCCTGTTTCAACCCTCCCCTTGCCTGAGGTCACTAGCAGTGAGGGGCGGTGAGGCCCGTGATGCACGTACTGGGTGTGGATAACTAGCTTATTATAGGACTTTTAAGCTCACGGGCAACGGCAGAAGCTCGGCAGGGCCAAGGCTCCTGCCGCTTTTCACAATGCGCAGGTGCAGAAGCCTTGCAGCAGGTTCCCGCCAGCCGCTCTCCATTATGCCTGCTGAGACAGATCCTGGTCCGCTGGCAACTGTTGCAGCAATGACAGCAAGCAGCGGGCCGCAGCAGCAGTGTTAATGGTGGTGGCACTGGTGTGAGCGGTAGTGGCTGCAACATCTGCTTCATGGCCTCGCTGACCATAGTAACCGAATCCTCACAGCTCGCAACTTTGCCCTCATGTCACGTCGCCTACAGCTGTATGGACCCCAGCCGAACCAGCACAGATAGTTTTGGAAGAAAGGTTGGTGGTAGTTATTTGCACTCAAATGTTCCCTGGCTATTAGTGGTGTTGGTCACTGGTTATGTTTCAGATTTGAGGTAGGAGGGGTCACTACTTCATAAGATACAAGGGAATTAGTTAGCCCGACTTTGTGCCAGCTCAAAAATCCTTTGTATTAGTTTTTACCTCGTTTTGTGAGTGGTTGGTGGCATGCCCTAAGGTGGATGACTTCTGTGGTTGCTTCAAATATTGGCACCAAGTTGCTCTTTTCCCATTCTTTTGGCTTGGCCCATAGTTTCGCCCCCTTTCTTTTAATAGTACTGAGTGTGCAAAGGTAATGATGGAAACCATGTGGGGTGTATTTTTCCATAGTAGGAAGTTAAGTTCTGAGAACATTTTGAGAAAGGGGCTTAACCAGATAATATCGCTGAGCAATAACTCATGCCTTTGATTATTGATAGAGAACAAATATTGATTGGACTGAATTCTAATTTGGTCCAGTTAAGTGATGCCTATCTTTTAATCCTGAAAATAATGCTCACCCAAGCCTCAAGTGTGAGACTTTTTTTTTCTCTTACAGATTACAATTCTTCTGTTAACCTGAGCTCTTAGCTCCCAAGAAGTTGTTGATTTTCACCAAGTGAGCTATTTTAGTTCGGTAGTTTTTTATTGTATACTGGCTGTGGTGTTGCAAGCACCCCAAGAGTGGGGCGGCGGGTTAGCATGAGTAATGCTGCTTGGAAGAAGCAAGAGGGTTGTATTGAGAGGCACCTGGTTGGTACGATGCCAAAGAGCACCAGCGGTGAGATGATTACATGGATCCACCCGAGGAACGAATCTGAGGGGAATGGGTTGGACTGCAGGTGGAAATGTAGCAAGTGGTGGTGAGGGACAAGAAGCGCCCCTCTCCGGGAGATCAAGTGCAAGCAAGGCACAATGTGACAATACTATGGCTGCAAGACATTTTTCGAATAGATTTACCCAAGTTATAAACATTGACTTTATCGTTTGTAGGTATCACTGTATGACCGAGTTGTCATTGACTGCTTATTTAGAGCACACAAAAAACTTGAGTTATTTCCATTTGGCTTAAATAATATCCCCAAAGCCGTACTGCGAGAAAAGCTCAATTTGCACACAAAGAGAGCTCAGGCCTTGTTTGAATGTTGATTGTGTAAAGGGAGGCGGATTTATATAAACGTTTACTGGGAGTTCACCGCTCCCACACAGTGATTGCCAAATCCACAAGGCTGCACAGTAGCAGTGTTGTTCAGGGAGGTGTTGGGAAAAGACCAAAGTAAACACAGCAGTTGCTAGAAACCTTGAAGTCTTCCCAGGTCACATAGAGTACTTACTTTCCTGTATTTTTCTTCCCTGCGAATATGTTCACCTTTATCCATTTGGGAAAATCTAGCAAATTTTTGTTATTTTTCTAGGCTGACTAAATGTCATCTTGCAGTATAATAGAGCCAGCTACAGGGACTTGAGTTATTATATTTCATAGGATTGTTATTAACATACGTTTGTTATCGGTTTTTAGTTTGGAGGATTCTCACACCCTCTCTTCACTTGTTTTACTTTGACATTTCAGGTGCTGTTAATGTTCTTTTGCATATATAATTATCATTCAGGTGCTCTAATACAAATGTTGAGGCTTTTTCACAAAGGCACTTGAGAGTACTAAAAGTAGTTTATGTACAGGAAGTTACACAATTTGTGGTAGCTCTGGTATTAAATAGTCTCACATTCACCAGAGACAATGTAAGCGTTCCGTAAATCAACATCTTAATAAAAGTTCAGTACACAAAATGTGTGTGTGTATATATATATATGCTGTTAACAGTAGTGGAATAATTTGCTACGAATAAAATGTACAATTGATTGTAAATTACATAAGCACTCTGACACTAGAGCTCACAACACACTGTCCATTATTGTTCGAAAGGAACAGTCAATGAGTTTCTTAGTTCCTTTACTTTGAACACTTATTGTGGATAGTCATGTATGAAAAACCATAAGTCCACACAACCTCTCGCAGCTGACACACGTTTTGTCCTAACCGGTTTATGGACATGACATCTGTAAAATACAAAAATGTGGGTTTGCCCTGATTATTCCGCACATCTACTTACTTGCATGAGGATAGACAGTTCCTTTGTTTGATATATGGTCAGTACGGGGTGCTTACTACGGTATCTAAACACTTACCCACTAAGGTGTTACTTTGCCCAGAGATTCAAAGAATCCTGGTACATTAATATTCACTATGCACCAGAGCACACCCAATCACTATATCTGTAATCCAACTAGTATATCACATATAAATCGGTCTGTGTATTCATAAGTCCTTTCAACAATGTGGTTCGAATTCCCAAGTTGTCAATCAAAGGAAAGGATCTGGTCACACTCTTCAATCAGATCTTTGTTTTTATTGTCCAGTCAGAAAATTGTTGAAACAACAGCAGCCGACGCGCGTTTCGCCCGCAGGGCTTTTTCAAGGCTTTAGAATATAAGTAGAATTCATATAATTTCCTGAATTTGTCCACGTGCTAGTTAGGCCGTGCAGTATAATGAATCCAGTGATAAAAAGGAAGTTTTTTTTGCGTGATATCAATATAATCACCTTATGATTCTCCAGATTGAGGTTAATGTGCCCAATCCTGATACATCGTGCAACTGCGGGAAAGCGTCTTCAAAAGTCTTCCCGTCTCCTCCGACGTGTGTCCATGTAACGATATGGCATGAGTTCTGTAACAAACATACATTTAAGCATACATTTAAGCTGTACAAAGGGTAAAAAACATATGCTATTACATTGGAAGTGTGAAATTGATGAACTACTTGCCTTTTTGACGCCCATGTCACCCAGCCCGCTGCCAGTGCAAGCCCGGGGATCAATAGACTCTGTGAGTGTGGCATTTGGGTGCTGGTCTTGATGTGCTAAAGGTTTTACAACGCTATCTTTAAAGTTGCTACTTACTGTGTAAATGAGTCATTTGACGAAACCACTGGGGGGTGTTTTTCTTGTTCTGTTGGGAGCGAAAACTGATACCTGGACACTGGACGAACTAATTCAGTAATACCCAGTGTTGCTACGTGCTTATTTTGGTAGTAGTAGGGGATAATATATATCTTAAAATGTTGGGTAACGTTTTAGCAAATGGAATGTGAACTCGTAGTCTCTTCAACAGGGACCTCTACAATAACTCCTATCGTATATTGTCTATATTTACAGTATATGTGTCCCGTGGCTATAAGATGAATACCTCCACAAAGCAGGACTTTTGCTTCCACTCATCCTGGACATTGACCTAATTGAGGTTGAAGGGTGGACTGGGCTGGATAAGGAGTCCTGAAGACCGTTGTGACCCTCGAATCTGGGCACAGGGTATTTCGGTTGAAACTTGTTGACAATAGCAGTCTTGGGGGGGGGGGGGAGGTTGATGTGAGTCTTTAACCCACACAGATATACCCACCCCTTTCTATTTTTAATCCTGTCCGTGGGACGGCGGAATAAAATAATTAGAGTACCCACAAAGCAGTTTTAACATCACTCTCACTGCACTTGACCGTATCACGTTTTCCCAGTCAGGGTGGTAACACTTTGTACACACCTTTTGTGTATACTTGTACTTGTTCGTCTGTATTGTTTAATGTTCTCTCCTTGCCTATACTCCATCCTGTGTGTGGCTACACCAGGGTGTATTGTAAGCAGACACGATGACTAAGCATGTCACACACAATTCTGTGTGTGAGTGAGGGCACTTTTTACCAAAACTGTTAGTGTCCCTGCATGCTTTGTCTACTTTTTTGTCCCTCTCTACCCCTTTGAGTGTGTGCCGTATCACGTTTTCCCAGTCAGGGTGGTAACACTTTGTACACACCTTTTGTGTATACTTGTACTTGTTCGTCTGTATTGTTTAATGTTCTCTCCTTGCCTATACTCCATCCTGTGTGTGGCTACACCAGGGTGTATTGTAAGCAGACACGATGACGAAGCATGTCACACACAATTCTGTGTGTTAGTGAGGGCACTTTTTACCAAAACTGTTAGTGTCCCTGCATGCTTTGTCTACTTTTTTGTCCCTCTCTACCCCTTTGAGTGTGTGCAGGTTAGCATTGGAGGGTTTGGGGTAGTGGAGTAGAATACCCTCTGCCCCTTATTTTTGTGTTAGATTGTGATAAATTCAACCCTTTTTTTTGCTACATCCATTGGTCTATGTGCACGCGAAAGTTGTTTTTTTTGTAACCTGTTTTGTAGTGACAGTTTGGACGAAACTCTTACCGTGGCAATTAAAGCGTGGAAGTTTAGCTTTAGTGATCATGTCAAACAGCCTTTCCTCTTTCAATCCAATTCTGTCCTGCTTCAATCCTGTGTAGTTTCAATCAATGTTACAGGAAATCTAGTAGGTGTCTTTATATTGTTATCCACATATTGTCACCAAGTTATGTAGCTGCACATAATCAGTAATTTCAAAAAGGTTTACTTGCTGCTGCATGAAATGAAGAAGGCTATCAGCATGTTTATTAAAACGTTCCCCTCTCTTTCCCACAAGATGGGGTGAGGAACAGTTTCACGATATTCCATTAATTTTGAATCTGTCAACTTTCTGAAAACATTGCAAATAGAAAGGACTCTTTCCCCCATTAATCCATCACGACTTAAATGTGTACTACTCAATTGCAAGTCGGACAACAAATACGCCTTCGATATCTTCGACCTGAAACTTGGCTCAATCCCGCCTCCACTCCTATCTTAGACCTCCTAGTACCTCCTACTCATGACCTAATTAGGCTAGACAGAGCTCGGAAGCTGGGTGGTGCCCTAGCCTGTATTCATAGGAACATTCTTGATATCTCACTTGGAGTCCTCTTTGCCTTCATCCTGTGAATACCTTTGTCTCAACATCTCAAGTAATAACCTGCCTGTTTGGAAACCTCACGCTTTTTATCACCCCCTGGGAGACAATCTCCCTTTCATCGAACAACTAATGGAAGTCATCTCTTACAATGTTGACTCAGCCGTGTGCCAAATCTTCCTTGGTGATTTCAACCTTCACTGGTGTAACCCCAATGACCACGCAGTAACTTGCCTTTAAAGCTTTCTTGAATGATCAAGAACTGACTCAGCACTGTGACCAACCAACTCCTAATAAAGGAGAAACTCTAGACCTCATTATCTCGAAAATACAGACCATAACATTGGATACCATTCCCTCTTGCGATTGGTCCGACCACCACTGCATCATCTTTTATAGTAACAGGGAGGTTTCGATGAGGAAGGTTCAACCAAAGAAATCAAAGATCTAGAAAAGGGACTTAAGATCAATAAATCCAGATGAACTAGCAGTCCACTATAAATCTGCCCTCCCTGGCCAAGTTGACTTGGTTGAGGTTCAGTTACTCACCAACTCCTACAACTCGATCATCTCCAACATCATGGATGATGTTGCACCACTCCAACCAAAAAATGCCTCGACAAAAATATCCAAACCACGGTACGACAATTTAAACACGTAATGCCGAAATCTTAAGGCAGTTGAACGTTCCTGGAGATCAAAACCCTCATTGGAACAAGTAAAACTCCTTAGAGATGTTAGGAGCTTCTGCAACAAACAAATCAAGTGTGTTAAGGCAGACTGCTTCCGACACCAACTTCATCAAGCTGCTAACTGCCCCAAGAAACTCTTCGAATTGGTCAAACAGTAATCAGTGGTAGGTCGAAACCAATCTGACTCTGGAGGCTACCTACACTCATGCAACACATTTGTGGCTTTTTTCACCGAGAAATCAAGTGTCATCACCATTGAGCTCTCCTCTAAGAAGGCTCTACTGCTATCCTCCGGGTCCGCACCACCACTTGACCTCTTAGAAAAGCACAAACCTATCAGCCTGAACACTAAGAACAATGCGTCATGGGTCACTTTTACCCCATTCAGTGAAAAAGACATCAACAAGATTCTTCAGAACATCAACCCATCTAACCACTTCAGTGACCCCTTGCCCCCGGCCATCAAAAATCAAGAATGTAATCCTCCCCACCCAGACAAGTATTGTAAATGCTTCTCAATCACAAGGCATGATCCCAGCCTGCCTAAAAACAGATCAGATGTCGCCTATACTAAAAGAAACTAACACCGATAAAGCTGACCTTAATAATTTCCGCCCTATCTCCGTCATCCCCACCCAAACTACTAGAACTGCATACAATCCCAACTCTGTGCTCACATAGAGAATTTCCGACTCCTAGACCAGCATCAATCCGGCTTTCGGAAGGGACATAGTACTGAATCGTCTCTCACGCACGGTATGGATGACATTTTAAAAATGCTTGACCAAAATGATTCCTGGCTCCTAATCCTCCTTGACCTTTCCTCCGCATTCGACACAGTTAATGACGACAACCTCCTATCCATTCTGAAGAACAGGATAGGTTTCTCGGGTCTGGTGTTAAAATGGTTCTCGTCCTTCCTCCACCACAGGTCACAAAGAGTCAAGGCATACCATGCCCTCTCCAGTACTCATGGGTGTCCCCCAAGGGTCTACCCTATTTCCTATCCTCATCAAGTACAGATTGCTTGTACTTGAACAGTGCATACTGTTTGTGTTTTAAATTGCTCACTATTACTCAAGTGCTTGTGGGGAACTAAAGGGGGCTGACACTTACCCAGGAAGCCTGTGCTCGATCTTTCATCCTGCCCGCCCCGGTCCGACTCGGTAGCTAGTACCTTTAAGCGGAGGGCGGGACAGGGAGAGCCAGGTGCTTCCGCCCACTGGAGCGGTTAGCGTTCTAGCTGCCCGACGGAAGGGCTATTTAGCCCTCTCGTCGTCAGTCGCGCGCAGCGGTCGCGCGCAGGGGAGCGCCTAAGACAAGCCAAAGAGAAGCCCATCTGCGCCCGTCCTTGACCGGACGGGGCCAGGGGCCATGACCCCTACATCGGCAGACGGAGGTTGCTGTACTTCTAAGCGGGTCAGTTACTCAGCTCAAACATTACTAGACCTACAAAGTGCTCCACGGGCGGGCTGTGTTAGGGAGGTGGGGTCCCTTCCGGAAGGGCCATTCTCTTGTCAGCACTGTCAGTTTCAGGCGCAATATGATGACGATGCCTACTATCCACATAGAATAACCTTTGGGGCTGGTTCTGACGTCCAATCTGGATGGAGTAATTTGCTCTGTAACATTAGATCCCTGCCCAAACATCATGCGGAGGTGTGGGACCTTATTTCTACGCAACAACCTGACCTATGTTTTTTAACTGAGACGTGGCTTAAACCTAGCTCGGTTCCTGCCATTACCCTGGGGATCCCTGAAGGGTACAAAATAGTTAGATTGGATCGTCCCATTAAAACGGGTGGTGGTATAGCCATAGTCCATCGAATTGGCGTTAATATTTCTATATTTCACCTCGGATATGGAATTGATGATCTTTAAGATTAATATCTCGTCAAGGACTATCTGGAAATGAGCCTTGGTGTATCGCCCCCCCTGGGCCTTGTACAAATGTTCTCGTCTCACTAGTGGAAGCATTGGCCCCACATGTTTACCCAGGAAGGGATTTTCTACTTCTGGGAGACTTTAACATCCATAGTGAAAGGCAGGACAGTGCCGAAGCTCCGGCCTTGCTGGCAGATCTTCTACTACTAGGTCTGATACAGCAAAACACTGGCCCCACCCATCGGGCAGGATATACGCTAGACCTTATTTTTTCCAACTCACCGAAGATTGTATGCCACCCCCCTAAGCAGGTTCACTGGACAGACCACTCTATTTTATAATTAGCGATGTCCAATTTGGACAGGCCCTTTAGTATACCAGTGCCTCTACCCCTGTGGCGGAGACAATGGCACAAAATGTCCCAGGAGACTTTTAAGGAGGCGTTTGTAGAGCCTAACCTCTTATCCACAGAGAACATTGAGATGGCCCTATTGAAATATAATTGTGCTATCCACAAGGTGGTGGAAACCATCACTCCCCTGAAAATCTATAAACCACGCCCCGCGCAAAGGCAGGAAGTCTGGTTTTCTGATTATTTGGGGTCTCTCAAGCAGGCCTGTAGGAAGCTGGAAAAGGTCTGGAGATCATCTCACCTGGAGGCCGACAGAATATGTTACTGGACGGCTTTGACTTCCTATCATAAGGCAATTAGAGCAGCACACAAAAATCGTATTGCCTCACAACTTGCGGCGGCAGGTAATGCTCCAAAGGCCCTGTATCAGATTCTGCAAACTTTTATAAAACCGGTGGCTTTATGAGAAAATAACTGACTCCAACTCTTCCACCAGCAGTCTTATGACATTGCCTCAGGTTAAGAAAGCTGAGAACTCTGGGGTGCTTACTGGGTTCCCCGCTATCTCTTTGAATGAGGTGGAGGACCTTATCGGCCGAATCAAAAGTGGCTGCCCATTGGCTATTATTCCTGCCAGAATCATGCCGGTGGTGGGCAAGATGCTCGGTCCTGTGATCCAGCGTCTTGTCAACCTCTCGCTGGCTGAGGGCCATGTGCCACTGGAGTGGAAGAAGGCACT